>NC_138160.1:85388499-86002880 GCF_964165515.1 Mesoplodon bidens
CTCCACAGTGTGAAGAAGTGTGAGCTTCAATTAATATTTGGGATTATGAAATTACAGATTTAAAGGTGGAAAGTGTGTAAATGTCATTATTCTAATAAAAATTCAAATTTACAAGATAAAGAAACCATTGAATAGCCTTGAATAAATTGCTCCCAATAAAGCAAATCCTAAAATGACCATAAGAGGGTGCAAAGGCATTGTAGAAATGAACAAACCCAGTTCCTAGAATGAGAAGCCACTGAGAGAAGTGTATCTTTGTGACCACAAAATATGTAACGTTTCAGAAGATATCCAAAGCTTCGAGAGCATTTCAATGAACATGACATGAGTTTATGTTCATCTGAATATAATCTTTTCTTGATTTCTTCTGAATGAACAAGTTGTCACTATGTTGGTTCTTGAAAAGCTTAAATAGGATCAAATCAGTAAAGCAGTGTTAAAAGTGGGATGTAATTATAGTTGCTGCTGTTTAAACTGAATCTAGGGTTTTTTAAGTCATAAATTACTATTTTAGACAAATCTAGATCCTAAGTTTTATACTGTATCTGTAAAAATGGACTTCTGATTGGAGAGAGGTATCTGTAAAGATGGACTTCTGATTGGAGAGAGGAAATTAATTTGTAGAATAAGAGGCTTTGGAAAAATTTGAGAAAGAAAGACAAAAATGCCATGAAATGTCTTCTAAATACAAAACACAAAGTTTCTGTTTGTTAACTTGGGTCTTAGAATTATTTTGTTTTAGATGATGTAATTTCATGAAACATCTGTAGGCAGACTCTAATGAATCATTTGGTCTTTTGCACACTTCTTTCTTTTAATATTATGTATTTATGTATGTATTTATTTATTTATTTTTATGGCTGCGTCGGGTTTTATTTGTGGCATGGGGGATCTTTGTTTAGCCATGCGGGATCTGTTTGTTGTGGCATTGGGGCTTCTCTCTAGTTGTGGTGTGTGAGTTTTCTCTTCTCTGGTTGTGGTGCGCAGGCCCCAGAGCATGTGGGCCCTCTAGTTGAGGCACGTGAGCTCAGTAGTTGTGGCGCGTGGGTTTAGTTGCCCTGCAGCATGTGGGATCTTAGTTCCCCGACCAGGGATCAAACCTGCATCCCCTGCATTCGAAGGTGGATTCTTTACCACTGGACCACCAGGGAAGTCCCTGCTCCTTTGCACATTTTAAGATATAAACTCAACAAAACAAAACAACTTACCTAAAAGTAACTTTAAATATTAATAGATTAATTGAGACAGGAACAAGGAAGGTGCCTCTTACAGAGCAGTTGTTTTCATTAAGTTTCCTTGCATGGTCTTAGTTGGACATTTAGATGAGATCAAAATTTTTTCAAAATAATCTTTTATTTTGTGACAGCCTTAGAAGAAATTGAGAACTGTATTCCCTATTAGTTGTAAGTGAGAGGAAATAAAAATAAATGATTTGTACATTTAGTTTTAAGGTTCTATCTGAAAGAACTGCTTTAGACGTAATCTCTTTGGTGATTTCATGTTACCTTTTCAAAATAAAATCAACTTTTTTTTTTTTTTTTTTTGTGGTATGCGGGCCTCTCACTGCTGTGGCCTCTCCCGTTGCGGAGCACAGGCTCCGGACGCGCAGGCCCAGCGGCCACGGCTCACGGGCCCAGCCGCTCCGCGGCATATGGGATCCTCCCAGACCGGGGCACGAACCCGTATCCCCTGCATCGGCAGGCGGACTCTCAACCACTGCGCCACCAGGGAGGCCCTCAACTTTTTTTTTTAACATCTTTATTGGAGTATAATTGCTTTACAATGGTGTGTTAGTTTCTGCTTTATAACAAAGTGAATCAGTTATACATATACATATATCCCCATATCTCCTCCCTCTTGCGTCTTCCTCTGTCCCACCCTCCCTATCCCACCCCACTCGGTGGTCACAAAGCACCGAGCTGATCTCCCTGTGCTATGCGACTGCTTCCCACTCACTATCTGTTTTATGTTTGGTAGTGTATATATGTCCATTCCATTCTCTCACTTTGTCACAGCTTACCCTTCCCCCTCCCCATATCCTCAAGTCCATTCTCTACTAGGTCTGTGTCTTTATTCCCATCTTACCCTTGGTTCTTCATGACATTTTTTTTTCTTAGATTCCATATATATGTGTTAGCATACGGTATTTGTCTTTCTCTTTCCGACTTACTTCACTCTGTATGACAGACTCTAGGTCCATCCACCTCACTACAAATAACTCAATTTCATTTCTTTTTATGGCTGAGTAATATTCCATTGTATATATGTGCCACAACTTCTTTATCCATTCATCTGATGATAGACACTTAGGTTGCTTCCATCTCCTGGCTATTGTAAATAGAGCTACAATGAACATTTTGGTACATGACTCTTTTTGAATTATGGTTTTCTCAGGGTATATGCCCAGTAGTGGGATTGCTGGGTCATATGGTAGTTCTATTTGTAGTTTTTTAAGGAACCTCCATACTGTTCTCCATAGTGGCTATACCAATTCACATTCCCACCAGCAGTGCAAGAGTGTTCCCTTTTCTCCACACCCTCTCCAGCATTTATTGTTTCTAGATTTTTTGATGATGGCCATTCTGACCAGTGTGAGATGATATCTCATTGTAGTTTTGATTTGCATTTCTCTAATGATTAATGATGTTGAGCATTCTTTCATGTGTTTGTTGGCAATCTGTATATCTTCTTTGGAGAAATGTCTATTTAGGTCTTCTGCCAATTTTTGGATTGGGTTGTTTTTTTTTTGTTATTGAGTTGCATGAGCTGCTTGTACATTTTGGAGATTAATCCCTTGTCAGTTGCTTCATTTGCAAATATTTTCTCCCATTCTGAGGGTTGTCTTTTGGTCTTGTTTATGGTTTCCTTTGCTCTGCAAAAGCTTTGAAGTTTCATTAGATCCCATTTGTTTATTTTTGTTTTTATTTCCATTTCTCTAGGAGGTGGGCCAAAAAGGATCTTGCTGTGATTTATGTCATAGAGTGTTCTACCTATGTTTTCCTCTAAGAGTTTGATAGTTTCTGGCCTTACATTTAGGTCTTTAATCCATTCTGAGCTTATTTTAGTGTATGGTGTTAGGGAGTGTTCTAATTCATACTTTTACATGTACCTGTCCAGTTTTCCCAGCACCATTTATTGAAGAGGCTGTCCTTTCTCCACTGTACATTCCTGGCTCCTTTATCAAAGGTAAGGTGACCATTTGTGAGTGGGTTTATCTCTGGGCTTTCTATCCTGTTCCATTTATCTATATTTCTATTTTTGTCTCAGTACCATACTGTCTTGATTACTGTAACTTTGTAGTATAGCCTGAACTCAGGGAGCATGATTCCTCCAGCTCCATTTTTCGTTCTCAAGATTGCTTTGGCTATTCGGGGTATTTTTGTGTTTCCATACAAATTGTGAAAATTTTGTTCTAATTCTGTGAAAAATGCCAATGGTAGTTTGATATGGATTGCATTGAATCTGTAGATTGCTTTGGGTAGTAGAGTCATTTTCACAATGTTGATTCTTCCAATCCAAGAACATGGTATATCTCTCCATCTATTTGTATCATCTTTAATTTCTTTCATCTTATAATTTTCTGCATACACGTCTTTTGTCTCCTTAGGTAGGTTTATTCCTAGATATTTTATTCTTTTTGTTGCAATGGTAAATGGGAGTGTTTTCTTAATTTCACTTTCAGATTTTTCATCATTAGTGTGTAGGAATGCCAGAGATTTCTGTGCATTAATTTTGTATCCTGCTACTTCACCAAATTCATTGATTAGCTCTAGTAGTTTTGTGGTAGCATCTTTAGGATTCTCTATGTATAGTATCATGTCATCTGCAAACAGTGACAGCTTTACTTCTTCTTTTCCAATTTGGATTCCTTTTATTTCCTTTTCTTCTCTGATTGCTGTGCCTAAAACTTCAAAAACTATGTTGAATAAGAGGTGAGGGTGGGCAACCTTGTCTTGTTCCTGATCTTAGTGGAAATGCTTTCAGTTTTTCACCATTGAGGACATGTTGGCTATGGGTTTGTCATATATGGCCTTTATTATGTTGAGGAAAGTTCCCTCTATGCCTACTTTCTGGAGGGTTTTTATCATAAATGGATGTTGAATTTTGTCGAAAGCTTTCTCTGCATCTATTCAGATGATCATATGGTTTTTCTCCTTCAATTTGTTAATATGGTGTATCACGTTGATTGATTTGTGTATATTGAAGAATCCTTGCATTCCTGGAACAAACCCCACTTGATCATGGTGTATGATCCTTTTAATGTGCTGTTGGATTCTGTTTGCTAGTAATTTGTTGAGGATTTTTGCATTTATGTTCATCAGTGATATTGGCCTGTAGTTTTCTTTCTTTGTGACACCTTTGTCTGGTTTTGGTTTCAGGGTGATGGTGGCCTCGTAGAATGAGTTTGGGAGTGTTCCTCCCTTTGCTATATTTTGGAAGAGTTTGAGAAGGATAGGTGTTAGCTCTTCTCTAAATGATTGATAGAATTCGCCTGTGAAGCCATCTGGTCCTGGGCTTTTGTTTGTTGGAAGATTTTTAATCACAGTCTCAATTTCAGTGCTTGTGATTGGTCTGTTTATACTTTCTATTTCTTCCTGGTTCAGTCTTGGCAGGTTGTGCATTTCTAAGAATGTGTCCATTTCTTCCAGGTTGTCCATTTTATTGGCATAGAGTTGCTTGTAATAATCTCTCATGATCCTTTGTATTTCTGCAGTGTCAGTTGTTACTTCTCCTTTTTCATTTCTAATTCTATTGATTTGAGTCTTCTCCCTTTTTTTCTTGATGAGTCTGGCTAATGGTTTATCAATTTTGTTTATCTTCTCCAAGAGCCAGCTTTTAGTTTTATTGATCTTTGCTATCATTTCCTTCATTTCTTTTTCATTTATTTCTGATCTGATCTTTATGATTTCTTTCCTTCTGCTAACTTTGGGGTTTTTTTGTTCTTCTTTCTCTAATTGCTTTAGGTGCAAGGAGGTTAGGTTGTTTATTCGAGATGCTTCCTGTTTCTTAAGGTGGGATTGTATTGCTATAAACTTCCCTCTTAGAACTGGTTTTGCTGCATCCCATAGGTTTTGGGTCGTCATGTCTCCGTTGTCATTTATTTCTAGGTATGTTTTGATTTCCTCTTTGATTTCTTCAGTGATCACTTCGTTATTAAGTAGTGTATTGTTTAGCCTCCATGTGTTTGTATTTTTGACAGATCTTTTCCTGTAATTGATATCTAGTCTCATAGCACTGTGGTTGGAAAAGAAACTTGATACAATTTCAATTTTCTTAAATTTACCAAGGCTTGATTTGTGACCCAAGATATGATCTATCCTGGAGAATGTTCCATGAGCACTTGAGAAAAATGTGTATTCTGTTGTTTTTGGATGGAATGTCCTATAAATATCAATTAAGTCCATCTTGTTTAATGTATCATTTCAAGCTTGTGTTTCCTTATTTATTTTCATTTTAGATAATCTGTCCATTGGTGAAAGTTGGGTGGTGAAGTCCCCTACTATGAATGTGTTACTGTCGATTTCCCCTTTTATGGCTGTTAGTATTTGCCTTATGTATTGAGGTGCTCCTATGTTGGGTGCATAAATATTTACAATTGTTATATCTTCTTCTTGGATCGATCCCTTGATCTTTATGAAGTGTCCTTCTTTGTCTCTTATAATAGTCTTTATTTTAAAGTGTATTTTGTCTGATATGAGAAGTGCTACTCCAGCTTTCTTTTGATTTCCATTTGCATGGAATATCTTTTTCTATCCCCTCACTTTCAGTCTGTATGTGTCCCTAGGTCTGAAGTGTGTCTCTTGTAGACAGCATATAGATGGGTCTTGTTTTTGTATCCATTCAGCCAGTCTGTGTCTTTTGCTGGGAGCCTTTAATCCATTTACCTTTAAGGTAATTATTGATATGTATGTTCCTATTCCCATTTTCTTAATTGTTTTGTTATTGTAGGTCTTTTCCTTCTGTTGTGTTTCTTGCCCTGAGAAGTTGCTTTAGCATTTGTTGTAAAGCTGGTTTGGTGGTGCTGAACTCTCTCAGCTTTTCCTTGTCTGTAAAGGTTTTAATTTCTCTGTCAAATCTGAATGAGATTCTTGCTGGGTAGAGTAATCTTGGTTGTAGGTTTTTCTCCTTCCTCACTTTAAATATGTCCTGCCACTCCCTTCTGGCTTGCAGAGTTTCTGCTGAAAGATCAGCTGTTAACTTTATGGGGATTCCCTTGTGTGTTATTTGTTGTTTTTCCTTGCTGCTTTTAATATGATTTTTTGGGCTTCCCTGGTGGCACAGTGGTTGAGAGTCCTCCTGCCAATGCATGGGATGCGGGTTCGTGCCCCGGTCCAGGAAGATCCCACATGCCACGGAGCGGCTGGTCCCATGAGCCATGGCTGCTGAGTCTGTGCATCCGGAGCCTGTGCTCCGCAACAGGAGAGGCCGCAATAGTGAGAGGCCTGCATAACGCAAAAAAAAAAAAGTTTCTTTGCATTAAATTTTTGATAGTTTGATTAATATGTGTCTTGGTGTGTTTCTCCTTGGGTTTATCCTGTATGGGACTCTTTGTGCTTCCTGGACTTGATTAACTATTTCCTTTCCCATATTAGGGAAGTTTTCAACTATAATCTCATCAAATATTTTCTATGTCCCTTTCTTTTTCTCTTCGTTTTCCGGGACCCCTATAATTCGACTGTTGGTGCATTTAATGTTGTCCCAGAGGTCTCTGAGACTGTCCTCAGTTCTTTTAATTCATTTTTCTTTATTTTGCTCTGCAGCAGTTATTTCCACTATTTTATCTTCCAGGTCACTTATCCATTCTTCTGCCTCAGTTATTCTGCTATTGATCCCTTGTAGAGTATTTTTTTTTTTTTTTGGCGGTACTCGGGCCTCTCACCGCTGTGGCCTCTCCCACCATGGAGCACAGGCTCTGGATGTGCAGGCCCAGCTGCCATGGCTCACAGGCCCAGCCTCTCCGCGGCACGTGGGATCCTCCCAGACTGGGGCACGAACCCGTGTCCCCTGTATCGGCAGGCGGACTCTTAACCACTGCGCCATCATGGAAGTCCCCCTCGTACTTTTAATAAACATTCTAATCACCTTGCAGTAATTTCCGGACACTCTAGGCTTGGGTATAACTCAGTTATGAAAGGCAGTTATGTCTTCTAATTTATTGTTGATATTGGGTCTTCTGTGCTTCATTATGCTAAATTGTTATTCTTCATAGTCGTCAATTAATTTTGTAGCTCAGCTGGACAGAGTTGGTGCTACTTTGACATTTAATGTCAGGGTGGCAGAGAGTTATGTTTAAAAAAGAGAAATTACCACATTGGAAATAAAGAGTGTTTAAAAGGAGTTGTTCAAAGTGAGAGAGTGGCATGGACATATATACACTACCAAACGTAAAATAGATAGCTAGTGGGAATCAGCCACATGGCACAGGGAGATCAGCTCTGTGCTTTGTGACCACATAGAGGGGTGGGATAGGGAGGGTGGGAGGGAGGGAGATGCAAGAGGTAAGAGATATGGGAACATATGTATATGTATAACTGATTCACTTTGTTATAAAGCAGAAGCTAACACACCGTTGTAAAGCAATTATACTCCAATAAAGATGTTAAAAAAAAGGAATTGTTTTATCAATATATTATTAGTATAGCTAATGTTTTTTGCTTTGTTTTTATTCCTCACTCACTAGGGACAGCAAAGGTTTTTTAATTCATTCCTCAATGTTAGGTAAGGCCTCCATGCCATCCTTCAAAGACAGTTTAATATTTATCTTCTTTAAAGGTCTCAAGGGAAGGAAAATCTATATGCTACCTTGATGATGCATCTTAGTGTGTAGAAACATTCATACATTTGTACAAGAAAGAATGAAGAAGATTCCAGTTTGACATAAAATTCATCATTTACAGTGGGTTACTCTGAGAATGAGCAGAGTGCACATTTCTTATGGAGAAGATGAGTGACCTCTCACAGCCTTAACTTTGCTCTGTGTTCTGAAATCATCTTGATCCTGTGTATGTTGAATGAAAAGAGATCAAGAATAGCTGTCAGGCAGTGTGTGTAATTTTGGGAAAATGAGAGGTTAAGGGAAACTCCTGAATATTCTCTTCTTCCACTTTTTTGTTTTTAATTCATAGCTTTCTTTCATTTTGACTTTTCTCTGGTTACATCTGTTTCTCCCAGCTCATTTTCTCACAAGTTCCTGTCAATGAACACAAGCTTAGGTCATGACAAGTCATGACATTCGGGTGAAGAACTCTCTGAGACTCTGTGACAGAAAGGAGAAGATTAAAAAAAAAAGAAAAAAAGCTGACAAAGTGAATGAGGCTGGGTAGGCCTAAAATTGGAAGTGTTTATCTCAACTCTAACTTGGAAGCTGATGCCCTGGTGTCAGGATGGACAGGTCGTGGGTGAAGAGTTTCTATTTTGAAGAAGAAGCATAGAAAATATACTCCTGGCCCTGTGTGTAACATTAAGGGCCAGTTCTGTTTGATCTCAGGGATAGTCTATGTTTCCCTGGCCACACACCATAGTTTAGAACTTTAAAGAAAACAAGAAGAAGTAACCAAAGCAGAAGTTATATTTTAATAAGATGATAATTTTGGACTGTTCTCTGCAGAGATGGTCTATTCAAAAGTTTTGTGGATGTGATGCTATTTTAATGAAAGTAGCATGAGAAATGCGTCATATTACTACATAATCAAGCTGTGATAATGTTTCCATTGGCTATTGCATCAGTGTTCTGTGATCTGGTCCAATTCCAGATGAAATTTAAGATGTTGACTACAGACTATAACGTCCAAAATTACTTGGATCTTGGTTACTTTATTCTCCCCTAATGTGATACATAATAATTTAGACTTCTGGGCACTCTTGCTGAAGGTTTTCAGACTACATTGATGAGAATTGGAGAATAAAACTTGTTTTAGATGCATGAATCCTTGCTTTGGAAATTATCTTTTTTGGTTGAGGCAGGGACAGGGTGAACTTAAAAATACTGTAAACAACATCTATTGATATTGGACTTCCTTTGAGAAAGGAAGTTTTATTTCAAAATCTTAAATATTTAAATTATTTAAAATAACCAATTGCTTTTAAATCCCAAATATTGTTTTGCATGTATAATCTTATAAACGTACAAATGTACAAATCTTACATGTACACTTAAGTTAATTTTATGTTATAAAATAATGCAGTTCTGGCTTAGCACTACAGGTGTGTTATAGATTAAATGTTTGTGTCCCCTCAAAATTCATGTGTTGATGCCCTAGTTCTGAATATGATTGTATTTGGAGGTGGGCCCTTTGGGAAGTAATTATGTTTAGATGAGGTCATGAGGGTGGGGTCCTCATGATGGCATTAGTGTCCTATAAGAGGAAGAGAGACCAGAGCTCTTTCTCTGTCTTTGCCATGTGAGAACTCAGTGAGAAGCCAGCCTTCTACAAGCCAGAAAAAGAGCTCTCACCAGGAATCAAATTTGTCAGCAACTTGATTTTTGACTTCTCAGCCTCCAGAACTTTAAGAAATAAATGTCTGTTATTTAAGCCACCCAATTTATGGTATTTTATTATAGCAACCTGAGTTGACTAAGACAGGATGGGAATATCAAAATGATTCTAAGATGTAAAATATTACTCCATTACCTTCTTTATGCAATGTACTGTTGAACCTTCTAGCTGTGTTTAATAAATCTCTTCCTGCTTTGGACCCATCCTGTTAGCTTCAAAAAGTATCCATTCCTCAAAATCTGTACTTTGGAATTTTGCCTATTTTCCATTACACAGCCCAAAATTTATAAGTCATTTATTGGTAAATCCCCCTCCCTTTTTACACATATTCAAATCATCACCAATTCTCATACCAATTTTTAAATATATATTGATTCTGACCTTTTAATTCATATCTACCCTAGTGCAATCTGCCACCGTCTCTTGACTTGATGATTGCAGAATTCTCCTAACTGGATCCCTACTTCCACTCTAGCTCTACTCCATTTTATTCACAGTGGTCAGCAGCATCTTTTTTTTTTTTTTAATTGATGGGTTTATTTTTTAAAGCACTTTTAGCTTTATTAAAAAATGAGTGGAAATTACAGAGAGTTCCCATACAGTTTGCTGGCCTCAACAGTTTCCCCTATTATTGACATCCTGCTTTCTTGTGCTATACTTGTTATAATTGATGAGCCATAATTGATACATTATTGTTAACTAAAATCCATAGTTCATATTAGGGTTCACTCTTTGTACTTTCATTGGTTTTTACCAATGTACAAAGACATGTATCCAACATTAGTGTATCATACAGAATAGTTTCACTGCCCTAAAAATCCTCTCTGCTGTGATGATTTGTCCCTCTCTTCCCTTACCCTCTGGCAACCACTGATCTCACATCCTTCCCTATACTAATCTGAGAATGAAAGTCTAATATTTTAACACAGTGTTTTATAATTTATACTATTAATACCAGAATTAATTTGTTTTTATTATAAACTCCTAGAGAGTTGGTGTTTTTTTCTTTTTTTAAAAGATGAAACCATTTTGAGGATTTGAAGAAAACTAAGGACCCTCACCTTATATTCACTGCCATCCACCCTGTCACCTAAATAAAATTTCACTGGTTTATGGGCACTCTGAAGCTATGCTAAGGACTGCTGTCCTAAAGAGAGAACAATTTCTGTGTAGTTGTTTGTACCACATGGAAAAAAGTACTAACTACATTTCTTTCAATATTAACTAAAATTTTGTGCAAAACCTAAAAATTTACACCATCCTCCTGTCTGGGGAAAATGGTTGCAAAAACCAGAATTCACTTTTAGAACAAATTTGATGAATGTGTTTTTTCTCTAATGTGTTGGGATTTTTCTACTAGAGGTTTGAGATTTTAAGATTGCCCAAACACTCATAGGTTGTAAAAAGTAGTTCTCATTCGTGTTTGTGAAAGCCATTTCAATCTGTGCTCTTTCTCATTTACAGTTTTTTTAAAAATCTTTTTCAGTCTCAGTGTTCTAATTCCTTTAACCTTTTCAGTTTTTCTTATAAATTATTTCTTCTCGGAATATGAGGTTATGTTTCTAAAAAGAATAATATTTACTACTAAGATACCTGAATTCATGGAAATAATAGGACTGCGGACCTAAGAAAACCCTTCTATGATAATGCTGATTTCTCCTCTTGCTTGCCTCTCTCCTCACCATGACCCCAACTAGCTCCACAGCAGATTGGTGAGAGGTCTACAGTTCCACTGCCCCTCCCATAGCTATGGTCCACTTTCTGGAATTTGCAAAGGAGGACTGAGGGCTCCATGGACTTATGGATTTTGGCATAGCCTCCTAGTTCTGTGTGTTGCTGATGAGTCAATCCCCCCAAACAGGCTTAAGAGAAGGAAGCCCAGGGAGCTCAGGTTCCTTGCTGGTAAGACAATTACTCTTCGATGCACCTCATCACTTCAACTACCCAAGACAGTAATTTCCCCAAAATGCTATATTTAGAACTGCTTACCCTTCTGGAGAAAAGCATCAGGACAAGTTACATTATGCTTTACACTCCTGTTTATCAAAGTCACCTTCAGAAGCCCCAGAATCTCAGTTCATAGGTTATCATCGGGCTTGTGCTCCATAGCCTGAAAAATCCCCTAATTTGACATCATTTGCTTCCACCCCATATTCTACACTCTTTCATTGTGCCCTTACAGTTTATCATCAAAATCTAAAATCCTTGGTATCTTCAACTCTCTCCTCCTCATCATTACCTTCACTTCACTCTTTTTCTTTAACTGAATCCTGGTCATCTATGAGGATATTGATTCTCTTCTAGTTCTCTCTACTGGTGGCTATTTTTATATCTCATATTCCACACGTAATGGAGCTTGGGGATGAGTTAGGTGTCCTCATTCTGTTTCATTGTCCCTTCTAGACCACTCTATCTCCTTCTTCCCTCCAAAATACAAGACCCTCTGAAATACATCCCTTCTTGGTAATGTACAAACCTTCCCCCTCATTCATTGAAGATATGAGCATCCAGGTCATTTTCTTCATTCTTGGTGACTTCAGCATCCATGTGGGCGATCACACTCAACACCTCTGAGCTCCTTGACCTCACTTTCCCTGACCACACTATAATCCATGTCCTATTCTAATCTTTGTCATTACCAATGACTTCATGCGTTCCACTCTTTGAACACCTGTATCAGTTTTCTTTTGCTGCCATAATGATCTTAGTGGTTTAAACAACACATTTGTTTTATCTTATAGTTCTGGAGATACGAGGTCTAAAGTGGGTCTTCCAGGCTAAAACCAAGGTATCAGCAGAACAGTATTCCTTATGGAGGCTCTAGGGGAGAATATGTTTTCTCACGTCTTTCAGCTTCTAGAGGCCACCTACTTTCCTTCCTTCCTCTTCAGAGCCAGAAACATAGCATCTTCATATCTCTTTCTGACTTTGACCGTCTGTTTCTATCATGACATCTCCTTTCTCTGTCTCTGATTCTTCTGCCTTCCCCTTATAAGGGCCCTTGTGATCCCCACTTTAAGATCTTTAACTTAATCACATCTACAAAGTCCCTTTTGCCATATGAGATAACATATTCACAGGTTCAGGGGATTAGGATGTGGACATCTTTAATGGGCCATTGTTCTCTACTAAGTCATCTATCTTATATTTCTAAGTCACTTACTGATTCCCTGTCTCAAACATTATTTGATTATATTTGGATCTAATCCATTTACTGTACTACTTATTCATTGCCTATAACTGTCTTAATGGGCTCAGTTTTCTCCTTATCCAATTTATATTCTATGATCCTTTTTTTTTTTTTTTTTACAATTAATCCCTTCCAGACACTCTCAACACTTCTCCTCCCATCCTCCTTCCTCACCCCTGCTCTCTGTAGTATTCATCAGGCTCTGCCCCTGGTTAAACCCAACCAACTCTCTGCCTATGCCTACCTACTTTGCACCTGCACCTGAGCAGCAGAATGTGACTGGAGGAAAATCAAATGTTCAGGAAGATCTTTCTTATTCCTATCCTTCTGTTTCCTTCCATGTAGAGGGGCTTTAATAACATACCTGTCCTGTCTCTATCCTCTCTGAGCTAAAGGAGATGTGACTTTATTTACTTGGGTGATTGAAAAGGAAAATTGGGAGCATATACCTTGTCATCTGGCTGCCTGCAGGAAGTATGAGTTCCCTCTGCTTTGTGCTATGCTGCCATGAGAGGGGTCTGATGCTGTGGGGGATCCTGCAGTTTCCCAACACTGACTATAACTGGACTACTGAGCTGGCAGGTCTGCCTAACTGTAGATTTTAATATTAGGTAGTCCTCTTTCCCACAGATATCAGACACATTTTCTAAATTCAGTGTTATCAACAAGAAAAGGGTGACATTTGGTTTCTTATTTGACTTTTCCTTATCTTTTTTCTCAAGTGAAATAGAACTTGAGCGTATTATTTACTGAGTGCCCCCAAACTCTGACCATCATACCAAAAGTAGCCCCCTTTCACTCTGTTTCTTTGCCCTGCTTTGTTTTCTTCATAATCATTATCAATACCTGATATAATGTATTTATTTATTTGCTCTCTGTTTCGTCTTCTAAATGAGGGTAAGCCATTTGTTTAAGCTATGTTCCCAGTGCTGGGAACAGCAGTGCTTGGCTTACAATGTATTTTTATTGAATGATTATTAAAGGAAAGGATGTAAGAACATTTTAAGTATCATATGAAGATTCAGTTTAGACACTTGTAATTTTATTTTGCTTTATTACAAATATGCCAACTCTCAGTTATCCAGGGTAGAGTTAATTGACTTGGAGATTAAACATGTTAAAAAAAATAATAATAGTTCATATGGTAAAAAATTAAAATAATTAAAAATTCTGGCATATAGCAAAAAAACTTCCGTTTATCAGAAAGAGTCTATTTTCAATGGAAGCATGTAATAACTTATATCGATCATATACATCAAACAAGTATCAAATTGTATCTACTTGGGAACATTTTTCCTTCTTGTCAGTCAGAAGTGTACAATAGAAATTTGGAATCCAAGCAAAAAAGCAGAATGGCTAAAGAAATCATAAAATAGAGAAAAGGGTAACATTTCTTCTTTACAGCATGTTACTGGGGAACAAACAAATTTTTGTTTGGAGAAAATTTCCACTTGCATTCTGAGTTCAAGTGGATCGAAAAAGTTAAAGCATGATAAGATATCCTCTTTTGAAAGCCAGGATGAAACTTGGTTCCATGAGCAATGGTTAGAGAAATGCTGCTAAATAAGAAAAAAAGTTTATTTGAAGCTGTGTAACAGATATTTCTATCCCTCTTTCCTGATAATAGACTCAGGTTTTTCTTTCAAGAGTTTTCCCTCTCCTACTTGCAGTCCACGTGATTCAGATGGGCCTGATTGCTCTTCTAGCTTCAGAGGGTGTCACAAGCATCAAGCTTGAATGATTGGTATATTCCATATCCCTGGCTACAGTCACTGGTTCAGGGATGAGCTTATAACCCAAGCTGTCTTGGTCAATATTAATTCTAGGACTTCAGTTGGAACTCTTGGAACAAAGTATACATTTTAGCTGGGGTTGATCGGCTTGGTAGAATATAAAACTGTGGTTGCCAGTGGCTTTCTTGCTAGAGGAAGCTTAACTCAATGAAAATCAATTCTACAAAAACTAATTTTCTGAAATTAAATTTCCCAAATGAAAATTCACTATGAAAAATCTACCAATTTATCAAAATCTTATATCTTTTAACTACTTACAAAGATTACTACGATTTATACTTGGGAATGCTTTTAAAAGCTTTTGAAGATTCTTCGTTTTTAATTTTCTTTATATGAACATTTTAAATGTTATAGTTGGTGAATTCTGAGGATCATAGGGTGATTCGTTTTTTGTAAAATATATATATATATTCATATTTAGAAAACAATATTTTATCATCAAAACCCAATAGCATTTCATGTGAATTTTTTCAATTTGTTTACTTAACGTGTTTTTAATGTTATTTTTTGTATCAACATTTTAGCAATGTTAAGATTTTTCTGCCAATTTTCCATGTGGCATTTAAACTTTAGCTTATTTCTAAAAAATGGTAGTAAAATAATATTTGGTGTGATTTTCCTCTTGCTTTATAGTTAATTTTATACTTTAATTGTATCATTTTTAGGATTTTTTAGCCAATTTCTATTTTTTAAAAAATTTTATTGAAATATAGTTCGTTTCACAATGTTGTGTTTCAGCTGTACAGCACAGTGATTCAGTTATACATATATATATTCTTTTTTTACATTCTCTTCCATTATAGGTTATTACAAGATATTGAGTATAGTTCCCTGTGCTATACACTAGGTCCTTGTCAGTTATCCATTTTATATATAGTAGTGTGTATATTTTATTCTTTTATGTTTATTTTTATGTTTATTTTTATTTTTTTTGTTTTTGCGGTACGCGGGCCTCTCACTGTTGTGGCCTCTCCCGTTGCAGAGCACAGGCTCTGGACGTGCAAGGCTCAGCGGCCATGGCTCATGGACCCAGCCACTCCACGGCACGTGGGATCTTCCCGGACCGGGACACGAACCCGTGTCCCCTGCATCGGCAGGCGGACTCTCAACCACTGCGCCACCAGGGAAGCCCAGTAGTGTGTATATTTTAATCACAAACTCCTAGTTTATCCCTATCCACCTTCCCCTTTGGTAACCATAAGTTTGTTTTCTATGTCTGTGAGTCCATTTCTGTTTTGTAAATAAGTTCATTAGTATAGTATATATATATTTTAGATTCCATGTGTAAGCGATATCATATATTTGTCTTTGTCTGGCTTACTTCACTTAGTATGATAATCTCTAGGTCCATCCATGTTGCTGTAAATGGCATTATTTCATTCTTTTTTATGGCTGAGTAATATTTCATTGTGTGTGTGTGTGTGTGTGTGTGTGTGTGTGTACCACATTTCCTTTATCCATTCACCTGTCAATGGACATTTAGGTTGCTTCCATGTCTTGGCTATTGTAAGTGGTGCTGCTATGAACATTGGTTCAAATTATGGTTTTCTCCAGATATATGCCAAGGAGTGGGATTGCAGGGTAGCTGTATTTTTAGTTTTTTAAGGAACCTCCATACTGTTTTCCATAGTGGCTATACCAATTTACATTCCCACCAGCAGTGTAGGAGGGTTCCTTTTTCTCCACACCCTCTCCAGCATTTATTATTTGTAGATTGTTTGATGATGGCCATTCTGACCGGTGTGAGGTGATACCTCACTGTAGTTTTGATTTGCATTTTTCTATTAGCGATGTTGAGCATCTTTTCATGTGCCTTTTGGCCATCTGTATATGTCTTCTTTGGAGAAATGTCTAGACCTTCTGCCCATTTTTTGATTAAGTTTTTTTTTTTTTTTTGATATCCAGTATCTATGCTGATTCTTCAAATTTTTCTATTTTTATCTCATTTGTGACAAATATGACATAGTAATCATATAGTATATTACAGTAATAATAGTAATTGCTTCTGTTCATCCTAATTTTACTATAATTGCTTTGAATAATCTTATTTTTCTAAGTCAAATCTCTTAGCAAATTATTTCCAAGTTCATATATCTAATAGTTTATTGTGAGAAACTAGAGTTACTTTTCATTTTTTTGGATGATTTTTTATGTCACATTCTCTACATTTTAGGCATTTTCAGCTTTCTTGTAACAACTCCTTAGATGACAAATAGCATACTTTACTTCTTACAATTTTTTTACACAATTGTCATTAGATAAGTTTATCGTTATAGAAATGATTTTGTGAAAAAAATTTGGTGAAATGACATAAAATTCTCTTTATACCACAGAGGAGTAACTTGTTAAAAAGAATTTTAATGCAGAGCTGAGAGATAGAGACAGATTGCTGGCATCATTTGAACACCTGGATTCTACTGTGCTTAAAGATAAGTTGGAGGTTGGGTTTCCAGGGATGCAAACTGTGAGCTAGAGATTAACATATAAGAAGTAAAGTATATTGGGATCAACACCTGGGGAAGAACAGTGAAGGAAGCTGACTGGGCAGAGGGAGAAACTGGGCTGTGATTCAGTCTCAACAAGGACTTCAGACAATCCAGCCCTTTCTGGTGACTGGAATGCTTGTTCTGGCTCAGCTGTCTTCTAGCATCAAGGTACCAAGGAAACTGTATTGTACTTAGAAGGTTGTGTGGGAAACAAGGAATGAGAACATGGGGAAGGAGAGACTATTCAGCCCATGATAAAGCCATAGGAATATCTTGTACAGTGGAGGACATCTCTCTGGTAACTGTTCATGTCTCTTAAATGTAGTTCTCTTTCCCTTGGAATGTGCTGGGCACATGATAGAGCCAGTTTTACCTCTGAAACCTCCACATTTCCAGTTCTATTATTTATCATAACTTTTTCAAAATAAAATTTAATTTCTCCTATTTTCTAGTTTTTCTTGGAAGGTCCTCATCAGAACCCTCCTTGACTTATAGTTTCCATGTAGCTCTTACTGCTTTTGACTATTACATGTAAACATACGTTACCTCATAAAGACAAATGAGTATATAAACGTTTTCATTGCACAGGAATTAACTATTTGGGGGTGGTGTGTCTTCAGATAGGCTTGTACTTCTATCCCATCTAAAGTGGGACCTGTTTTCACTTGCCTTGAAGCCCAAGTCTGCATGGTATTAGATAACAAGACTTCCATTCATCTCTGCAAGTTTTGAAGAATATAGGTTTTATAATAAGTTTCTGAAGGAGATACAGAGAAATTTTACATAGTGTATCACTGAGAACTCAAACTTCCAAAAGTTCTCTGAATACATCTCTCCACCTAAACTTTCTCATACACTTAACTATTATTTATTAAGTAGTCATTCAGTTCCAGACACAATGATAGGTGCTAGGAAACAGTATTAAACAAAAGAGAAAAAATTATTGAGTATTTGGAGTTTATTAGAATTGAGGGAGAGAACAGACAGTACACAAGTAAATAAGATAAATAAGATGATTGAAAATAGTGCTAAGTGCTATGCAGAAAACATAATAGGGTAATGAATAGAGAGTGGAAAGAAGGGACCACTTCAGATAGTGTGATCAGAAAAGGCCTCCATGGGTGGCATTTGAGCTAAAAACTGAATGGTGAGAGGGTTGGCTATGTAAAGGTCACGGGAAAGAGAATTTCAGACTAAATAAATAAATAAATAAATAAATAAATAAATAAATAAATTGAGGTGGAGAGTAGGTAGGAGCCTAATCATATATAGCCTTATAGATAATAATCCGACACTTTGAATTTTATTCCAATTGCAATAGTATTCTGGAGAATTTTAAGTAAGAGAACAGTGTAATCTGATTCATGATTTAAAATAGTCACTCTGGATTTTTGGGACATAAGACTCAAGGAGCAAGAAAAGAGGCAGGGAGACAGGTTAACTATTGCAGTAATCCAGGAGAAAGATCATGGTGGCTTGAATTAATGGGCTATTGGAGATGGTGAGAAGTGGTATAAATAAGGTATATTTTGAAAATGCAACTGCAGGATTTGCTGATAATTGAAATAATGCTAGGGAAGGTTGTAGAGAGGAAAAGAGAGAAATCAAGGATGATAAATTTCCTTTTTAAAGCAGTCTCCTTATAAGGTGGTAGTTTTCCTTTGCTTCTTCCATGTCTGCCTCCTGTCATGTTTAGTAATGGAACCCCCTTCAGATGCTTTCTTCAGAGACACTCTCTGGAAAGAAAAGTCCATCTTTTGCTTTGACTGCCTTGTTTATGAGAAGCAGGCCTACCAGAATTTTAATGACTTTATGTTTCCATTTTGGAAACAATGTTATATTTACCTGCCTTTGTTCTTGCTGTTACCCCTGTGTGATTGAATGTGTCTACCGCAAATTTGTATGTTAAATCCTAACACCCAATATGATAGTATTTGGAGATGAGACCTTTGAGATGTGACTAGGTCATGAAGGCTGCACCCTCATGAATGGGATTGGTGCCCTTATAAAAGAGAGCTCAGAGAGCTCCCTGGACCCTCCTGCCATTTGAGGACACAGCAATTTAGATGGTCATATATGAACCAGGGAGCATGCTCTCACCAGACACAAAATCTGTTGGCACCTTGATCTTGGACTTCTCAGCCTCCAGAAGTGTGAGAAGTAAATATTTGTTGTTGAGTCACTCAGTCTATGGTATTTTTGTTATAGAGGTCTTGAGTAGATGAAGATACCCCAGCTTTAAGTTGTTTGACCTGTCTTTCTGGCCTCCCCCAACCCTTTCCAAACTCTAGAATGACAGTTTCACCCTTCAAATACTAACTCCTCTCTAATTTTCCCCACTGAAAATAGTGGAATTAATTACCCTGTGCTTCTATTTCTTTCTGTACCTATCTCTAATATTTTGTTAGAGCCCTTTCCACATTATATTTTCATTGTTTAAATTTTTCTCTTTCCTGTAGAATGTGAGCTCTTCAAAGGCAAGAAAAATGTCTTTTTTCATCCTCCTATTCCTAGCACAGAGCCTGGCACATTATAGGCTCTGATTAAATGTTTGATCAGTTGAAAGCACTGAATTACTTCTTGTTCTGTTTCAATTGATTTTACTTGTAACCACTTACTGAAATAATAAAAAATCGTATTGAGTAGCACCTCACTGCTTTTTCTTACTAGAACAGTTATTTTATGTGTTTAATGTTTATTTAAAGGAATTTTTAAAAATTTACTTTGTATACTTCCAGTCTCTAAATATTTTTGCTCAATTAGATCTGAAAGATGACTCAAAAAGTTAAACTTTGCTTACTGTGGGGAAACAGGTAATATTAATGGACTTTAGCCTTTTCCCCTGATCCTTCTAATATCAGTTCTTAAATGCTTCAGCCGTATGCTATTCAGTGGAAACTTGTCAATGGTACACTGCAGTATTGCCACATGAACTTTTGTTAAGGGTGGAAGACTGTGGAACAGCCAGACTTTTTTGAGGAGCACCTTGCTTCTAAAAAAGCAACTGGTCCTCTGTTGCCTTAAGTCTGCAGGTAGAGATGCTGATGGTGAGAGTGATATCATGTGTGAAGGGGGATCTGAGATTTTAGATTTAGATTCATCTCCTGTAGACATACATTGTGTGTATTTCTTCTGATTTTGGAAGTTACATCTTTTCTTGCTTTTAAGCAAAAAGACTGGAGGAGAGAAACAATTTGATGATTCAGATTAAAAAGAGAAGGGCACTAGTGTGTATCACATTTTGGCAGGAAGGCAAAGAAGAATAAGTACACACATCCACATTTTTCCCAACATGGTAATTATGCTAACTTTAAGTTGAATTGGGAGAAGGTGTTAGTTGATAGAATATGCTTAAAAAGTAATAAATTGTTAGCAGGGCCAAATAAGCATATTTCTATGTTAATCATTGAAGAGAAACCAAAATAATTATATATATATATATTCCCCCCACCCCCACCCCGTACGTGGGCCTCTCACTGTTGTGGCCTCTCCCGTTGCGGAGCACAAGCTCCGGACGCGCAGGCTCAGCGACCATGGCTCACGGGCCTAGCAGCTCTGCGGCATGTGGGATCTTCCCAGACTGGGGCACGAACCCGTGTCCCCTGCATCGGCAGGCGGACTCTCAACCACTGCGCCACCAGGGAAGCCCAAAATAATTATATTTTTGACCAAAAATAGACCTGAAAATTGTGACACTTTCACTAGCATCTAAAGAAATGTGAAAATTGGACTATGTCTGTTATTATATTTGAATTTCAAGCATCTTACCATTGATATGTATTGGAAACAACATGGTATTAGTTCATCTTAAAAGAGAAATCTATCTCTTAACAAAACTCCTCTCCAAACTCGTTTCTTTCTCTTTGCAGAAAAAGTCCTTAAGAGTTACCTGCACCTCCAGTCCCTGATTCCTCTCTTCATATCTCTCTTACACTCACTTCTCTCAGGCTTTTGACACTTTACATCCCACCAAAATTGCTCTCACCAAGGTCAACAAAGACTCTCAGGCTACTAAATTCAATTCTCAGTACTTATCTAACTTGACCTATTAGCAGCACTTTACACAGTTGATAATTCCTTTTTTCCTGAAAACTCTTTCTTCACTTAGCTCCCAGTATACCACACTCTCCTGGATTACTTTCTACACTACTACTATGTCTTTTCTATCTCCTTTTTGCTGTGTCTTGTTTATCTTGACCTTTTAGTGTTACTTTGGCTCAGGGCTCAGACCTTGGACCTGTTCTCTTTCTCTCCTTGTTAAGTTGGTGATGTCATCTGCTTCATGGCTTAAATCTCCTCCATGTGTTGACAATTGCCAGATTTATATTTTTGGCCCAGATTGGTCCCTGATTCCAGAATCATATATCCAGCTGACTACTTGACAGCTCCATTCAGATGTCGAATAGATATTTCAAAATTAGCATGTCTAACTGATTCACTTTGTTATAAAGCAGAAACTAACACACCATTGTAAAGCAATTATATTGCTTTACAATGAAGATGTTAAAAAAAAATGTTCTGCCTATGTTTTCCAAAAAAAAAAAAAATTAGCATGTCTAAAAAAGGATTTCTACTCTTGTCCTTCCCCAGATTTGCTTCACTCACAGTCTCCCTCATATCAGTTAATGACAACTCCCACTTTCTAATTGCTCAGCCCCAAAGCCTTTGAGTCATTTTTGACTCTTTTCATTCCCTCATGGAATATAGCCAATCTGTCAGCACATGTATTGACTCTACCTTAAAAAGAAATCCAGAATTTTGCCACAGCTCACAATCTCCTTTGCTACTAACTGGGTCCAACCTACCAACATCCCTCATTGGGATTGTTGTATGTAATAGTTTCCTGTCTCTAATATTATGTATCTGCCCCACTTCAGTGTGTTCTCAAATAAGAGTCTGAATGGTCTTGTTAACATGTAACCCAGATCATATCACCCTTCAACTCAAAACCTACCAAGGGCCTTCTGTTCTTTTCAGAGTCAAAGCAAAAGGCCTTACAACATAATGTGTATTAGTTCGGCTACTATAACAAAATACCAATGTCTTTAAACAACAGACATTTATTTCTCACAGTTCTGAAGGCCCAGAAGTCTAAGACTAAGGTGCTGGCAGATTCAGTTCTTGATGAGGACCCTCTTCCTAGCTTGCAGACAGCTACCTTTTTGCTGTATCCTCTCATGGCAGAGAGAAGCAGCTCCGGTGTCTTTTCCTCTTCTTATAAGGGCACTAGTTCTGTCATGGGGGCTCTACCTTCATGTCCTCATCTAAACCTAATCGCCTCCCAAAGGCCCCACCTCCAAATATCATCAGATCGGGGGTTAGGGCTTCAACATATGAATTTTGAGGGGATACAAACATTCAGTCTGTAACAGCTTATAAAAACTACTGGCCCCTTTTAGCTCTCAGACCTCCCCTGCAATACTCTGCTCTAACCACAATAGCCCTCTTACTTTTTCTTGAGCCTACCATGCACCATCCCACATCATGCCCTTTGAACTGACTGTTCACTCTTCCTGAAATGCTGTTCTCCCAGATATATGTATGGATCTATCCATATTTCCCTTCAAGCCTTTGCTCAGTTGTTACCTCTTCAGCGAAGCCTACTCTGGAGTAAGTTGTTTAAATTTGTGACCCATCTCCCAGCACTCCAAATGCCCATTGCTTTTTTCTTTTACCTTCTAATATATTTTATATGTGATGAGACAGTGGTTTGTATTCACCGAGTATACTTTTAGGCTATACCTCTTAGGCTTCTCGAATTTTGGTGGGATATATAACTTATTCTTGCTAATGAAATGTGTGTGCAAGTAATGTGTATCACCTCCAGAGCAAGGTGGTTAAGAGCAGGCATTCCTTTCTCATGTTTTTGCTTTCTTCATCTCCTAGATGGATACAGGTGATCAAGAGAAACCACTAAAAGGAAGGAGCTTTCTGAATCATAGTGTATAAGGATGTCCTTAGAACACTCAGATTATGTGTGAGAAGGAAGGAAATTTCTCTTGTATCTAAAGTTATGTGCACCCTCTGTTCTAGTTTGTTAGTGCATGTGTTATTTTAGAACATTTTGAATATCACTCTGGGAACATAAATGGACCAGTGCATATCACTTGAAACTGAGTGGAGTAAGTGATGGCTATTAATAGGAGGAAATCTCAACAAATAAAATAATATGGATATTGTAGGTGTCATCAGCATTTTTGACAGTTTCCTTAGATGAATTAAAGATCATATGCATTCAAGGTCATTGAGAATTGACTATAATTTGGGCTGGTTTATGTGAAAGTTTATATCTTAACTCGCAAATTTGAGAAAATTCAAAGACATTTTCATTCTTTCAATATTTACTTCAACATTTATTCCTGACAATGTAAGTTTAAAACAAACCCCTAATTAATACAAGCCTTGTTTTCCTGGCTGTGGAAATTTGCATAGCTGTGACTTATGCTAATGTCTGACTTGTATCTTGCAGCTTGTTAGAACTGTGGCTTAGAGGGGAGCAGAATATGTCAAATATGGTAGGGCCAGGAGAAGAGAAAGCTCTGCAGTCCTGAACAGGTGAAAAAGATCTTAGTGGCAGTCATGAAGCTGAGTTCCAGAAAAAACAGAAATCTTAGATAGTGAGGTGGACAGGATAGGAGAAAAAGATTCCTGGAAGGGAATCAAGACCCTTTAGGTGTCTGAGCCAAAGGTAAAGAACCAATTATTACTGTAGATATTCAGGTAATAAGAAAAGAGTCTGGGTGCTACTATGAACAGCCATCTGTAGGCTGACTTGATGATAAACTTTGGGCTTATGAGTTTATGGTACAAAATTGGTTCAGGCATCTGATGTAAGGCAACTTACAGTTGAAAATTTAATGTTCCAAATACTGAAAATTTGAGTGATGCTGGGAAAGGAGAGAGCAAATATTTTCACCATTGTTACCAAGTAAGTACCCCCAAAATGCTTTGTTAATAAAACACATGAATGAATAGGCAGAAAAGTTTAATTTGGGTATTTAAAAGATGATTAACTAAAACAATCTTAAGTTATTTAGGGTGCTAAAATATATTTGGTTATATCTTGGTAATAAGCTGAACATGAATTTTATTTTCATAATTTCTACTTGCTCTTAAGTTTATAAAGGGGCACATTTTGGATATGAACTATACACATAAAGACATCTTGGGATACAAAGTAAGTATTTTATTGGTATGTTAGTTGTAATTCAAGTCATATAATTAATAGTAACTTAAACAAATTTTAAAAAGTCAAGATAGTGTTTGTTTGAGGCATAATATGTACTATCCATTTGTGCCCAGACCTGCCGACACTGAGTGTGCATAAGGTGACCGGAGTGTCAATATTTTCAAAATCCACATGATAAGTTTCTTCAAAATTCAGAAAACAAGAATTTTTTTTTTTTTTTTTTTTTTTTGCGGTATGCGGGCCTCTCACTGTTGTGGCCTCTCCCGTTGCGGAGCACAGGCTCCGGACGCGCAGGCCCAGCGGCCATGGCTCACGGGCCCAGCCGCTCCGCGGCATATGGGATCCTCCCAGACCGGGGCACGAACCCGTATCCCCTGCATCGGCAGGCGGACTCTCAACCACTGCGCCACCAGGGAGGCCCAGAAAACAAGAATTTTAATATGAAACCCCATATACTTGATTTCCTAGCTTAGGAAATTAGGATTTGCTTCTCATTTGATCAAATAGGAAAAGTCAGGATTATATACCTGCTAATTTTGTATTGAAATAGACATTTGTTTCAAGAAGGACTCATTACCCACAGCCTCTTTGGGTGGGATTCAGTACCCAGCTGTATTGGCTCTTTATTAGCTGGAGTGGGTGATAGTCAGTGTTATATTCACTTGCCTTTGCTTTCTTGTATCCAGCTGTGTTCTCTGGGTGGTGACCTGGAAATTTGTGTTGATCCTCAGCCTGCTCCCTAAAGATGTTGTGACTGGTATTACTTCTTTATTATCAAGTTTCTCCGTATTGTCTCCATATTGCCCTCTCTGTCCATAGGCACATGTGAGAGTTTTGATGAATTGCTTTGGTGTGTTTTTTTTTTTTTTTTTTAATTTATATTTTATTTTATTTTTTATTTTATTTTTTTTTGCGGTATGTGGGCTTCTCACTGTTGTGGCCTCTCCCATTGCGGAGCACAGGCTCCAGACACGCAGGCTCAGCGGCCATGGCTCACGGGCCCAGCCGCTCCACGGCATGTGGGATCTTCCCAGACCAGGGCACGAACCCGTGTCCCCTGCATCGGCAGGCAGACTCTCAACTACTGCGCCACCAGGGAAACCCTTTGGTGTGTTTTTGACCTTATGTTACGTGTCAAAACAAGTATCTTAAGGAGATCACATTCTAGTTACTATCCCAGTCAGTGCCATATTGGGTCAACTCTGTGTGACAGGATAATCTTTTGAGTTTTTTTATATATTTCTCTTCTTGTGTTCAGTATTTTTTTCCTTTTTATTTAGTGCAGGTAAAAGAGTAGATGCTTCCTTTGCTCAGAGAACGTTTATGGAACAGCATAAATATAAAAATAATAGCTTAAATTTATTAAATATCTTCTGTGTGTGAGAGACTTTACTAAACACTTTATAGATGGGAACTCCTTTAATTCTCTCAGACCTTGTGGACTGCCTGTTTTTGTTTTGTAATAGACTTTATTTTTTAGAGCAGTTTTGGGTCTATAACAACATTGAACATAAGGTACAGAGACTTCCCATATACCTGCCCCCACACACACGTCTCTTCCTTTATCAGCATCCCCCACCAGAGACCTATATTTGTTACAGTCGATTAGCCTACACTGACATATCATCAGCCAGAGCCCATAGTTTACATTAGAGTTCATTCTTGGTGTTGTACATTCTGCAGGTTTTGTCAAATGCATAATGACATACAGCCACCATTGTAGTGTCATACAATGCCCTAAAAATGTTTTGTGCTCTGCCTGTTCATCCCTCCGTCCCATAACCCCTGGCAACCACTGATCATTTTACTGTCTCCATAGTTTTGCCTTTTCCAGAATGTCATATAGTTGGAATCATACTGTATGTAGCTTTTTGAAATTGGTTTCTTTTACTTAGTAGTATACATTTAAGATGCTTCCGTGTCTTTTCATGGTTTGACAGCTGATCTCGTTTTAGCACTGAATACTATTCCATTGTCAGGATGTACCACAGTTTATTTATCCATTCACTACTGAGGAACATCTTATTGCTTCCAAATTCTGACAATTATGAATAAATCTGCTGTAAACATCTATGTGCAAGTTTCTGTGTAGACATAAGTTTTCAACTCCTTTGGGTAAATAGCAAGGAGCATGATTGCTGGAGTGTATGGTAAGAATATGGTTAGTTTTGTAAGAACCTGCCAAACCGTCTTCCATAATGGCTTTATCATTTTACATTCCCATCAGCAATGAATGAGAGTTCCTGTTGTTCCACATCCTTACCAGCATTTGGTCAGTGTTGTGGATATTGGCCACAATTCTAATAGGCTGGTTGCTTTTTGTAAATAAATTTAACTGGAATACAACCACGTCCCGTTGTTCACATATTGTCTATGGCTGCTTTTGCACTACCAATGGCAGAATTAAGTAGTTGTGATAGACTTTATGGCCCACAAGTCTTAAAATATTTGCTCTCTGGCCCTTTACAAGAAGTGTTTGCTGACTCCTGTACTGCAGACTTGCTGTCACAATATCTACTTTAGGTATGGCTATTTTACATCAAGCTGATAGTCAGAAAATATTTGCCTGTTTCCTATGACCCTATTAAAACTCTTGTAGTATCTTGAGTTGTGGATTAAGCTAAGTCTTGAACATACTCCTGAGGCCTAACAGCACTTTTAAAAAATCATGCTTTATTATGATTTCTAGGCACATATTTTATTTCTTAGATGTAATTTTTTCCTAATTGAAGTTATTTCCTTAAGTACATGAAGTTACTACAGGTTTATTGTTAATATATATTTTGGAAACATAACATTTCCTTCAGCATTCTCTATTGCCCTCCTCTTCCTTTCTAACAAGCAGTTATTCCTTTTTTTTTTTTTTTTTTCCCACTGACCCCAGTTTCACTGATTCACCCTCCCATGTAGCAATCTAAAATAGTGCCAGGGAAAGATGTTGCTTCTCTCTGTCTTGAATCTGTCAAGCTGCTGACTAGTTTCTTCTCGGGTGTTTGCTGAAGATGAAGCAGATTTTCAACAAATGTGTTTCAGGGACTATTTGGCTAGTTTTTCATCATTTTAGCTACAAGAGGGTCCTGACCAAGAGGAGGTAATAATTTTGCTCTTTGTACTCTAAATATTATTTTGCCAAATTGCCATCTTCACACACATTAGCAACATCATATTTGTTTGGCATCGGCAGCAGGACCCACAGAATAATTTATGATCTAAATGCAACTCGTAATAGTAGAATTGCTGCTGGTGCTTAGAAATTAATTCAGAAATCACTGTCTGTAACGGAATGATTTACCATTGTTTTTGACCCATGTTGTGGAACCTAAGAGTATTAAGAATTATGGCATAAGGCCAGATAGAATCTGGTGAAGTTTCATATTGGAACAAAGCAACCAATTATCAAAGTATTTTGAATATAATAAACATTTTCATATTTTCAGATCAAGTTGTGAGTGATACTATTTAATATACTCCAAGGGTTTGGATCACACCAAGACCACATAGTAGTGTACAGTTTGGATATTCTAATAGACAAATATGTCCCCTTTTTATGAATTTTTAAGAACTAACAAGAATAATTCACCAAGTTAGAAATAATTGGATGTATCTAAAATTGGAGTAGGATTTAAAGATGAAAATTTCATAAATCAGTTTGAGTGGTGATTTTTAAAAGTTGAGTTGACTTGAAAAAAATTGGTAAACAATTGCAAATAGATTAGAGTGAGGAAGTGAAGATTCATGGGATATTTTTAAAAAAATATGGTCTGTCTCAGATACAGTGCATCTCTGAAAGCTGAGCTCAGAAACTCTCTCCCCAAGTAGCTACCAGAAAATTCCTAGTGGAAGTGATGATGCTGATGAGACTGGTCATTAACATATTAGCACTTTCCAGTTTGTGATGCTCTTTCTGAAAACAAAGTTCATTTGACTTTCACAATGTCTCTATAAAGTATCTTCATTTCCTGAACTCCTTTGTAATTGCCTGTACTTCTATCAGTAGTTCTTTATAGGGATATATGTCCGAGACAGTTGGGATACTGATTCAGGAAGTAGGTCTGAGATTAGGCCCTATCTCCTTTTCTAATCTTCCTGATTCTAACATGCACCACCAGGATCAACTTGTCTGAAACATTTTATATGCTGTTTTTCATATATTTGTGTCCAAGTTTGGTTTTCCCAGGTAGGCAGCAATTATAAAATGAATTAGAAAAAAAACTGCATGACAAACCTCTGTTAGATGGTAAAAGCAGACAATATCATCATGTATAATCAAAACAAAGCATCTATAAAATAGAAGTCTTAAAATTAAAACTTGACATTAAAGTTTTACAAAAAAATGCCCATTTGTCTAGAATTTAATTCAATTCAGTTAATTTGACAACCTTTAAAAGTACTATGTGTTAAGTGTTGCAGAGGCTTTCACACTAAGCAAAAACATGGTCCTTGTCCTCAAAGAACTGGTAATGTGGGAAGTGGGACAAAACAAAGCAGAATACCATCACAAAAGGAAAATTTCAAGTTAACTGAGAATTATTACAGTCCCCATAAAAAGGCTATCAATGGCCAAAGAATAAAGAATGCAATATAACAGGCCTGATACCCAAACCCCACTGTGTGATTCACGATATTCTTTGATGCCTATTGAAGAAGTATGAGCTCTCCTTCTCTTCTAGTGTGCTAGAAACCAGGAGAGTCTGTCTTTTGTGGGAGGGAACCAGACATACTAAATATGGGAAATTAAAATGGTTTCCAAAGAAAGTACAGATTGCAAGCGAAGGGAGGGCCTGAAGCAAGTTTAAGTAGCCAACTAGGAGTTAGAAAACCAGAAAAACAAGATGGTAGAAAAGGGGAGAAAACTGGAGGTTAATTCTGGATATCAGAATTATATGGCCTTGACCAGGTTTCTGTGTACCTCCAGGAAATATTCACAGGCAATATTCTAGGTGCATATGAAGAGGCTGTGACAGATGGACAACTCAGAAATAACTAAAAAAATATTGGGAGATGTTATGGATATTTGGATACATAATGAATAAAAAGTTATTTACCTACATAAAGAAAGCAATTCCTGAAGTGCAAACTGTACTTCAGTGTCAAAATTCTTTCTTTCTCTTTTTCAGTAATTAATTCAGGAGGGGGTAGATACTGTACAGCTATATATCATGGTGGATCACTAAGAACTACATGATATTATCTGCTTTTACCATCTAACAGAGGCTTGTCATGCAGGTTTTTTTTTTTTTTTTTTTTTTTCCTAGTGAAGAAATCTCTGTCAGCTTTGCCAAAACATAGATTTACTGTCTGGCATTTTTCTCTCAGGCTTTCACTTTATGAAGCTACATGTATTTTCAGTCCTAACAGGAACCCACTTTCATTATTATCTTTCTGGATAAGTGGCTCCCTTTACTTTCACTTACAGCCTGAGGTGGATTGGGCCAAAGATAGTACCACATTAGACTTGTCTTCTTTAGGGGCAAGTACATTTTGTAAAGAAGGTGGAATTATACATTGATAAAGAATGTCTAGATAGGCAGCTTGCTTTTGAAAGAGCTTATCTTTTCCACTATATGTAATGGACACCAGGATTCATCCTTTCAATTCATAATTAGTGAGTATTTGTTATAGGCCAGGTAGTAGTTTAGATGTTAGCAGTACAGTGGTGAAGAAGCTGCCAGGATTCCAAGCTAAACAAGTTTATTAAACGAGTAATTCAGTACATGAATAAGATAATGATAATTGCTAAAAGAAAACAAGACAAAGTGATGGGATAAAAAGTGATGTGGTTGGTCAGAGTCAGGTGGTAACTTAGGTGGATTGGTCAGGGAAAGCCTCTCTGAGGAGGGGACATTTAAAAACTGAATGACAAGGACAGTGGCATGTGAAGATCTGGGGGTCTGAATGTTCCAAGCACAGGGAACCAAACATAGCAAATCAACAACTGGGTAGAAGGAACAAGGCTATGCACAGAAAGAAACCTGTTGGCCATTTCCCCATGTTGACTCTGTAGAAATGTCCATGTAAGCCATCTTTAACAAAGGTCCATGAGCCATTAAACAAGTCTTACTTGATGGCCCTACAGCTGTCTTTCTAAAATGTGTCCCTTAATTCTGAAAACAGAGACAATTTCTCGATTGTAAAAAGACATAAATGATTAATATTGTTCTTACATTTATGCCCTTTTTATTTGCTAGAAGAAAAAAATTCAGTGGGAAGTGAGGTCACTGCTTAGAAAACCTTCAAAAGCTCTAGACTACATAATAACCCAAGGAAGAATAAAGACCACTTGGTACTTTCTAGTAGTCATCCTGAAAATTAATAATCCTAGTAGCAGTTGTTAGATTTACAGTTTTTCCTTTGCACTATTTGGCAGTTAGGTGAGGAGCAGAAATATCATCTTATCCCACGCAAGTTCTGAACATACCCTTATAGACGAGAAGCTTTTAAGGTACAAAAATCCAGATGTAGGTATTGTGGTTTATATAGATGAATTAGAGCACTGGTACTGACCAGGAATTAAAGTGCAATATAGAAATACTTATTAATCCAGTCATCATTAATCACAAATTCTTAATATAAAAAATAAGCTTGAGTTATTATATGTGAGACACCTTGCCAGATTTATATATATATATATATTTAACTTAAATCTGTATAATTATACATGCACACATATACACACAGACATGATTCTTATTTAGTTCTTTCCACTTTGCAAAGCAGTATTACTCCAGTTTGACAGATGAGAAAACTGAAACTCAGACCTCTTAAATGACTTAAACATGTTTATAGTGTAAAACTAGGATTTAAACACAGCTATTTCTAACTCCAAAGCTCATTCTTTTTTACTATGCCATGCTGAATTTGAAAATTTTGGTTGAAATGAAGACTTTCATTTATTTGTTTTGTTTGTGGTTCTGCTAACTAGATGAAAAGTGTAAATCAGTTACCAGAGAGAAAAATCTACTTAACCTACTTAGACAGCAAGCATTTTTCTAGACCTCTGGGAGTGTTTAGTCACATAGAACTGACACCACCAAAGCAAAACAAATTTATATTATATAACATTATGCTTTATGTTATTGAAGCAGAAATGCCAGATAGTTACTGGCAATATTTTGTTAATCTTGTATAATTATTATGGGATGTAAAGTTAATGTTTATGAGCACTCACAGTGTTTCAGAATGCACTGTGCAAAATTCTTTATAACTGTTTTCTCCTTTAATCTGTCCCATTTTATAGACAAGGAACTGAGGTACAGCAAGTTTAAGAAACTGACATAAGCGAGAGAGCTGGGATCTCATGGTTCCTAAGTGCCGGCCTGTCATGTTACTCTCACCTCCAAGACCTTTGTAGTTTGAAAGTATTGACATTTCTTTATATATAAAAAGAATAATTATGATCTTTCAGTCTTTCAGATGATACTTCTTTTTACCTGGCTCTAAGTAGTGAAATTTATCCTGTGTATGGTAAAATCTAGATTCTTCTTTTTTGTACATAAACTTTGATAAACCTTATATATCCTTTTTTACCCTTTTCCGAGGAAATTTTGGAAGATTTCAGGCCATTAGTGTCATTTATAGTTACTGAAGTTTATTATGTGGAAGCCTTAAAGATTAAATGCCTTACTTATTATTTATCATTCAACCTACTATTGTAGTACAGCCTGGGAAAATAGAACCACTGGTTGTTTGACAGAGATAAATTCCTATACAAGGACTTGCAGTTCAGTATGAACTTCATCCTTAATACTGCTTTTGATTGATTTATAAGTGGGTTGGGCTTCCCATTCATAATGCAGCATAGTAAATTCTCTGGTGGGGATGTTGGTAGCCACAGTTCTGAAACTTTGTGATAATTCATCACTATGATATAAATTTTCAAAATTATTCATTTCCATTTCTACTACTGGAAATGTTTTACTTTACTTAAAAACTTTCAGTCCCCAGCAGGCGTCATATGCATGGAGTTGCTAATCCATATTCTCAGTTCATGGCTTTAAACTGTGTCTATTATTGCAACTTGTATTCTGAGCAACTAGGTCAATGGTCACAAAGTAAGCTAGCCACTAAATGTGACTGCCTTGATATAACTCAAACAGCATGTTGTAACAATGGTAGGTCCGTATTTCACTTTCAGATACAGGTAGCATGTTAAAAAGAAATTTCCCCATCAAGTCCTATGAGTCAGTGTTTTTTTATGAGGAAATATTTGGAAAAAGAAACGAAGCCACAGAGATCAATCCTGGTTTTATTTAAGTAAAAACGAATGCCCGTTATATAGAAGGAGTATTTTCAATCTTGAAGAGGTAAATAAGAAACATTATTTCATTGTCAAGATATATCTTGTACATGTGATGGAAAATTACTGAAGAGAAGCAGTCACATTTCAGAGTCTCAAACCTGTTAGAAAGTGAGAGCAGTTTCTCTCCATGGAATTGCTATTGTGAAAAAGAACAGGCTAGCTTTTGTTACACTGGGGTGCTTGATTTCAAGTCCAAGTTTGTATAGGGGCTTCACCAAGGTATAGAACTGTAATAGGATGTGGTGGTTTGATATAAGGTAGTTTACAAGTCTGATCCTTAAAAGCCCATGACATTCTACTGAGAATACTCTTCTCTGATTTTTCCCAGGTAAGAAATGTATGGAGGTCATTGTTAGATATTCTGAGTTGTTAAATAAAATAAATATGAAACAATTAACTACTGTAGGGGAACATTTCCTGAGCATCTCTGCTATGGTATATCTTTGGCACGTTTAAATTGTTGGTGAAAAAAGAAAAAAAAACTATCATAGATGCATTGATAATCATGATAACTTTGGGACACTATCAACTGTAATTATCTTGGAATATAGCTGTTCTACTCATATTGTTTTCAGAAATGAGATAAGAATAAGACCAATTATAATAAGAAGACTGAAGGCTTCTGGGATTTTCTTTTCACTGGGTAAGATTTTAGGGAAATCCCATTTTATCTGATTTAATGTCTATGAGAAAGTACTTTCTAGACGATTCTAATACAGATTTTTCATTGCCTTATGAAATTCTCAGTGTTTCACAGTCTGTGATTAACTGCCTTGCTGACATATGAATGAAGATCTGTAGTGATCACAGCATATGTCCTAGGCATGCTTACTTTGGCAGACCCCATTCCTTATTATATCAAATTCTAGTTCTAATGCACTCATTTGAATGCATCACATTAAATTGATTTTTTTAATTTGAAATTTTAAGATAATTTTATTTTAAAAGAATAAATTATTTCTTTTGTGGACATTATTTGAATATATATATATTTAAAATTTTTGGAGCCAGTGTATATAATTTGTGGGGGAGGCTTGGAAAGCTAACAGATCTTAGGTTTTGTGTTTGCAATAGCTGATGTAAAAAATGTCCCAGATTGTGAAAAGCTGGTCTAAACTATTGCAATTCTGCACAGAGCTCTAGGATACCCATTGCAAAGCTAGTTTCATTGTTCTTATGGCAACGTTGATAAGTGTTTGCTTCCACTTTTGTAAGAAAAATGTTGAAATTCTTGGGCTTCTTGAGACAAAATGCTGTTATGTTGAGTATAGTGTAACTGACAGAATCAGTGTTGTAAATCCCAGGTGAAACTGCTACTTAATATGGAATGAGTTTTACTTGGATGCCAGTTTTTCAACATAACGAATAAAATGATCATTGGTTAATCTCACAGGCACACACACAAACTTATGAATGTGTAACTTTTTAACATGACCATATTATATACCTTTATAAAAAGGAGATGGAAGCCCTCCCTACCTCCACCTACACTGTAAACACTGCAGATTAAAAAAAAAAAAAGGTTGAACATTGTGGATCAAAGATGAGGCAGGAGATATAAGACGGATTAAAGTTAAAATAAAGATAAATTCCTGAAAGCAAACAAAGGCATGAGAAAATGAAAAAAGCTTTCAAGGTTAAATAGAGTGAGCATCTCAAAAGACAAATGAATTTAAAATTCTATTCCATTTTATCACAACCTTTCACAAATAAGACCTTAAAGAGATACCTGGGTAAATATGATGAGCTGCTGCAATAGCTCACCACAGGAATACCATATCTATCATCGAATTGCCTCTTTCTTACAATTTTTCCCCTATGTGAAAAAAACCCCTCATTTTGAGATCATTTTAATGAATTATTGATATTCGGCTCATCTCAATACAGTGTGTATTTTATTTTCAGCTCAAATCATTGACTCTGTTAAATGTAGGCACCATTTATTAATTAGAGAAAGAATATTTAAGTTGTCTGAAAGTGGTTAATGCCCCAGTATAGAGTTCTGTGCCAATGTGGCTGAATTTTGTGTTTAATGTCTCTGTAGAATAGCTAGTTTTACTGTGGCATTAGCTGAAGATTTTCTTCCTCTTACATTAATCTTTTCTGTATACTTGCTGAGCGCATTTAGGTCACTCATGACCCGGTCACTGAGGGATTTGCCAGCTAGCAGTTGACCAGTATGTGTCCTTAATTTTGTATTCTGGATGATCTGATGGATCATCAGGTCAGTGCCCAACTGTATTAGAAATAATAGCTGTAAATGAAATTGTGGTGAGCCTTTAAAAGCCCATAAAATTGGTGAAAAGCCATTTGATCACATGTAATGTTTAGGAAATACCCTGACAGAAGTTTAGTTGTGTGAAAAAATGACAAGTGCATATACTACAACTAATCCTGGCCACTGACTCATTATTTTATATCGATGCTGAGTTTTCAACAATGTTAAATTTGATTTTTTTAAAAACTAGGATAATTGGGAAGGAGATTACAATAAAGATAGTACACAACATCTTCATTTGACTGCCAACATTTCTTTATCAGGTCACACAGCTCTACCTGTAGTTTCAAAAAGAAAGTATGTATTGTGCTGGCATTATTTGACTATTTTCTAGTAGAAAATATACCATGTGGGAAATTTATATTTTAAGAATATTATGGATAAGAAAAATCTCATATCCAAAGTTAGAGTTTATAAAAATTAGAATGAGCAATATAGTTATTTCAGAGCTGAGAATATGAACTTTGTTTCCAAGTGGAACAGAGTTATTAACAAGTAGAATGAAGGAAAATAGTTCATGTTAAGGAAGACAGGCTTTTTAGGCATCTCATCATTTATGAGAAACGTCTAAACCTTTGAAAGTAGAACACTGAAATGAAAAAGTAAATCTAGAGGCAGTATGAGCAGATAGATATGGGACCCACCATTATTTTTTTGAAATTGGGATTGAGCTAGAAATTTGCTAGGTAATGGTGACTGCTACCTGCCCGTGGAACACAGTGGGAAGGAGTGTCCAAATAACAAGACTAATCCTGCTCTGAGAAGAGCACAGTAAAAACAGAGTGGGTGAGGAGAGGGAAAGGAGAGCTCAGATAAGATTGTAGATGACAACAGTGCTACTGAATTATGGATGAATTAGAAGTGGCAGGGTTTGGGCTTATGAAAACCTGAATAATTTACAGCAGTGTTCTCAGAGTGCCACCTGGCTGCCTGGAGGAACTTGAGATGATTTTAGAAGGTACATGGGCACAACATTTAAAAACACTGAGCCAGATTTTAGAAAGAGAAGCACTTTCTTTGCAATATTCTTCCTAATTAGAATAAGGAGAAAAAAACAAAGCAAAAAACAACCAGACTTCAATGTGGTGTTAATGTGTCTTAAATAGCTCACCAACACTTGCTATCTCCCTATTTAATAATTGGGAAGCAGGCCTTGTCAAGCAGCTGCATCTAGCAAGATGTTTATGACATTTTTAATGACACATGATATTGATTTTTCATTTACAATAACGGTAGAAAGTTTTTCAAAGTGAATTTATTTAAGTAAAATTAATGATACCATTTAAATTAAAATACTAAGTATATGAGTCTAGGTGTTACAGAGTTTAAAGTCAGGACCTCAGTATGCAAATGAGGGTAGTTTGGCCAACATTGGTGTAGAGAGATGCTTCAAGCCCTCTCTTATTTATGAGAGACTCTGGAGATGTTTGGCCAAGCAGCATATGCTAAAGCTTTCCCTGTACTTCAATCTTCTTAGGGGTCAGAACTCTGTACACTGGGAAGGGATGCAGAGCTCCCCTTGTTCAACGCTGGGGAAAACAATCAAATAGTTGAAGTGGAAGCTTGAATAGACCACTCTTGAAATAAAAAGGAAACAATACTATTTTCACCTCCACACACTCATACTTAGTATAAATTTGCTTTCAACAGTAATGTTTATAGTAAGAAAATGGAGAAAACAATGGCTTTTCGATTGACTTTTTTTTTAACGTATGTAGTTTATTTTGCAAGTTGGTATTTAAAAGTAAAACATATTTGGTAACAATTAGTTGAAGAAAAATATAGCTAAAATATAGGGCCGTAAAGAAAAATTATGGGTGTGTTCTCTAATCTTCAGTATATCATAGTATAAACATTTGTCAAAAAACACCATTGAGGGCACAGTGATTCTTGAGTGGTCTGGGTTGGTATCTAAGAGTCCAGAAATGGGATGTATTAGCTTCTTTGACTCTTGCTTGCACTTTTCTTACAGGACCAGGGTCATCTAAGAAATTAACAATCAGCAAATTATATGATATTTCAGCAAGTAGCTAACTCATAAATTTAGAGGCTGCCACTTAAGTGGACAGTGAGTGTAAATGGATTATTTTATGGAGACTTTGAGGACTCTAATAACTTTCTGTAAAGATTCATTGATATATTAAGAGAGCTTTTGCACAGCTGGTTTATTTACTGCATGCTTTTTAACCTCTGCACCATGGGCATTAAAAGAAAATGCCTTGAGGATTTCCCTGGTGGCATAGTGGTTAAGAATCCACCTGCCAATGCAGGGGACATGGGTTCGAGCCCTGGTCTGGGAAGATCCCACATGCCGCAGAGCAACTAAGCCCGTACTACTGAGCCTGTGCTCTAGAGCCCGGGAGCCACAACCACTGAAGCCCATGTGCCTAGAGACTGTGCTCCGCAACAAGAGAAGGCACCGCAATGAGAAGCCTTCACACTGCAATGATGAGTAGCCCCCGCTTGATGCAGCTAGAGAAAGCCCGCATGCAGCAATGAAGACCCAATGCAGCCATAAATAAATAAATAAAACAAATTTATTGAAAAAAAATGCCTTGAGTGCTAACTAAATCTAGAAGTGGCTGTGTTGAGTATAGTATGGATAAAAAAGTTGGATTGGCTGAGAAACATATAAAAATATTAAAGGGAAATATTTTTATATCCATTGGGCTCTGCTGGTTGCAGATTGGTTCAAAGCAGATCTCAGCAGTTTATAAGGTAGTACTGACTAGTTTCATGTTCACCCCCAGCCCTGAAATTGCTGTCTCTTCTATGTGCTTTGCTTTTTTTTTCCCTCCCTAAACACCCTTTACCCATTTTACTCTGTATTACAGTTAGTGGTGTATGCATAGGCTTTTAAGCTCTGTATCTTACATATCTTATTCAACTTCCAAGATAGTGCCTTACTGGTAGTAGCTTTTCAATTAATGCTTTCTGAATTAAGTCTTGAAAGCTGCTTAGTCTGAATCAGGAAATGAGCAGACTGCCAAGAGCCTGAGATGCCATTCCATTTTTACCACTTGCTATCTGAGTGGCCTTGGAAAAGTTGCTCAGTGTCTTTAAGGCTTAGTTTCTCCACCTGTAAATTGGGGTAATAATAGTACCTGTCTCTTAGAGTTGCTGGGAATAATGCCTGTAGCCAAATACAGGAAGGGAGTCAGTACATTTTAGATATTTAATTTTGGTGATGGTATCCCAGTAGGTTTTTCAGAGATGACTTAAAAGGATTATAGATTGCAGTTGTGGGAAGAAAACTACTGAAATCCAGTACTACTGAAAACTACTGAAAATCCTATTTTCATCTTGTTTCTACTGGTATTTATATAATCTTAGCCTGACCAAGAAATTTCCTGAGCTTGTTTCCTCATTTATAAATATGAAGGTGTTTGGATATGATGTCTCTAAAATTCCTTCCATTAAAAAATTTTTATGACTGTTATTCTGTTTGTTCTTAATGGGAGGATAATGTAAAAACACAAGTTAATATATGAACATTTAGGGAGGTATTGCATAATCTATCTATGTTAGATTGTACTTGATTAAAAGTTGAAAAATGTTAAGGTTTTATTGAGACCACTATAATTAAATAATCTTTTAATCTGTGTAAATCTCATTTAAATAAGTGAAAGTAAGATGCATGTTTATTTTATGGAATTTAACTTTTTTATCTGCTTAGAAAAAGCTGAAGCTGAACAGATGATTTATCAAGCGAAGCTACTAAACTAGGTATTAGTACAACTGAATAAAATGTCATACAAATTTTTTTGAAGATTTTTTTCATGTGGACCATTTTTTAAAAAGTCTTTATTGAATTTGTTACAATATTGCTTCTGTTTTGTGTTTTTTTGGTCTTTTGGCCACAAGGCTGTGGGATCCCAGCTCCCCAGCCAGGGATGGAACCCGCACCCCCTGCACTGGAAGGCGAAGTCCCAACCACTGGACCCATGTCATACAAATTTAATGGATGTATCATTTTCCCAAAAGACAGTTTAGGTAGTGCTTTGGTGACTCTTTGGATCCATTATGCTTCTGTTTGGATAATTGCTGAATAGTTGAGTTGTTCTTCTGGAGTTCTCTCCTTGACTCAGGTTCCAGGGAACACTGGCATTTAAATCTTGATGACTGGAAAAGGAAATGACGCATTTCACTGGGGCGTCTTTGAAATTCTGGGTTAAAAGAGATTACCCTGGATCTTTTCTGGTTCTAAATCGCATCACATGACTGATTAAATCTTTTTTCTCCAAATATTAAACAACCATAACCCTCTTCTTTCCTCTCTGTTCAGTTTTGAAATGGTAACATTTAGTGTTATCTCTCATTTCTTGGGCTCCATTCACCCTCCAACCCATTGCAATCTGATTGCATTTGCCATTTCACTTGCCATTTCAGTGAAACTCCTTTGGCAAAGGATAGCAACTTCAAAATTGTTAAGTCCGACAGATATTTTTATCCTTTTTTTTCTTCCACTGTTTTAGGTAATATTGTTATATTCTCCTTCTATAAGCTTTCCTTAAACAAGTATACTTCCTTTGCTCTGTGTCATCATTCTTTTTTTTTTTTAAACTTTGGTTTAAAGTTTTACTTTAATTCATAGATGTAACAGAGAAGAAAAGGAAAGTAACATGAATGGGAATATTCCACAGGTTTAGAAAATCTTCCAGGCTTTACCAGAATTAGCTCTGATATAAAGATACTGACTATATGTATTTACCTCTGCATCTCTCCTAGGGCTTATAGTCCTTTTTCCTTAGTGAAAGATTTTCCCAGCACCTAAGTCTGAGAGAAAAATGCCTATAATCATGTGCTAAAGTTTATTTTGCCCTGTGTTGTTTGAGGATGGTATTGTTTAAATACTTCATGTGGTACGGAGAGCCAATTTGACTCCTGAATGCAAGCTTCTTCCTTCATCCTTTCCTTATATTTCTGTTCCTTCCTTGGTTTTAAACTTCACTAGGTACTTACTGTATGTTTTTATGTCATTGACTAATCCCTATACTCTGTAGTGTTTTCCCCTCAACTGTTCTGTATTCACACTGTTCTATATATATATATACATATGTGTTTACAAATATATTCATGTATGAAAACGTAAAGAACACTGTAAAGAGACCTGCAGTCAAATAGTTTGGCCTTGCACAATCTCTGAATTCACTCATTCTCTGACCCTCAGTTTTATAATTATTAAAATTCAACTTGAACAGGTCACTTGGTCAATGTGAGGTGCCATACAGTGAAATCTTTTATGTGAAAATGTTTGAAAACTTTAAAGTACTAGAAAAAATGGGAAATATTATTAAATTATTTTATTCATTAGTTTCTCAATAGCAGGGACTAGATCCAGTATCAATATAATCTTTCCTCTTAGAACTGCTGTGTCATCATTCTTACCTTGTTTTCCTTTTTCACTGACTGGTCTTTCTTATTTGAGACTTTTCATTATGTTTTGAACCTTAATTTTATCCTTTCTCACATACTCAAACTCAGAAGATCCTGGGAGCTCTACTTTCAAAAGGTACCCAGAATCCTTTTGAAAGGATTCTGGGTACTTTTTGAAAGGATTCTGGGTACCTTTTGAAAGGTATTATTACCTTTCAATAATAGAATTCTAATAATAGAATTATTATCATTGTAAACTACCATCATTCTTTCATGAATTAATGGTATAGCTTCCTAAAACAAAAACAAAACAAAAAACCCTCTGCTTTTGCCCCTTGCCCCATAGTAGATTCCATAGGCAATAGCCAGAGTAAATTTGTTAAAACATAAATCATATTACTTTTCCAATCTAAACTTCTACTGGATTTCAGTATTATTCAGGGTAAGATTCCATAGAAGTCTGTATAATGGCCATTAAGATTCTATTTGATCTAACCCATTGTTCTTCAAATAATCCAAGCACACCCTTAACTCAAGGCCTTTGCATTCGCTGTTTCTTAATCCTGGAAAGCTCTATCCTGAGACATTCATGTAACTCACCTTCTCACTTTAGATCTCTGCTCAAAAATCACCTGAAAAGTGAGGCACTTCCTGACCATGCTATATAAAATAATAATGCTCCCTCCCTTCCTTACCTTATTTGATTTTTCTTCATTGTGCTTATTTTCATCTTGCTATACTCTTGGTGGCTACTAAATATTTAATCTTGACTTTTCTTGTAAACTTTCTGATAAACATTTCTATTTAATCATCCCAAAGGCACCTTGAATACACATGTCCAAAACTCAAGCACATTTTATGCTCCAGAAATACCCAACTGCTTGTAACCTGAACAAAACCTTTGGCGTCATGTTTCTATGCAGTTACTCATGTTATTTTCACACCTGTAATACTCTTCTTTACCTGCTAATTCCTACTTGTGCTGCAAGAGCAGATTTCATTTCTCCTGTAGCCTTTATTAATGTGATTCCTACCCTTAGAATGGTTAATTATTTCTCCTCTCTGTTTTCATAAAACCTTGAGCTTACCTTTAACCACTGTATATATTGAATTATAGCAATATGATCCCTTTAATTATCTTTCTCCCCTAATAAACAAAATTTCCTTAAGGATACAGATTGTGCTCTACATATCTTTGTATTCCTAGCACCTTAGTATTGCCAGTGCAGAAGGCACTCAAGAAATGTTTGTAAAATTGATCAGAGCCAGTGTTCCTTAGGGAATGACAGAATGTTAAGGAGGCTACTAGCCAAAAAGGGCACAAGAGAGGAAAAATAGAAAGACAGGAACTTTGTGACCTAGCTGGTTCTTTACCAAGGTTAGTTTTTATACAACTCCAAAAAATTGAGGGCTTAGGCACTGGAGGTGTGGCATATGGGTGGAATAGGATTGACCTGAAAGTTCTATCATTGGCCCCAGATGCATTTGAAGAGAGGAAAGATAAGAGAGGTAGAACAATAGAGCCTTACTATCTTAGCAGTTTCACAGCACAGTGCCAAGTGACTGGCCCAGCTTCAGCAGTCCAGTTGGGTGGCAACAGAGGGATAAATTATACAATAGTGAATTCTTAGATCTAGAGGCATCTTGCTAACAGAAGGAAAAATAGAGAACAATGTCAATTTCCAGAGAAACCCCCATGAATCAATATAAATAACAAACCTTAGTATATTTTCAATATATAGATAATTGGATAATAGATTTCCTTTGATGCATGGCTGTTTCTTTATCCTTTTCTGCATAGTGACAAATAAAAAGATGTTGAATTGAGGCTTAGAGTAGATATTTCATTGGCTGATGTTTCCACAGCAAGTAATTACAGAGTCAGAGTAGAAATCTACTTCTGACTCCGAATATTTGCTTTTTGTTTAATTTCTTGCTTCTTCAGAAAGAAATGAGTTCAAAAACATGTATTCAAGTACTATTACTCACTTAAATTTTCTAGGATTCAGTTTCCTGATCCTTGAAATGAGTGTCATATTTATTCTACCTAGCTGTTAGGATTGTGGTGAGGCTCCAATGAAAACTACAAAGTGCTGTTTGGAGGTACTGTTTTTAAGACCACCATAAAAGTAGGAGCCTGTCTTATTAGTTTATATTAAGTCAAGTTCATTTAAAATTATATTGTTTGTTGTTTGGTGTATTAAAATGACAAATGATATTTAATTTATCCAAGTTAATGTTATTTTGTTCTTTCTTCCAGAACAACTAATATGCTTGATAAACTGATTATGACTAAGTTGGAGCCTTTCTGTAAGACAGTGTCCTTACTCAAAAGCCAATTATAGAGGAGCACATATTCTCTTGTTTCCACTGATCTTAGACTTCCTGAACATATTTCAAGAAGGAATCTTGTATTGGTTTCCTCTTTGTAGTAGGCTGTTGTTTAGTCAGCTTGTATGTATACATGATTATAGGAATTAATAATATGTGTTAGAGGAAGCATATATATTTTTTATAATAAGTACTTTGTGAAATATTTTTGAGGAAAAAGTATTTTAAAGTTCTAACTAGTATATTCAGTGAATATTTCTTATGGTCATTCATTCATTCATTTCACAATTGTGTACTGAGTGCCTATTAAGTACCAATGTTCTAGGCACTAGGAAATATCAGTGAACAAAATAGAGATTCCAGCTCCTGAGGAGCTTGTTTTATCAGAGGAAGATGGACATTAAACAATAAATATAAATGAGTATATTACATAGTATGCTAGGGGGTGAAAACTACTATGAGGAAAAAAGTAGAGCATAGTAACAGGGATCCAGAGGCTGAACATATTCACTCACCTAATTAATGAATATTTATTAAGTACAACAACAAACAGGATAATATCTAATTCATACTGTACCAGCAGTACTTAAAGAAATCCAAAATCTAGCTTGAAAAAATCAGCAAAGATAAGTTTGGAAAAGAAGAATAATATAGGATCAATTTCACTACCTTGATTTTTAATTAATCACTCCCTTGAGTTTCTTTATCAATTTATTACCCAAGTGTGCATCCCTAAACTATAGTCTTATACCTTGTTTGCATATTGTCTGTGCCTGTTATGTCTTTTAGCATATAGTTTCTCTATATATCTATTTCTTCTTTGGAATTCATTTGTTGAAGAACTTAGTTCATTTTAACCTACAGAATTTCCCAGTCTGGATTGGTAATTTCATAATTAGTACTTTGCTATTCATCACATTCCTCTGCCCTCTGACTTCTTGCATATTGGCAGATGATTCCGAAGGCTTGATGGGTTAGATCCCTTTGAAAACCTATTGGTGGTGGTGGTTTTGTATTAGGAGACACATAATGTCTGGTTTTTTCTCAGTTCCCGCACCCCGCCCCCACTGCCAGACTTTTTCCCTCTCTGTAACTCTTGTGTTATATAATGCTAGCAACCATTCATGCTAATGCCTTGGGACATGGTGATATTCTAATGTTAGTATTTTATTTTCATTTATCAGATGGAATAATTTTATGAAGAGTTGCTGTTTCTCATCTGTTAAGGTAATTACCCAATGGTACAATTCATATAAGGAAGGCAGTATAGATGCTTACTTAGTTTTCTTAATTTACCAGTTTCCAGGATAGTGAATTGATTTCCAGTCATCTTCTAGAGACCCACTGGCTTTTTTCCTCTATCTTTATAGACTCTAGTTTTAAATGTATTTTGATGTGTTTCAGTCTGTTTGCATTATCATCTTTTTTTTTAAAACAAATTTATTTAATTTATTTTTGGCTGCATTGGGTCTTTGTTGCTGTGCGTGGGCTTTCTCTAGTTGCAGTGAGCAGGGGCAACTCTTCGTTGTGGTGTGCGGTCTTCTCATTGCAGTGGCTTCTCTCATTGCAGAGCACGGGCTCTAGGCGTATGGGCTTCAGTAGTTGTGGAACACAGGTTCCGTAGTTGTGGCTTGTGGGCTCTAGAGCGCAGGCTCAGTAGTTGTGGTGCATGGGCTTAGTTGCTCCACGGCATGTGGGATCTTCCCGGACCAGGGCTCGAGCCCTTGTCCCCTGCATTGGCAGGTGGATTCTTAACCACTGGCCACCAGAGAAGCCCGGCATTATCACCTTCTTGAAGCTCAGTTGTCTCATTTTTGACCAGTGGGAGCCTCTTCCATTTGGCATGTTCTGACAGGACTCTACTAGTTTTTGATTGCTTACTGTCTATTGTACTATCTGGTTTGACAAGATTTTCAGGGCTTATCTTATATATTTCCTATCTAAGTCCTAGAATCAGACTTTTTCTGAGAAATCAAACTGGATTGTTTAGTGGAAAGTTGAATTTCACGATTAAAGTCTGGATGTTAGGGATGCTTATTTATCTTGGGCTGGTCATTGTTTCTAGGCATTTTAATAAAGTTAATTATGTAGGCAGAGATGAGAAACACCCAGAAATATATATCTTTAAATATATACCTATCCAAAGATAATATATCTCATGGGTTTATCTTGATATTTTCAAATCAATTTAAGTACTACAGGGTTTTTACTTAACCTTTCCTCAAGGACATAGGGGATGATAGCATTAGAATTGTGCTATAACTTCTTATTTTCTTTATCCTAAATTATACATACAGCAGTCTTAGAATGATAATACTAATATGATGACTATCAATATGATTACGGAACACAGTTATATGTGATTTTTACATATGCCATCCTCATTCCTTGCTCATTTCTTAGTAGTTGAACTATACCTGTAAGGTCTGAGTATATAACAATTACATACTATATTTTTTCCTTTAAACTTAATTCCTTTACTTTTGGTTATAAATATAATTATAAACATAATGCTCACTATCAGTGCTTATGTTGATATTTCTCATTTTGGTTGTCAGAATTCTTTCCCTTCCTAGTAGATTCCTAAGGAAGTGCTCATGAGGACATTCCTGAATTCTTGAATGTTGATATTAGTTTGTCTTATGCCCTTTATATTTGAAAGACAGTTTTGCTGGATATGAAATGGATTCTGTCATGGAGATTCTCAAATATGTTATTACATTTTCTTCTGGCATAAAGCATTGCCATCAAAGTCTGATAATCTAATTTTATTTTCCTTGTAAAATAAATGTTTTCCTTTTTTAAAAAAAAGCCCAAGATTTTTTTCCCTTTAAAGTTTGGTAATTTTACTAGAGTGTACCTTTGATATAGTAGTTCTCAGTCTAAATTGTTAAGTACACGTGTGCTCTTTTAATATGCAGTTTCAAATCTGTATTTCAGGAAAGTTTTCTTGAATATTAGTTTTAGTATTTGTTCTGTTCTCTTGCTTTGTTTTTTTATTTTAGGGATTCCTGTGGTCTGTATCTTGGATTGGCTTTCCAGGAAAACATCTTCAGTATTTTATCTCTTCAATATTTATCTTTCCTTTTTTCTAAGCCATTCTTATCTTTCCTTTCTCAAAAATTTCTAAGGTGTAATTTACATAAAGTAAAATTTACCCATTTTAGTGTACAGTCCTATGGATTTTAAGCAATGCATAAGTCTTGTAAATGTCACCACAGTCAAGATATGGAAATAATTCTAGCACTCCCATCCGCCAAGTTCCTCTGTACTCCTTTGTAGTTGAGAATTTCCCCCACACCAATCCCTGGCAACCACTGATTTATCTTCTGTCTCTATAGTTTTGTATTTACAAAAATGTCATATAAATGGAGTCATATAGTATGTCTTTTGAGTCTGAGTTCTTTCACTTAATAAAATACATTTAAGGTGCATACATGTTGTTGCATTTATCATAGTTTGTTCTTTTATTGCTAATTGCTGAGTAATGTTCCAGCATGTGGATGTACCAGTACCATAGTTTGCTTCTTCATTCTTTGGTTGAAGACATTTGTGTTGTTTCTGGTTTTAGGTAATTATGTATATAAACTTGCTATAATAATTTGTGTATGAGGTTTTTGTGTAATCTAAGTTTTTATTTCACTTGAGTAAATATGCAGGAGTGGAATTGCTGGTTGATATGGTAGTGTATGTTGAGAAAGGTATGTGTAACCAGAAGGAATGAAACTGGTGTGAGGAGAGAGGAAGAACTGAGTAATCTAATGGTGTTAAGTTCTTAGTCTCATTTTTTTCCCTAAGATCCAGATGCTTCTTTGTTTTTCCCATAACTTGGTTGTCCACTTATTCTTTGGATTTCATAAAACAAACTAATGTCATTTGGAAGATCTGTTTTTGTCCCTTTAGGCTGTTCTAAGTAGATTTCTGACATGTGCAGCCAAAGTAAGACTTGTATTAGAGCAACCCTTTATTGAGCACTTAGGGGGAGCTAACCACTGTGCTAAACCCTTAACATGAATATAATTTATTCACTGGGATTATCCAGCCTTATACATTGCTTGCAATGAAAATTTAACTCGTTGTTATGAAAAAAGAGAGAGGAAGTGAAAATAAGAAACCTTATGTGGAATTACTGTGTTTACTAAAGGGTTATAAACATGCTGTCAAGCATTGCCAATGCATTTTTTGTATTGGAGAAATACACTTTTCATTACAAATGACTTTATTGTTTAGTACAGCCATTTTAATGTTGGCAAGTAAAGTACAAGTCTACTTTGCACAAAAGAAAAAGCCACATTGCTATGAATTCACACATGCATATGTAGATTACTTCTTTGGTGTATATATTAATAAATAAAATATTCATGAACTGAAGCCTTAAAATGAGAAACTTAAAACCATGATGGCTAAAGCACTTTGTTATTTCTGTGAGATCTAACAATATTCAGCTTTCTGGTTTCCTCGGGAACAGATGTTTAAAGTACAAATGATCTAAAGGATCTCTAAATACGGGCCATGACCTTTGTTGAATAATTTAAGATATCCTGATATCCTTCCATTTTGGGATTAATGCTCTCTTTTCTTGAATCATTTTGTAAGGACACATATCATAGGTGCTGTATGAGTGGTCCAGATGCTATGCGCTGCTGGAGTTGAGAAGAGGGACAGGTCAGTTTCTGAGTTGGAGGATCAGGGAAGGCTTTGCAGAGAAGGTGGTACTGGGATGGGGCCTTGTAAGTTATTTGTTTCCAGAGACCATTGACACTAACAGGAATACCTTTATTAAATTAATATGCTTGTAAGGTACTAAACTATCGTTCAGGTAAAAGATTCACCTTCAAAAAAGTAATTAAATTTCTTTTTCACAGTGTTTTGAACATTTAGTTGAAATCAGTAAATCCATACGGCTGGATTCTTGACTAATTATTATAAGAAAATCATGCCCTCTTTGATCCTATCTCCTGCCGTTGCACTTGGAAAAGGCAACTTCTAGAAGTAAATTTTTCTGTTATCTAACTCATTATGGAATATTATTATTATGTTTAGCCAAAATTCTGTATTGTATCTTTATTTATAGTTGATTGACCTGAGTTCCAGCAAGACAGTTATTTTAATATTTTCATTATCTCCTGGAAAAATAATAGATCATTAAAAATGAACATTTTTTATTTACCAGAGAGCAAAAGGATCAATGTGGTTACTCAGTAAAATATACTTTTAAATTTAAAAATAACTCAAATGGCTTTTTAGAGTAACAAAAGCACACTTCAAAACAGGAAAAATCATCATGGCATTTAGAAGCAATAGAAAAAATAATATGTAACCTATTTGTAATTGATTACAACAGGACCTCTGACATTTCTGTGTACTTGTTCAGGGGCTTGTCCATGAAGCCATTGCTAATCAGGGAAGTGTTGATGATTATTTATGAAGCATTCAAGAAAAATAATGGTTCATACTTGGCATAAATTCTGAATTAATCTCTTAAGTACTTGCATGCTATACAGCATCATCAGCCTGATGTGCTGATACACACGGATCACTATAGAAACATGTGAACAGAAGTTTTCTAAATGTTTACAAGATGTTGAAAGATTTCATTGCCTTAAGACACCACAGACATTTATTAGCAATATTTGTGTGTGCTTTAGTAAATGTGGTATTATATATATGTGGTACCATGTTAAGTATCACACAAACAAGTTTAATCCACTATGCAAAGTGTATTTAGTAATACAGTAGACCACATGCTTTGTCACGACTGTGCAATCATTGGTTGATTCCCTCAGTCTTCAGGTATATCAGTGGGGCATGTGGTGGACCCAGACTTTGGGCAGGTCAGCCTCTTCCACTTTACTGAGCATACAATATAAATACCAATTTTTGTGTATACCATGCCAATAAAATGGTTGGGAAACCCAGAAAGCAGCATTTATTGAGCAGCAATTACATGGAAGATATTGGCCTAAGAACTAAAAGTGATTTAAAAACAAACAACAAGACATTTTATGCTTTTAAAAGTGTTTAAAATCTAACATAAGAGAGATATGTAACAAAAAAATGTTACAAACTCAGATTTGTTATTTCTGTTTAAATGATCTTAACATGTATTCCAAACCCTCATTTCCGTTATGATGGAAAAACATTCTTGCCAAATCAAGGTACCTTCCAGTTTAAATAGTATCTTCTGGATCAATGCAGGCAACTTCAAGGCTTCTTTCCTACTCTTCTTCCCTAGGATGATCTAGGTTCTTGGGTGCTTCCATATATCTTCCTGACATTGGAGGGAGAGAATATGGTCTGGGGTTCCTATCTGTTGTGTTCACTGCTGTAATAACTTGCCATCTGTTCTGTCAGTGTCTGCAAAATGCAGTGATTATTCTGGAAAGCTTATTCTGTGCTGTAAGTCCTCCCTCTTCCCGCGCCAACCCAATCCTCATCCTCTTAACCTTCAGGGATGCCATATCTTTTTTTTTTTTTTTTTTTTTTTTTTTTGCTGTATGCGGGCCTCTCACTGTTGTGGCCTCTCCCGTTGCGGAGCACAGGCTCCGGACGCGCAGGCCCAACGGCCATGGCTCACGGGCCCAGCCGCTCCGCGGCATGTGGGATCTTCCCGGACCGGGGCACGAACCCGTGTCCCCTGCATCGGCAGGCGGACTCTCAACCACTGCGCCACCAGGGAAGCCCTAGGGATGCCATATCTTAATTTTTACCTTATTTCTGTGCCTTACTTGGGCAGGAGAGTCTTCTTGGATTCTCTCCATATCCCACAGAATTCAAGAAAGGGTAATGGAGTGGGCATGAATTTTAAGATATTCCTCTGTCTGGATATGCCCTGCTGTAATTTATACTCAAAAGCAGCAGCTCTATGTTAAGCATCACACGGCTAGGCTGCCTCTCTCCAAAATTCAGACAAGAAGTAGATCTTTTTCTGCCTTCGTCTTCTCATAAAAGTTTGGTGGTCTCTCTAGACACCATTTCTCTGGGTTTCAAGCCGTCATTGAGAAAAGGAAGAGCCAGGGACAACAGTTTAACAACTGCATGTAGCTGTTGTTCCCCCAGCTTCTCCAAACTCTCTTTCCCATTCCACACAGGCACATACAAAGGTTCTGGACAATACATAAACATGTTGCTCCTCCCATCCCAATGTAGTTTATAATTTAAACTTGTATTTTTCAAAATTTTTTGATAGAAACTCTTTGTGAGAAATACATTTTCTTATCAACCCCAGATATCACACACTTACCTTACTCTTGTGAATTGCAATGTAATCTATTCCATTTCATTAGGGGGAAAAAAAGACAAAAACAAAAATGAACAACAAAAAAAATAATACTAATGTAGACTCAGGAAAATGATTTCATGACCTTCTTGTGGGCCTTGACCAGCAGTTTGAAAAGCAATGCTATAAAACTTTACTCTGAGTCACTCTGCTCCTGATAAGTAAAGCCAAGCCAGCTTTTTAAAATTCTAGTAGACATCATCCCTTTTCAAGTGGCTGAGTCTCACAAACGGAAAGAGCTTTGACCTTCAGACCTACATCTACGCAATGTGCTTAAAAAATCCATTTGAATTATTTGTTTTGGTCTATGTCCCATTCGCCACCTTTGGCAATGAATATCTTTGAGTATATGAGCAGAGAACAGTAAGAAAAGTGAGAGAAAAAAATCTACAGGTTTTATCCTGATACGTATAAATTAGAACAGAGAACCACAGAATTTTGAAATGCTGCAGAAACTTAGAGACATTAATTTTCCCAACCAAGCAGTTCAAAAAGACACTAATAATCAGGAGGATCATCTGGCTTGTCTATGGCCACAGAGCTTGTTAGTGCCAACTCTCAAACCCCTAGCTTGGCTGTCATGTCACCATTCTTTCCATTTAACACTATTCAGCCTCTTCTTAAAGTTAGAAAATTGGTCAAATGAAAGTACATATGAAGAACTAACATGGAGTGGGAACTCATTCTCACCATGTACTTAATAATTGTTAGTTCTTTTTTCTCTTCCTGACCTTTGTGAGTCTGAGGTGGAAGTATTCATTGTGCCTGATGCGGTTCCTAATTTTCTATATTCTCTCTCTTTTCTTTCTTTTCCTTCATACTTAGGGTGCTCTTGAGGGAAGAGTGGAGAATACTGCCTATACTTTCATGGGGTCACTATTAAGCTGTGGTATTAGGGAGCCTAACAACTCAATGTGCCATAAGACAAATTTTGGAGGATTAAGCTGATTGTCACTTTGCTCTGGCTTTAGTCAGTAATATAGAACCATCCTCCATTTCAACTCTTCTTAGAGAAAACATATTTCATACACTGACCTAAAGATATCTGGGCAGTTCTGATGATCTACATCAGGGATCAGCAAAAAGAGGTATTTAAAAAAATATGGATCTAAAAACATACCAGCAACCCTTTTAGAAAGTGATTTATCAGTATGTGTCAAAGTTCTTTGACATACGTTCCAGTGTTTATCTCAGAGGTTATGTCTAATAACAAAATTCTATATTAGATACAACTTAAATATCAGCAGTGAGATGATTAAGTATAGTAATAAATACATTTTAAAATAAAAAAATATTACATAAAATACTGCGCAGAATAAATTGTTATACAATCCTGAAATATATTGATGATGTGTCCATGATTATGGAGAATGTTTGTGTTTTGAAAGGTTTTATAAAAGACATAAGATTGCATCCTCAGTATGAGATTAACTAAAAACAATTGTATAGAAAAAGATTAGAAGGAAATAAATTAAGATATAATAATGATTATCTCTCAGAGATGGCTTACGTTGAACCATTTTTCTTTTTCCCTTCTGAGTCTTCAATTCTCATGTATTGTACATACTCAGAAAAAATGAAAAAATTAAAAGTAAAATATTTCACAAATATGTAATATCATTTTAAAATATTGGAAGCAGGAAGAATCTCAGGTTTTAAGCTTTTAAGGTTTTTAGGTTGTGTTTGATTACAGTGTTCAAAGAAGCTTCATGAGTTGGGATGTTAGCAGTTTTTTGGATGGAGTATCCTGAGAGGTAGCATCAGTGACTCACAGTCACTGTTAGTAATGTGCAATATGAAAAAAGGAGATGTTGAATGGAAACACACCTACCTTTAAACAACAGGTGGAGTTATTATTTAACATTTTGAGTGGGCCAGGGTGTTTGTTTATCTCCTGCTGCTGTTTATAACTTAGGACTGTTATTAGATCCAAAATAGAGGAACAAGTTGAAAAAAAAAGCAGAAATGAATAGCTCGTCTACCTCCTCTTTGAGGAAGTTACCTGCAATCTATCCTGCTAGAATGAACAGCAGCTGCAAATGGGTCTGTCTTCTTGAATTCACTGCATGTACCCACAGTCCACGCTGCAGTGGTTGAAGCAATCTTCCTTTCAAGATATTGATTTCCTATGGAATTGTCATTTGAAATGATGGATTTACAGTTGGGTTGGGACCTGGAGGGAAGATGGTTGTGTTTGTGTTGCAGGCATGAATCTTGACAGGCTTTGTCCTCCACACAGTCGGCAAAAGGAAAGGAAAGAAATTATTAGAGCAGGGAAAAAGATTAAGGAGGATACTTTCATCATCTTCCAGTTTTACAGGGCAATTTCTAATACTTAGGACAAGGTTTTTTATGAGTTCATCATTTCACAATAGTTGAATTTTTTGGATTGTTCCTAAAGCCAAAGTAGCAAGGCTTATTGTTGTGTACTTTGCAATAGAAATGCAGAAAGTGTTTTTTTTTTTGTTTTTTGGGTTTTTTTTTGCTAGAGTATTCATTGGTAGTAATTTTCTATTTCTCCGAGGAGGTCTGAAGGCTGACCTTCAGGTCACAGTGCTAACAGTCCTTTCTTCATAGGTCAGATTTCCTAGAGCCCTGGAGCCTTCCATTTAAGAAGGGCCTGATTCTGGATTGTTTCCTTCCATCCCAAGATATTGGACCTTACTCCCTTCTTCCTACTCTTCCTTCTGTTATCTTCTTTTATGTAATACGAATTTCATGTAATATGGATCTTCTCTTTCTGTAATATGTTATTGCCTTTTTTTGGCCACACTTTGAGGCAAGTTATTCCATCCTTTTTTTCCTTCTTTTTTCATTTGTTTTTCCTTTATGCTCTAATTTTTACTTCAGAAACAATGCAGCCTCATTGGTTTGGGGCTCACTAATCAGACTGGTTATTTGCTTGACATGAATTCATATCCTATTATTCTAGATAGGCCCAAAGGTATTAATATATCCTTTTGTTTTCTTAGTTTTCAGAGAATAGTCCATGAAGCAAAGTAGGTACATGAGATTGTATATGCTTGTGTATTAAAGTATGTGATATTAAAAATATTAAGTTGATACAGCAACTAATGAGTACTTATCATCAATGAGTACAATATTCTTCATAAATAAATTTTATAACAACAAAAATTTGACTTTATTATCAGAGTATATTTTTAAACCATTTTCCACAGAAAATTTTCATTAAAAAGCACTCGTTTATCTATCTACAGCAAGTACAATGAACCAAATTAAATCACTTGGAGGTGATGGAACATCATCCATATGTACTGTATAATAGGTACTGTTACTAGTTTTGGGGGCCATTGGGTCATTATCTCCTTAGACTAAATGACCACTGAGATTCTTCATTATTTCATTTGACATATACATGTAGTGATTTTTGATATCACATTTTATATATATATATATATATATATATATATATTTGTCTTTAATCAGCTGACTTTTCTGTGTCTTAAACATATGCTTTTCTTCTCTAATTTTGTGCTTTTAATCTACTGTGGACCAGAAAAATCATATCTATACTTAACAGAATTCTATCTGAAGTTGGAATAAGTAGTCACTGAGTGATATTTAAAAACACAGAGTTTGTACACAGCTTTTGACCTCTACTTTTGCTTCCTTGAGCTCTTTAATAAAACACTTCATTTCCTGATTCTTACTATGATTACAGAGATTTGAAGCTGTTGGGGAAGTGAGATGTTGAAGTATTTGACTATTTCTATGCAATGCCCATATTAATAGTAGGTCAGCTATCAAAATATTGAGGATTGAATGCATCCTATATTCAAGCATTGGATACCTGATAGTCACATAGTGTGTGTGTGTGTGTGTGTGTGTGTGTGTGTGTGTGTGAGAGAGAGAGAGAGAGAGAGAGAGAGAGAGAGAAATTCTTCCTAGGAAAGAATTGGCCAAAAGAGGTGGCTTAAAACTTGATTGGTACCCATTTCTAGCACATTTCACTAATCTGAATCACAATTTTCAGCACTATTGTCAGGAAAACAGCAATCTCACCTTCATCTTTGTTTTGTTTAGGACACAACCCTACCTTTCTTTTATTTAGAGAATATACTTAGTTTGGAAGAGGTACTAGGATGTGTATATGTGGATGAAGGTAAGGTGAAATAAAGCATAAAAACATCTAGTTAGAACTGTGATTCTTCTGATTCCAGTATTCAATTAAATTTCTAGAACACTAAACTTATTTGGCAGATGCTTGCTGATGATAACCTGTTATCATGGCAATATCTTATTATTGAATAATTAAAACCACACTTTCAAGTAGAGTAACCCTTCCAATTGGGGCATAAACACACACTACAATTCAAGTGCCCGTTTTAGACTTCAGTCAGTAAAACCTTAATTAATTAGAAGTCAGTACATTAGGAACATAAATCAGATAGATTTCAATAGTAAAATAATTTTTACTCTATAATGATAAAATAGCCTAATATTTAAAAAATATTGTTCGATAACAAGTCAATATTTTTTTTTAAATGCTGTCTAGGAAACTCTCAGGTAGCCAGGGTTTATCCTTCCATTTCTGGTAGAGTATTGTTGTTTTTTCTTTTTTTATAAATTTATTTATTTTATTTATTTATTTTTGGCTGCTTTGGGTCTTTGTTGCTGCTCTTGTGAGCTTTCTCTAGTTGCGGCGAGCGGGGGCCACTCTTTGTTGCGGTGCATGCGCTTCTCACTGTAGTGGCTTCTCTTATTGCAGAGCACGAGCTCTAGGCACACGGGCTTCAGTAGTTGCAGCATGCAGGCTCGGTAGTTGTGGTGTGTGGGCTCTAGAGTGCAGGCTCAGTAGTTGTGGTGCATGGGCTCTGTTGCTCCGTGGCATGTGGGATCTTCCTGGACCAGGGATCGAACCCGTGTCCCCTGCATCGGCAGACGGATTCTCAACCACTGTGCCACCAGGGAAGCCCAAGTACTGTTAATTGAATGTTTATTGTAACAGTAATATTAAGGGAGAAAACTTTCCTCCTTCAGGACAGTAGGCCAGGGTACATCCATTAAATTCTTACAAATCAAATTCTGATTAGACATACTTACAAAAATGTGTCTGATATGCATTTTTTATATAAATAGAAGGATTTTTATATTATTCTTTTTTCATGCTTGTAAATTATTAATGGGAAATCAATGTCACTTGAAAAACCATTTTACTTAGACTATCACATTTGTTTTAACAAAGTAAGTAGATTCTATTTGGTGTTCAGTGAAACAGGCTGTTCTCTTTCTGGATATTTATTATAAATATGTGCCATTTCACACTCATCTTTTTTTAGACAAACATGCATTTCTGACATTTATCTATTTTAATTACTGGTCAGTGCTATTTATATTGGTAGGCAATGCAATTTCCTATTTAACTTTGGTATGAACACTATGCAAATACAGTTTTGAGCTTGGCCACCTGTTTACACATTCTGTCATGTGTCCAACAAAACCTTTTCTAGAAAAAGTATTTCAAGGGAGTGAGACCTTTGGCGATCCTAACCCTAAAGCAGACTTAAATTAGATTTTTAAAAACTGTTAGCCTGCATAAATTCCCAAGGATACCTCTTGGTAGGCAGTATAATTGAGATGCTGGGGAGTATGAAGGGACTAGCAGGACTGTTATTGATAACACTTGGATCTAATCTCTTAGCTTATAAATATTGAAAATGTGTTAACATGTATTGATGTTTGGTCGTGAACTCAGGGGCAGTGAAATACATAAAGAAGGCACTGAATACATAATAAATGAAGGAGCCACAACTCTGATGTTACACTGATGATGTAGTTTCATGTAGATTTTTTTTTTACATGGACAGTATTCTTTTTTGTCAAATTTTGGAAAGGAACTATGAAATCTTCTAGTGCACAGCTTTGTTAAACTTCGACAGTTTACAGAAAAATCACATAGCAAGCTTCTCAGTGAGTGTGGAATACTAGGGATCCTAGAGATCAAAGTTTAGTCCTGTTACCTGTGTTGTTTCCCAACTTAACACTAGGAATCCATTTTGGACATTGATTTCAATGAACTATTAGATGAATGTCATTTTAATGATTGATCTAAAACTGGATGAGGTACCCTCCCCTCCTCCCCAGTCAAATGCTCTGTCTTGTATACAGAGTAAAAGATGTATGAAAAGAATAATTTACTTTGAGAAGTTGAAATCTTTGAATTGGTAGGCTTTGGTATAAAATAAGGAGTCATCTTTCTTTGAACTAGGAGTAATGTGAAAGCGTAAGGGAAGTGATATTCTAGTGAGCAAAAATAATTAAGAATATATATTTGCCAATGAAAAAATTACATTTATTTCTGATACCTTTTTTTAGGTTGGCTGAGGGGAAAAACTATTAGATCAAGCTTTTGGTGATGGAGTAAAGAGTTTTGACCAAGGTTTTGTCTTCCTATCATTGAAAAGAGTTCTCTGAGTATGAGTTTCTAAAAATGTGAGTAATCAGAAATTTGGAAAAGAAAAGAAAAGGCTAGTCTTGCAGGATGTCAGGAAAGGGCATGAGCAAGCATTAAACAGAAAGAATACACACAAAAAATACCCCTAATGGGATGAATACCCAGCTTGTCACAAAAATGCTTAATGATGGAGTGAAGATAAATTTGTCAGTTTCTCATATGTTGAATATTCATCATATAGTCTATGCAGCTGTATCTTAGAATGCCATTTCCTCTTTTTTTTTTTTTTTTGCATAAAGCAGATTACTCTCCTAGTTTATTCTTAGGAGCTGCATTGTGCACCTTACATGCTTAAGTGAACTATTGTAAGCCAGTACTTTAAATGCTGTTTTGTTATTCTCAGTCCTTATTTTCTTACTGTGTGATCACATTTATGGCACATAGGTAATTTTTTTTTTTTTGAAAAAGGGAAAAGGTTTTATGAAAATAAGCATTTCCCTATTTGGTACTCAAGCATTCTGATTGATATTTATTCAGTGTTAAATAAAACTAGTGCTATATTTAAAGCATATATGCATATGCATATATGTTGTGGTATAAACATTGTTCTTGATTATTTATTAGTAAGGGAAGTGATCTTAATTATTTCTGTAGTAGGTTTCACAGGTTAATGCCAAATCTAATCATATCTTCTTAGACTCAACATGTGTGATTGAAATTTTATAAAGCTCTAACTTGGAAGTAGTATTCATAATATCTTATTGGAGTTTACAATCTTACATCTCCAACTAAACAACCATTTTAAACTTTTAAAGTAATTCTTAAAATAAAATATATGTAAGACCTGATTCCAAAAGTGAATTTAAGATGAAACCCACAAAGCTTAAGTGTCAGGGCCCTCGCTTGCATAGGTCACTTTCAATCTCAGCGTGTTCTACTTTCAGGATGTGGAGAAGAAGCACAGATCATGTTGTAGGTGGTGGTCCTGGGACTGTGGGTGGTTCTGGGTCATCAGCATCTGCATGTCTACCCATGTCCCTGGTGAAAACCTGACCCTGGTAGATCTCATTGTGCATGTGGATCCTACCTTTGACTCCTAAGGAGAAAATCTGAACAAATGCTATTCTCTCCCTCAGAGAGAATGAATCTAAAAATATAGGGAAAAAGTATTACAGAGGTATTATAAAAATGGTAATTAATAATAATGGTAAAAGTGCTGGGTTGTTTTCCTGGATTTTTATTATGTTCATGGTATTTGTCAGCTTTTTTTTTTTTTTCCGGTACGGAGGCCTCTCACTGTTGTGGCCTCTCCCATTGTGGAACACAGGCTCCGGATGCGCAGGCTCAGTGGCCATGGCTCATGGGCCCAGCCGCTCTGCGGCCTGTGGGATCTTCCCAGACCGGGGCACGAACCCATGTCCCCTGCATCAGCAGGTGGACTCTCAACCACTGTGCCACCAGGGAAGCCCCTATTTGTCACCTTTTTAAAACTTTATAATTTGTTTTGAAGCCTTTCCTTATTCTAAATATATACTCACTTTCAAATCTACTTTTGTATGCAGAATTTTATATTATTTTCTAAAAAATAGGTCCTCAGGCTATACAAAACCTGGACTCACCCTCTGCCTGGTACATAGCAGCTATTTAGTACATGTTTATTTTATTCTCCTCTAGATCCTTTAAATTCCCATTGACTATATAAGTAATAATGACTTTATCTACTAATATTTGTCACACGCAAATACATCATTTCTGTCAACTATTTTCATTTACTTATCCTGCCATTTGTACTGGGTTGAATGATGACCTCCAAAAAGATAAGTCCACATATCCTGAAATTTGTGAAGTTTCCAAACCTTATTTGGAAAATGGGTGTTTACAACTATAATTAAATTGAGAATCTTGAGGTAAGGAGGTCATCCTCAGTTTTCCAGGTAGGCCCTAAATCCAATGACAAGGGACACACAGAGAAGACCGACAAAAGCAGAGGAGGCAATGTGACCTTGGAGGCAGACTGTGGGGGACAGACCATGGAGGAGGAATAATAGGTACACATGTCAAGGAATGCCAGTAGCCACCAAAAGTTGGAAGAGGCAAAGAATAGAGTCTTCCCTAGAGCCTTCAGAAAGAGAGTGGCCATGCTGACACTTTGATTCTGGACTTTTAGTCCCCAGAACTGTGAGAGAATACACTTCTGGTGTTTAAAGTTATCCAGTTTGTGGTCATTTGTCATGGCAGCAAGCAGAAAACTAATACACTCTCATTTTATCACAAACATTTTCTTATGTTATCAGCAATGCACATTCTATTGTAGCAAAAACAAATGACCAGAAATTAGGGGAAAGAGGTGGCAGTGGGGGCTAAGAGGGAGAAACTGGAAAAAAAAATTGAAGACAAAGCAAAATCAGAAATTTATGCAGGTGTCTCTCAGCATTCAAGAGGGATTAGTTCTATGACCTCCATGGATACCAAAATCTGCAGATGCTCAAGTTCCTTATATAAAATGGTGCTACTTTTTAAAATTTAAGCTCTCTAGAGATGATACTTTAAATCACCCCTAGATAACTTAATACAATGTAAATACTATGTAAACAGTTGTAAATACAGTGTAAATGCTAATTCAAGTCTTGCTTTCTGAATTTTTTTCTTTAATATTTTTCATCTGCAGTTGGTTGAATCTGCAGTTGTTTGAATCCAAGGATGCGGAATCCAAGGATAATGGAGGTTGGACTGTATTCATGAAACAGACAATTCAGGCACATGTTTTTTCCCTCTTCCTGTAGCATTCTTTCTGGTATTGCCATTTATCATTTTCTATCTGTTTGGGGGGATGGTTAAAGGATAGAGTTTATTAACCCTTTGGTTGTGGATTAGAAAATAGGCAAGGATCACAATGGCAGTTCTGGTACCAAAGTCACGTGAGAAGTTAAGAAGAGGTAGTTAAAATCTTTTGAAACTTTTCAGCTCCACCAGAAGGTAAACTATGTTTTTGCCATATGAATAATCACCTAAAATCCATATTTTTCTTACATATGGGCTTAGAAGTGTATCATTACAATAGGAGATTGTGAATTTTCTTATTTGTCCTGGGTACAGTCTATTAACACTACAGTTTACCTGAGTACATAAAGGTCTTTTTGTTGTTGTTGTTCTTTAACAACATATTTTTAAAAAATATTCACTTGAACAAACTAACTAGACTATGTTTTTGCTTCTTTAGTTGTACAAAAGTTTTAATGTAAATATACATAAGATGTAAATACTCATAAACTAATAGATGAATGAGTTTTTTTTTTCATTAAATAGGGACAGTGATCTAAACTTAAGAAAGTTATGTGACTGTTAGAAAAAAGGTATCAGTCATGTAAATGCACCTTAGGAAATATACTGAACTAACATACATAGAAAGATTATTTCAGTTTCATTCCAGAAAGTAATTCAACTATTTATATTTAACAATAGCTTCCTATTTTGATGTTTTTGTATATTGAATTCTCATATATCATCTTTGTAAGGTATGGTCATTTTTCCTAAAAATTGATGAGAAAGTCATGAATTGTATCCATTGAAAATCAGACTCATTGTTCTTTGCCAGAACAGAGATTATGTTCAGTGTTATATTTTAAAAATCAGATTAAGTGAAAAGGACAGCTTTCTCTATCTTATTTTGTGTTAGAGGACATTTTTTCTAAGAGGAATTTAATGTATTTTATCAATATTTGCCCAAATTCTATTGATAGTCTCTGTCCTTTAGAAAGACAGGTGGGAGATAAGGGGTTCTCTTCCTTTAATCTCCCCTTTTGCCCCATCCCAATCTATCCTCTGAATTCAAATCTGTTTATAAATAATATAAATTGCTTTTTGTTGTCTTCAAAGTGAGTGTGAGTTGTATAACTCATCAACAAATCCTTTTTAGTTAAATGACTTTATCTCCGGCCTCTTCCTCCCTTCTCTATCCTCTATCATATTATATTCTAATTATACTGAACTGTTTAGCTGTACTATTCTACATATCTGTACATTTTTACAAGTATGGAAGAGTTCTAAGTAAGATGCACACATAATGTAATTTGTCTGGAAAACTGTTGGGTTGGGCACTTTTCCTGTGCATTGAGAGAACTTTTAGAAGAACTCATTCTGAGGGAAAAAGAAGGATGAGTATTTTGTAAAAAGTGCACCTTGGCCACAGAAGGACAAAGCCAGCCTCAGGTTCAACATGTTGTCCGTCACTTGTTTAGCTTCCTGTTAGGCACATGTCTAAATCCTATGGAGACTGAGTAGGAGAGAGATGTAAAAAAACATCATAAAGCACAGTTTCCCTAAAATCTGTGTAAAACGTTAGGACTCCAGGATCATTGCTTTGTGAGTCTTTTCCCTGAATGGAACAAAACAGAACTCCTACTGATTTGCCATAGAATTCCCTAAAGCTTTGATTATATGAAGGTCCAGTGGTGGCCCCTAGGGAATTGTGGTTCCCTGTGGTTTGATACTCTCTGCATCTGTTGATGCCAAAGAGATGTAACTATGAGTATACTTTTTCGTAAGTCTGTATAAGACACTTCGTGGGATCTCAGAAATACCCAGTTGTGGTGTTGATGTTGGACATTGTAGGAATTGGACACTCTGAATTAATAGATGGAGAAAAGTTACTAGGAAATTGGGACTCTTACTATAAATGTGACCTTGTATCAGTCAAGATACAAGGAATCAGAGTGTAAGCGAAAACAGTAAAATTAAATTTCAGCGTATCAATTTTATAAAGCAGTTTAGGTTATGGTGATTTAGCAGAACACAGGAAAGCAAGAAAATATGTCACACTTACACCAAATTAAGGATGTTGAGTTGTGTTACTAATGTATGCAACTTTAATTTTTTTAACACTCTCTGCTAAAATAAACTTTATTCCCTGTAACTTCCCTATAACTCATATATATATAATAGTTTATTACATACAGTTAATTCCACTGTTTTGGCTGCAGTAAAATCGATTTTGAAAAAAATGAAAAAAAAGAGAAGACAAAATCCACATTAATATTTTGAACAGGGAAAATATAATGATTATTAAGTAGATAAAAGGGATAAAAGAAAATTTGAAGGTCTAATAGAGGTAGCAACTGAAGAAGATAGCTACCATGTCTATGATTGTAAGTAAGTGAATCAGGAAGGAATTTAGGAATTTAGAGAAAGACTTCCATAAGGCTGAGATTATGACCTCAGACTGGAGAGCATGACTGTCCACAACAATACACTGTATGCTACCGGGGTGAAGAACTCTGGGGCCTCCTCACAGAACCCTGAGGCTGGCCTGGAGGTGGTAAATGCTTCAGAGAATGCTGTGGGGAACACTGTGCCTCCACATTACCTCAGTCTTCTCTCTGCCAGTTATAAACAGAAAACAAAAATGCAGAACAGTCAGTTGCTGCTTCTTATTCCAGAGTTGCAGGCCTCTAAGCACCCCTTTTTGACCAGCTGGCAAAAGAGAACCATTATAAAGTCCTGGATTCAGTACCTTACAGTAGAGAAGGAAGGGTGGGTTTGGAGCTAAGAGGTGATAGATTAATAAATGGCACACACTCATTTGTCCCCCACACATTTAACCCAGGTCAATCCCAAATTCTACAGTTTTATAGGTTCACCTTCCTTATAATATCCGAACCCATGTTTTAAAACTCCAATTTCCTCCCCAGGTACTTCAGACAATTCCTTTGGAGAGTTTATTATTTTCTGTTACTAGTCTACTGAACTGTTGCTTTGGTTCTCTACAGAGATCACCTTAGGTAATTTTATATCCGTTGTCTGTGTTTCTACAGCTTTCTCTGGACCACTTCTCTTCCAAAACAGAGACATTTCCTTCCTAAGGCATAGTTTACTCAAGACTGTTGTATTTGGCAGACTTCACTGGAGACTTGGGTCTTTTAGGGGGCCCAAGAAATAGTACCTTATTCCCTACCCAAGTTCTAAACAAACTGAGAGATGAGACAAAGGAGTCTCAGATGGAAGCAAAAATAAAGGTTAAGGTGGAGGACATGGGCCTGTTAACAGAACCCTAGAGTTAAGCAGAATGTCCCACCTAGTCACAGATAAAATTAAATCAGGCCTGGTCCCCCCGCCCCGCCCCGCATAGGAGCCTGACCACATCAAACTTTGGTCCTGAAGGAGTTCGTCAGTGGAGAAGGAGGAGCGGCGCTAAGCATTCTGGTTTATTCTGTGCAAATTTAGTGATTTCAGGGAAGTTACTCTATCTGTGTCTATGAGTAGAGACACAGCAAAAGGCCAGAAGTGTCATGCCATTTGATCTCCCACATCACAGAAGAAAATATAAGGAGTAGGGAGAAAACATTCTCACCTTACCATATAGGTGACACTAGGTCCTAACTTATAACTTAGTATGAGATAAGACTGTAACAGATTCATTAATTACTGCCTACAGAGGGTTGCCCATTGGTCATCTCATTTCAGCCTGTTCTGCTGCCGTGTTGCATCAGATGGATTTAGCTGTTTCATATGCCCCTGTCCAGTTGCCCCACCATGTTCCAGGGCCTCCAAGTGAGGTTGATAGCCAAGACAAAGGAGACAAACAAGAAATCAGTTGATGTAACACTATTATTATTTTTTTCTCAAAAGTTTATTTTGGGCAAAAAAAAATTATTTCTTAGTTTCAAAAGTAAAATCAAGAGCACATTCTCTTCTTATGACTGGGTCATTCAGAGAGAACTAGTAAAGTAAAAGAAATTTTTTTTTCTCCTTCCCTTCCTCACCACATACACCCTTAGACCTAAAAAGGGAGAATAGGGACTAGAAAGGGCAAAACTTTCATCACTCCACATGCAGGTGATAGGAGGGAAGAAGCCATTGCCTTGGCAAGAGACTAGTGTGGTCGTTGGGAAGGAAGCAGTTCCATCATTAGGTTTCACCAGGAACAACATCCACAGAATAGAAGTGAGTCCGTATTTTGTTATCTCATGCTGCCCTGGAGAGAGGACCAGAGCAGGTATCGTTTTGTGATTCTAACTGGGCATAATTAGGGCTCTTTTTGAGAGAGGCTAGGGCTCTTTTTTCAAGGGCTAGGAGATTCAGGTACAAAATAAACTCATCTCAAATCACATCACTAGCGAAATCATACCATAATAAATAATAAAAAAGCATTTGTGCTTAAATTCAGGCTACTGTATTATTGAAATGTTGCTTTAGCTTATTTATAAATTAGGGTCTACAGTCATCAACTGATTTAGAGGAAAGTGTCTTGAAAAAAAGAAAAATAGGTAAATGTTTCGAGACTTTGGAGTCAAAGGTACATTTTTCAAGGAACACTACCAAATACACTCAGGAAGAACTTACTTCATTATCATCCTATTATATATCTCTTCATTCTTATTAAATTGGACATTCCAGAATATAATTTTGCTCAATCTTTACACAACCAAAAGCCCATAAAGCCAAAGAATATTATCATCAAAGATAACATTAGGACTCCAGTAACTTGGATTCATAAAACTTCATTGGATTTTGTTTTTAATTTATTTTCTTTCTCTTTTAAAGCCTTCAGAGAACTCATATCCTTTCAAGATTCTAGTGTCTTTCCTGCCCATACACACTCATTCTCATCTCTTTAGACAGTAGGCTTCTAAAAACACATGTAGAAGTCAGTAGATGATCAATTCCAATCCAGTCTTCATTGAGAGAAAGTTCTGGAGGGCTCTTATACATGGGTTTGGTTTTGTCTTGTTTCTGATTACTCAGATAAGATGTCACTTCTTTCAAAAAGACTTTCCCTGCCACCTCACTCAAGCTCTATATAAGTTTGGCCATAATCTCCTCTGGGTATTTTGCATGTGCTTCTGTTCTCACAGTTGTAGGCTGCTTCTGTATTAAGAGTTTCTTGTGAGTGCTGGGTATTCTAAGTGCCTAACAGTGCCTGGTGCATATTAGGTACTTAATAAATTGTTAAATGAATGAATGCCCTGAATGTTACTTTAAGGCCAGGACTGTTTCTTCAAACATTACCCAAATTAGGAAGTAGACATTTCCCCTTTTCAGTACTCATTATCTGCATTAACTCTTAACACCTTTCAGATATTCCTACCTTGATTTTGTCTTCTCAGTAGGCAGCTCTATCCTGGAGCTATTTTTTCCCCTCTTTCCGTCTCCCTATCATTCTAAATTTAATTTTTTAGTGCCCTAATCAATAGAATCTTGCTAAATGAATGACTCTTTATCTGATATACTTGTTTATGTTGTTATATTAATGGCTAGAAATGGCTAAAATATGTTCCACTACTATTTGAATGTTATCAGACTGTGAAATTTCACTAGAAATTAAGTCCATGAACTCAAAGATCTACTCTATTATGGTGAGATTTTAGTCCCTGTGGCAGGCTTGCAGATCAGATTTTTGATGAGGGGGCATTTTCCAGGTGTCCTCCCAAATCACATTCCCTAACTTCCTATAGTTTCATTCCTTCCAAAATTGCCGCCAAATAAGTAAATTGCTTTGGGCTCTTAGAGTACTCGAAGAGAGCTGATGGCTCTGAGGAGAGGGCTAGATGCTTCATTTTTGTCTCCTAACTCACTTCACTACCCCCACCTACACATGACAATCCTCACATTTATCATGGAATATCACTGAACAGGAAAAGATCAATGTTAATGGTTGCTGGGAAAGCTGGTCCAAAGCAATCAACAAGAAAGATCTGCTCTTTATGTTCCTTTTTGTTTAGCAGTGTAATAACCCATCAAAAAAATCAAACTGAAGTGAGGAAAGAATCTTGGCATACTAACATTATAAGCTGAGATCTACTGGTTTGTTGCAGAATTCATCTTTGTGCACTGAAAGAAGTAATCGGGCCAGGAGAACCGTAGGGACATGAAGCAGTTATTAACAATAGTACAGTTAACTAACTTATTAATTAGTGTGTGTGTGTGTGTGTGTGTGTGTGTTTTCTAAAGTCCAAATTTTTATCTATTAAACCTTGATTAAATTTAACAAATCAAACATAATCTTTGAACACTTGACCCGAGTGAATGGAAGAGAACTTCGACACTATCAGATAAATAGGGAATGAGAATGACCACCCAGGGTTGTAAGTATCTCTGTAGGCAGATCTCACCATTGGGGTCTCCTGTCCCTCAGTTAGTGTATCACTCTGGTGAGGACCAAAGTGAACTTCCACATCCTGTTATGCTTAAGATCCCACTGGTCAGACCTCTTCCTCCTCAGTATATTGTTTTGTCCTCAGTTTCCCTGTTTTTATCCAGATTCCAACAACCAGGTTTTTGAAAAACTTTTTGAGTAGTTGACTGTATTCTTTCTGTTTTAATGACATATAAGCTTTTCCCTTTCAGAAATTGCCTGACTCAGGCTTATCATTCTACACATGAGACAGGTGGAGAAGTTAGGCAACTTTCTGTTTACATAGTTTGCTAAGACTGGAAAGCCAGGTCAGGACTTTTGTCTGCCTCTTGGTCCATTTATCCTTCCTTTACATCATGCATTTTCTGACTAAAACCCAGAGTAAGTGGCTCCCTTGGTATCTGAGAATGCAAAAATGGCTGAAGTGTTCTTGGAAGTCATTTGAGCTTATTTCCCTGGCAAAGAGAAAAATGAAGCTAAGTCTGATGGCTTATTTTTAAGTATTTACTAAATGGATTCTTGGTTGTTGGCATTGAAAAATATAAAACCATAATGAAGACCATACCACACAACATGGCATATTATATCTTTATTTGAAAAAGAAAACAATGAAATTATTTACAAAACACATAATAACTGTATTTGCTTAGATGCAATTTGGAAGTGATGTTAAAATTGAGAGCATTTAAAAGTTTTTTCAACAAATATTAAACAGGAACCTACCAAGTGTCAGACACGTATTAAGTGTTTAGGCTGCAATAATAGTGTGCACATGACTCCTGCCTTCATTGAGCTTACTGTCTAGTGGGGGATATAGATAAGTAAGTGGGTAAGTAAGATATAGTGTGAAAATGAGCATCTGAGGTGAAATACAAGGCATGTGACTACTTAGCAAAGGCATCTTAGCTTATCTAGACATGGGTTGTCTGAGAAGTTTTGCCAGTAGAAGTGACATTTAAACTGAAAATTAAAGAGTGAAGAGAAGTGAACCCAGTAAAAATGGGAGTTGGGTGAGGATGGACAAATGTTGCAGGTAGAGGGAGCAGCAAGTGGAAAGGCTCCAAATTAAAAGAGGAAATAATTTTTCAGGGACTGAGAGAAGTTCAGAGTTGTTGAAACATGCCTCCTACAAACTCTTCTGTGGTTATTCCAGTGATAAACATACAAGGTTATTTTTCTCAAATAAGTACTTTTTCTGGACTTGGACATTTATGAAACAAGTTTTGTTCCTTTTTGTTTTTTGAAGAAGGGGCAGGATACTAATCTCCATACATACTGGTTGTTTGTTTGTTTCTTATCTCCACCCCATGTATGTTAATGTGTGTGGGAGTATTGCCCCTAGGAGGAGATACCATGTTTTCACATGAATCTGTAAATCATGAAAAATGGATGCCTTCTTTTGCCTGCATTGTGACTGTTGTCACTTGTAGCTTAGAACGCAGGCATTATGCTCAAAAGCCTTGTGTGACTTGTCATATATGATTGTTAATGTGTTTCCAACTCCTGGCTCTCTTAAACTTTATTTTGTATACCTTATACCTTTATTATTTATGTAGAGCACCTCAAAATCCTACTTTAAAGCATGGAAGTTTCTGAGAATTCTGCCACACTGGACAATTTAATTGACAACTGAGAGAAAAAAGGACATGTAGGAAATGATTATAACTAACTTATGTCCATTCAAAGCAAACTGGTGGTAAGAAATTGTCCTGTTTACATTTCCCTGCCCTGAAACATCTTGCTCCCTTCCAGAACAGCTGATGCGTATATATTAGGTCATTCAATATTAAAGTGATTATGAAGATTCCTAATGTACAAACATGTTCTAATAATATATCATAATTATTAGCCACTATAATGATCATTATTAACAATATTAATAGCTAACATTTGCGTCATGTTACTGTATATCAGATACTGTGCCAAGTGTTTCATGTTCGTTATTTCATTTAATCTGCATAACACTTTTAAGAAGCAGGCATTGACGTTTTCTCTGTCTTACAGTTAAAGAAACTGAGGCATGGAGAGGTTATGGACTTTGCCCAAAGTCACAGAACAACTATATGGGGAGAAAGGATTTGAATGTAGGCTGTCTGACTTTGAAGCTCACTTGTGTACCAGATAAGACTCTATCGCTGAAGATAGGGGCATCACAAAACTCTGCAAAAAGAGTAAGCTAGCAACATACCCAAGAAACCAGTAGAGTATGACATTAATTTAAAGGATATTTTTTTTGGTGTGATGGACTATCTTCTTATGGGTATTTTCAGGAATATTTATTAGGTTAAAATTAACTTGCAGTTCTTGTGGATGCTAATAAGCTACCCTGTTTACCTTTAAGCTGAACTTTACAAATGGTATTGTACCTTTATAACCTTGACATTTATTAGGGTTTGAAAAGTGCTGTTCACTCTTTGAGAAAAGAGAGTACATCTACTCCTAGTTTGTTGAAAAAAATCAGTGTTGTATGTGCGATTGTTTCAGTGGTTCTTTATGGTATACCAAGCACTTTTGCATTATTTTAAAGCTTTCCTAGAGAGATAGGGTGGGTATTACTGCCTCCAATATATGAATAAGGAATCCAATTCTCAGTGAGTGATGGTTGAACCAGAACTAGAACATGGAACTCTGTAATCTTCCCTATATGCTCCTTCTCTGCATACAATTCAGAAGAAGAATAGGTTGAGGAAATTTCATGAAGAATAATATATAAGGAGATAAGCTAGAATGTGACACTGTCCCTTGATTTCTTAACATTACCAAATATGACTTGGTTGATAAGCTCACTGCAGATAATGAAATTCCTGATTATTGCAACTCGTAAATATAGCACATGGCTTTTTTGCTGGCCCCTACTTTTGAGTCTGTGTGAGATGGGGGTGCTTCATGGACTTCAGTTCTCCCCTTAATCTACACTGATGCCACCATGGAGGGAGGACAGATGTTAGTAGAGAGTGGCTTTATAAACTCTCAGGAAAACTTGGGAAACTACTTCATTTTTTTAATAGAGGAAATCCTTTGACTGTCTTGGCAAGGATTTAAAAGAATTTGTTCTTTTAGTAGAGCTAAGATAATTTTTTCAAAAATCCATTGTAATTAGGACAAAAATCCATTCCACTGGCTTGTCAGCATACTCAAATTCTTGCTAAAATCTGTATTCAAATCATCTGTTCTGTGTTTTAGAAAATTTAGCTCTTGGCCAAAATTTTCCATATTTAATGATAGAAATAAGAATGAGGCAAGTGGTAGAATGATTGAGTTGAAAGTATAGATTTTGGTAAATAATGGACAAAAACTAGAATCAAAGACATATTGAAGGAGATCTTGGTAATGGCACCAAGTCACCAACAACGTTAGCCTAAGACAAATGTCGAAGTAGGAAGTGTGCATAGAGATATGAGGGCAAGTAGGGTCAAATAAAAAAGGCAAAAATATTAGCCAATCAGATATCAACTTGATAGTATCTTTTTTATTAAAATAGTATTAACAGTAATTTTACAGTGATCACACATTAGGGGAACTTTGTGATCTTCAAATGTTGTGGTAAGAAAGAATTTCCTTCAACTGAAGAAATACTTTGTTGTCAGGCAACTCGTTGTAGTCAGACTCCTGGCTAGCAAAATTGCCCATTGTCTTGGACAAAATATCTAGCCTAATGCAGACCAGAAAGGCACCACAACCCTAACAACTTGAAGAAAGTAAAAGGACATGGGGGCTGATGGGCTGATTTAAGTTTCCTTTAGAAAGAGAGATGAGGTCCACCCGGGGCAGAGACTTCGTGACTACAGTGACAAGGTCCAGTTCATCTGTTGCAGAGATGTGGGCCTTAGTCACATCTGTTATAACTGGGTTTAGCTCAACTCTGGTTTATGTAGTTACCTTTAGTGATATCTATCATGGGTCTGCCACAGACCTTGATCTAATACTTAACTTCAGTGGGTCTTTTTCTATATAGCACAATCGATACACTTCGGGTTCTTTTCCAGTCCTCACAGGGATGCCTGTGAACAAGGAACATAGTAAATGTGAAGTTGTTTTGAGTTTCTCAGAGGAAAAGACATGTATACTGGAAGTTATTGCTATCATTAAAGTAACTATTATTAGCAGTACATTAGGATAAACAACAGTGACAGTCAAGATTTGAGTAGCCTTTAGCTGAAAATCAACCGAGTTCAGCTTAAATATTATAAGGCTTCTACTGGAATAGATACAAGGTTCAGGTATAATATAAATATTTTTCTAGGAAAAGCATTTAACAGTATATTGATTTAGGATCCATAGAAACATTTTCTTGGTTTTTGTTGTTGTTGTTGTTGTTGTTGGAAGGTGCCTAAGTACCAGATAGAATCTGTTCTGTTAGATGAAATTTACTCAGTTCAGTGATGGCTGACTGGCTTCAGTTTTTTATTCTGCTCCCTTCATACACCCTCTCTCCTAGGCTCCTTCACACAGGACGATGAAATAATTATAAAAGCCGTACATTGAACAGTCTCAAGTTAGAAACATACAAACATGTAGTGTTCAGTTTTTTCCAGTATCTTGTTAACATTATTTTCTCTTCCATTATTTTCTCAGTACATGCAGATACTTTTTTCAGGTCACATTCAGTATTTATTATGATCAGTGTCTTTAAGTGGAGGGGTAGTGTTCTGCATTCTCTTTCACCTATGTTTGCTGAAGCCTGGGGTATAGGTAAGGACCTACTACTCATGTGAGGGACAGAATGCTCTTTGTGAGGAATTTGTGGCACCTCTGTGATCAGCCATTGCCTTCTCTCCATCTAACATCGGATGCCTGGTAACATTTGGTACAGCTGGTCTCTAATGCTGGGTCTCTGGTGTGACACTTGAGATGGGCTTTGGTACCTAGGGGGCATTCTCTGTGCAGCCCCCTAACTTCAGAGATTCTGTGGAGAACAGTGACACCTCTTTTTCCTCAAAGCCCCTCTGGGTGGGTTCCCGCAGTGACCACCAAGCCGTGCCTGAGATTATTTCTACAGGCTTCTCTAGGCCCTTACAAAGCCTCAGAGCCCCTGCCATGGAGCCTTAGCTCAGGGAGAAATTGAAAAGAGCAATCTTTGCCTTAATCCCAAATGTTTGCAGGTCCTGGTGATCAGCAAACAGTCAGCTATATAATGAGCTTCTTTGAGATATCCGCTTACTCACACAAAGGAGAGAAGGGAAAGGAGAAAGTGCCAGCACTCTACAGATTCTCCCCTTCTGTTTTTTTCTCCATGAATGCCCTTCCTTCTCCAACTAGGCTTTTTTTTTGGTAAAATTTAAAATATTTATTTATTTATTTATTTATTTATTTATTTATTTATTTATTTATGGCTGTGTTGGGTCTTCGTTGCTGCTCACGGGCTTTCTCCAGTTGTGGCGAGCCGGGGCTACTCTTTGTTGTGGCGCGCGGGCTTCTCATTGCGGTGGCTTCTCTTGTTGCGGAGCACAGGCTCTAGGCACGCGGGCTTCAGTAGTTGTGGTTCGCGGGATCTAGAGCACAGGCTCAGTAGTTGTGGTGCACGGGCTTAGTTGCTCTGCGGCATGTGGGATCTTCCCAGACTGGGGCTCAAACTCGTGTCCCCTGCATTGGCAGGAGGATTCTTAACCCCTGCGCCACCAGGGAAGCCCTTTTTTCTTTCTTTTTTTGGGCAAAATTTTGGTTCCATTGAAAACTCCTAATGCCAGGTAATCAGCATAGAGACACCTCTACTTCACGTCCTTATAACAATCCTTGAGTGGATCTGAATCTTTTAGGAATGATTTTTTTTTTTTTTTGCGGTACGCGGGCCTCTCACTGTTGTGGCCTCTCCCGCCGCGGAGCACAGGCTCTGGACGCGCAGGCCCAGCGACCATGGCTCACGGGCCCAGCCGCTCCGCGGCATGTGGGATCTTCCCGGACCGGGGCACGAACCTGTGTCCCCTGCATCGGCAGGCGGACTCTCAACCACTGCGCCACCAGGGAAGCCCCAGGAATGATTTTTACAAATTGTTTTTATTCATTCTTTTTATTAGGCAAAATAACGTATGAATATTTGATGGTAAATGAAATGTCTCTCCTATTATAAAAGATGCCAAGAGAGAAAATGCCTAGGCTAATCAGTTCCAAACTATATGTGTGTGTGTGTGTGTGTGTGTGTGTGTGTGTGTGTTTTCCTTCCCACAAATCAGAAATGCAGACATTGTTTTCCTGGCTTTACTGATGTGGAAACTGAGTCTTGGGGAAGTTGTCACATACCTAATAAAAGGCAGAGGAGTTATTCAAGTTGAGATTTGGCTAACTTCAAATTCTTTATCCTTTCTGCTAGAGAAAAGTACCTCTTAGCTTGCCATTCCTCTTGGTTGTCCAGCATTTGAACCATATTCCCAAATATGGGAGTTGCCTTTTCATTATGAGTCTCAGAAGGGGAATATCCACCTCCCATTATAGAAAGTGTAAATATTAGATACTTTCCTAGCCCCTCTTTCAGCCAAGACAAAGACATGTGACCTAGGCACCATAAAGTCAGATGTACCCATCCCAGAGTAGGGGACACTTTGAGGAGTTCTCTCTCATCAGCAGTGGAAGTTGCATTGCTGGGTTGAATCTCAGTGGTAGCCTGAACAGTGCTGCCAGTGCCTGTGTCCAGTGTTAAGGACCAGCAATGCCAGTAGTGCAAGCACCAAAAGAAATGGCAGCCATGGCGTTCCAATTCATCAAGTCAGTGGTCTAATTCTGGGCATTATTCTTGGCTGCATATCCACACCTCTGCTTCCCCAACTTTTCCAGTGAGTCTGAGATCAATCTAATATTCTTTTAATAAATCTCTTTCTGTTTAATTCATCTAGGGTTGGTTTCTTTTCTTGTAGGTTCTTTTGAATCATTTTAGGCCTATTTTCTTCTGTGTTTGATTTCTGTTTTCTGGCTTTGGGGTCTATACAGTTTATCAGAGAGCTGGATAGTATTACTTTTGGATATGTTTTTCAAAGTACTATCCATTGTTTCCTTACAAATTAAGTGTGATTTTTAGAATATAAAGGATATGTTTGCTGTAACGTACCTGGCAGTGTGCAAGAGCATAAATGAGTTTTCCCATAACTTAACAGGCATGGGCTTTGGAACTTATGAAAAGAAGCAAAATAAGCATTTCAAGAGATTAATTTTGTGAAGTGATACCCTTCAGCTGCCATCTGCCTAGCAATACCTGATCAGTTAGAGAGTTAAGTCACATGAAGCCTTTCTACTCTCTCCACTCCTCCGTTTCCTAACTGACCAATCTCTCCTTTGACTTTATCTTTACATTCTTCTTTATTAATTTATTTTACCTCTCTCCCTCCCTCCCTCCCTCCCTCCCTTCCTCCCCCCCTCCTTCCTCCCTCTTTCCTTCCTTCCTCCCTCCCTCCCTTCCTCCCTCCTTCCCTTCTCTCTTTCTTCTTTTCCCTCCTCCTCCTTCCCCTTCTACTCCCTCTCCCCCTCCCCCCCCCATACTCCCTCCATTTTTTGCAAGCTTACTCCCAATACACAGGTACACATATATTAGAATCAGTGGCTCCTCAAGGGCAGATGCCGTGTCTCATTTGCATTGTTCTGTCCACAGTCAAGCCCAGTGCCTGGAACAGAGTAAGCAATCAGTGAATATTTGAAGAAACTAATAAGTACGGTAAATACTGGTATGGTTAATTTCCCTCAAATTTTACCTTTGCTTAAGTCAAATTTTCAAGAGAAGTTTCTCTACATGATTTATGTAATTCTTCATTAAGCTTTCATGATTTATTTGGTTTCTTCCAAAACCCCCATTTCCTTTTTAACTCCATCCTTTCCACATTCTCTCTCTCTACACACCCCTTCCACATAAACCCACATGTAACCTATGTGCACTACACAGCAAGGTGGTCCAAGATTCATGACTATTGCTTTAACATTAAACATCTCTTCTGAAAAACCTTAGTATTAATATCAGCACATTTTAAACCACCTTGTATTTTTACTTTCTCTGGCCCCATTCCATTGTGTTACTTTCAATCCACTAAGACTTAGGAGGTTTTTGATTGCTTAGTGACACATGATTTGTGTTGGTTGTATTCAACATTTTAAAATATAATTTGGTGAAGAGAGAAGTTTAGATTGGACTTAGACATGCCTTTAACTTTATATGCTTAGAGCCTATCTCCCAAAGTTCTGAGGTACAGTCATTATCCTAGTCTGTAGTGTAAAACTCTATTTGTGTTACCTGTCTGAGAATTCGGAATTTCATGCTGCGAAATACGGGGGTTCCGTTTTGTAACACTCCCTTTCTAGAACCTACTCTATTTTCAAAGAGAACAAGGATTATAGTGGAAGAAAAGAATGAGGATAATAATGGCTCCATTTTTACAAGCCCCCTGTCAGGTTTTTGTGATGTAACCTCTGTCAATTTAAGTAAAGGCAGGTGAGAAAGACCCAGGGGCTCCAGTCACACAAGGCTGCCCTACATGTACCTACTGTTCTATCTAACCTTAACTCTCTCCTAGTCTTTTCAAAAGGAGAAAAGAAAAGGACATGAATAGTTCCTGTCTGTTGTACTATAGACTGGATAGAATATATCAAAGAGGAAATTATATGTCTGGGACTTGGAAAACATTCATTATAACTGATCATAGAACAAATTGACATGGACTAGTGCAATGTGCTGGCCTTACAGTAGATTTAAATATATAGAACAAAGGCAAGGACAAGTAGCATGACCTTGATTTCCAGTCAATTTCTTTACATGTCTTTTTAAGATTTATACTATATTTTGGGCTTAAAGAATACTGAGATCCTTCTCTAAAAAGAAACTATGTTAAACGTCATGTTGTGTAAAAGGATACCTTCAAGGCATTTACAGTTTAGTGGGGGAGAGGTGTCAAAGAAATACAGCAAATTAAAATTCAATATGAGATTTAATAACAACCATCTTATAGTAAATAATTACCCTGTGCCTAAAACTATCCTAATCTCTGTACTAATAGGACTTCATTTAATCTTCATAAAAACCCTATTATTATCTGCATTTTACAGAGAAGGAAACTGAGGCACAGAGAAGTTAGGTATTTTGCCCAAGGCAACACAGCAAGTTAATGGTGGAACAGAATTCAAACCCAGACAGCTAGGCTTCAGAGTGTGTATGCTACACAATCCTACTGTTTTAGACAGTAAAAGAGATGACTTAAGGCAGTATGTGTTAATGAATGTATATTCCAGAGGTGGCAAATATACACCTTGGCTTGGGCTAAACTTGTCCCTTAGGTGTTTGGACCACACTCTTTTGCCTGCATTATTGTTTAGAAAAGTTTCTGTGTATTTAAAAGAATTTTAAATTAATTGCCAGTACTTAAAAACTGAGAGATTTTACATAAATATTCAGATTTTGGCTTCTCTTGATAATTCAGAGATTTGGATATCCTCTGCCTACATTCTTATGAGGAAGCATTGTCTGTAGCTGAGTAGCTGCTACTCACTTTAGAAGTGGCATCGCTCTTCAATTTGCCATAGTCCCCACTACTCCCTTTTATTTCCCACATAAATGTTGCATGGCAGCTGCCATATATCATTCTGCTTCCAGAGATTTTTTCCTTGTGGTGGAATTAGGAGGAAAATTATTTCTTGTACTTGTGTGTATATTAGGTGTAAGCAAAATGAGAAACATATATAAGTATTTACACTTATTCACTCACTCATGTTACCTGACGAGTTTGTATACTTGAGATTGTAAGTTATGTAGACTATTAGACAGGGCTCACTTAGATAGGTAAACTCTGATAAAAATAAAAATGGATTTTACTTAGGTCTTAGAGAGTGTTTAGGATCTTTGTAGGTAGATCAAAGTATGTTAGCAAAGGTAGGAAGGTTAAGCGGGTAAACATTAAAATGCAATTTGTATAAAAAATAGATTCAGTAGCAAAACAAGCATTACTCACTTTTTGACTAGTGTAATTTGTGATGGGTTTGGTGGCTTCTGAGGCTGAAATGAAACAAATCTGAGAATGTTTCAATGGAAGTACCAGTCATGCCTTCTCTTTGCCTCTTATCTCTAAGACAGACAGTCACATGCACACACATATACTCAGATATATACACACACACTCCTACACAAATATGCATACAGGGCTTCCCTGATGGCGCAGTGGTTGAGAGTCCACCTGCCGATGCAGGGGACACGGGTTCATGCCCCAGTCCGGGAAGATCCCACATGCCGTGGAGCGGCTGGGCCCGTGAGCCATGGCCACTGAGCCTGCGCATCTGGAGCCTGTGCTCCGCAATGGGAGAGGTCACAACGGTGGGAGGCCCGTGTACCGCAAAAAACCCCCAAAAAACATAAAACAAATATGCATACATACATGCATACACATACATACATACACATGTATATATTACTGTTTTTCCCTTTGAATTGTTCAGTGGCTTTAGACAATGGGATGAGAAATAATGTTGATAAAACTGCCAAAGTAAATGAATTACTAGGCCATAATTGTCAAAAGATTCAGGTAACAGAATTAGAGATATTATTTTCCTTCAGGCAGGCTCTTATGGAATCCACAGGGTCACAGAATCAGTAGGGACTAAGCCATGAACCATGGATGCCTTACAAATAGAATCAACAGATGACCATGTCCATGTGATTGCCAGCCAGTCAAGGTCTGGCTTTCCAAATTAACTGGGAAGGTCTGTTGTCATCTTATCTCCATTAGTTGTGCTACCTCCTCCAACCCTTGCTCCAGATGGAAAAAATAAAGTATTAAAAGATAGATGTGGTTTTAAATAGGTTATTACCTGGCTTCTTTCAGAATAGTAAAAAACCATTCTAAAGCAGTACTTGAGTGCATTTGACTGAAACATCTTCATGTAACGTGAGCCTCACTGAGCATCAGTTTTACTACACTTCACTGTACTAGTAATAGTTCTTACTGTAATAGTCCATTCCAATTTATCTTATGCCAAGAAAACGAGTATTTCCTGAACTTCAGAGCACTATTTCCTTTCTTATGTATTCTGTCTTGAAAGAAAATGTCACTTCAAAACAAAAAGCAAATATTTAAATCTCCCCCTCACTTCATCCCATCCCTATCTTTAAAAGATTAGATATCAGGGCAAAATAGTTTGTGATAACTGTGCAAATTCTTAAGATGTAGCCTGGCTAACCCACTTCTGTGCAATACATAAAATATTGCTTAACAAACTGCTTGAAGCAAAATAGGAATTTCACAGGTATTAAGTCTATTTTTTCTCTCTTTAGATATAACTACTGATTTCAAACATGTAGATTTGGGACCTATGAATGATGAAATTACTGTCCTGCAGGTGCATAATGGTAAATAAACATAAAAGATTGAAAGTTTATGCAAGGCACATACGAACCAAGTGCCTACCAGGTTTTAGAACTGAAAAGTGTCACAGCATTTGCTGTAGTGGAAAAGGCCTAGACATTTTGGGTCTGGGTCCTGTGGACACTAATTTCCATCTGTAAGGACTCCCTTTTTTCCTCCTACCTGTTTCCTTCCTTACTTCATCTATCCCTTCCTTTCTTTATAAAATGAACACATACTCTGTGCCAGTTACTGTACCAGGTGCTGGAACACAACTCCCTGTATTAGCCTGCTAGGGCTGTCATAACAAAATATCACAGATTGGGTTATTTTAACAACAAAAATTTATTTTCTCATAGTTCTGGAGGTTAGAGTCCAGTATCAAGGTGTTGGCCAGTTTGGTTTCTACTGAAGCTTTTCTCCTTGGCTGTCTTTTTACTGTGTCCTCACTTGGTCTTCCTCTGTGGAATTTGTCCCTGGTGTCTCTTCCTCTTCCTACAAGGACATCATTCATAATTAATTAGGTCCCCAAACTTACCACCTCATTTAATCTTTTTTTTTCTAAACAAAATAAAAAATTTTTAAATTTTAAATTGAAGCATAGTTGGTTAACAGTGTTGTGTTAGTTTCAGGTGTACGGCAAAGTGATTCAGTTATACATATACATGAATCTATTCTTTTTCAAATTCTTTTCCCATCATTTAATCTTAACTACCTCTTAAAGGCTCTGTCTCCATACAGTCATATCTTAAGGTACTGGGGGTTAGGACTTCAACATATGAATTTGAGGGGGACCAAAATTCAGTCCGTATCACACCCTAATGCAAGATCCCTCTTTTGGAGAGGATTATGGTATAATAGGAGATGAAGAAGTAAACAAAAGTATTAATCACTTGATCAAGGATAAGTCACTTCACCTCTCAATTTCTTAGCATTTTTCCTGTAAATGATGGATTGGGTAAATAATTTCTAGGATTCCTTACAGCTCTGATGATCTGTGATTCCAACTCTGTGTCTAAAATTAGGCCTGAAATACAGGGTGAAATAAATATGGAGAATGGGAAGGGACATGACTAGGCAGTGAGGAAAGTACCAACTGAATGGTAACTGCTCCTTCTCTAGGGGTCACTCGTATGAATGTAGTCATTCCCCTTTAATCTTCTAAGAAAGGTTTCTTGTCTCCCATTATTTCAGGGAGTTGGTGATTTTTATTAATCAGTCACTCATCAACTTTTTATATTCTGAAAAATTAACTAAGATTTAACAAATTCTTAAAACAAAAAAGCTGTCTTGTTCTTGGAGTTGAGCAGACATTTTGTTGCCTGAATTTAGGCCCTGAGTCTCTGAAAGAACTCCCCAAACATGTACCACCCCGTCTGTAAAATAACTGACCCCCTTACATCATAATATCAAATGAATGGAAGGAAACCCTTAGTGTTCCAGATTCAGTGCCATGTATAAGGCTTGTTTTCATCAATTGTGATTCTTCTTTCTGAAAATGAATTTCTCTTTTTTCCTTTTACCTTTTATCCAGTGTGAAGTAATTTAAAAATCCACTAACACATATTGCCATGTTAATTGGATGGTATTCTTCAAGGTCAAGAAACTATCAATAGATATTGAATAGTGACTATAAATAAATTCATCACAGTAATTAGATTTGTCAATTAAAATTGGGAACCGCAACTGGATTAAAGGTGGATCACTTTGGGAAAATAATTTTGCTCAACATAATAGAGGAAGATTGGTTGATGATCTCATATGCAAGGTTGACCCCATGAGTGAAATAAGCTTCTGATTTTTTTTATATCAGCAGGTTCAGAAACTCCTGAAAGTGTGGATGCTGCTGAATTTCCTCTAAAAATATTTTTAGAAATTAAAACCAAGTGAAATATCCAACATAATATTTATCAAGAAGACACTCTAATAACAAGATCTAACATTTATTAAGAACTGGCCTTTGCCAGATTATGTACTAAAACTTTAATGTATTATCTTTTTTACTCCTCATAAATTATATACCGCATGAGGTATATAGTTATCTTCTTTTTGCAGGTGAAACTTTTCCATGGTCATTCATACTATTAATAAGTGCCGGAGCTGAATTAAAATTTAGGTCCATCTGACTCCAAGCCCAACACTCTTGTCACCTCTCTGCATGTGTATTACTAGATAAATATTTTAATTAATTTAACTTTGTTATTCTCTCCAAGTGAGAAGGTTTCTGGTAAAGAAAAATGTAATCCTTATTGTTTTTAGTTTTAGTAAATTTGGAATGGTTATTCTGAAAACCAGATCACATAATTTATTGCATATTTCTTCATTTTTTAATCTCGAAGTTGTACAGTGTATAAAAGTTTGTGGTCACTATTTGCATTCTATTTTGTTGGTGACGCAGCTATATATTTTTTCACATGTTCTCTCTTCATAAGGAGTCTGAATTGCATAGCAACTTTAGCATTATTGGTCTGGGGATATCAGATGCTCTGTGTATGGAAGAGAAGTGTGACTGTCTGTTTTTGATGCTGCCAATCTTATATGTTCACTCAGCAAATAATCATTAAGTGCCAGTCATGTGCCATAATCTAGCCTAGGTGCTGACAATACAACAGTGAATCAGAAGACAAAAATTGCTAAGTCAAAGAACTTATATTCTGAGAGTAGAAAAGCAGAATCAGTAGGTGATCTCAGATTTGTCTGACCCCAAAGTGCACACTCTATAAGTAGGCTATTCTGCCGTTTCTTATCTGCTGAGTCACTTTTTTAACATAAACCAGTACATTTGGTGTGTGTGTGTGGTGGTGGGGATTGAAGGTTTGGGGGTGTGCAGAATGTGTGGGTAATGCCTAAAAAGTAACACACTAAGCTGTGTTTGTCTTAGTTTTTTTAAAGTATCACACTAACTGCTGACATCTGAGCATGTAATACCATAGGGCATGGTTCATACTTTCTGTTTGTTGCAGAAAAATGTCTGGAGTTTGTGGTATGCCAGATGCTCCAGGGGAGTGGCCACCAGAAACTTCTGTGATGAGTGAGGGATCATTATACAGAGTAGCTATCAATGCTGAAAATCAACTTAAATGCCAACCTGTTATTATTTTAATAAATATTGAGCATTCATTATGTCTTAGGCTCAAGATAATGGAGATAAGTAAAGATTTGGGGGAATGACACAATGGGGCAGCATAGCAAATAGCACATATTTGATATGGATAGAATATTAACTGTAAGTGTATCTGAAAATCAGGCTGAAGAGAATAGAATGTGTGCTTTGCCAAGTGGCTTTTGATCTCATGGCAGAGAATGGGAACTTCTTTCCATGTCCTTCAAACTGGAGAACAGATACCTTAGGGAATATGTGGTTGTTTTTAAGTGGTACAGAGGCTGATATATAAACCTATCCTCTCTATAATATCAACTTTTTATTGACTACGTGGAAGCAAAAAACCCCTAAATTTAAAAATACTAAGCATAGGGGCTTTCCTAGTGGCACAGTGGTTAAGAATCCACCTGCCAATGCAGAGGACACGTGTTCAAGCCCTGGTCCAGGAAGATCCCACGTGCTGTGGAGCAACTAAACTCGCAAGCCACAACTACTGAGCCTGTACTCTAGAGCCCACAAGCTACAACTACTGAGCCCACGTGCCACAACTACTTAAGCCCTGGTGCCTAGAGCCCGTGCTCCGCAACAAGAGAAGCCATGACAATGAGAAGCCCGCGCATCTCAATGAAGAGCAGCCCCCACTCACCACAACTAGAGAAAGCCTGTGTACAACAATGAAGACCCAATACAGCCAAAAATAAAAACAAATAAATAAATAAATAAAAAATACTAAACGGGCTTCCCTGGTGGTGCAGTGGTTGAGAGTCCACCTGCTGATGCAGGGGACACGGGTTCGTGCCCCGGTCTGGGAAGATCCCACATGCCGCGGAGCGGCTGGGCCCATGAGCCATGGCCACTGAGCCTGTGTGTCCGCAGCCTGTTCTCCGCAATGGGAGAGGCCACAACAGTGAGAGGCCCGCGTACCGCAAAAAAAAAAAAAAAAACACTAAACATAGATAAATTACAAAGAAGCATGCAAACTGTATGTGCATTTTTAAACTTTTATATCTATTTATTGAAATATACATAAAGAAAAGTGAACATAAGTGTAGAGATGGTAAATTTTAACTGATGACAGCTAATAGTGTATCAAGAAATAGAACATTAGCAGCACCCTCAAACCCCACTGTGCACTTTTCCAGTCTACCTCCTTCCACCAAGAGTGAGCACTTTCCTGACTTCTAACAGCACAGATTAGGTTCACCTGTTTCTGAACTTTATAGACGTGGAACCATAGAGCAGTACTCTTTTGTGTCTGGCTTCTTTCCCTCAACATTGTGTTTGCGAGAGTCAACAGTATTTTCTGTGTGTAGCTGTAGACTGTTCATTCTCCTTGTATCATGTTCATTGTGTGAATGTATTTTATTTTGTTTATACATTCTGCTCTTGATGGGCATTTGGGCAGTTTACAGATTTTTGACTATTACAAATGGCTTTGATATGACAAAAATATGTATGCATTTCTAAGAGCCAAGTTTCTGGGTCGTAGGTTAATATACGTTTAGCTTTAAAAGATACAGTTTTTCAAAGTGGGTGTACAATTTATACTCATATTAGCAGTGTATTAGAGTTTTAGTTGCTTCAGGTTCTTGACAGAATTTTCCATCTTTTTTTTTTTACAACTTTATTGGAGTATACTTGCTTCACAATGGTGTATTAGTTTCTGCTTTATAACAAAGTCAATCAGTTATACATATACATCTGTTCCCATATCCCTTCCCTCTTGCATCTCCCTCCCACCCTCCCTATCCCACCCCTCCAAGCGGTCACAAAGCACCGAGCTGATCTCCCTGTGCTATGCGGCTGCTTCCCACTAGCTATCTACCTTATGTTTGGTAGTGTATATATGTCCATGCCTCTCTCTCGCTTTGTCACAGCTTACCCTTCCCTCTCCCCATATGCTCAAGTCCATTCGCAAGTAAGTCTGTGTCTTTATTCCTGTTTTACCCCTAGGTTCTTTTTTTTTTTTTTTTAAATTAGGCAATTTTTCTTTTATTAGTTTCTGCTTTATAACAAAGTGAATCAGTCATACGTATACATCTGTTCCCACATCCCTTCCCTCTTGCGTCTCCCTCCCTCCCACCCTCTCTATCCCACCCCTCCAGGCGGTCACAAAGCACCGAGCTGATCTCCCTGTGCTATGCGGCTGCTTCCCACTATCTATCTACCTTACGTTTGGTACTGTATATATGTCCATGCCTCTCTTTCGCTTTGCCACAGCTTACCCTTCCCCCACCCCATATCTTCAAGTCCATTCTCAAGTAGGTCAGTGTCTTTATTCCTGTTTTACCCCTAGGTTCTTCATGACATTTTTTTTTTTTAATTCCATATATATGTGTTAGCATATGGTATTTGTCTTTCTCTTTCTGACTTACTTCACTCTGTATGACAGACTCTAGGTCTATCCACCTCATTACAAATAGCTCAGTTTCGTTTCTTTTTATGGCTGAGTAATGTTCCATTGTATATATGTGCCACATCTTCTTTATCCATTCATCCGATGATGGACACTTAGGTTGTTTCCATCTCCGGGCTATTGTGAATAGAGCTGCAATGAACATTTTGGTACATGACTCTTTTTGAATTATGGTTTTCTCAGGGTATATGCCCAGTAGTGGGATTGCTGGGTCATATGGTAGTTCTATTTGTAGTTTTTTAAGGAACCTCCATACTGTTCTCCATAGTGGCTGTACCAATTCACATTCCCACCAGCAGTGCAAGAGTGTTCCCTTTTCTCCACACCCTCTCCAGCATTTACTGTTTCTAGACTTTTTGATGATGGCCATTCTGACTGGTGTGAGATGATATCTCATTGTAGTTTTGATTTGCATTTCTCTAATGATTAATGATGTTGAGCATTCTTTCATGTGTTTGTTGGCAGTCTGTATATCTTCTTTGGATAAATGTCTATTTAGGTCTTCTGCCCATTTTTGGATTGGGTTGTTTTTTCTTTTTGCTCTTGAGCTGCATGAGCTGCTTATAAATTTTGGAGATTAATCCTTTGTCAGTTGCTTCATTTGCAAATATTTTTTCCCATTCTGAGGGTTGTCTTTTGGTCTTGTTTATGGTTTCCTTTGCTGTGCAAAAGCTTTGAAGTTTAATTAGATCCCATTTGTTTATTTTTGTTTTCATTTCCATTTCTCTAGGAGGTGGGTCAAAAAGGATCTTGCTGTGATTTATGTCATAGAGTGTTCTGCCTATGTTTTCCTCTAAGAGTTTGATAGTTTCTGACCTTACATTTAGGTCTTTAATCCATTTTGAGCTTATTTTTGTGTATGGTGTTAGGGAGTGATCTAATCTCATACTTTTACATGTCCCTGTCCAGTTTTCCCAGCACCACTTATTGAAGAGGCTGTCCTTTCTCCACTGTACATTCCTGCCTCCTTTATCAAAGATAAGGTGACCGTATGTGCGTGGGTTTATCTCTGGGCTTTCTATCCTGTTTCATTGATCTATTTTTCTGTTTTTGTGCCAGTACCATACTGTCTTGATTACTGTAGCTTTGTAGTATAGTCTGAAGTCAGGGAACCTGATTCCTCCAGCTCCGTTTTTCATTCTCAAGATTGCTTTGGCTATTCAGGGTCTTTTGTGTTTCCATACAAATTGTGAAATTTTTTGTTCTAGTTCTGCGAAAAATGCCAGTGGTAGTTGGATAGGGATTGCATTGAATCTGTAGATTGCTTTGGGTAGTAGAGTCATTTTCACAATATTGATTCTTCCAATCCAGGAACATGGTATATCTCTCCATCTATTTGTATCATCTTTAATTTCTTTCATCAGTGTCTTATAATTTTCTGCATACAGGTCTTTTGTAGGTTTATTCCTAGATATTTTATTCTTTTTGTTGCAGTGGTAAATGGGATTGTTTTCTTGATTTCACTTTCAGACTTTTCATCATTAGTGTACAGGAATGCCAGAGATTTCTGTGCATTAATTTTGTATCCTGCTACTTTACCAAATTCATTGATTAGCTCTAGTAGTTTTCTGGTAGCATCTTTAGGATTCTCTATGTATAATATCATGTCATCTGCAAACAGTGACAGCTTTACTTCTTCTTTTCCAATTTGGATTCCTTTTATTTCCTTTTCTTCTCTGATTGCTGTCGCTAAAACTTCCAAAACTATGTTGAATAAGAGTGGTGAGAGTGGGCAGCCTTGTCATGTTCCTGATCTTAGTGGAAATGGTTTCAGTTTTTCACCATTGAGGACGATGTTGGCTGTGGGTTTGTCATATATGGCCTTTATTATGTTGAGGAAACTTCCCTCTATGCCTACTTTCTGCAGGGTTTTTATTATAAATGGGTGTTGAATTTTGTCGAAAGCTTTCTTTGCATCTTTTGAGATGGTCATATGTTTTTTCTCCTTCAATTTGTTAATATGGTGTATCACGTTGATTGATTTGCGTATATTGAAGAATGCTTGCATTCCTGGAATAAACCCCACTTGATCATGGTGTATGATGCTTTTAATGTGCTGTTGGATTCTGTTTGCTAGTATTTTGTTGAGGATTTTTGCATCTATGTTCATCAGTGATATTGGCCTGTAGTTTTCTTTCTTTGTGACATTCTTGTCTTGTTTTGGTATCAAGGTGATGGTGGCCTCGTAGAATGAGTTGGGGAGTGTTCCTCCCTCTGCTATATTTTGGAAGAGTTTGAGAAGGATAGGTGTTAGCTCTTCTCTAAATGTCTGACAGAACTTGCCTGTGAAGCCATCTGGTCCTGGGCTTTTGTTTGTTGGAAGATTTTGAATCACGGTTTCAATTTCAGTGCTTGTGATTGGTCTGTTCATATTTTCTATTTCTTCCTGATTCAGTCTTGGCAGGTTGTGCATTTCTAAGAATGTGTCCATTTCTTCCAGGTTGTCCATTTTATTGGCATAGAGTTTCTTGTAGTAATCTCTCATGATCTTTTGTATTTCTGCAGTGTCAGTTGTTACTTCTCCTTTTTCATTTCTAATTCTATTGATTTGAGTCTTCTCCCTTTTTTTCTTGATGAATCTGGCTAATGGTTTATCAATTTTGTTTATCTTCTCAAAGAACCAGCTTTTAGTTTTATTGATCTTTGCTATCGTTTCCTTCATTTCTTTTTCATTTATTTCTGATGTGATTTTTATGATGTCTTTCCTTCTGCTAACTTTGGGGTTTTTATGTTCTTCTTTCTCTAATTGCTTTAGGTGCAAGGTCATGTTGTTAACTCGAGATGTTTCCTGTTTCTTAAGGTGGGATTGTATTGCTATAAACTTCCCTCTTAGAACTGCTTTTGCTGCATCCCATAGGTTTTGGGTCGTCGTGTCTCCATTGTCATTTGTTTCTAGGTATATTTTTATTTCCTCTTTGATTTCTTCAGTGATCACTTCGTTATTTAGTAGTGTATTGTTTAGCCTCCATGTGTTTGTATTTTTTACAGCTCTTTTCCTGTAATTGATATCTAGTCTCATAGCGTTGTGGTCAGAAAAGATACTTGATACAATTTCAATTTTCTTAAATTTACCAAGGCTTGATTTGTGACCCAAGATATGATCTATCCTGGAGAATGTTCCATGAGCACTTGAGAAAAATGTGTATTCTGTTGTTTTTGGATGGAACGTCCTATAAATATCAATTAAGTCTATCTTGTTTAATGTATCATTTAAAGCTCTTGTTTCCTTACTTATTTTCATTTTGGATGATCTGTCCATTGGTGAAAGTCGGGTGGTGAAGTCCCCTACTATGAATGTGTTACTGTCAATTTCCCCTTTTATGGCTGTTAGTATTTGCTTTATGTATTGAGGTGTTCCTATGTTGGGTGCATAAATATTTACAATTGTTATATCTTCTTCTTGGATCGATCCCTTGATCTTTATGGAGTGTCCTTCTTTGTCTCTTGTAATAGTCTTTATTTTAAAGTCTATTTTGTCTGATATGAGAATTGCTACTCCAGCTTTCTTTTGATTTCCATTTGCATGGAATATCTTTTTCCATCCCCTTACTTTCAGTCTGTATGTGTCTCTAGGTCTGAAGTGTGTCTCTTGTAGACAGCATATATATGGGTCTTGTTTTTGTATCCATGCAGCCAGTCTGTGTCTTTTGGTGGGAGCATTTAGTCCATTTACATTTAAGGTAATTATCAATGTGTATGCTCCTGTTCCCATTTTCTTCATTGTTTTGGGTTCGTTGTTGTAGGTATTTTCCTTCTGTTGAGTTTCTTGCCTAGAGAAGTTCCTTTAGCATTTGTTGTAAAGCTGGTTTGGTGGTGCTGAACTCTCTCAGCTTTTGCTTGTCTGTAAAGGTTTTAATTTCTCCATCAAATCTGAATTACATCCTTGCTGGGTAGAGTAATCTTGGTTGCAGGTTTTTCTCCTTCATCACTTTAAATATGTCCTGCCACTCCCTTCTGGCTTGTAGAGTTTCTGCTGAAAGATCAGCTGTTAACCTGATGGCGATTCCCTTGTGTGTTATTTGTTGTTTTTCCCTTGCTGCTTTTACTATGTTTTCTTTGTATTTAATTTTTGACAGTTTGATTATTATGTATCTTGGCGTATTTCTTCTTGGATTTATTCTGTATGGGACTCTCTGTGCCTCCTGGACTTGATTAACTATTTCCTTCCCCATATTAGGGAAGTTTTCAACTATAATCTCTTCAAATATTTTCTCAGTCCCTTTCTTTTTCTCTTGTTCTTCTGGAACCCCTATAATTTGAATGTTGGTGCGTTTAATGTTGTCCCAGAGATCTCTGAGACTGTCCCCAGTTCTTTTCATTCTTTTTTCTTTATTCTGCTCTGCAGTAGTTATTTCCACTCTTTTATCTTCCACGTCACTTATCCGTTCTTCTGCCTCAGTTATTCTGCTATTGATCCCAGCTAGAGTATTTTTAATTTCATTTATTGTGTTGCTCAGCATTGCTTGATTCATCTTTAGTTCTTCTAGGTCCTTGTTAAATGTTTCTTGCATTTTGTCTATTCTATTTCCAAGATTTTGCATCATCTTTACTATCATCATTCTGAATTCTTTTTCAGGTAGACTGCCTATTTCCTCTTCATTTGTTAGGTCTGGTGGGTTTTTGTCTTGCTCCTTCACCTGCTGTGTGTTTTTCTGCCTTCTCATTTTGCTTATCTTACTGTGTTTGGGGTCTCCTTTTTGCAGGCTGCAGGTTCGTAGTTCCCGTTGTTCTTGGTGTCTGTCCCCAGTGGCTAAGCTTGGTTCAGTGGGTTGTGTAGGCTTCCTGGTGGAGGGGACTAGTGCCTGTGTTCTGGTGGATGAGGCTGGATCTTGTCTTTCTGGTGGACAGGTCCATGTCTGTTGGTGTGTTTTGGGGTGTCTGTGGCCTTATTATGATTTTAGGCAGCCTCTCTGCTAATGGGTGGGGTTGCGTTCCTGTCTTGCTAGTTGTGAGGCATAGGGTGTCCAGCACTGTAGCTTGCTGGTCGTTGAGTGAATCTGTGTGCTGGTGTTGAGATGGAGATCTCTGGGAGATTTTCGCCATTTGATATTATGTGGAGCTGGGAGGTCTCTTGTGGACAAGTGTCCTGATGTTGGCTCTCCCACCTCAGAGGCACAGCACTGACTCCTGGCTGCAGCACCAAGAGCCTTTCATCCACACGGCTCAGAATAAAAGGGAGAAAAAGTACAAAGAATGAATTAGTAGAAGTAGAAAGAAAGAAAGAAGGAAGGAAAGAAAGAAAGGCGGGAAGGAGGTAGGGAGAGAGCAAGGAGGGAATGTAGGAAAAAAAGAAAGAGAGAAGATAAAGTAAAATAGAATAAAGTATGTTAAAATATATTAAAGTTATTAAAATAAAAAATAATTATTAAAAAAAATTAAAGAAACAAAAACGGGTGGATAGAACCCTAGGACAAATGGTGAAACAAAGCTGTACAGACAAAATCTCACACAGAAGCATACACATACACACTCACAAAAAGAGAAAAAGGGGAAAAAATCATATATCTTGTTCTCAAAGTCCACCTCCTCAATTTGGGATGGTTCGTTGTCTATTCATGTATTCCACAGATGCAGGGTACATCAAGTTGATTGTGGAGCATCTGCTGCTTCTGAGGCTGCTGGGAGAGATTTCCCTTTCTCTTCTTTATTCTCACAGCTCCACGGTCTCAGCTTTGTATTTGGCCCTGCTTCTGCGTGTAGATCGCCGGAGGGCATCTGTTCTTCGCTCAGACAGGATGGGGTTAAAGGAGCAGCCGCTTCGGGGACTCTGGCTCACTCAGGCCGGGGGGAAGGGAGGGGCACGGTGTGCGGGGCGAGCCTGTGGCAGCAGAGGCCGGCATGACGTTGCACCAGCCCGAGGCGCGCCGTGCGCTCTCCTGGGGAAGCCGTCCCTAGATCCCGGGACCACGGCAGTGGCGGGCTGCACAGTCTCCCCGGAAAGGGGGCGTGGACAGTGACCTTTGCTCCCACACAGTCCTCTTGGCGGCGGCAGCAGCAGCCCCAGCGTCCTACGCCCGTCTCTGGGGTCCGCGCTTTTAGCCGCTCGCGCCCGTCTCTGGAGCTCCTTTAAGCAGCGCTCTTAATCCCCTCTCCGCGCACCAGGAAACAAAGAGGTAAGAAAAAGTCTCTTGCCTCTTCAGCAGGTCCAGACTTTTTCCCGGACTCCCTCCGGCCAGCCGTGGTGCACTAACCCCTTTAGGCTGTGTTCATGCCGCCAACCCCAGTCCTCTCCCTGAGCTCCAACCGAAGCCCAAACCTCACCTTCCAGCCCCGCCCGCCCTGTCGGAGCAGACAAGCCTCTCGGTCGGCACCGATCCTCAGTGCGGGAATCTCTCTGCTTTGTCCTCCGGACCCCTGTGGCTGCGCTCTCCTCCACGGCTCCGAAGCTTTCCCCCTCCGCCACCTGTAGTCTCCACCCGCGAAGGAGCTTCCTAGTGTGTGGAAACCTTTCCTCCTTCACGGCTCCCTCCCACTGGTGCAGGTCCGGTCCCTATCCTTTTGTCTCTGTTTTTTCTTTTTTCTTTTGCCCTACCCAGGTACGTGGGGAGTTTCTTGCCTTTTGGGGGGTCTGAGTTCTTCTGCCAGCGTTCCGTAGGTGTGCTGTAGGAGTTGTTCCAAGTGTAGATGAATTTCTGGTGTATCTGTCTGGAGGAAGGTGATCTCCGCATCTTACTCCTCTGCCATCTTCCCCTCAAGTCCTTCCATCTTTTTAATTTTAGTCATTCTAGTGGGTATGCAGTGATACTTGATTGTAATTTTAATTGCGTTTCCTAAATGAAATATTTTCATATTTTAAAATATTTTTCTTGTAATTTAGATGCTCTCTTTGGTTAAGTGTTCATTTTTTGTCCACCTTTTTACTGGGTTTTCTGGTTTTGTGTTTTTATTGATTTGTAGAAGTGCATTGTGTATTTTGGGTACTTGCGTTTTGCCAAATATCTGTATTACAAATATCTTCTCTTACACCTTGTGTTGAATATACACATTTTTAGCTAATACATAAGCATAAGACTTGAATGCAGTTTTGCTCACAAGAGGTCACTTTGGGCTGTGCCCCAAAGGATATAAGTTTACTTATGTATTTGCTCCACTATCACTTAAGGATATAGGTGCCATATTGCCCAGCCCTGTCCTGGTCTCAAGTGCCCTATCCTTGAAGTTAAAACCAGGAAGATTCAAGAAACAATGAACAAGGCTAGATCCTTAATGTTTGCTAATGCACTTCGTAGTCTCAGGAATGTTATAGAATTTAGGATAAAGAGTTACATCTAATGGATATCAGAAAACTGATTAGTGTTTGTAAGAGATGAGTGGCATATATAATTGAATTAAATGCCATATTTTAGGAGACAGGTAGTTCTCACTCAAAGGAAGAAGAGGTTTTTAGAAAACTGTCCCCTTTTTGTTTGTAGGCACATGGCACATTTGTAGTTCTGGAATGACAATATCAATATTGTTATGCTGAGCCCAGCCATGAAGGTCATGTGATACCTTAGCCCAAGCCTTCTGTTTGTACACAGTCTAAGTACTTTTTATGTTATTCTTCTTCACTCTTTATTTAAATATATGTATCAGTTAGGGATGCATTCTGCTATAAATAGCAGTTTAAACACATGAGGCTTAGTGATTTAATGAAACAAGAAATTCATGGATGAGGAGTCTAGGGCTGACACAGAAGCTCAAGGAGGTCATCGGGGACCTGGTTGCTTTCCATCTTCCCACTCTGTTCTCTTTAGTGTATAGGCCTTTGTCCTCATGCTTATTGACTCAGGGTCACAAGATGGCTGCTGAACCTACTGGGAGAGGATATGTCTTCCAGGCAGGAGGAAGCAAGAGAGCAAAAGAACTAGTAGGCTAATAGGCTTTAATTCATGTACAAAATCTCTGGGGATTTCTGCCTATTTCTTATGGCCTGAACTCATATATGTCCACACCTGGCTCCAAAGTAAGCTGGAAAATGGGATTGTTTTGTTTTTTAGCTGTGACAGTAAGGAAGGCAAGAACAAGGAGGCCTGTGAAAGGGACGTAGTCTGCAGAATAGGCCACAGAGCCTTCATGTCCCTCCCTTTTCTCTTACATATTTTACTTGTCATTATAAAGGTATTAGAGACTTGTTAAAGGAAGACAGCAAAGAACAAGAGCAAAGTACAAAAAAGTGTCCATCATTTTAACATCCTGAACAGTCACTGTAGATATCTTAGCTTGCATCTTCTAGTCACTTCAGAAAACAAGACCTGGGTGCTCAGTGTACTATACTCATGGGTATTGGTGGTGTCACTGCTCTCAGGCGTCCTCAGTAGACAGAGAGGTAGGTAATCCACACACACAATTACATCTTCATTTATTTCTACAAGTGTCTGTATATTATGAAATCAGTAAGTTCATGCTGTTATATTTAATTCCAGTCCCACATCAAGGTTCATTCCACTTGTCTTTTTTCCTATATTTGTTAGCCCTTTCTCCACAGTGAGAAACCTGACTCCTTTTATCAACCATGTATTTACTTATTTGATCAGTCTCTCCATAACCTGTCTCCCATCTTACCACCTTCCCCTCCCACCCCTCTAGATGTCTTCTTAACTCTACTGAGCCTTCAATAACGTGAGCCAGGCTGCTCCCTTACTTGGACATGACCACCTCTTCCCGCTTGAGCTCAGGCAGCTTTGCTAGGCTGCCCATCTGCTCCCATTCCCTTCCTGCTTCCCAGAGCAAGCCCTTCTCACCCACAAATGTTCTGGCTTCTCACTGGCTCAGCAGAATCCCTATAACCCCATTCTGACACTGCCTTTCTTGGCCTTATCTGTCAGTTTGGGACAGAATTTTGCAGGAAAGTAAGGGAAGGAGAGAAGGATATAGAAAAGAAACTATTTGTCTTTTTATTTCATGGTGTGTTCTGATGTTAGAAACTTTACATTTTCTTTAAGTAAACTGGTCAGTCTTTTGGGGTGATTTTTTAAAAAATAAATAAATTAATTTATTTATTTTTGGCTGCCATGGGTCTTCGTTGCTGTGTGGGGTGATTTTTTATCCTTTTACATTTGAAATGTGGTGCCCCATAGAGATATTAAAAATATACTATTTTTTCTAAGTTTTTTGGCATTTAATTATCTATCAGTTAGACATTTTGCCTTTTAATGTGAGGGGGAGAGATCTAAGCTAATGTTTTTTCTGTTATTACAATACCACCTTCCTTTTTTAACTTTTCTCATTTTCTCTTCTTGTAGCTTCCCTTATCCCTTGTCTTTATGTTTCTTTCTACTTGTTTTTGACTTTTCTTCTTTGCACCTTTATATTCCCTCAAATTCTGCCACCAGAGATCACACACCCTGCCAACTCTGCCCTACGGTGTCCTTTGCTTTCCACTCTGCCATCCTCTGAATGCTCTCTTCCACCCTTTGCGTAACAGTCAGCTAGATTTTAGGAAATCAAGTTGTCATTCACAGTAATGAATGCCAAATAAATCAAAGATATTTTAGGCTCTTCCTAAGAAAGCCTAGGGAAAGAGAACCCTCTGATTGTCTAAGATCTTTCCAGCCCTAGCTTTCAGTCTGCAGCTGAAGTCAGCAGGATTACTTTTATATTCTTCCCTATAAGGGGACTGTCTTGCCCTAAACAAAGTGTGACTTGTTACTACAACAGATTTCTACCCTGGGGATACACTGGTCAGAAGAGGTTTTCCATAATATTTAGGCCAAATATTTTACCTCTTGGAAAAGGTAAGTTTAAAGGTTCTGGAAACATCCCAGTGCAGCTCCCTCAATCCTCCTTGTTTTTTCACTCCTCTTCTCCAGATAAAGAGAAACATGCTTAGTTTGTGTGTTAGAAATAATCACAGATGTGAACTGCTTTACGTTTATGTATCAGTATGATACCATGAGAATAACAGTTACTCATTTCAGTATAGCAGATTTTATGTTATGGTATCAGTTACATTTTCTAATGTGTTTCCAGTCTTTAAAGCTCTATGGCATATTTATCAGACTTCAACTTAAAGTAAGGATTAAGGGACTAAAGAGATAAAGATGAGGTTTAAAGAAAATTGGTTCGAAGGACTAAAGGACAGTGAGTAATTTTCCTCTCTTTTGATTCCCAAGTGAATGCATTTCTGAAGAACTTTGTTTTAGAAAGATGCTTATGTCCTGAGTGAAGTCAGAGAAAACACTAAAATGATGTGGTTATAATTAGGAAATGGTTGGGGATGGGGAGGGAGAGTGTATAAAGCATATATGTGGGCTAAGTGATTTTTGAAAACTATTTTCAAGGTGAAAGTAATAAGCCAACCATTTGCTAGTCTTTCTGGAACAGTCAACTCTTGATTATGTACGGAGGCAGTGGTGTGGATGATTAGCAAAGAGTGGATAGTTTCCTATGCTTTTCTATTAACATGGGCAAGGGAGTGGTTAGTTCAGGTTGTTTAGCAGGTAGAGGAGAGAGTCTCCTTTCTCCTCAAACCTTCAACATTTCTTCCTTCCTTCTTATTTTAAACTATAACTTTGTTTCTTATCTCACAGAAGAGAAGTATTATTTCACAGACGTAATCAGAAGAGAAATTCCTCTATCTTCCTCTCCTCACATTAATGCAACCCCCTACATCTATCTATACATATGAATTCTACCTTTCATCCTTCACTATGGATGAAATGTGGTTCTTGCTATGGCAACACCCTCCATCTCTCCTCCCCCACCCGATATTCCTGCCAGTTGCTCTTCAGACCCTATCTCCTCTGTCCTAATCAAGGACATTGCTCTAGCAAATCTTTTTTATCTTGCTTCATGATTTTTTGCTTTTTGTCAAATCATTCCAATGAACAAACACATAAGCTTTTTCCTGTCTTAAAAACAGATAGGGGGCTTCCCTGGTGGCGCCAGTGGTTGAGAGTCCGCCTGCCGATGCAGGGGACACGGGTTCGTGCCCCGGTCTGGGAAGATCCCACATGCTGCGGAGCGGCTAGGCCCGTGAGCCATGGCTGCTGAGCCTGCGTGTCCGAAGCCTTTGCTCCACAACAGTGAGAGGTCCACGTACCGCAAAAAAAAAAAAAAAAAAAAAAAAAAAAAAAAACAAAACAGATAACAACAATAGCAAAACTCCAAAAAATTTCTTTATTCCATTTTTTGCTCTTCCTTATAGTGAAACTCCTAGAAAGGGCTGTTCTAATACATACTGTATATCCTTTGTCCCCATTTGTCTTTGAGCCCACTTGATGACCTTGAAATAGCTCTCATGAAGTACACGTGACTTTTATGTGGCTAAATGGGTTTTCTGTGAAGTCTTCCCTGACCAGCTTATATAAAAGAGCCTCCCCCATCACTCTCTATACCCCCGTTCTCTCTTTATTTTTTTTCCTCAGCCCTCATCAGCAACTGACATGCTGTATATTTGCTTGTTAAAATTTAAACGAGAATGTAAACTCACTGAGTCAGGATTTTTACTTTGTTGACTACTGAGTCCTAGCACCTAGAACAGCACCTGTCCCATAATAGATACAGAGTAAATGTTTATTGAGTGCATAGATAACTGGATGGTAAGGGAAACAAGCATTTCTTATTTGTTTTAAAGTTCTAAGGGCTGAATTTGTGTCATATTTGGATGGCACAGTGGGAAGGGACAAAAGGATGTATGTGTGGGAAGAGAATGGGGGCCAGAGCCCAAGTATCACCTGTTTGGCACCAAATCAAAATCCTTGGAAGGGGATTCTGCCTCTGAGTGATCATGTAGTGATTCATATAGCATAAAGATGGTTGATAGACTTTGTTAGGCATCACAGTAACCAATTAAGATATCCTCATGTGAAGTTGGACAACTCCAGAATTATTTGGTCATTAGTAAAGCAAACCTGAGATATGCTAGGTAGGAGAAACTATTTCCAGGACTGACTGGCCCCATGAATTCTTGAAGTCAATTTGTCACAAACTGTAACTTCTTCAGTAGTATATATATATTTTTAAGATAGGGACTAATGTTCTTTTCTTTTTTTTTCTTTTTTAATTTATTTTCTTTTTGGCTGCGTTGGGTCTTTGTTGCTGCTCGTGGGCTTTCTCTAGTTGCGGCGAGTGAGGGCCACTCTTCGTTGCGGTGCGTGGGTTTCTCATTGCGGTGGCTTCTCTTGTTGCAGAGCACGGGCTCTAGGCATGTGGGCTTCAGTAGTTGTGGCATGCGGGCTCTAGAGCACAGGCTCAGTAGTTGTGACACACAGGCTTAGTTGCTCCGCGGCATGTGAGATCTTCCCAGAGCAGGGCTCAAACCTGTGTCCCCTGCATTGGCAGGCGGATTCTTAACCATTGCGCCACCAGAGAACTCCCTAATATTCTTTTCTTAAGAAGCATTTTTGGCTTACAAAGAGAGGCAGCATAAAAAATAACACATTTTGTATATGAAAATCAGCAGCTGCAATTCAATGAAAATAAGGCAATGAGATTTTTAAATTAAAAGTATTCTAATTTCAAACCTCCTATCTCTTACTATTAAAAAAGTTCTCCAAGACAACAAGATATAGCTATAAAAGCTTGAAATCTGTTTTAATCTTAGTTCTATTACAAAACTAATGGAATAGCAAAATGGGGGATTTCTTCAGTTTCTTTATTTGTACATTGAAGATTCTGGACTGGAGTTGAGTTAGCAAATGTATTTCATCTTCTGTGCCAACTGTGAATGATTGGTAATGGCACCCTAGAGTGCTGTGTGGATAGGCACTGGAGACCACACCTAGGCTCAGCAAAAATGAAACCTGAAATTGATTGGCACTGTCTGCCTTGGGTTTAGGAAAGATGAATGGCAGCGTGTGTGTGTTGTGTCTTTGCTTTCCTGGACTTTACAGTCTCTAAGATATTTTTCAGTTCTAAAATTCAATGATTGGAGTGCCTAGTATGTTATATACAGTCTTTGCAGTAAAGGCAATGATAAGATTTTATATGTAAGATAATAAAACATTTGTTTTAGTGTATGCTTTTGGAAAATCTGAATATCTTTCGTAACATTTTCTTCTAAAGGTTCTGGGATTTATATATTACTCAGAATATTTTTACATTGTATGTGAAGTGCAATGTGTTAAGTGTATACAAGCAACATATTGAAATAGTAGTGATATTTTGCCATAGAAAACTCATCAGCATCAATTAATATAATTCACCTAAATCAAGTTTTAGTTTAATTTAAAACAATCTTGCAGTTTTACCCACTGGTGTTGTCTTATGATAAGCCCATAGGTGGTGCTATTTTGGCGTCCAGGAAATGAAGCATTTCAACTGCAATCTTTCTGAATTACTATAGAAACTTCTAGAATTGAGTGATGCTGTCTTAGTTAAAATAAATATAAGGGTGAGATGTAAGGGAGAATATCTAGAGATCTTTAGAGATAATTCAGCTTTAAACGTGGAACATTAATTATGATGCAAACGTAGTCTGCTTCAATTTATATTTCTTAGAGCAGTTCTTCCTTGCCCACCACCTGTAACATGCCATATAAAAGAAATTGGAAATTTTAGCTCGAGTATATGGATCTGATATAATTTCATCTATTTTTCAAGAAAGTATCAAAATATGATACAATTATGTAACTGGCTGAAAAGCACCATTATGTTTGGGATATTTTTAGTGCAATAACCTAAGTGATCACAAGAAAGAAATGTCAGTTTGTGGAAGTAAGCATGTGTTCTTCATGTAACTGTTAAATAAGTCTTACTCATCTTTAAGCCTGGCACTGAATTTGACACTTAAGTTCTTAAGTGTCAATTTTTTGAATGGAAATAATTTAAATAGTACTTTGGATAAATGTACTTTGAAATGCATTATTTCGTATATAATCCTGGAGTTATTTGTGGTGTTTGGATCATCTGAACTCATTTTCTCTAATTTCTGATCTTTGATATAATCAAAGGGTTTTTTTTTTAAGAACTGCAAAGGGCATTTAGAAATCATCTAACTCAATCCTCTCATTTTCCTTTCCTTTCTTTTACTTTATATTTTTTGTGATTTCTATGTTCATCTTGGTCATGTGCTTTTATTTTTGATTTCCCATTTGTTTGGTCTGGTCTTATTATTTTAGAACAAATACAATGAAATAAGTCAGATCCAACTTCTAGATGAAGCTTAGGGTCAGCCAAACACCTGGTTCAAAGTGAAATGTCTGTTAAATTAAGTGAACAGTGGCTTGCTTTCACACCCTGACCAAATTGTCTGATTTTAGTCTGAACTGGGTTGATGGTTTTCCACTCAGAGGATCCGATTTTGTCCTTTTAGTAAGCTGATTTGATTAACTGTGTTTATTTTGACTGCATCGCTGTAATCTCTAACTAATTGCCTCAGGGTGTCTGTGGTGTGCAAGCAGCTCAAGGGCTGGAAGTTTTTGTTTTTTTGTTATTTTTATTTACAAAGCAGTCATGTCCTGCTGGCAGGGTCCACGTTGTGTTCCTTTTTTCTTTGAGCACTTGGACAGTGCTTCCTACCCAGTAGGCTCTCAATATTTGTTTTTTAAATCTCTATGTATTCTTTTACTTTAGATATAGGTTAAGAGGTTTTACCATGAATTGGGACCTCACCTATGTGATTCTGATCTGAATTCCTCTGGAATCTGAGTTGAATAACTTTGGATCTTCTCAGCTCTTTCAAAGTCTTCCCAAACTTTGACCATCTTTGAAGACCTTGTTATGGGATCTCCTTCTGGATTCTGAGATGCTTTCAATAGTTACAAATACCCTATTCATTTCCTTTTCATTTTCTAGATTTATTGAAACTCCAAAGTTATTTTTTCATTGAGTATTACTCATAAGCTTATAGATGAAAATTTCTGAATAAAGGGAAGAGAATTCTCTATTTAAGAACATAGAAGGAGGGGGGTGGGTGGTGGTGGTGGGATGAACTGGGAGATTGGGATTGACATATATGCACTAATATGTATAAAATAGATAACTAATAAGAACCTGCTGTGTAGCACAGGGAACTCCACTTCGCTGTACAGTAGAAAGTAACACAACATTGTAAAACAACTATACCCCAATTAGAAAAAAAAGTCTAATTTTACATTCACAGAAAAAAAAAATTGAAGAAAATGCAGAAGTGGGAATCTTGTAAAACCAAAGGGATTCAAAACTGGATGTAGACATGTCTCTTCATTTTACATGTGAGGAAATGAAATCAAAGAAAGACTGAGTCGTCCAAGATGCACACTGGTTAGTGACTGAAGGATCCTCAGACTCCTATTCCAGTGCTGTTTCAACTTAACTGTTCTGGGAGGTAAATCGTAAGTTGCTCAGATTTTCACACTTTTCCATCTCTATTCCTGCTCTTTCTTTTGTCTAGGGTAAATCAGAAGTGACCAGATCTCTCTAAACCTTTCCCTGAAACAATGAAAAGAGAAACAGTGAAAGATGCTGCTGAGCTGGGTGTGGGAGACTGGGTAAGGGTGAGTGGTGAGTGATTAAACATGGAAGATTTCATACATCATGTTTATCTAATATTTGCAGAGTTTTAAAAACACTTCACCAAGTTGCATGGGCTTTTACAGCTGACTAACCATCTCATAACCATCAACACTCCCTAGAAATTGTTTTCTTCCTTTTTCTGTTACATAGGAATGCATTTCAATTTAGGGTACTTTAACTGTCAGAAATACCAGAAAGAGCTTTTGGACTTTATGCAATCTTCCCAAACTCCTCTCCAGTGGACACACAATGAGAGCAATTTTGAAGTAATCCTTGGTTTGCCTTCCCATTGCCCTTTCACCCCAGATGAGGCTTTTAGCTAATTAGGTCTTCCTGCCATCTCAGTGAGAGTTATACTGTGCTCTACCTAGAGCGGTAGATTGGGGAAGGTCACAGAACTCTAGCCTTGCCGGGATTTATTTGTAAAAACCATATTTTGTTTAGCTATTTGACACCTAACATTTCAGTTGCCCAAGTGCTCACAATTTCAAGGTTCCAATGAACTGCAACTTACCATTTTAACTTTAGGTCAGCCTGTTTACTCTGTTTCTGACTCTTATCTTTAGGTATTACGAGTCCCAAGTCATAATGAAATCATTTTTATTTTGCTTTTTAAAACTTTGAAGAAATGTTGAGTGTCAGGACAGAATCACTGGGTTTATTTTGATGGGCACATTACTTAAAGATTAAAAGGCAATGAAAGAACAAGGACCTTTCAATATTTTTAGCATACAGTGTGCTTTGGAAGGCAGCAAATCAGAAGGTCATCAGTGCTGTGGTATACCTTCACAGAGGAACGAAGCCAATTAATGTACAATTACTGGCATCAGTGCTTTATTTGAAGGGTCTTTTACAATGAAACTTTTAAACAGGATAATTGTAGACATCTGCTCCATGTTACCTTAGCAGCAGCATAGCCAGTATTTGCTAAGATGTTCTGAGCTTTTACAGCTTTACACAAAAGGACATACTGGCAATTCCGTTTTCTATATAATAGGTATACTATGCAAAATGCTGAGCTAGAATTCAGCATTGTAGAAATGCTCAATGTCACCAGAGCGATTGACTTGTTCCACCTGGCTTTCAGACATTTGGAGAAGCAAAACATGTGTACCTTAATTGCAAAATGTGGGCTTAATGAACATGTAGCCGTTATGTTATACCAAATGCAACAATCGACATGATGGCAAGCTACTTAAGAACATGTCACAATGTTTGGTTTTTAAGAGGTTTGCCTTTGGCAGTGTTTCAGAGAAGAATGTGTTTCTTACATTTGCAGTCCTGCGAGCCAATAATAAAGTGTTCAGCATATGAGGCTGGTATTTATTTTAAATTGCTATGTCAATATTTTTGTTTAAAAGCAGGTTTGATTCCCTGTGTGGACTTTGTTGAAGCCTTCTATCACTGCTTTTTATTTGAGTTTTGATTTAGCTTCTTTTTCCCCTGATTTTGTGTTTTGCAGAAAGGCTTGCATGAAAGCCTTCTGATTGGGTTGGGGGGATAAAGTTGCTATGTGAATTTCAAAGCTCAGACAATGTAAAAAGGAGCAAACACTTGCTCAAGGAATCAGAGAAGTGACTGCAATCAAGCAGTGTTGGTTTTGTGACCTTGAAGCTTCCCAGAATAGCTACAACATTTGGAATAATGGAAGCCCTGAATTCAAATGCCTCAGGATGACCTCATCACCAGCAGCCACATTCCTCCTCCTGATATGTCTCCAGGCTTTATGCCAATGTTTAGTCCGTTAGCAGGAATCCAGAAAATCAGGCTTTTGTTTTTGAAAATACAAAATAAAGGTGGCCATTATGGTATATTGCATAACTGATTTAATCCTAATGTGGTGTCAAAACAAATTTCCCCAGTAGTTGAGAGAATGCTTTATCTACCACAGATACAGTTGCTTTGTTGATACTGGGTGCTCTTCCAATAAATTGTTGGGCAGTTCTGTTCATGAACTCTCACAGTTCTCCATCCCAAGAACATTTTTGTGGGTAATTAAAACAGTCTTTTTATAACGGCAGTATGAAACAGTATGCATCGTCTATACACGCTGAGCTGAAAAAATATTGTATTCGTAAGTTAAATTGGACATTTTGAAAGGTTAACGCAAAAAGCTGCTTTGCTCTTGGTAATCAATAAAGGAAAAAGGATTTCAGGTAATTAAAATCTGTGAAGTGAACATTTCTCATTTGGAACCTATTAAAAAGAATGTAAGCAGACAGAGGCGAGAGATAAATATGGAAAACAAGTGCTTCAGTTTTTGTTATATGTTGGCAAGGGAATGTAAAAACATATATTCTGAGGTCTGAAATAATATAACATGTTACTACAGATAATATAACAAATTATATAGTCTGTGTGTAAGTTATGTATGTACATTACTTAATTTAAGCATTAGGTTACAATTTTAAAATATGCCTATACTATATTTTGGGCTCCGATTTAGCTTTTGTTTAGGTTTTTCTTACTCAAAGTTTGAGCTTGGAGGCAGTATGCAGCAAGAATGCTTTTTAGAAATGCAGAATTTCAGGTCCATTCCTGACCTACAGAATCACAATCTGCAATTTACTGAGATCCCTATGTGATTTATATGCACATCAAAGTTTGAGGACAGGCTTTGGGTGATTGTCCTACTAAGGTGTGTTGCCTCTTAAAAATTCATGCTCATTTTTTTAGGCCCAAATCAGTAGTGTTTCCTGGGCCAAATATAAGGATAATAACAGACTCTGCCTAGGTTATTTTAGAGCTCCTGACTGCTCACAATGTAGCAACTAAGGGAATTAAATGCTGAGAGTGGATCCAGACTCCATGCCCAACACTTGCATCTAGGCCCTGTTGATAAAACTTTTCTCTTTGTCTAATGGCAGTGTTCTTTCCTCTTTCTTTGCTGTTTGCCTATGAAAATTTGATCTCTGGTACCATATTACAGTCTTCTTTACTAGACGTTAGAAATCACCTCTGTGGAATTTTGTTTGTTTGTTTGTTTCTTTGTTTGTTGGCATATTCTCAGCTCTTTAGAATTATTCCTAGAATTCTGACCTTGGCTGTGGATACCGGACTGAAACATCTGAATACTTGCCATTCTGTGATGGTTAATTTTATGTGTCAACTGGACTGAACTAAGGGTTGCTCAGATAGCTGGTAAAAGTATTATTTCTGGGTGTGTCTGAGGGTGTATTTCTGGAAGAGATTAGCATTTGAATCAGAACATTGAGTAAAGCAGATGGCCCTCCCCAGTGTGGGCAGGCATCATCCAATCTGTTGCAGGCCCCAATAAAACAGAAAGGCAGAGGAAGGGTGAATTAGCTTTCTCTTTTTGAGCTCAGACATCCATCCTTTCCTACCCTTGGACATTAGATGTCAGCTTCTGGTTCCTGGGCTTTTGAATTCAGATTGGGTTTTATACTCTTAGAACCATCGTCTTCCCTCCCACCCCAGGTGGATCAGTTCTTTGATTACCTGCCTGTAGTTTCTGCTTCAGGTCTCAGCACACAGCTTCTGCCAGGTACAGGATGCTAGACTATAAAATTCATTTTGCTTTCTCTTCAGTTTTCATATAGCTTTCAGAACATTGAAGTAGCGTATGCTTCATTTTAGTTTTGACATAGAGTTGCAAAGATGTATTGTTTGTATGATAGAAGAGATCTTTTTTGTGCTAGGGATTAAAATATATGGCTATGACGTTTTAAAAAAATATTTATTTGTTTATTTGGCTGTGCCGGGTCTTAGTTGTGGCACACGGGATCTTTTTTAGTTGTGGCATGCGAACTCTTAGTTGCAGCATGCGAACTCTTAGTTGCAGCATGTGGGATCTAGTTCCCTGACCAGGGATCGAACCTGGGCCCCCTGCATTGGGAGTTTGAAGTCCCTGACTTTTGGATAATAAATATTTTGTTTATGTATATATATATATATATATATATATATATATATATATATATATATATATATATATATATATATATATATGTAAATTTCTTTCCAGTGAAGAGTAAGGACCTATGCTGTGTGCTGTGCAGTATAAGGATGAATTATAAACTACATGGTTTAGAGCATCTAGTGCATATAACTGTAATACAGGTAGGCCAGTGTATAAGTGCTATGAAAATAGAAGTGACAAGGGCATTAAGTGCTCAGAGTAGAGAGAAGTCACATCTGGCTGATATTCAGGAAAAGGCTCAAAGAAGAGGCAGTATCTGAATAGAACCTAAATGGGATAGAGAAATAGTATTCCCAGCCCAGAACATAGCAAGGGCACAGATGCTAAAACAGATTTATTTAAGATGTACCCAGAATTATAATGGACATTCAGGTGAAGCTGAATATATGTGAAGGCAAATGGTGGGAGACAGAGGAATCTGATCACAATGTGCTAAGCATGTGAACTGGATTTCTGGAAGGAGCACAATTGTTAGTGATAAAAATGGGAGAAAAATAGTGCTGTAGGGAGAAGTGCTGTAGGGAGAAAGGCAGCTTTGTGCCTGAATGCCTGCCTACTGAAGGCTGGCCATGAAAAGGTCACACGTAGCAGTAAAGGAATGCACATGAAGTCATCTTTGTCAGTCTAAGCAAGATTTCTCATCCAGAGGGGAAAAGGATATGTGTATTAGAAATCAGTGGCACCATCAAGTGATTGTCAGCAGCCACATAGCTCATAGACAAAATAATACATTGGTCATATGTTTGGCCAAATGGATCTAATAAATTGAGAATCCAGAAAACCCACTGATCAAACTTTGCAGCTCAGGACAGATGAAACAAGTGAAGTGATTGGTTCTCATTAACCAGGAGAGAAAAGGTGAGATAGGACACTAGTGTAATGAATGGAGGTGAGAATGGAGACTAGTATAATGGAGGAAGCACTGACTCAGGACTTAAAAGACAGGGACAACGATACAGTTCTGTCCTAATTCACTGTGTGACTCTTGGCAAGTCACTATAGCTTTCTGGGCTTCAGTGTCCTCGTCTGTAAAATGAGGACAGTCTGTATTCCTGGCCAATGTGGATACATTTTGCCTAATTTTCTAGGTCTTTTGAGGATCACAGTGAACAAACAAATTTCAGTTTGGGAGACTGTGCCAACCAATATGGTGAGGTGGGAAATTTAAATTTCTTTCTGAATATCAAGATAGTAAAAATTTTTTTGAATCTACATTCCACAAGGTGATGCAAATGGAACCATTGCTGTACACTCAGGCAGTAGTGGTAGAGGTGCAGAGTTTGAGAAGCAGCACCAGTGGACCCAAGACCATGTTCACTGCCTTTTGGACCACTGGACTGCTGGAGGAATCAGAGGAGGGTGGGAGTTAGAAGTTATAACTGGAGACATCCGCAGGTGGCTTTGTAGGATAGGACATGATGTTGGGCCTTCAACAAAAATGCTCTACTGCTAGCTTGTGCCTGGATCCATGATGCTTAAACTTCAGGTTGTATATTTTTGGTGTTCATCATTGTGGAAGATCGTTTAAGACTTTGGCTTCCAAGTGTCACATAGTTTATGCACTGCAGGGAATTTCTGCCAATCAAGTAGTATATCTCAGTGGGATATATTTTAAAATTCTGGTGGCTGTAATCACCTCTCATTACAATTTTCTACAACGTCTACTCTGGAAAGAATGCTACAAAAATAGAAAAAAAGATGTATTTTCAGAAAATTATTCACAATTAATGCCAAGTGAGTAAAATTCCTAAGTGTTCAAATGCTAAGTAAAAGACAATACTAACTTGACCTTCTTCAATTTTCATATGGAAGCTTGTGAAGTTTGGGTAGGATAAAGAGAAAAGTATGTTTTATTCCCAAAGGTTTTTAAAACCTGACTTTAGTAGGCACTCTGTGTCTTCTCTTTGTAATCTCAGGTTTTATAGTCTCCTTTATCAATTGTGAGAGGTGTGGAATGCTAGTTTGTATCTTTCAGAAGGAACACCTGGGTCAACAGGTTGAAAGAACTTTGAAAGTTATTTGTATCTTTGCTAGTCACTGCATTGTGTGAGAATCGCCCTAGCTAGTGTGTAAACTACCTTTGAATAAGAGGCAGAAAATGGAATTTATCAGGGGACAATGCCCTTTGTTTAGAAGGAGTAACAAAAGATGAACAAAAGGACACAGCCAGTCTTCTGTGTTCAGTGTCCCATTTTTCCAGATAAAAAAGGGGATAATATTCAATCTTGATTGTGCACAGAGGCCTTTGGTACTTTAAGGAGATGGAGGGAGAAGGGATATGAAAAAAGAAAGCAACTGATATGTTCTTGAACTGTGACTTCTAGCAGCTGCATTTAAAAAACAACCATTACATTTTTTGAGTGTATCTGTGAGGCTTATCCATTATGTGGGCAAACACAATTTGATTAGTATTTGTTATAAGCTCATCTTGTCTGCTTTTATTATAGACATCACCTTCAGATGTGGGACCACTGCAGCTATTAAATCAGGAATATTTAGCTATTATTTGTAATAAATGTCAGCAGGGCTGAACTGAAGCCAGCAGGAAATGTTCAGGGCAGAAAACACACTGACATTCATTCATGCAAATTTGTACCACTGGTAGAATTAATCATAAAGAGGGAGGGTAGAGCATACAATGCATTTATATTACTGGTTTGGCCAGTTCTCCTTCTTCTTGAATATGAGAGTTATAATGAACAGAGAGCAATCTACTGACAAATAGTCCCACGTGAAGTATAGGCAGCAAGATTAACTTTTCCAAAGCAGGCATGTCTGGGTTTATAGTAGATCACCTTTCCTTCCCTCCACACTACCCTGGCCATCTGAGGCAGTTTGTGGTGTCCTTTTTCCTCTTTAAAAGACATCTAGATTTATGGGACTTTCCTGGTAGTCCAGTGGTAAAGAATCTGCCCTTCAATGCAGGGGATGCAGGTTCGATCCCTGTTCAGGCAACTAAGATCCCACATGCCGCGGGGCAACTAAGCCCAAGCGCCATAACTACTGAGCTTGTGCACCTCAACTAGAGCCCGTGTGCCGCAAACTACAGAGCCCACGTGTTCTGGAGCCTGCACGCCACAACTAGAGAGAGAAAAACCTGCATGCCACATCTAGAGAGAAGCCCGTGCACCACAACGAACAGCTCGCATGCCTCAACAAAGATCCTGCGTGCTGCAACTAAGACCTGACACAGCCAAAAAAAGAAAAAAAAAAAAAAAAGACATCTAGATTTAGCATGCACATAACTCTTACCTCTTAAAATTATAGGGACACTCTAAAGAACATTCTGTGAGTTTTGCTGCGTGCTGGACCAGACTTACCTTATTATAACTCAGGATGCTTACATCACATTTGGAAGCTATGGTGATAGGAACTTAGCTGTTGGTGATTAAGAAACTGTAGTTTACCAAAAAGAAAAACGTTTAAATCCTTTGTAATCTGCCTCTGTGTAAAGTGAGGTGAAACAGCCACTACAACTGAATAATCTCCTCAGAGAAGATTGTAATCACCATTATCAAACATAGCTATTTGATATGGGAGTATCATTTAATTCTGTGAGTGAGTAAAGTTATAACCAGAAAATAATTAGTGCACTTATTTTTGTAGAAAGGTGAGAAAAATACAAGATGAAAGCATACTTTAAAATTTTTCACATTTTCTCATTGTATGAAATTATTATTCATTAGGAAACAAAAACTGCTGAAAGGAGTTGGCATTAAATATAGGTGATTTCAAATATACTAATTCATATGATGTTTTAGCCCTATCATTTGAATAAAAAACGTGAAGAACATGAGATAAAAATATGCTTAATAAAGTTAACACAGAAATGCTTTTAAAAATCGTATACTCATATTAATCAAAATTAAGGTAAAGTCTTCTAAAATGTTTCATGTATCATGGAAGTCAATTCAGAGTAATGCTTTTCTAAAACAGTGTCAGCCCTCGCCCCTGCTGCTATCACTTGTACACATATTTATAGAATGCATATTATAAACTGAAGCACTTTCCTTGCTAATTCTAATCCTTGATGTGATTATGTTTCTTGCATTATTTTTCTTAGTGTAGGTTTTAGGAGAGAGCTTACATAAGTCAAATGGAAAAGGACATTTCTGTTAATTAAGTGAAAGTTGTACTAAGTATAGCAACTGAATTGAATGACTTATGCTATAATTAGGGAGATCAGAAGTGGGATCAAAGGAGGTGTAGAACATGTTTTTTGCCTGTGGGATGTTTGCAGTACCAATGGAGAAAACTAGAGAAGCTGATGTAGCATTGTGACTTCACAGCTTTTCAAAGCTGAGCTACACTTTTTAACAATGTCCTTATGGTGTATTTATTGATTCCATGTCTCATTCTACAGAGGATTTGCAGAAATTATAGGAACATGTTAAAAAAATAAAGGGATGAGAGAAGTATAAATTAATGGCAGCAGTAAACATTTCTTTATAGGGAAGATCAACATAAGGGGGATAGATATTTACACTGCAGATACATAGACTATTTAGCCTTACAGAGTTACTAAAGCTGAGTCAAAATTTTGGCTTTGGGTCTCCTAGTGGCCAAAAAGAAAGAGCAATATGATTCTTATGTGATTAGAATTGTTGGAAAGAAGAAAGTATTAGTAATTTGAGGCAGACAGACTCTGTGGTGGTCCTCATGATTCCTGCCTCCTGGTATTCATGTTCCTAGTGCAGACTCTTCCCCCTTGAGTATGGTCAGGATCTATAACTTCTGACTAAGAAGAGTATGGCAAAGGTGATAGGACATACATGATTATCAGTGAGTGAGTGATGCACAGAAGATTATGCCACCCATCTTGCTAGGACTCTCAAATTCTCGCCTTTGCTGGCTTTGAAGAAGCAAGATGCCATATTGTGAGCTGCCATAAGGAGAAAGCCAGTGGAGGGGGAAAGTAGCCTCTAGCAAACTGCCAGCAAGAAACTAAGCTCCCAAATCTAGCAGCACAAGGAATTGAATGCTGCCAACAAGGCCCTGAGTGGATCATTCCCCACTTGAGCCTCAGTTAAGACTGCAGCCATGGCTGACACCTGTATTGAAGCTCTATGAGACCCTGAAACAGAAGAGCTAGATAAATTGTTCCTGGACTCCTGACTCACTGAAATTGTGAGACAATAAATGTGTCCTGTTAAAAGCACTATATTTGTAGTAATATTGTTGTGCAGCAATAGATAACTAATGGGTAAATATAAGAAGAACCCTTTTTCAGTTCCTCTGCTGTTTGGGTCCTAAAACTGTTCTTTATTTTTAATTTATCTTTGGGACCCAAGAATTTTTTTCTCCACATCAAATTGCCTGCATCTCCACCTCCTCTTATAAATATGTTTCCTTTGGTTTCAAAGACAGTTATTTCATATCCCTATATCTTCTCCCTTTTCCCTCTCTCTTTTTTTTAAAAAAATAAATTTATTTATTTATTTTTGGCTGCATTTAGTCTTTGTTGCTGCACGCAGGCTTTGTCTAGTTGCAGCGAGTAGGGGCCACTCTTCGATGTGGTGCACAGGCTTCTCACGGTGGCTTCTCTTGTTGTGGAGCATGGGCTCTAGGTGCACAGGCTTCACTATTTGTGGCACGCGGGCTCGGTAATTGTGGCTCATAGGCTCTAGAGCGCAGGCTTAGTAGTAGCCTTTGCATTTTTTTCCACGGGCTTAGTTGTTCCGCGGCATGTGGGATCTTCCTGGACCAGGGATCAAACCGATGTCCCTTGCATTGGCAGGTGGATTCTTAACAGCTATGCCACCAGGAAAGTCCCATTTTGCCTCTTCAGATGGTTCTCTTCTCTACACCCAAAGAAAAGTGAGCATTCAATCTCTGGAGAGACTACAGATTGTTTTTCTCTTTCTGAAAGATTTTGATGCTGCTTTAAAAAATAAGCATAGCACAATTTACAAAGTATAAGTATTACAAAAAATTTTATAAGGGAGATAAAATAGAAAGCACAGATTATATTTATTATGTATCAGGCTGTATTCTAAGTGCTTACATGTTAACTTATTTTACATTAATAAAAACTTTTTCAGAAAAAAATTGAAACAGAGAGGTTAAATAACTTTCTCAAGGACACACATTTAAAGTGCAAACTAGAATCCAATTCCAAGTATTCTGGTTTCAGAATCTGTACTTTTTACTACTGTGCTCTCCTGCCTCTTAAATGCTGTTAGTAGGAGAAGACAACTATTAGAATGGATGCAATTGTATATAAAGCTGGGTCTAAGTTTCCTGGTGGTACTTGCAGAGGATGAAATGTGCTATTTGTGTATTTAATTTTAATTGTGTTAAGAATGCATTTATGAAGTGGCTGTGAATCAGCCTCCATATAATAAAAGGAGATTCATAGAGTTGTTTTTGAAGCCACCTTCAGCTTTTGATTTGGGCAAGTAGCCCATATCATCTCCTCATCAGGAGGCTCATTTTGGCACCAATTTTGATTAATCTGAATTTTATTTAAAAAGGTAGCCTTTGCATTTTTTTCCACTTTGATTATTCTCCTTGAAACTTCTAGTTTAAGCAACACAACCAACTGATGCATCTGTCTTTCAGGATGAATCACCTTTGGCCTCCTATAGCCATCATCCATCTCCACCTTTCCTTCTTGACTGTTGAAGTTTTTTATAGTGTGATGGTTAATTTTATGTGTCATCTTGGCTGGGCTATGGTGACCAGATATGTGATCAAACATTATTCTGTATTCCTGTAAGGGTTTTTTGGATGAGCTTAACATTGTTCCTGAAAAGCACAAAAATTTTACCTCACTCCATTGAGAAAGAGTTCTGCTAGCAGACAGCTTTTGACTTGAACTTCAGTACCAGCTCTTCCTAGATCTCTGGCTTTCCAGCCCACTCTGCAGATTTTGGAATTGCCAGCCTCCATAATCATGTGATCCAATTCCTTAAAGTAAATCTGTTTTAATGGTACTGTTTCTCTGGAGAAACCTGACTAATACAGTATCCATGTGCTTCAGGGGAGGTTGGTCTTCCTTTTAGTCAAGAGATGAAAAGGAAATGTTAGAGGAATTCTACTGGAAACATTTTGAGAAATGTTTCCTCAATTGTAAAAGGAGACACAAGACAGGAGATCCTTTCTTTTATCACTCCGGACTTCATTGGCTAGTGTGACACCAGGACCAGTGCTGGTCAACTTGGAATGAGGGGAGGAGATAGCCACAGAAACCAAGGCTATATACTCAGGATAGCAAAGCAGGAAACTGAGACATTCTAGTTGCTTGAGATAGTATTGAGCTGCTGAATTAGCCAACATAAGAACCCTGAGTTTAAAACTCCTTTACATGCAAGATAATAAATGTCTATATTGTTTAATCAATTCTAATTGGATATTAATTTTACTTGCTGCTGAAAATATACTAATGGATGTTGTTAACCATTGCATATATCTCTGGGGAGTTGAACAAAGTGACCCGACATGTGTAATTATTAGATACTGATTACCAAATCAGTTACAACCTCATAACAATACAAGGTCCAGGCAGTTAATATATTTAATGTGTAATGGGGACTGTGGGGTACCTGAAGAGGGTATAATCTGCCTTACAGGGCAGCTACTCAGCTCCTATGAATTGTTACCATGAAAATGCAATCTAAGTACTGTCAGTTTTTTTGAATTTGAATTGGAAAAATCTGTATTTTTCTTTAAAACCTTCCAATTTTTGAATGTTTATAATTAATTGTTTATAAGAAATAAAACACGAGTGGGTCAGATAATCAAGGTTGAAGGCCAGAGTCCACTTGAAAGGTTCTAGTTTGCAATTTCTGATATAAAAAGTGGTGAATTTATGCCACATATAATTTCTTCTTTCATTTTATGTTATGTTAAGTATTTATTACCTCTTTTTCCTGGTACTACATAAGTAGCAGGACTAATGATCTCTTAAGGCATTTTCTGGATAGTGATAATAACACCACATTACTTGAGTATAGAAGAATGCTTATCTTCCCATTTGCTTTAATATAAAGCATTATGAAACAGTTATGATATAAAGTTTAAAAGGCAGAAGGAATTTAGAACCTTTTTTTTTTAACCATCATTTAAAATTGATATCCACTCATCAAGACACCATTTCCTCTACATAAATTATCTAGGATTTCTTATTTTCATTTTGTTTTGAAACATGCTTGCTGAATTAGTCCATCTAGATTTTAAATTCTAATCAGATGGATACTGAAGAATTCCTGGGCAGACTCCACCACCACTTATTTGACACTGGGAAGATTAAGCTTTTAAAAGCTATTTTTTCCCATCAGTGAAGTATGAAAATTAAGAGGAGGAGACATTCAAGATGGCAGAAGAATAAGATGTGGAGATTACCTTCCTTCCAATAAATACATCAAAAATGCATCTACATGTGGAACAACTCCTACAGAACACCTATTGAATGCTGGCAGAAGACCTCAGACTTCTCAAAAGGCAAGAAAATCCCCATGTACCTGGGTAGGACCAAAAAAAAAAGAAAAAACAGACACAAAAGAATAAGGACAGGACCTGTACCTCTGGGAGGGAGCTGTGAAGGAGGAAAAGTTTCCATACACTAGGGATCCCCTTCACTGGTGGGGACTGGGGGTGGGTGGGGGGAAAGCTTTGGAGCCATGAAGAAAAGCACAGCAACAGGGGTGCAGAGGGCAAAGCAGAGAGATTCCTGCACAAAGGATTGGTGCTGACCAGCACTCACCAGCCTGAGAGGCTTGTCTGCTCATCTGCCAGGGTGGGTGGGGGCTGGGAGCTGAGGCTCGGGCTTAGGAGGTCAGACCCCAGGGAGAGGAGTGGGATTGGCTGCGTGAAGACAGCCTGAAGAGGGCTATTGCGCACAGCTAGCCAGGACAGAGTCTGGGAAAAAGTCCAGACTTGCCAGAGAGGCAAGAGACCTTTGTTTCAGGGTGCGTGAGGAGAGGAGATTCCTTCCCAGTGTGCCCACAGAAGGCAGAGCACCACCTAAGCGAGCTCCAGAGATGGTCATAAGACGTGGCTATCAGCTCTGACCCCAGAAATGGGCATGAACCACTAACGCTGCTGCTGTTGCCACCAAGAATCCTCTGTGCCAGCGCAGGTCACTGTCCACACCCCCCAGTAGCCTGTGAAGCATGCCACTGACAGAGTCCTGAAATTCAGGGACAAGTTCCCTGGGAGAACACACGGCACACCTCAGGCTGTTGCAATGTCACACCGGCCTTGGCCATCTCAGGCTCGCCCTGCATTCCAATTATGACTACCATAGCCCTCCCTCCCCCTGGCCTGAATGAGCAAGAGAGCCCTAAACAGCTGCTGCTTTAACCTCCTCCTGTCTGGATGGGGAACAGACTCTGGGGCGGCCTACATGCAGAAGCAGGGTCAAAACCAAAGCTGAACCTCAGGAGCTGTGTGAACAAAGAAGAGAAAGGGAAATTACTCTGTGCAGCCTCAGGAGCATCAGATTAAATCCCCACAATCTACTTGATAAATGCTGCATCTAAAGAATACCTGAATAGACAATGAATGTTCACAAAATTGAGGTGGTGGTCTTTGGGAGCAACTGTAGATTTGGGGTTTGCTTTCTGCGTCTAATGTGTTTCTGGTTTTTTGTTTATCTTAGTATAGGATTTACTGCTTATTATCATTGGTGGATTCGTTTATTGGTTTGGTTGCAGTCTTCATTTTTTTTAATATATATTTTCCTTTTTCTCTTTTTTTGAAGGTGTATAAGTATGCTTCTTTGTGTGATTTTTTCTGTATAGGTTTGCTTTTACAATTTGACCTAGGATTTTGTCAGTTCATTTTTTTGTTTTTGTTTTTTTGTTCTTGTTTTTTTTCTCTCTTCTTTTTCTCCTGAGCCATGTGCCTGGCAGGGTCTTGGTGCTCTGGCCGGGTGTCAGGCCTGAGCCTCTGAGGTGGGAGGGCCGACTTCAGAACATTGGACTACCAGAAACCTCTCAGCCCCACGTAATATCAATCGAGGAGAGCTCTCCCAGAGATCTCTGTCTCAACACTAAGACCCAGCTCACCCAACAGCCAGCAAGGTCCAGTGCTGGACACCCCATACCAAACAACTAGAGAGACAGAAACACAACAACACCCATTAGCAGAGAGGCTGTCTAAAGTCATACTAAGTTCACAGACACTCCAAAACACACCACTGGATGTGGCCCTGCCCACCAGAAGGACAAGATCCAGCCCCACCTACCAGAACACAGGCACCAGTCCCCTCCACTAGGAAGCCTACACAAGCCACTGAACCAACCTCATCCACTGGGGGCAGACACCAAGAACAACAGGAACTACGAACCTGCAGCCTGCAAAAAGGAGACCCCAAACACAGTAAGTGAAGCAAAATGAGAAGACAGAGAAATATGCAGCAGATGAAGGAGCAAGGTAAAAACCCACCAGACCTAACAAATGAAGAGGAAATAGGCAGTCTACCTGAAAAAGAATTCAGAATAATGATAGTAAAGATGATCCAAAATCTTGGAAATACAATAGACAAAATGCAAGAAACAGTTAACAAGGACATAGAAGAACGGAAGATGAAACAAGCAACGATGAACAACACAATAAATGAAATTAAAAATACTCTAGCTGGGATCAATAGCAGAATAACTGAGGCAGAAGAACGGATAAGTGACCTGGAAGATAAAGTAGTGGAAATAACTACTGCAGAGCAGGAAAAAGAAAAAAGAATGAAAAGAACTGAGGACAGTCTCAGAGACCTCTGGGACAACATTAAACACACCAACATTCGAATTATAGGGGTTCCAGAAGAAGAAGAGAAAAAGAAAGGGACTGAGAAAATATGTGAAGACATTATAGTTGAAAACTTCCCTAATATGGGAAAGGAAATGTTAATCAAGTCCAGGAAACACAGAGAGTCCCATCCAGGATAAATCCAAGGAGAAACACTCCAAGACACATATTAATCAAACTGTCAAAAATTAAATACAAAGAAAACATATTAAAAGCAGCAAGGGAAAAACAACAAATAACACACAAGGGAATCCCCATGAGGTTAACAGCCAATCATTCAGCAGAAACTCTGCAAGACAGGATGGATGGTAAGACATATTTAAAGTGATGAAAGGGAAAAACCTACAACCAAGATTACTCTTCCAAGCAAGGATCTCATTCAGATTCGACAGAAATTAAAACCTTTACATAAAAGCAAAAGTTAAGAGAATTCACCACCAAACAAGCTTTACAACAAATGCTAAAGGAACTTCTCTAGGCAGGAAACACAAGACAGGAAAAGACCTACAACAACAAACCAAAACAATTACGAAAATGGTAATTGAAAAATACATATCAATAATTACCTTAAATGTAAATGGATTAACTGCTTGAACCAAAAGACACAGACTGCCTGAATGGATACAGAAACAAGACCCATATATGTGCTGTCTACAAGAGACCCACTTGACCTAGGGACACATGCAGACTGAAAGTGGGGATGGAAAAAGATATTCCATGCAAATGGAAATAAAAAGAAAGCTGGAGTAGCTATACTCATATTAGACAAAACAGACTTTAAAAATAAAGGCTATTATAAGAGACAAAGAAGGAAAATACATAATGATCAAGGGATCAATCCAAGAAGAAGATATAACAATTGTAAATATTTATGCACACAACATAGGAGCACCTCAACACATAAGGCAAATGCTAACAGGTATAAAAGGGGAAATCAACAGTAACACAATCATAATAGGGTACTTTAACACCCCGCTTTCACCAATGGGCAGATCATACAAAATGAAATAAATAAGGAAACACAAGCTTTAAATGATACATTAAGCAAGATGGACTTAATTGGTATTTATAGGACATTCCATCCAAAAACAACAGAATACACTTTCTTCTCAAGTGCTCATGGAATGTTCTCCAGGATAGATCATATCTTGGGTCACAAATCAAGCCTTGGTAAATTTAAGAAAATTGAAATCGTATCAAGTATCATTTCCAATCACAACACTATGAGACTAGATATCAATTAGAGGAAAAAAATTGTAAAAAGTACAAACACATGGAGGGTAAACAATACGCTACTAAATAGCCAAGAGATCACTGAAGAAATCAAAGAGGCAATCAAAAAATACCTAGAAGCAATTGACAATGAACACACGACGACCCAAAACCTATGGAATGCAGCAAAAGCAGTTCTAAGAGGGAAGTTTATAGCAATACAATCCTACATCAAGAAACAAGAAACATCTCTAATAAACGACCTAACCTTACACCTAAAGCAATTAGAGAAAGAAGAACAACAACAAAAAAAAAACCCAAAGTTAGCAGAAGGAAAGAAATCATAAAGATCAGATTAGAAAATAATGAAAAAGAAATGAAGGAAACAATAGCAAAGATCAATAAAACTAAAGCTGGTTCTTTGAGAAGATAAAGTTGATAAACCATTAGCTATAGTCATCAAGAAAAAAAGGGAGAAGACTCAAATCAATAGAGTTAGAAATGAAAAAGGAGAAGTAACAACTGACACTGCAGAAATACAAAGGATCATAAGAGATTACTACAAGCAACTATATGCCAATAAAATGGGCAACCTGGAAGAAATGGACAAATTCTTAGAAAAGCACAATCTTCTGAGACTGAACCAGGAAGAAATACAAAATATGAACAGACCACTCACAAGCACTGAAATTGAGACTGATTAAAAATCTTTCAACAAAGAAAAGCCCAAGACCAGATGGCTTCCCAGGTGAATTCTATCAAACATTTAGAGAAGAGCTAACACCTATCTTCTCAAACTCTTCCAAACTATAGCAGAGGGAGGAACACTCCTAAACTCATTCTACAAGGCCACCATCACCCTGATACCAAAACCAGATGAAGATGTCACAAAAAACGAAAATTACAGACCAATATCACTGATGAACATAGATGCAAAAATCCTCAACACAATACTAGCAAACAGAATCAAACAGCACATTAAAAGGATCATACACCATGATCATGTGGGGTTTATCCAGGAATGCAAGGATTCTTCAGTATATGTAAATCAGTCAATTTGCTACACCATGTTAACAGACTGAAGAATAAAAACCGTATGATGATCTCAATAGGTGCAGAAAAAGCTTTTGGCAAAGTTCAACACCCATTTACGATAAAAACGCTCCAGATAGTGGGCATAGAGGGAACCTACCTCAACATAATAAAGGCCATATATGACAAACCCACAGGCAACATCGTTCTCAATGGTGAAAAAGTGAAAGCATTTCCTCTAAGATCAGGAACAAGACAAGGTTGCCCACTCTCACCTCTGTTATTCAACATAGCTTTGAAAGTTTTAACCACAGCAATCAGAGAAGAAAAGGAAATAAAAGGAATCCAAATCAGAAAAGAAGAAGTAAATCTGTCACAGCTTGCAGATGACATGATACTATACATAAAGAATACTAAAGATGCTACCAGAAAACTACTACAGCTAACCAATGAATTTGGTAAAGTAGCAGGTTACAAAATTAATGCACAGAGATCTCTTGCATTCCTATACACTTACAGCGAAAGATCAGAAAGAGAAATTAAGGAAATAATCCCTTTACCATTGCAACAAAAAGAATAAAATACCTTGGAATAAACCTTCCTAAGGAGACAAAAGACCTATATGCAGAAAACTGTAAGACACTGGTGAAAAAATTAAAGATGATACAAACAGATGGAGAGATATACCATTTTCAACATTGTAAATAAAACTGTGCTACCCAAAGCAATCTACAGATTCAGTGCAATCCCTATCAAGCTACCAATGGGATTTTTCACAGAATCGGAACAAAAAATTTTACAATTTGTAAGGAAACACAAAAGACCCTGAGTAGCCAAAGCAATCTTGAGGAAGAAAAATGGAGCTGGAGGAATCAGGCTCCCTGACTTCAGGCTACACTACAAAGCTACAGTAATTAAGACAGTATGGTAGTGGCACAAAAACAGAAATATAGATCAATGGAACAGGATAGAAAGCCCAGAGATAATCCCACACGCATATGGTCACCTTACCTTTGACAAAGGAGGCAAGAATATACAATGGAGAAAAGACAGCCTCTTCAATAAGTGGTGCTGGGAAAACTGGGCAGCTACATGTAAAAGAATGCAATTACAACACTCCCTAACACCATACACAAAAATAAACTCAAAATGGATTAAAGACCTAAATGTAAGGCCAGACACTATAAAACTCTTAGATAGGCAGAACACTCTATGACGGAAATCACAGCAAGATCCTTTTTGACCGACCTATAGAAATGGAAATAAAAACAAAAATAAACAAATGGGACCTAATGAAACTTAAAAGCTTTTGCAGAGCAAAGGAAACCATAAACAAGATGAGAAAAGAACCTTTAGAATGGGATAAAATATGTGCAAACAAAGCAACTGAAAAGGATTAATCTCAAAAATATATAAACATCTCATGTAGCTCAATATCAAAAAAACAACCCAATCCAAAAATGGGTGTAAGACCTAAATAGACATTTCTCCAAAGAAGATATACAGATTGCCAATAAACACATGGAAGGTTGCTCAACATCACTAATCATTAGAGAAATGCAAATCAAAAGCACAATGAGGTATCACCTCACACTGGTGAGAATAGGCATCATCAGAAAATCTACAAACAATAAATGCTGGAGAGGGTGTGGAGAAAAGGAAACCCTCTTGCACTGTTGGTGGGAATGTAAACTGATACAGCTACTATGGAGAACAGTGTGGAAGTTCCTTAAAAACTAAAAATAGAACTACTGTATGACCCAGCAATCCCACTACTGGGTATATACCCTGAAAAAAACATAATTCAAAAAGAGACATGTACCACAATGTTCATGGCAGCACTATTTACAATAGCCAGGACATGGAATCAACTTAAGTGTCCATTAACAGATGAATGGATAAAGAAGATGTTGCACATATATACAATGGAATATTACTTGGCAATCTGTAGTGAGGTGGATGGAGCTAGAGACTGTCATACAGAGTGAAGTAAGTCTGCAATAGAAAAACAAATACCATATGCTAACAGATATATATGGAATCTTTAAAAAAAAAATGGTTCTGATGAACCTAGGGGCAGGACAGGAATAAAGACGCAGAGGTTCATAATGAACTTGAGGACACAGGGAAGAGGAAAGTTAAGTTGGGTTGAAGTGAGAGAGTTCCAACATATATACACTACCAAATGTAAAACAGATAGCTAGTGGGAAGCAGCTACATAGCACAGGGAGATCAGCTTGGTGCTTTGTGACCACCTAGAGGGGTGGGATAGGGAGGGTGGGAGGGAGATGCCAGAGGGAAGGGTGTTGGGGATATATGTATACATATACCTGATTCACTTTGTTATACAGCAGAAACTAACACAACATTGTAAAGCAATTATACTTCAATAAAGATGTTAAAAAAAGAAAATTAAGAATGAAAATTGGTAACATTATTTTCAACATTAGAATGTAATGATTCTTGGTTTATAGCAATAGCACACAAACTACATTTTGGGAAGAGCTGATGATACTGTACTGTCTTTGTAACATTTTTCTGTAGCTCAAGAATGTTATCTTTTATTTTTTTCAATTTTATTTTATTTATTTTTTATACAGCAAGTTCTTATTAGTTATGTATTTTATACATATTAGTGTGTATATGTCAATCCCAATCTCCCAATTCACCCAATACCCCCCAGGCTTGTTTCCCCCCTTAGTGTCCATACCTTTGTTCTCTGCATCCGTGTCTCTATTTCGGCCTTGCCAACCGGTTCATCTGTACCATTTTTCTAGATTCCATATATATTCGTTAATATATGATACTTGTTTTTCTCATTCTGACTTACTTCACTCTGCATGACTGTCTCTAGGTCCATCCACGTCTCTGCAAATGACCCAATTTCGTTCCTATTTATGCTGAGTAATATTCCATTGTATATGTGCACCACATTTCTTTATTCGTCAGTCCATGGGCATTTAGGTTGCTTCCATGACCTGGCTATTGTAAATAGTGCTGCAGTGAACATTGGGGTATATGTGTCTATTTGAATTATGGTTTTCTCAGGGTATATACCCAGTAGTGGGATTGCTGAGTCATATGGTAATTCTATTTTTAGTTTTTTAAGGCACCTCCATACTGTTCTCCATAGTGGCTGTATCAGTTTACATTCCCACCAACAGTGCAAGAGGGTTCCCTTTTCTCCACACCCTCTCCAGCATTTGTTGCTTGTAGACTTTCTGATGATGCCCATTCTAACTGGTGTGAGGTGATGCCTCATTGTAGTTTTGATTTGCATTTCTCTAATAATTAGTGAAATTGAGCAGCTTTTCATGTGCCTCTTGGCCATCTTTATGTCTTCTTTGGAGAAATGTCGACTTAGGTCTTCTCCCCATTTTTGGATTGGGTTTTTTTTTTTTTTTAATATTGATCTCCATGAGCTGTGTATACATTTTGGATATTAATCCTTTGTTAGTTGCTTCATTTGCAAATATTTTCTCCCATTCTGAGGGTTATCTTTTCATCTTGTTTACGGTTTCCTTTGCTGTGCAAAAGCTTTTAAGTTTCATTAGGTCTCATTTGTTTATTTTTGGCTTTATTTCCATTAGTCTAGGAGATGGATCAAAAAAGATCTTGCTGTGAGTTATGTGAAAGAGTATTCTTCCTATGTTTTCCTCTCAGAGTTTTATAGTGTTTGGTCTTAACATTTAGGTCTTTAATCCATTTTGAGTTTATTTTTGTGTACAGTATTAGGGAGTATTCTTTTATGTAAAGCTGTCCAGTTTTCCCATCACCACTTACTGAAGAGACTGTCTTTTCTCCACTCTATATCAATGCCTCCTCTGTCCTAAATTAGTTGACCATAGGTGTGTGGGTTTATCTCTTGGTTTCTATCCTGTTCCATTGATTTATATATTCTGAAGTCAGGGTGTCTGATTCTTCCAGTTCCGTTTTTTTCCCTCAAGATTGCTTTGGCTATTCGGGTTCTTTTGTGTCTCCATACAAATTTTAAGATATTTTGTTCTAGTTCTGGAAAAAATGCCATTGGTAATTTGATAGGTATTGCATTGAATCTGTCCATTGCTTTGGGTGGTATAGCCATTTTCACAATATTGATTCTTCCAATCCAAGAACATGATATATTTCTTCATCTGTTTGTGTCATCTTTGAGTTCTTTCATCAGTGTCTTACAGTTTTCTGAGTACAGGTCTTTTACCTCCTTAAGTAGGTTTATTCCTAGGTATTTTATTCTTTTTGTTACAATGGTGAATGTGATTGTTTCCTTAATTTCTCTTTCTGATCTTTCCTTGTTAGTATATAAGAATGCAAGAGATTTCTGTGCATTAATTCTGTATCCTGCAACTTCACCAAGTTCATTGTAGTTCTCATAGTTTTCTGGTGGTATCTTTAGGATTTTCTGTGTATAGTATCATGTCATCTGCCAACAGTGACAGTTTTACTTCTTCTTTTCCAATTTGTCTTCCTTTTATTTCTTTTATTTCTCTGATTGCCATGGCTAGGACTTCCAAACCTATGTTGAATAATAGTGGCGAGACTGGACATCCTTGTTCCTGGTCTTAGAGGATATGCTTTCATTTTTTCACCATTGAGAATGATGTTTGCTGTGGGGTTGTTGTATCTGGCCTTTATTACATTGAGGTAGGTTCCCTTTATGCCCACTTTCTGGAGAGTTTTCATCATAAATTGGTTTTGAATTTTTTTAAGACGCTTTTTCTGCCTCTATTGAGATGATCATATGGTTTTTATTCCTCAGTTTGTTAATATGGTGTATCACGTTGATTGATTTGCATATATTGAAGAATCCTTGCATCCCTGGGATAAATCCCATTTGATCATGGTGTATGAGCCTTTTAATGTGTTGTTGGATTCTGTTTGCTAGTATTTTGTTGAGGATTTTTGCATCTATGTTCATCAGTGATATTGGTCTGTAATTTTCAGTTTTTGTATTATCTTTGTCTGGTTTTGGTATCATGGTGATGTTGGCCTCACAGAATGAGTTTGGGAGTGTTCCTTCCTCTGCAACTTTTTGGAAGAGTTTGAGAAGGATGGATGTTAGCTCTTCTCTAAATGTTTGATAGAATTGACCTATGAAGCCATCTGGTCCTGGACTTCTGTTTGTTGGAAGATTTTTAATCACAGTTTTAATCTCAGTGCTTGTGTTTTGTCTGTTCATATTTTCTGTTTCTTCCTGGTTCAGTCTTGGAAGGTTATACCTTTCTACGAATTTGTCCATTTTTTCCAGCTTGTCCATTTTATTGGCATAGATATTGGCATTGCTTGTAGTAGTCTCTTATGATGCTTTGTATTTCTGCACTGTCTGTTGTAAATTCTCCCTTTTCATTTCTAATTTTATTATTTGAGTCCTCTGCCTCTTTTTCTTCATGAGTCTGACTAGAGGTTTATTAATTTTTTTAATCTTATTTTAGTTTTATTGATCTTTGCTATTGTTTTCTTTGTTTCTATTTCATTTATTTCTGCTCTGATCTTTATGATTTATTTCCTTCTACTAATTTTGGGTTTTGTTTTCTCTTCTTTCTCAAGTTCCTTTAGGTGTAAGGTTAGATTGTTTATTTGAGGTTTCTCTTGTTTCTTGCAGTAGGATTGTATTGCTATGAAGTTCCCTCTTAGAACTGCTTTTGCTGCATCTCCTAGGTTTTTTTTTTCAACTATACTCCAATAAAAGTTTCTTTTTTTTTTAAACAAATTTAATCAGTTATACATATACATATGTTCCCATATCCCCTCCCTTTTGCGTCCCCTCCCTTTTGATCATCATGTTTTTGTTGTCATTTGTCTCTAGGTATTTTTTGATTTCCTCATTGATTTCTTCAGTGATCTCTTTGTTATTTAGTAGCATATTGTTTAGCTTCCATGTGTTTGTGTTTTTTACATTTTTTCCCCTGTAATTGATTTCTAATCTCATAGCGTTGTGGTCAGAAAAGGTGCTTGATATGATTTCAATTGTCTTAAATTTGCAGAGGCTTGATTTTTGACCCAAGATATGATCTATCATGGAGAATGTTCCGTGTGCACTTGAGAAGAAAGTATAATCTGGTGTTTTCAGATGGAATGTCTGATCAATATCAATTAAATCTATCTGGTTTATTTTGTCATGTAAAGCTTGTGTTTACTTATTAATTTTCTGTCTGGATGATCTGTCCATTGGTCTAAGTGAGGTGTTAAAGTCCCCCACTATTTTTGTGTTACTGTTGATTTCCTCTTTTATAGCTGTTAGCATTTGCCTTACATACTGAGGTTCCCCTATGTTGTGTGCATATATATGTATAATTTTTATATCTTCTTCTTGGATTGATCCCTTGATCATTATGTAGTGTTCTTCCTTGTCTCTTGTAACATTCTTTATTTTAAAGTCTATTTTGTCTGATATGAGTATTGCCACTGCAAATTTCTTTTGATTTCCATTTGCATGGAACATCTTTTTCCATCACCTCACTTTCAGTCTGTATGTGTCCCTAGGTCTGAAGTGGGTCTCTTGTAGACAGCATATATATGGGTCTTGTTTCTGTATCCATTCAGCAAGCTTGTGTCTTTTGCTTGTAGCATTTAATCCATACATATTTAAGGGAATTATTGATATGCATTTTTCGATTACCATTTTCGTAATTATTATGTGTTTCTTTTTGTAGGTCCTTTTCTTCTCTTGTGTTTTCCACTCAGAAAATTTCCTTTAGCATTTATTGTAGAGTTGGTTTGGTGGTTCTGAATTCTCTTAACTTTTGCTTGTCTGTAAAACTTCTGATTTCTCCATCGAATCTGAATGAGATCCTTGCCGGGTAGAGTAATCTTGGTTGTAGGTTCTTCCCTTTCATCACTTTCAATATATCGTGCCACTCCCTTATGGCCTATAGAGTTTCTACTGAGAAACCAGCTGTTAACCTTATGAGAGTTCCCTTGTATGTTATTTGTCGTTTTTCTCTTGTGGCGTTTAATAATTTTTCTTTGTCTCTAAGTTTTTTCACTTTGTTTGGTATATGCCTTGGCATGTTTCTCCTTGAGTTTTTGCTTCCTGGGACTCTCTGTGCTTCCTGGACTTGGGTGGCTAGTTCCTTTCCCATGTTAGGGAAGTTTTTGACTATAATCTCTTCAAATATTTTCTCAGGTCCTTTCTCTCTGTCTTCTCCTTCTGGGACCCCTATAATGCAAATGTTGGTGTGTTTAGTGTTGTCCCAGAGATCTCTTAGGCAGTGTTCATTTCTTTTCATTCTTTTTTCTTTATTCAGGTCCGAGGCAGTGCATCCCACCATTCTGTCTTCCATGTCGCTTATCCATTCTTCTCTCTTAGTGTTTCTGCTATTGATTCCTTCTGGTGTATTTTTCATTTCAGTCATTGTATTGTTCATCTCTGTTTGTTTGTTCTTCACTTCTTTTAGGTCTTTGTTAAACACTTCTTGCATCTTCTTTATCTTTGCCTCCATACTTTTTCAGAGGTCCTGGATCATCTTCACTATCATTATTCTGAATTCTTTTTCTGGAAGGTTGTCTATCTCCACTTCATTTAATTGTTTTCCTGGGGTTTTATATTGTTCCTTCAACTGGTACATAGTCCTCTCCCTTTTCATTTTGTTTATCTTTCTTTGAATCTGATTTTCATTCCACAGGCTGCAGGATTATAGGTCTTCTTGCTTCTGCTGTGTGCCCTCTGGTGGATGAGGCTATCTGAGAGGCTTGTGCAAGCTTCCTGATGGGAGGGACTGGTCGTGGGTAGAGCTGAGTGTTGCTCTGGTGGGCAGAGCCCAGTATAAGTTTAATCCTCTTGTCTGCTGATGGATGGGGCTGAGTTCCCTCCCTGTTGGTTGTTTGGCCTGAGGCTACCCAACACTGGAGCCTATAGGCTCTTTGGTGGGGCTAATGCAGACTATGGGAGGGCTTACGCCAAGGAGTACTTCCCAGAACTTCTGCTGCCAGTGTCTTTGGCCCTGTGGTGAGCCACAGCCACCCCACCGCCCCCCTGCAGGAGAGCCTCCAACACTAGCAAGTAGGTCTGGTTCAGTCTCCTATGGGGTCACTCTTCCTTCCCCCTGGGTCCTGATGCACACACTACTTTGTGTGCGCCCTCCCACAGTGGAGTCTCCATTTCCCTCAGTCCTGTTAAGTCCTGCAATCAAATCCTGGTAATCTTCAAAGTCTGATTCTCTGGGAATTCCTCCTCCCGTTGCTGCACCCCCAGGTTGGGAAGCCTCATGTCGGGCTCAGAACGTTCACTCCAGTGGGTGGTCTCCTGGTTATGTGTTCTTCAGTTTGTGAGTCAGTGACCCAGCAGTTATGGACTTTGATTTTATTGTGACTGTGCCCCTCCTACCATCTCATTGTGGCTTCCCCTTTGTCTTTGGATTTGTGGTATCTTTTCTGGTGAGTTCCAATGTCTCCCTGTTGATGATTGTTCAGCAGTTAATTGTGAATCTGGTGCTCTCGCAAGAGGGAGTGAGTGCACGTCCTTCTACTCTGCCATCTTGAACGCTGTGCCAAGAATATTATCTTTTAAATAACTTGTAATGGAGTCAATCTGTGAATCTACCTAAACTCAAACTTTTTCAGAGTTCCAAGTTGAATAATGTTTTGAGGATAATGAGTTCCATGTGTTCAGTTATCAACAGGTAATGAAGTACTTCTTTTTTCTTTTTTTTTTTTGTGGTACGCGGGCCTCTCACTGTTGTGGCCTCTCCCTCTCCCGGAGCACAGGCTCCGGACACGCAGGCTTAGTGGCCATGGCTCACGGGCCCAGCCGCTCCGCGGCATGTGGGATCTTCCCGGACCGGGGCACGAACCTGTGTCCCCTGCATCGGCAGGCGGACTCTCAACCACTGCACCACCAGGGAAGCCCTGAAGTACTTCTTTTATTTGTTCCCAAATATGGATTTTAAAAATCAACCACAAACATAAAAATATTTACATAACTCATGGGTGGGACTATGGCACCCATTCATAATTTCTTTGCATAATTAAAAATACCTCATTAAACATGTAAAGGTAAAATGAAATGGAGGTAGTGATATTGCTGTTATACACTGCAGTAATGAAAAAATAGCAGCAATAACATCACACCAGCATGATGGTATTTATCAAAAAAATGACCTGTGTTTTCTCAAGGTAACAAGTTCCTCAAGCATATTCCAAAGGCATTCTGATTTTTCCTTTTGACTTGCTTGTTTCTCGTTTCAGGCTCTTGGCTAATTATGCCAAATGTTATATACCAATCTTCTATGTGAACAGAACAAATATATGTTAAATAGAAGTTTCTTATTGAATGTATACACAGAATTCAATGACTAACAAATATGACCTAATTTCTTAGGGAAGAAAAATGAGATCGAAATACTTCCAACACTGAGCCTCAGTGTTCACAATAAATTGAAATAATCTCATTTTCAAAAGATACGGAGTTCTCACCTGCTTGAGAAGATTTTTTATTATGTAGAGACTTTGATGCCCCCTACTGTACATTCAACATGTTTAATGACCACTCATGTAAAATGGAATTTTAAGGAAACACTGCCCCAAATTGGTTTATTTTTAGATTGAAATATTTAAAAATTGTATCCTTTTCTGGAGTTACTTTTTTTGCTATATACAGGATTAGAAGATTTTTAGAGTTCCTGGAAGCCGTAGGGATGGAAGTGTTTGTGTTTATTATATCTAAGTTAAAAGCTCCCGCACTTGGGACTTTCCTGGTGGCGGTGGAGTGGTTAAGAATCCGCCTGCCAGTGCAGGGGACGCAGGTTCGATCCCTAGTCCGGGAAGATCCCACATGCTGCGGAGCAACTGAGCCCGTGCACCACAACTGCTGAGCCTGCATTCTAGAGCCCCCATGCTGCAAGTACTGAAGCCCGCGTGCCTAGAGCTTGTGCTCTGCGACAAGAGAAGCCACTGCAATGAGAAGCCTTCTCACTGCAATGAAGAGTAGCCCCCACTCACTGCAGCTAGAGAAAGCCCACATGCAGCAAAGAAGACCCAATGCAGTGCCCCCCCCACACACAAAAAAAAGCTTCCACACTTGATTCCTCAGCTGGCATTTCTAAATTAGAGCATTTATCTTTGTTAAAAATTGATTTTTACCATGGCCAAAAAGTTGATTTATTTGGTTCAGACTCAACCATTCTTATGAAAAGGAATGAATATGAAGTGTTATTGTGAAATACCTATAGTACATTCACTTTATTTTTTTGGCAGTTGTAATTTCTCTGTTTATTTGGATATGACTTAGTGGTCCCATATTATCATGATCTGAGGTCCTTAAATCCCTTCCAGTTGAGGTAGGAAATATACCAGGCCTCATTAAGAAGTCACCTGTATAGTATATTGATTTTTATAAATTGCTTCTCAAATTATAGTGGGCAGCATGACACATACAAACTTCACTGAGATCAGGTTATGTTTGGATAAAATTAATACATTTTGCTAGTAGTTATTGTCACAGCTTTTCTCTTACTGTGCTATGAGTAGTTGTCCTTTGGAAAATTATTTAAAATATAAACTTTTGTCTTCATTCTCATTGAAGGTATATGTTGAGTAAATTATGCTTATTGTTATGTTATAGATGTCAGTCTTGGTGCATGAGAAACTATGATCCTTCCTAGGTCAATCTTACCTGTCCACAGCCATTGCTGAAGAATCTGACTAGTTAAGATGATGGAATTCTGCCCCCTTGATTTGACTGATTGGGAAATAGGGAAATAATTAGTGGTTAATAAGGGGAGAAAAATTGAACGATGTCATGGGATAAAATTAGGACCCTAAGTGATGATCACAAGCCAAAGTTCTGGGGAGGCAGAACTGTGAGTAAACAGAAGTTACCAAGAAGAGAAAGGATAGCAAATCTGTCTCTAGTTGTATGAATGGAGATAGGTAGCCTAGTTAAGGTAAAGCCAGAACACCAGTGTAAAGATTCTGTCATGTTACAGGGTTTTTATTCTCTGGGCACCAGCTTGTCCTGGGTTTCTGTAGCTATGTCCATGTATCCTCACAGCACACTTCCTGTTATATAACTCGTTTGTTTCTCTTTCTAGACATACAATGAGAATTATTTTTTTTCTAACAGCAGAACCAATTCTTTAAGTGAAATATTTTTAGCTTCTATATATATATATATATATATATTGTGTGTGTGTATGTGTGTGTGTGTGTGTGTGTGTGTGTGTGGTACGTGGGCCTCTCACTGCCGTGGCCTCTCCTGCTGCGGAGCACAGGCTCCGGACGTGCAGGCTCAGTGGCCACGGCCCACAGGCCCAGCCGCTCCGCAGCACGTGGGATCCTCCCAGACCGGGGCACGAACCCGCGCTCCCCGCATCCCAACCACTGTGCCACCAGGGAAGCCCAGCTTCCTTATATTTTAAAGCAAATGAAGTCCTGTACACTTGAGGCAATGGTAGTGAGCTAAAGTGCCTGTCACTCTTCCCTTAGTTCTCTCAATTCCACACGGTCACCTGCTGAGGCAGTTCTGTAGATTCTAGTTACCTCTTCCTGTAGTTAAAACTTCACTAATTTGAAGTAAAGATACAGGTAAACCCATAAACAAGTGGTGAAAGGAGCAGGGGGACCTAGACACACAGAGGCATTTATTTCTCTTGAGTTTGAATCATTATTTTATCATGTTTCCTATCATGATTCTTTTGCTATGAGACCTCTTCTTCTCAAACTACTTTCATTCCTCCCATGATCTCACAAAATATCACAAAATTTGTGTTCAACTATAAGCTTGGCATCTTCAGCCTAAACCGCTTCCTTGAACTCTGGACTCCTCTGTCCAGTTGCCTACCAATCATGCCCTTTGTGTGGCTAGTAGGCATCTCAGAAAGTAGTGGGAAAATGAAGTCATTACACAAAGCAGTTGTGTAGTTAAACTGAACACAAGAGAAACTATGTTCTAGCAGCCAGTAATGTTGGATCTGGTAATTTGACTAAGGCAAAGCATCATCAGACATTACATTAAATTACTATTAATTTTAACTTATTGCTTTTATAGCTTTGATCATATTTAATTTGTATGTTTTTGCTTTTATATTTAGGTAAGGAGTTTATATTTGGATTTATGTTTTAAATATTTAAATTACCATAAACACAATTGAAGTTATTACCGTAATGCATAATGCTTTGTATTCCTCTAATATAAAAAATGTCCATGAGAACCATTAACTGACACCATTATTACATGCTATTAACCCTATTTATGTTGTTCACAGAGTGGTCTTTTATCTGCTAGCATCCTAATAGCAAAAGTTTTTTTTAAATCAGATACTTTTAGAAGGGGAGCTGTATGTTTTTGCTGAATAAAGCAGGATAAATTGATGAGGCTTGTTTTGATGTGTAAAGGTAGAATACAAAGATATTTAAAACTGAATACAAAGATATTTCTTACTTTCACTTTATGTTTTACTTTCACCATGTCTTAGAAGGTAGAAGTTATGTTTATAGTGTTTGTTGGGAGTCATTTAATAATATGATTAGAAAGTTAAAAGGTTACTTTTTGAGGTGTCATCAAATGCCACAGCTTCAAAATAAATCGATTTGCTGAAAGTATTTGGTTTAACTTGTGGCTGGATTTTCTTTTAGGAGTGCATGCTTTTGTTGATACCAAAAGACACACTAGTTTACCTTTCTTTCTACCTCCCCTCATTAATAATTGTGTTGTGGCAAAAGCATGGAGATTATGTGTGATTGGAGGAAGCTAAAAGTGAAGTAGAGAGGAACCAAGGAAATTATAAAATAAAATAGAATTTCATTGATAGTGGTAATAAAAAAAAAACTTCCCTTTGCTACTAGTATTGCCTTTATCACTAGCAATATTAGTAAAATAATCTCCAGAATTAAACTCAAAAATGATTCAGCTGTTGCATTTTATATAATTGTGGAGAATTTGTTTACAGACAAATATTTCTTAAGCAGCAACTCGGTGTAAGGGACTGTGAATAGCACTTTATACATAAATTTTACCCTCACAAAAGTCTTCAAGGTCTGTGTTATTACCTTCGTTGTGCAAACTATGAACCAGAGGTGCCAAGTGGTTAAGTAATGTGACCTGTGTCAGGCAATGTGTAGTGGACTTAGGTTTCAAAAACCAGATTTGTGTGGCTTCCAAATTCAAACTGTTGCTGTTACATCTCTTTAATAAAAATCAGAAAGATGACTGTGGAATACCATGCATTTAGTAAAATATAAGGCCTGTGTTCTTGTAAACTAGTTCTAAAGGCAATTCCTATTAATGTTCTATTAATATTTGGAGCACTGTCCACATTTTAAACTGTGTAAGGTAACTAAGAGAACAACAGCACACTTATAAACTTGTAATTTCTAGGGTATCAAAAATGAAACAAATAGTTATTTTTGAGTTGCACTCTTTAGAGTATATCCTAAAAAGAAGTTATGGTGACTGAAGTACCTGACTGTCATCTTGAGATGGTTGTTTTTCAGGATCCTTAATTATGTATTCAATGTTCTTACAATATATAGACCAATATACTAGTTACTTGTTATTTCTAACATTAATAGTATTAATATTTCTACTAGTTTCCAAAATTAGAGACATTTTTGGACCAGTAAATAGGGCTATTGGACTCCTTCCTTCATTTCTTGAATGCTAAAGCATTTGATCCCATTAGATCGTGGTTATCAACACCAAAAGACAATTCCAATATTCATTTTTGGGATCCCTGTTAACTCTGCAGTTATCAAGAAAAAGATGATGGTGTGTGTCTCATAAATGATTAAGTGGGAATTAGAAAACACAATAGTTCCCCCGGACAGCCCTTTACCACTGGCTTTCTAGAAACCTATGATCAAATTTAGTACACATTTCTTACAACTAGTCCCTATTCTTGGGGGAAAAAAGTGCTTTTTCATCTTTAAAAGTCTTATTATATCTCTTCTGAAATCTATTTTTATTGTTTTGTACTCACCTGTACATTTTTTGGTAATATGTTTGTAATTTAGACCCTCTCCAGTTCTCTTTAGAAAGCATATGTATTCTCTTTCCACTGAATAATATAGAACTATATTGTGTTAAATAAAAATAAAGGATAATTTAGTTGTTGAATCTATGAGGCCAAAGAAAACTATGACTAGAGAAAAAATTTATTGAGTGTATTGGTGATATTTATCATTGTCTTACCATGTAGCAATGCTCCCTTTCAAAAAGTTGCCTAAAAGGGATTGCCTTGGTAAACTTTCTTTGGAATATTACTTGCTAGATGCTTGAAAGATGTGAAAAGGCAAACCACCAAATGTGTATGTGTTTAAAAGTTGATCTTTACAACTAAGAGGAAATAGTGGCTTTTGACTTAGTTATTCATTCCACACAGCAGTGGACAGGTTGTTATTGTACAACACCAAACATTCTGGGGTGAGATTTGCTGTAATAACATAAACCAACAGGTTTAAATCTCAGAAATGACCTTTTAAAGGGCAGACATTCAATTTTGACAAAAGTGACCAACAGCAGGCTTAAGGGTAAAATATAAAAATTTTAAATCCTACCATTAGGCAGCTTATTTAAAAACACAGGATGAGAGGCACAGATGGTTCATATTAACAGAAGCAAATAAACAAAAGACCAAAAACAGGACTATAAAATCAGCGATGGCAAGAGATCTGGCCATCAGACTGGCTCTGAAATATCTATCTCTATCAGTCAGCATTTATTGGGAATTGGAAGTAAAATACAATATGTCTTTACTTTGAAGAAATTTACCTACTGATAAAGGTGATAGAGTTTACATCAGTTGTATAAATCTATGTGCAAATGAAATTTCACCCTATAAAATTATTTGTACAGAAGTATGAAACAAGTTTTGAAAAAGATTTTTTAAAATCTCATCCATGAATAGATACAAACGCAGTTGTAAATTGCTATGCTTCTCTATGTTCCGAGAGCTATACTTCTCTCAATCTCTTCTTCTGCCAAATTATATAAAACTAAAGTATGGAAAAGTGGTATTTGTTTCCAAGAGTAATTATTGCATTCATATGATTGGACTTATTGGTCAGATAACATTTATGAACCATCTATAGTGTGTGCACAATACTTCATAAAAGTTAAGTGGGAGTGAGAAGATGGTGGTTTGGATGGGGGGATGTTCATAAGAAATAATAATGGGTTTTGTCCTTATGAGTGTAGTACTTTGATAGATATGACTAGGGGTGGGGAGAGGAAAGAAATGAGAGTGAATATTTGTGTTCCATAAACTATTCTTCATTCCTTTTTCTACCTCTTCTTGGGCTTGTTTCTCCTTTCTTTTTTTAAAAAATCTTTCTTTTCTTATATTTCCCAGATACTTATGTATTGAGACCAAAGTGGTTTGAGTAGAGGAAGTATATGGTTGAATTGCTTATGGGTCAGCATTTTAGTTTTTCTGTTCTGTTGGTCCCCATTCTTGACTCAATTCTTAGTCACAGTGTATCCATCCACCTTTGTGCCTGTGTGTGGAAAGGGGAATTTGATTCTTTTGCTAATCTAAGGGCTTAGAATCCTTGATTTTTTGTAATTTGAGGGCCTGAGCGAGCGAAAAGAAGAGGCCTCCTCAAATTCCAACTGATTATAAATTTTGGTTTTATGAATGCCCTAGGCATTTGACTGTTGTCCTTCATAGATACTTCCTGTGATAGCATGTGAGGCTGTCAATAGGAAGCTAATCTATTTGATCGCTTAAATAAAGTGAATGATTTCAAGGACACCTGCTTATATGGAACATTATTCTATATCAAATTGCTTTTATTGGCTTATTTTATAGATTGAAAGACTGAGTAGCATAGAAAGTTTAGTGACTTTCCAGCACAGCCCAGCAAGTCACTATCAAGATAATTCAGACTAATGAAACTTGGATGTAAAGCCTAACAGGCAATTGTGTATGTGCATTTTTTTTGCCGAGGCCTCTTACAGGCTCCATTTTATTTTCTGTGGTTGCTTGTTTCTTTCAGCTGACCTCACTTCAAAAGCACCAGCTCTCAGAAGCAGTAACCAGGTAGTGGCGTCATTGGCAGCATCTAGCTCATCATTGACCTGGAGACCCTGGCTCTATATAGTAGCCCCTCCACATAGACATGCCTGTGATTGACTCACAAAATGCACTCACTCTGTGAGGGGCAATTTTTATCTGATTGAATGACTTGAATGGGCCAGGGGTACTAATGTGTATACAGAAATCTATGGCATATTTTTCTTTTTCAAAAATGTGAGCTCCACTTGTCAGGATAAAGAATATTTTTTTCATTTGTAAGGTTTCTCTCTCTGTCTCTGACTTCTCCACATTTCCTCTCTGCTACATCAGCCCTGAATGAACTGTAAATGGGATAATGTAGAGCGCAGGAAGGATATGATGTTCAAGGAGGGACAAGGCAGGGAGGGGTATCTTTTTCACTGTTGATCTTCTAATGACTGTTCAGTCTTCCAGATGGCTGGCACAGTGATCAATTCTAACACTTTAGACAGTACCATTCCAGCTGCTAGTACCTTTATCATACCTAGTGTTGCATTCAGTACCAGTCTGACAGGGCAGTGTTGGCAGAATTTTTCTAACCTCAGGTACGAAAGCAAAGCAAACAGTTTGTGATAAATGGATCAGAACCATTTCCTGTCTCCCTTTGGAAGGACAATTTTTTCTTTTTTTCTCACACAAGTGAGGATGAAATAAGGCAGGCTTGTGGGGAAAGAGATGAATCAAAGAATTTCCTTATGTTTCAATCAATACTAAGTGCTTTAACATATGTTTTCCCCTGGGAGGGTGGAACTGGGGCTGTCATAGAGTAATTAGAGGCTGGTGCACTGAGCACTGTGTATACCCTTCAACCAAATACTACAGGTAGTTAAGCCTTTTTGTATGTCTCTGTGGCAGGTATCCTCCTTCCTGGCAGTCACAGAGAAGTGTCTACAGATGTTTTCTGCAGATGTCTCCTAGCAGGGACTCCCTTTTACTGACTGCTTTCTCTTATCGCCTGCTTCTTTTCTTATTCCCATATCTATCCATTTCCTTCTAGTGAACTTTTTGCTGCTCTTCTCTCTCTCACACCTGCCTCCTAGTTCCCTTGACTCTGACTTTGTCCCTTCTTCCTTGCACCTGCAGTCTGGCAAGAAGGCCACCTGTTCTTTTCCAAATCTCTTGTCAAAATTCACTTTTGGGAAATGTTTTCAGTACATTACCATAATAAGTGCATTTCTAAAGATTAACAGTTGAGTATCAAAGGAAGAAAAAATACACACACAAACATAATAAAAATAATGCCTTATCTCCAATTTAAGTTACACATTAAATGTGAAATATATGATACATTTAATGCATTCATTTATTTAATAAATCTTTCCTGACTAAAAGGGACCCAGAAATCTAGATTTAGGAAGAAAAATTTTCTGACCTAAACTTAAACAATACATGGAAAAATAAATAAATAGCTTTACTAAAAATCAAAAGTTAGCCCATCACTATTGAAGCTGTATTTTGTCCTACTAATATGATTACCATTAGGCACACTACTATTATACTAGGGAGAATAAGAAAGTCTAATAAAAACTGTTGTCTAGAAAAATGGTACAGATGAACCTATTTGCAGGGCAGGAATAGAGAAGTAGACTTAGAGAATGGACATGTGGATGCGGGGGGAAGGGGAGGGTGGGACGAATTGGGAGATTAAGATTGACATATATACACTACCATGCCTAAAATAGATAGCTAGTGGGAACATGCTATAAAGCACAGGAAGCTTAGTCCAGTGCTCTGTGACAACCTAGATGTGTGGGATGGGGGGTGGGGATGGGAGGGAGGTCCAAGAGGGAGGGAATGTAGGTGTACATATAGCTGATTCATTTAATTGTACAGCAGAAACTAACACAATATTGTAAAGGAATTGTACTCCCCCCCCCCCAAAAAAAAAGTGTTCTGAGCTCACTAATTGTTGAGAGGACTGTTAAAAAAAAAACACAAAATAACTGTTGGACCAAATAAGGTATCTTGTCAACAGTTAGATTTTTTTAAGTTTTGTGCAAAGATAACACATACACTATTTTAAATTTGTTTAAATACCCTGGAAAATTATTTTTTCCTTTACTTCTATGTACTTCTACTATTTCTCCTCTAGATTTTTCTACAGAACTTCTTGTTTTCCCGTTCATTATTCTCATACTGTAGCTAGATTTCATTCCTTATACTTCTATACCCTCAAATTGTACAAGCACAGAGTTTTAAACAAATGTTATAAAAATTGTAATTTATGTTAGCTGTTATAGTCAAAGATAATCTGTATAAGCAACATAGATTTATTATACATTGCTTTTATTCTTTTAGTAGATGACATAGAGTTAAGACTGATAAAGAACGCTTGGCATGCATTTACCTGTAATTGTTTTCATATTGTATCTTTCTATCTCCCTAACTGGTTTCAGAGCCCAAAAAGTTAGGGGAAATATACACCTTGGTAAAAGACAAGAGAAGCACACACTGTGCTGGAACACAAAAATTTGTACAGATGTGGAGAAAGTGTTCCAGCCTCGCTAGCTCTCATAATTGAGAATCAATTATTAAAAAAAAAAAAAAAAGACAATCCAAAAGTGTGTCCTCAGCTTCTTAGAAAGAAATAATTTAAAGTGGAAGCAAGGAGAGATGAAAGGGGGGGAGTACAGAGAATTAAAATAAATGCCAAATTTGGAGGCATTAAATTTTTCTTTGGGTTAATTCTTATTTTTGTTTACCCAGGATTTTTTTTTTTTTTGACAAATACTTAACTACATAATTGGGTGACTTCATTTAGGGAAGAGAAATTAGCACACTTTAAAAAAAAAGACTATTCCAAGGGCAAACAAATCTTTAATGAAAATTCATTGAAACTTTTTAAAAAGTACTTTGAAAAGTATTTTTTAAAAAAGGTACTTTAAAAGTCCTTGGGTGGAAATGTGCTCATTTTCAGACATAGGCGCCTCTCTGGCATCATTATATGAACACTAAAGGACCATCAGAGCCACTCAAACCACCAAGGGGAGCAGACTTGAGCTGAATAAAGTGAACAAGTCTCTCTAAGGACAATTTTGTTAAAAATCAGATATTTTTATGCTTTATTAGCATAAAACAGATTTTCAAAGTTTCTGTCTCCCATGAGTTTCTTTATGTGGTTTCCTCCCACTCCACTTTCATTCTTTCACCCTAAGTAAGTAGTAACTCTATACTTTCATAAATTAGTAGTTTTCTGTATTTATTCTGCAAAACCAGATTTAGATATGACATAATAAAAGAGTGAATATTGATTAATATACATGAACATATATCATTAACTGCTCAGATGGAAAATCATTGTGTGTGTGTGTGTGATTGCTATAAATATTTTCATAAACATATTTTCAGAGAAAAAAATCCCAAACCTGTGTATTAATTTACAGAAGAGGAAGGAGAGGACTCCAGATATGAAGAAGAATTCATTTGGAGTGAATAGTCATGGGCTCTAGTCACAGATAACTTTATGATTTCATAAAGTTTGAACATTAATTCAATATTGATTCAGTAATGTTTGAACAAGATAGTACAAAACAGGAAGGATTAAAACAAGTGGCCTGTAACCCATTTCTCTTCTGATAAATAATTACCAGAGTACCAGACCAGTTGATTCCCTTCCAGTGAAAGGAAGCAGGTGACCAACTTCAACATCACTGCAAACATGCTGCTAACCATCCTCATGGTATTGCTTAGCAGGAGAATCCTTATCTGTGGAATGCTAGTAGTTCTATATCCTTGTTTTAGGATTACTGAAGGCAAACAAATACAGAATCTGTGGATTTATGGGACAACTTCACTGGGATCTCAAGTGTTACTGAGAGCCAGAAAGTCCGTGGGATATAGAAAGGAAGGGCTTGTAGAGCCACATGGTATATCCCAGAGCTCTCCCTGCTTCGCCTTTGCCTCTTGATTCTAGGTGAGATCTCTGATTTGGGCGAGTCTTGATTTGACAACTAATCAAGTTGTGTCAGTTCAAAAATAGTTTTCATTTATTAAATAACTAAATTGGGCAGCATACAATAATTTTACATACATCATCTCATTGGACTGTCACAAGAACCAATTCATTGCCCTCATTTTACAGAGGAAATAACTGAAGCTCAGAGAGATTACTAATTTGCCTTAAATCACACAGTAAATGGTAGAGCCTGGCATCATGCTAAGTCCCTTGGGGACAAGTGGAAATATAAAACATAGTCTCTGTTTTTCTGTAATAATCCTCCATGCTCCATACAAATGGTGTTCCCGGTCCCTGCCAATAACACATCAGACTTTTACTAAAAAGAAACATGAGTATAATGTTGCAGCAGTAGTAGCAAAAAGACTATTTAAATCACTATGTAAAAAAAGTCTTGTTGAGGAGGAGGTTTACCTGTAGAGAAGACTGAGTATACTGTGTAATTTCAGGGAATTTGAGGGAATTTGAACTTTAAGTAGTTAGGATAAAGACTAACAAAAGAGTGGCCAACTTCACTTATATTCTGAGATGTGTGAGATGATGGAAGTGTTTAAATGGAGATTAGAAACCATTTTATGCCATCTACTCTGTAGAGATGTAAATCTCAGTCTATGAAATCAGGTGTGCTGGAAATGTAACTTTGCTTTTTATTACTTATTTTAACCTACTCCAAGCCTCCTTTTTTACTGGGTAATAGAAAATCTAAGTCAATGCACAGTTTTCATCTCCTCCCTGAAGTGAGTCTGAGTTCTAGGGGACTTCTGAAGAGTCCAGGCAATGTATTGAGATTGGAGCACACTTTAGTGCTTGACATCTGCTGAGCGGTACGTCATCTCATTGGGTCCTTGATCTTTGCATTTTTTCCCCCAGATCATTGCTGTGCCTGTGCCATGTCTTGATTTTAGATTATAGGCCTCTTGGGGTCTGCTGAGTCCCCATTCTATGTTTTTTCTCTTCCTGAATCATTCTGGTGGGCAGCAGAAACTACAAGATTGTCTGAGGTTGATTGCCCTAAACCCACAGTGCAGCCTCTGCTCTTGTGTCATGTTTAGTATGCAGGGAAATTCTGAGGTCTTTCCACCTCTCTGGACTCTACTGGGAAGTGATGTGGTTTCTCTGTAATCTGGACTTCCTCACAGCTCTTTGGAATTGTTTTTTTCCCCATTCTATCTATCTGGTCCAAATTAAAGGGCATGGTTAGTGCACAGGCAACTTTCTTAGGGACACATCAATGCCTAAGCTATCTCTGCTTCTCCTCTTAATGAAAATAGAAAGGTTTACCTTTACCTTCTATATTCTTTATGTCCTTGAAGTCTCCTACACCTTATATTTTTGACACTTCAAACCTTATTGTGTGTTCTTCTGCTCTCTCAAACTTTACATATATGCCAAGTGTTTAGCTACCCAAGTGGGAAAAGTTTTAAAAAGTAACATGAAATAGAAGAAATGTCATAATCACTTAGTATTCTTTTACCACCTCTCATGTAAAGATGAGAAATGAGAGCTGTGGAGATGAGAGAAGGGAGTGAAGTCAAGAAGCAGAGCCAAGGGGCTTCCCTGGTGGCGCAGTGGTTAAGAATCTACCTGCCAATGCAGGGGACACGGGTTTGAGCCCTGGTCTGGGAAGATCCCACATGCCATGGAGCAACTAAGTCTGTGTGCCACAACTACTATGCCTGTGCTCTAGAGCCCACGAGCCACAACTACTGAGCCCACGTGCCACAACTACTGAAGTCTGTGTACCTAGAGCCCATGCTCCGCAACGAGAAGCCACTGCAATGAGAAGCCTGCGCACCACAGTAAAGATTAGCCTCCGCTCGCCACAACTAGAGAAAGCCTGCACACAGCAATGAAGACCCAATGCAGCCAAAAATAAGTAAATAAAGTAAATACGTTTATTAAAAAAAAAGGAAGCAGAGCCAAGGCCCGTAGGTAGAGAGTTCAGCTTTCCCTTCTTCCGTGATGCCATTGTCCCATTCAAACTCCCAGGACAGGAGAAAAATGTTATATCAACGATAGTAGAGAAGACCTTCAAGATGGCGGAAGAGTAAGACGTGGAGATCACCTTCCTCCCCACAAATACATCAGAAATACATGTGCATGTGGAACAACTCCTACAGAACACCTACTGAACGCTGGCAGAAGACCTCAGACTTCCCAAAAGGCAAGAAACTCCCTACAAACCTGGGTAGGGCAAAAGAAAAAAGAAAAAACAGAGACAGAAGAATAGGGATGGGATCTGCACCAGTTGGAGGGAGCTGTGAAGGAGGAAAAGCTTGCACACACTAGGAAGCCCCTTCACTGGTGGAGACGGGGGTGGCGGGGTGGAAGCTTAAGAACCACAGAGGAGAATGCAGCAACAGGGGTGCAGAGGGCAAAGAGGAGAGATTCCCACACAGAGGATCGGTGCCGACCAGCACTCACCAGCCCGAGAGGCTTGTTTGCTCACCCGCCAGGGTGGGTGGGGGCTGGGGGCTGAGGCTTGGGCTTTGGAGGTCAGATCCCAGGGAGAGGACTGGTGTTGGCTGCATGAACACAGCCTGAAGGGGGCTAGTGCGCCACAGCTAGCTGGGAGGGAGTCGGGGAGAAAGTCTGGACCTGCCTAAGAGGCAAGAGACCATTGTTTTGGGTGCGTGAGGAGAGGGGATTGAGAGCACAACCTAAACAAGCTGCAGAGATGGGCATGAACTGCGGCTATCAGCAGAGACACCAGAGATGGGCATGAAATGCTAAGGCTGCTGCTGCTGCCAGCAAGAAGCCTGTGTGCAAGCACAGGTCACTATCCACACCTCCCCTCCCGGGAGCCTGTGCGGCTTGCCATTGCCAGGGTCCCATGATCCAGGGACAACTTCCCCGGGAGAACACACGGTGCACCTCAGGCTGTTGCAAAATCACGCTGGCCTCTGCCGTGGCAGGCTCGCCATGCATTCTGTACCCCTCCCTCCCACCGGCCTGAGTGAACCAGAGCCCCCTAATCAGCTGCTCCTTTAACCCTGTCCTGTCTGAGCAAAGAATAGATTCCCTCAGGCGTCCTACACTCAGAGGCGGGGCCAAATCCAAAGCTGAACCCCAGGAGCTGTGCGAACAAAGACAAGAAATGGAAACCTCTCCCAGCAGCCTCAGGAGCAGCAGATTAAATCTCCACAATAAACTTGATGTACCCTGCATCTGTGGAATACCTGAATAGACAATGAATAATCCCAGAATCGAGGCAGTGGACTTTGGGAGCAACAATATATATATATATTTCCTTTTTCTCTTTTTGTGAGTGTGTATGTGTATTCTTCTTTGTGTGATTTTGTCTATAGCTTTGCTTTTACCAATTCTCCTAGCATTCTGTCTATCCTTTTTTATTTTTAGTATTATTTTTAACACTTGTTATCATTGGTGGATTTGTTTTTTGGTTTGGTTGCTCACTTCTTTCTTTCTTTCCTTTCTTATTACTTTTTAATTTTTCAATAATTTTTAATAATTATTTTTTATTTTAGTAACTTTTATTTTATTTTCTTTCTTTCTTTCTTTCTTTCTTTCCTTTCTTTCTTTCTCCCTTCCTTCCTCCCTTTCTTCCTTCCTCCCTTTCTTGCTTTCTTTCTTTCTTTCCTTCCTTCCTTCCTTCCTTTCTTCTTTCCTCTCCCTTTTCTTCTGAACCATGTGGCTGACAGAGTCTTGGTACTCTGGCCAGGTGTCAGGCCTGAGCCTCTTAGGTGGGAGAGCCGAGTTCAGGACATTGGTCCAGGAGAAATCTCCCAGCTCCACATAGTATTAAATGGCAAAAGCTCTCCCAGAGATATCCATCTCAATGCTAAGACCCAGCTCCACTCAATGACCAACAGGCTACAATGCTGGACACCCTATGGCAAACAACTAGCAAGACAGGAACACAACCCCACCCATTAGCAGAGAGGCTGCCTAAAATCATAATAAGGTGACAGACACCCCAAAACACACCACTAGACACAGTCCTGCCCACCAGAAAGACAAGATCCAGGCTCTTCCTCCAGAACACAGGCACCAGTCCCCTCCACCAGGAAGCCTACACAACCCACTGAACCAACCTTATCCTCTGAGGGCACACACCAAAAACAACAGGAACTGTGAACCTACAGCCTGTGAGAAGGATACCCCAAACACAGTAAGTTAAACAAAATGTGAAGACAGAGAAACCCCCAGCAAATGAAGGAGCAAGGTAAAAACCCACCAGACCGAACAAATAAAGAGGAAATAGGCAGTCTACCTGAAAAATAATTCAGAGTAATGACAGTGAACATGATCCAAAATCTTGGAAATAGAATGGAGAAAATATGAGAAACGTTTAACAAGGACCTAGACGAACTAAGAGCAAACAATGACGAACAACACAATAAATGAAATTTAAAATTCTCTAGAAGGAATCAATAGCAGAATAACTGAGGCAGAAGAATGGATAAGTGACCTGGAAGATAAAATAGTGGAAATAACTACCGCAGAGCAGAATGAAAAAAGAATGAAAAGAATTGAGGAAAGTCTCAGAGACCTCTGGGACAACACTAAACACACCAACATTCAAATTATAGGGGTCTCATAAGAGGAAGAGAAAAAGAAAGGGACTGAGAAAATGTTTGTAGAGATTATAGTTGAGAACTTCCCTTATATGGGAAAGAAAATAGTTAATCAAGTGCAGAGAGTCCCATACAGGAAAAATCCAAGGAGAAACACGCCAATATACATATTAATCAAACTATCAAAAATTCAATACAAAGAAAAAATATTAAAAGCAGCAAGGGAAAAACAACAAATAACATACCAGGGAATCCCCATAAGGTTAACAGCTGATCTTTCAGCAGAAACTCTGCAAGCCAGAAGGGAGTGGCAGGACATATTTAAAGTGATGAAGGGAAAAACCTACAACCATGATTACCCAGCAAGAATCACATTCAGATTTGATGGAGAAATGAAAACCTTTACAGACAAGCAAAACCTAAGAATTCAGCACCACCAAACCAGCTTTACAACAAATGCTAAGGGAACTTCTCTAGGCAGGACACACAAGAGAAGGAAAAGACCTACAATAACAATCCCAAAACAATTAAGAAAATCGTAATAGGAACATACATATCCATAATTACCTTAAATGTAAATGGATTAAATACTCCAGCCAAAAGGCATGGATACAAAAACAAGAACTGTATGAATAGATACAAAAACAAAACCCGGGGGGCTTCCCTGGTGGCGCAGTGGTTGGGAGTCTGCCTGCCGATGCAGGGGACACAGGTTCGTGCCCCGGTCTGGGAAGATTCCACATGCCGTGGAGCAACCTGGCCCGTGAGCTGTGGCCACTGGGCCTGCGTGTCTGGAGACTGTGCTCCGCAACGGGAGAGGCCACAGCAGTGAGAGGCCTGCATACGGCAAAAAAAAAAAAAAAAAAAAAAAAAAAAAAGCCCACAAAAAAACCAAAACAAAACCCGTATATATGCTGTCTACGAGAGACCCACTTCAGACTTAGGGACACATACAGACTGAAAGTGAGGGGATGGAAAAAGATATTCCATGCAAATGGAAATCAAAAGAAAGCTGGAGTAGCAATTTTCATATCAGGCAAAATAGACTAAAATAAAGACTATTACAAGAGACAAGGAAGGACACTACATAATGATCAAGGGATCAATCCAAGAAGAAGATATAACAATTGTAAATATTTATGCACCCAACATAGGAGCACCTCGATACATAAGGCAAATACTAACAGCCAGAAAAGGGGAAATTGACAGTAACACAACTATAGCAGGGGACTTTAACACCACACTTTCACCAATGGACAGATCATACAAAATGAAACTACATAAGAAAACACAGGCTTTAAATGATACATTAAGCAAGATGGACTTAATTGATATTTATAGGAAATTCTATCCAAAAACATCAGAATACACTTTTTTCTCAAGTGCTCATGGAACATTCTCCAGGATAGATCATATCTTGGGTCACAAATCAAGCCTTGGTAAATTTAAGAAAATTGAAATTGTATCAAGAATTGTTTCCAACCACAAAGCTATGAGACTAGATATCAATTACAGGAAAAAAATTTGTAAAAAATGCAAACACATGGAGGCTAAACAATACACTACTAAATAACGAAGTGATCACTGAAGAAATCAAAGAGGAAATAAAAGAATACCTAGAAACAAATGACACTGAAAACACTACGACCCAAAACCTATGGGATGCAGCAAAAGCAGTTCTAAGAGGGAAGTTTATAGCAATACAGTGCGACCACAGGAAAGAGGAAACAACTTAAACAACCTAACCTTACACCTACAGCAATTAGAGAAAAAGAACAAAAACACCCCAAAGTTAGCAGAAGGAAAGAAAAAGATCAGATTACAAATAAAAAGAAATGAATGAAACAATAGCAAAGATCAGTAAACCTAAAAGCTGGTTCTTTGAGAAGATAAACAAAATTGATAAACCATTAGCCAGACTCATCAAGAAAAAAAAGGGAGAAGACTAAAATTAATAGAATTAGAAATGAAAAAGGAGAAGTAACTACTGACACTGCAGAAATACAAAGGATCGTGAGAGATTACTACAAGCAACTATATCCCAATAAAATGGACAACCTGGAAGAAATCGACAAATGCTTAGAAAAGCACAACCTTCTGAAATTTAACCAGGAAGAAATAGAAAATATAAACCAACCAATCACAAGCACTGAAATTGAGACTGTGATTAAAAATCTTCCAACAAACAAAAGCCCAGGACCTGATGGCTTCACAGGCAAATTCTATCAAACATTTAGAGAACAGGTAACACCTGTCCTTCTCAAAACCTTACAAAATATAGCAGAGGAAGGAACACCCCCATACTCATTCTACGAGGCCACCATCTCCCTGATATGAAAACCAGACACAGATGACACAAAAAAAGAAAGCTACAGGCCAATTTCACTGATGAACATAGATGCAAATATCCTCAAGAAAATTCTAGCAAACAGAATCGAACAGCACATTAAAAGGATCATACACCATGATCAAGTGGGGTTTTACCTCAGGAATGCAAGTATTCTTCAATATACATAAAGCAATCAATTTGATACACCATATTAACAAACTGAATTATAAAGACCATATGATCATCTCAATAGGTGCAGAAAAAGCTTTTGACAGAATTCAATCCCCATTTATGATGAAAACCCTGCAGAAAGTAGGCATAGAGGGAATTTACCTCAATAAAATAAAAGCCATATATGACAAACCCACAGCCAACATCGTTCTCAATGGTGAAAAACTGAAACCATTTCCACTAAGATCAGGATCAAGACAAGGTTGCCCACTCTCACCACTATTATTCAACATAGTTTTGGAAGTTTTATCCACAGCAATCAGAGAAGGAAAAGAAATAAATGGAGTCCAAATTGGAAAAGAAAAAGTAAATCTCTCACTGATTGCAGATGACATTATACTATACATAGAGGATCTTAAAGACCTTTTTTAGTAGAAAACTACTATAGCTAATCAATGAATTTGGTGAAGTAGCAGGATACAAAATTAATGCACAGAAATCTCTTGTATTCCTATACACTAATGATGAAAAATCTGAAAGAGAAATTAAGGAAACACTCCCATTTACCATTGCAACAAAAAGAATCAGATACCTAGGAATAAACCTATCTAAGGAGACAAAAGACCTCTATGCAGACACAGATGAAAGAAATTAAAGATGATGCAAACAGATGGAGAGATACACCATGTTCTTGGATTGGAAGAATCAACATTGTGAAAATGACTGTACTACCCAAAGCAATGTACAGATTCAGTACAATCCCTATCAAACTACCAATGGCATTTTTCACAGAACTAGAACAAAAAATTTCACAATTTGTATGGAAACACAAAAGACCCCGAATAGCCAAAGCAATCTTGAGAAAGAAAAACGGAGCTGGAGCAATCAGGCTCCCAGACTTCAGATTTTACTACAAAGCTACAGTAAGGTAGTGGCACAAAAACAGAAATGTAGATCAGTGGAACAGGATAGAAAGCCCAGAGATAAACCCACGCACATATGGTCACCTTATTTTTGATAAAGGAGGCAGGAATGTACAGTGGAGAAAAGACAGCCTCTTCAATAAGTGGTGCTAGGAAAACTGGACAGCTACATGTAAAAGAATGAAATTAGAACACTCCCTAACACCATACACAAAAATAAACTCAAAATGGATTAAAGACCTTAATGTAAGGCCAGATATTATAAAACTGTTACAGGAATAGGCAGTACACTCTGTGACGTAAAGCACAGCAAGATCCTTTTTGACCCACCTCCTAGAGAAATGGAAATAATGACAAAAATAAACAAATGAGACCTCATGAAAGTTAAAAGCTTTTACACAGCAAAGGAAACCATAAACAAGACAAGGAAACAACCCTCAGAATGGGAGAATATATTTGCAAATGAAGCAACTGACAAAGGATTAATCTCCAATATTTACAAGCAGCTCATGCAGCTCAATATCCAGAAAACCAACAACCCAATCCAAAAATGGGCAGATGACCTAAACAGACATTTCTCCAAGACGATATACAGATTGCCAACAAACACATGAAAGAATGCTCAACATCACTAATCATTAGAGAAATGCAAATCAAAACTGCAATGAGGTATCACCTCACACTAGTCAGAATGGCCATCATCAAGAAATCTGCAAACAGTAAATGCTGGAGAGAGTGTGGAGAAAAGGGAACCCTCTTGCACTGTTGGTGGGAATGTAAATTGATAAAGCCACTATGGAGAACAGTATGGAGGTTCCTTAAAAAGCTAAAAATAGAACTACCATATGACCCAGCAATCCCAGTACTGGGCGTGTACCTTGAGAAAACCATAATTCTAAAAGAGTCATGTACCACAATGTTCATTGCAGCTCTATTTACAATAGCCAGGATATAGAAGCAACCTAAGTGTCCATCGACAGATGAATGAATAAAGAAGATGTGGCACATATATACAATGGAGTATTACTCAGCCATAAAAAGAAATGAACTTGAGTTATTAGTAGTGAGGTGGATGGACCTAGAGTCTGTCATACAGAGTGAAGTAAGTCAGAAAGAGAAAGACAAATACCATATGCTAACACATATATATGGAATCTAAAATAAAAAACAAACAGAAATGGTTATGAAGAACCTAGGGGCAGGACAGGAATAAAGTGGCAGATGTAGAGAATGAACTTGAGGATACGGGGAGGAGGAAGGGTAAGCTGGGACGAAATGAGAGAGTGGCATGGACATATATGCACTACCAAATGTAAAATAGATCGCTAGTGGGAAGCAGCCACATAGCACAGGGAGATCAGCTTGGTGCGTTTTGACCACCTAGAGGGTTGGGTTAGGGAGGGTGCGAGGGAGACACCAGAGGGAGGAGATATGGGGATATATGTGTATGTATAGCTGATTCACGTTGTTATAAAGCAGAAACTAACACACCATTTTAAAGCAATTATACTCCAATAAAGATGGTAAAAAAAAAAAAAACACCAAAAAAAACAATAGTAATAATGGTACAGATGAACCAGTTTGCAGGGCAGAAATAGAGACACAGCTGTAGAGAATAAACGTATGGACACCAAGGGGAGAAGGTGGCGGGGGGTGGGTGGTGGTGGTGTGATGAATTGGAAGATTGGGATTGACATATATACACTAATATGTATAAAATGGATAACTATTAAGAACCTGCTGTATAAAAAAATAAATAAAATAAAATTCAGTAATTCAAAAAAAAAGTATTAACTGCAGATAAAATTTTAAAATCCCCAAAACAATAGTAATAATGACTAAGTTTTTTTTACGGCTAACTCTGTTGGAAAGTTCTCTAATAAGTATTTATGAACTATCTCATTGAATAGTCACAACAACTCCAGGAGGTACATATATTTTCTTCATTTTACAGTTCAGGGAACTGAGGTGCAATGCGGAACACTGATGTACAGAGAGAGAGAGAGACAATAACTTCCTCCTGCTATAATACTATACGACACTGATTATGTAGACAATATCATTGTACTAGTTATATGTTACTTCATAACAAAGCAGCTAAAATCAGTAAAAATCTTACACAGTTTCTGTTGGTCAGAGATTTGGGAGCAACTTAGCTAGGGGGTTCTGGCTAAGGGTTTTTCATCAAATTGCAGTTATGGTGTAGGCTTGGTCTGCAGTTATGGTATAGGCTTGGTCTACAGTCACCTGAAGGCTTGACTGGGACTGATGAATTTGCGTCCTAGGTGGATTACTCACATGCCTGGCAAGATTGTTCTGGCTCCTGGCAAGAGGCCTCAGTTCTTTGCCATATGGACCTTTCCACAGAGCTGCCTGAGTTGTTTCCTCCTTACATGGTAGTTGGTTTCCAGAGAGAATGATTGGAAAGGGAGAGGGAGAGGGAGCAGGAGAGGGAGAAGGTGAGAGAAAGACCTTTTATATCCTAGACTTGGAAGCCATACTCTGTCACTTCTGCCATATTTATTTGTTAATATGTTAGTTAGTTTCATTTTCCTTGTCAGAAGTCAGTCACTAAGTCCAGCTCATATTCAAGGGCAGAGCAATTGGTCTCTACCTTTTTTTTAAATTGAAGTATAGTTGATTTATAATATTGTGTCAGTTTCAGATGTACAGCAAAGTGATTTGGTTTTATATATATATATTATATTTCAGATTTTTTTCCATTATAGGTTATTACAGTATATTGAATATGTCTCCACCTTTTAAGGGGAGGTATGTTTTGTAGGCATATTTTAAATTTGTAGGTATATTTTAAAATCATCACAAGGGCATTCCATGTTCATGAATGTTATAATTTAGTCCAAATTGACTTTTAACTTACTCTTTACACATATGTGTGAAAAAATATTCTCATAAAGAAACACATCCAAGTCCTTATTAGGAAGAATTGAATCTGCCTACGCCTTGTGCTAGAATTATGGGTATAAAACAATCATAGCCTTGATGTTTACTTCACTGTACTTCGGAAGCTAATTTTTAATTTATAAAAATGACGATTTTCTGTGCCTTTGTGGCTATTTTTGATATGTTTTCCATTTTTCCCTTGCTATATTGAAGTCAGTCTCTGTGGTACATTCATCATCCTTGAGTTACATTCCTAGGTAAAATGCAGTTTACAGACTCCAGCTCTGCACACCTATGTTCAAATCCCAGCCTCACCACTTGGTTTTGTGACCTTTGACACATTGATAGTCTAAGTCTCAATTTCCTCCTCTGTAAAATGGGGCTAATAATAGTGCACGTGTCATATGGTTGTGATGATTAAGTGATGTAATTTCATGTTAATTGTTTAGCACAGTGCTTGATACATAAGTGTTCAATGTAGTTCATTTTTTTTTAAATTGAAGTATAGTTGATTTACAATGTTGTGTTAGTTTCAGGTATACAGCAGAGTGATTCAGTTATACATATATGTGTGTGTGTGTATGTATATATATTCTTTTTCAGATTCTTTTACATTATAGGTTATTACAAGATATTGAGTATAGTTTTCTGTGCTATACAGTAGGTCCTTGTTGTTTATCTATTTTACATACAGTAGTGTATACATGTTAATCCCAAATTCCTAACTTATCCCTCCCCCCACCCCTGTTGTTATTTTTCTAATTATCTCATAACAGAACTGGTATAGTATCTGCCAGAAGATACACTGACATTGGTTTTTTAAAAATATTTGACTAACTGATGATAAGAGACCACCAACCTCTTTCTTATGGGTGTTACAGTATTTAAAAAGTGCCCCCTTTTTATGAATGGAGCTTTAAACCAATCATTTATCAAAAACCTGACTTTCAAGCACCTGATTTTCAAAGAATTTATCCATATTCCTGTAGGGTCAGGCCAAATGTCTTGATTGACTTTGCTATTCCCCTTTAAGGTCAGTTGGTTAATGACAGTAAAACACTTAATTGTGGTAGAGTTACAGGTCAGACTTCCCAGCTCATTCCAGTTTTACTGAGAATTTGCCTTTTGTTTTCTCTTTTCAGCCTTGTTCTCCATTAAGTGGATCTCAGATGATTGTGTTATCAATCACTGTGGCAGCACTTACTCTATATGGCCAATAATATGCTCAGAAAATCATGTACTTTCCTTCATAATACAGTTCTGTAGCTGTTTTCGTTGTATATGATAAGCAAAGCAATATGCAAGTTTCTATGTTGAGAAGTGGAATGTACCAAGACATGGAATTGATTCTCTTTTATAAATTCAGGAATTATTCAAAGTATTTAGTTCTTGGACTTTTAAAGACTGTGATTCTTGGATTAACTCTTAGGAAAAGTAAATAATTTAATTATCTGAATTCAGATATGTGTGTGTGCTATTCTTTCTTATTATGAACATTACTATTTAATGATAACATTGGAATATTCTGTTTTATGGAAAGTAATGAATCATCCAGCTCTCTGTGAAGGCAGGATATGATGGATGTGACAGTCCACAGAAGATTCTGTCAGGTAATTTGGCTTCAGTTTACCTCTGTCAGCCCAGTTCAGTGCTTAAAACTACACATCTCTTTAGTATATAAATGGGTATTACTGTCCAAGGTAGGCCGTGCAACTTTTTACATACAGGCTGTTTTTCCAGAGAAGGTAGTGGGAGGGAAGAAAACTTAAAAAATTTTTTTCCTTTGGTTGTTTTATAGAGATTCTTAATTCCGAATGTGCATCAGAATTATCTATTGGGCTTTAAAAAATCCAGATGCCAAGATTCCATCCTAGACTTAATAAGTTAGAAAACCTAGAGGTAGGGAACAGAGATGTGTAAAGTTAAAAAATCTCCATTGTTCATTTTAATGTACACTTAGATTTAACAGTAATCATATATGCTGAAGTTTTGTTGGGAAAAAATACCAGTAGTCACTTGGCAGTTTTCTTTTTACCTGAAGCACAGTCTAGGAATTAATGTAGTATCTAGTATACAGTAAACAAGCTCTGTCATGGGTAGGAATTTTGCACAGAGCTTCAAAGCCAGGTTGAAGGAAATAAGGAAGTCGTAACAGGGAACCTCTCTGTTTCCATAGCTTGGGTTAGAGTAATTCCTTGGAAAAGCTCTGCTCTTACAGGAAATCTAGTAAATCAGTTCTGAGCTGCATTTCAATTTTAATTTTGACAAACTCATTAACATTTCAATGTTTTTTTCCTCATGTTCGGTTTTATAGACTTCATGCTTCAAAATAAGGTTGTAAATGATTGCATTCTTGTGATAATTTGAACTTTCTGTTTAGAATCTATTGGATTTTATAATCTTGCATAGGGTATTTAGTAATTCAAGGTTTAAAATCTCAGAATGAATAATCTGTTACATGAATCTTACTTTCAGCTGTAGTCCTTGAGGATAGTTGCTATGTTCTGCTCACAACTCTGACTCTAGTTATATTTAGTTAGCTCCCTATTTGTCTTTACCTCCAGCATCAGCACAGTGTTTGGCACATGTTTGGATGTTAATATCCATTGAATGATTAAACCCCCAGATCTACCCAGTTTTTACTCTGTTACTCGACTTCTTTTCGCCTGATAGAAATGCATGACATGTTTTATTATAGCAGGTTTTTTTTCTTTTAATACCTGCTGTGACCATCTAGTACTTTTTGGAGCATGAAGAGACGTACCCACTGAGAAATGAGTCCCTTACTCTGTTCCCTTTGCTACTGCACATGACAACACCTCTCAGAGAAGTAGTTTTAAGCATTGAACTTGATATGTTAATTGGTTTATATTCCTGAACTGGAAAAATTATTTAAAATCATCACCATCCTGCTCCTCACAATACAGTGAGTCATTTTGCACTTACATTTTTGGGTGCCAGAATGCATATGTGTTACTCTGGAAAAACATTTTACCTTTTGTGAAAGATGGCTTGGAAGAATTAAATGTGTGTGAAGTGAATGAGAGTGACAATAAAAATTATTTTTGGAAAGCTTGCCTTTAAAAACTAGTTTTTCACCAGAAAACTTGAGCAGTAGAATATATGTAGCTTTTTATAATTTTTAAGTGATTTTGCGTATTCTACCATGTTTAATATATTTAATCTTCAAATAACCAGGGATAAACTTAAAACTTTACATTTGAAAGATTAAACAGTGGAGAAAGCATTGCGACTTTCTTACAGCAGTTCATAGTTTTAATAATTTCTATCATTTAATAAAAAATTGTAATGCATCAGGAGCTTTGCTGATTGCTTTATATAATATCTCATTTCATCTCACAGCAACCCCCTAAAGTAGGTATTATGAATGGGGAAACTGAGGCTCAGAGCAGGTACCTTAGTAATTAATTGAAGACCAAGTGTCACAATAAGTGTATGAGATTGGCTTCAAGTCCATTGGAGTTGAAAGTTCTTGTTCTTAACCACACTAACATGCTCTGGAGCTTGAATGCAACTTTCCTAATAACGAATTAATTTCCCCCATCATATCATACTTTCTTTTTATCACAGCTACCGTAGACCCCAAATCAATGAAGACAATGTAGATGTACTGGCCACATTTATAAATTGTAGATTTGTTTTAGTTAAAATAAATAAAGCATTATAAAATTTATACAATAATGCCTTGTATAATGAATTTTATTAATGATACTAAAAATAATTATTTGATAAGATTTTACTGTCTTACTGCTCCTTATTTTGCAGAACAATAGCTTGACTATTGTTTGCACTGAGATTTGTTGTTTTATAAACTATAATACTCAGACGACAAATATTCACTCTGACCAAATAATATCTTTCCTCTATCCCGTGCATACTATTATTCACAGTTGTACTCTAAAGAAATCCTTTTGGATTATGGTGATATAAGTAGCTAGTGCACCAGAAAATTCACAGAGGAGCATAGCCATGGAAAAGCCAAATATGCTGGTTTTGAGAAAAATCCATCTTTTTTTTTTTTTTTTTTTTTTTCTTTTTGCGGTATGTGGGCCTCTCACTGTTGTGGCCTCTCCCACTGCGGAGCACAGGCTCCGGACGCACAGGCCCAGCGGCCATGGCTCACGGGCCCAGCCGCTCCGCGGCATATGGGATCTTCCCAGACCGGGGCACGAACCCGCCTCCCCTGCATCGGCAGGCGGACTCTCAACCACTGCGCCACCAGGGAAGCCCTTTTTTTTTTTTTTTTTTTTTAAACAGGTCCTCACAGTCACCCCTTCGCGTGGCATGGCTGGATTTGCAGTGCTTCTGTAAGTGTGCTGTCTCTCTTTGTCCAAGTTACTGGTCAGATGACTGTGTCATAAAACCACCATCACCACCTCCACTCCTGGTACTAATTAGCACCCTGTTTGTCAGCTTCAGTCCAGTGGTAAGGACTTGAGTGGTTATAAATACTGTAATACTTTTTCACCTGTGAAAGTAGCTCTTCCAAAGACAAAGAAGAAAACACAGCAGGCAGGAAGGCTGCATTATTGACACCTGAGCTGTTCCTTTCTCTGGACAATTTCAAGCTTTAACATCTGTTCTGAACACTGCATTTATTAAATGAAATAACAAAATACATTCATCTGTATAAATAGTCCTCCCAGGGGATACAGAATGGGGTTTCCCTCTTTTTTTTTTTAACATCTTTATTGGAGTATAATTGCTTTACAATGGTGTGTTAGTTTCTGCTTTATAACAAAGTGAATCAGTTATACATATACATATGTTCCCATATCTCCTCCCTCTTGCGTCTCCCTCCCTCCCACCCTCCCTATCCCACCCATCCAGGTGGTCACAAAGCACCGAACTGATCTCCCTGTGCTATGCGGCTGCTTCCCACTTGCTATCTATTTTACGTTTGGTAGTGTATATGTGTCCATGCCACTCTCTCACTTTGTCACAGCTTACCCTTCCCCCTCCCCATATCCTCAGGTCCATTCTCTCGTAGGTCTGTGTCTTTATTCCCGTCTTACCCCTAGGTTTTTCATGACATTCTTTTTCTTATTTCCATATATATGTGTTAGCATATGGTATTTGTCTTTCTCTTTCTGACTTACTTCACTCTGTATGACAGACTCTAGGTCCATCCACCTCACTATAAATAACTCAATTTCGTTTCTTTTTATGGCTGAGTAATATTCCATTGTATATATGTCCCACATCTTTATCCATTCATCCGATGATGGACATTTATGTTGTTTCCATCTCCTGGCTATTGTAAATAGAGCTGCAATGAACATTTTGGTACATGACTCTTTTTAAATTATGGTTTTCTCAGGGTATATGCCCAGTAGTGGGATTGCTGGGTCATATGGTAGTTCTATTTGTAGTTTTTTAAGGAACCTCCATACTGTTTTCCATAGTGGCTGTACCAATTCACATTCCCACCAGCAGTGCATGAGTGTTCCCTTTTCTCCACACCTGCATCAGCATTTATTGTTTCTAGATTTTTTGATGATGGCCATTCTGACCGGTGTGAGACGATATCTCATTGTAGTTTTGATTTGCATTTCTCTAATGATTAATGATGTTGAGCATTCTTTCATGTGTTTGTTGGCAATCTGTATATCTTCTTTGGAGAAATGTCTATTTAGGTCTTCTGCCCATTTGTGGATTGGGTTGTTTATTTTTTTGTTATTGAGCTGCATGAGCTGCTTATAAATTTTGGAGATTAATCCTTTGTCAGCTGCTTCATTTGCAAATATTTTCTCCCATTCTGAGGGTTGTCTTTTCGTCCTGTCTGTGGTTTCCTTTGCTGTGAAAAAGCTTTAAGTTTCATTAAGTCTCATTTGTTTATTTTTGCTTTTATTTCCATTTCTCTAAGACGTGGTTCAAAAAAGACTGCTGTGATTTGTGTCATAGAGTGTTCTGCCTATGTTTTCCTTGAAGATTTTGATAGTTTCTGGCCTTAAATTTAGGTCTTTAATCCATTTTGAGCTTATTTCTGTGTATGGTGTTAGGGAGTGTTCTAATCTCATACTTTTACATGTCCCTGTCCAGTTTTCCCAGCACCACTTATTGAAGAGGCTGTCCTACTCCACTGTACATTCCTGCCTCCTTTATCAAAGATAAGGTGACCATATGTGCGTGGGTTTATCTCTGGGCTTTCTATCCTGTTCCATTGATCTATATTTCTGTTTTTGTGCCAGTACCATGCTGTCTTGATTACTGTAATGTTGTAGTATAGTCTGAAGTCAGGGAGCCTGATTCCTCCAGCTCCGTTTTTCATTCTCAAGATTGCTTTGGCTATTTGGGGTATTTTGTGTTTCTATACAAATTGTGAAATTTTTTGTTCTAGTTCTGTGAAAAATGCCAATGGTAGTTTGATAGAGATTGCATTGAATCTGTAGATTGCTTTGGGTAGTAGAGTCATTTTCACAATGTTGATTCTTCCAATCCAAGAACATGGTATATCTCTCCATCTATTTGTATCATCTTTAATTTCTTTCATCAGTGTCTTATTATTTTCTGCATACAAGTCTTTTGTCTCCTTAGGTAGCTTTCTTCCTAGATATTTTATTCTTTTTGTTGCAATGGTAAATGGGAGTGTTTTCTTGATTTCACTTTCAGATTTTTCATCATAAGTATATAGGAATGCCAGAGATTTCTGTGCATTAATTTTGTATCCTGCTACTTTACCAAATTCATTGATTAGCTCTAGTAGTTTTCTGGTAGCATCTTTAGGATTCTCTATGTATAGTATCATGTCATCTGCAAACAGTGACAGCTTTACTTCTTCTTTTCCGATTTGGATTCCTTTTATTTCCTTTTCTTCTCTGATTGCTGTCGCTAAAACTTCCAAAACTATGTTGAATAAGAGTGGTGAGAGTGGGCAACTTTGTCTTGTTCCTGATCTTAGTGGAAATGGTTTCAGTTTTTCACCATTGAGGACGATGTTGGCTGTGGGTTTGTCATATATGGCCTTTATTATGTTGAGGAAACTTCCCTCTATGCCTACTTTCTGCAGGGTTTTTATCATAAATGGGTGTTGAATTTTGTTGAAAGCTTTCTATGCATCTACTGGGATGATCATGTGGTTTTTCTCCTTCAATTTGTTAATATGGTGTATCACGTTGATTGATTTGCGTATATTGAAGAATGCTTGCATTCCTGGAATAAACCCCACTTGATCATGGTGTATGATGCTTTTAATGTGCTGTTGGATTCTGTTTGCTAGTATTTTGTTGAGGATTTTTGCATCTATGTTCATCAGTGATATTGGCCTGTAGTTTTCTTTCCTTGTGACATTCTTGTCTGGTTTTGGTATGAGGGTGATGGTGGCCTCATAGAATGAGTTTAGGAGTGTTCTTCCCTCTGCTATATTTTGGAAGAGTTTGAGAAGGATAGGTGTTAGCTCTTCTCTAAATGTTTGATAGAATTCGCCTGTGAATCCATCTGGTCCTGGGCTTTGTTTGTTGGAAGATTTTTAATCACATTTTCAATTTCAGTGCTTGTGATTGGTCTGTTCATATTTTCTATTTCTTCCTGATTCAGTCTTGGCAGGTTGTGCATTTCTAAGAATGTGTCCATTTCTTCCAGGTTGTCCATTTTATTGGCATAGAGTTTCTTGTAGTAATCTCTCATGATCTTTTGTATTTCTGCAGTGTCAGTTGTTACTTCTCCTTTTTCATTTCTAATTCTATTGATTTGAGTCTTCTCACTTTTTTTCTTGATGAGTCTGGCTAGTGGTTTATCAATTTTGTTTATCTACTTAAAGAACCAGCTTTTAGTTTTATTGATCTTTGCTATCATTTCCTTCATTTCTTTTTCATTTATTTCTGATCTGATCTTTATGATTTCTTTCCTTCTGCTAACTTTGGAGTTTTTTTTCTACTTTCTCTAATTGCTTTAGGTGCAAGCTTAGGTTGTTTATTTGAGATCTTTCTTGTTTCTTAAGGTAGGATTGTATTGCTATAAACTTCCCTCTTAGAATTGCTTTTGCTGCATTCCATAGGTTTTGGGTCATCGTGTATCCATTGTCATGTGTTTCTAGGTATTTTTTGATTTTCTCTTTGATTTCTTCATTGATCACTTCGTTACTAAGTAGTGTATTGTTTAGCCTCCATGTGTTTGTGTTTTTTACAGATCTTTTCCGATAATTGATCCGGTAATTGATATCTAGTCTCATAGCGTTGTGGTCAGAAAAGATACTTGATACAATTTCAATTTTCTTAAATTTACCAAGGCTTGATTTTTTTTTTTTTTTTCAGTACGCGGGCCTCTCACTGCCGTGGCCCCTCCCGCCATGGAGCACAGGCTCCGGACACGCAGGCTCAGCGGCCACGGCTCACGGTCCCAGCCGCTCTGCGGCACGTGGGATCCTCCCGGACCGTGGCACGAACCTGTGTCCCCTGCATCGGCAGGCGGACTGTCAACCACTGTGCCACCAGGGAAGCCCACCAAGGCTTGATTTTTGACCCAAGATATGATCTATCATGGAGAATGTTCCATGAGCACTTGAGAAAAATGTGTATTCTGTTGTTTTTGGATGGAATGTCCTATAAATATCAATTAAGTCCATCTTGTTTAATGTATCATTTCAAGCTTGTGTTTCCTTACTTATTTTCATTTTGGATGATCTGTCCATTGCTGAAAGTGGGGTGTTAAGGTCCCCTACTATGATTGTGTTGCTGTCCATTTCCCCTTTTATGGCTGTTAGTATTTGCCTGATGTATTGAGGTGCTCCTATGTTGGGTGCATATATATTTACAATTGTTATATCTTCTCCTTGGATCGATCCCTTGATCATTTTGTAGTGTCCTTCTTTGTCTCTTGTAATAGTCTTTATTTTAAAGTGTATTTTGTCTGATATGAGAATTGCTACTCCAGCTTTCTTTTGGTTTCCGTTTGCATGGAATATCTTTTTCCATACCCTCACTTTCAGTCTGTATGTGTCCCTAGGTCTGAAGTGGGTCTCTTGTAGACAGCATATATATGGGTCTTGTTTTTGTATCCATTCAGCCAGTCTGTGTCTTTTGCTGGGAGCATTTAATCCATTTACATTTAAGGTAATTATCGACATGTATGTTCCTATTCCCATTTTCTTAATTGTTTTGGGTTTGTTGTTGTAGGTCTTTTCCTTCTGTTGTGTTTCTTGCCTAGAGAAGTTCCTTTAGCACTTGTTGTAAAGCTGATTTGGTGGTGCTGAACTGTCTCAGCTTTTGCTTGTCTGTAAAGGTTTTAATTTCTCCATCAAATCTGAATGAGATCCTTGCTGGGTAATCTTGGTTGTAGATTTCTCTCCTTCATCACTTTAAATATGTCCTGCCAGTCCCTTCTGGCTTGCAGAGTTTCTGCTGAAATATCAGCTGTTAACCTTATGGGGATTCCCTTGTGTGTTATTTGTTTTTTTTCCCTTGCCGCTTTTAATGTTTTCTTTGTATTTAATTTTTGACAGTTTGATTAATATGTGTTTTGGCGTGTTTCTCCTTGATTTATCCTGTATGGGACTCTCTGTGCTTTCTGGACTTGATTAACTATTTCCTTTCCCATAGTAGGGTTGTTTTCAACTATAATCTCTTCAAATATTTTCTCAGTCCCTTTCTTTTTCTCTTCTTCTTCTGGAACCCCTATAATTCAAATGTTGGTGCATTTAATATTGTCCCAGAGGTCTCTGAGACTGTCCTCAATTCTTTTCATTCTTTTTTCTTTATTCTGCTCTGCAGTAGCTATTTCCACTCTTTTATCTTCCAGGTCACTTATCCGTTCTGCCTCAGTTATTCTGCTATTGATCCCATCTAGAGTATTTTTAATTTCATTTATTGTATTGTTCACCATTGCTTGTTTCATCTTTAGTTCTTCTAGGTCCTTGTTAAATGTTTCTTGCATTTTCTCTATTTCCAAGATTTTGGATCATCTTTACTATCATCATTCTGAATTCTTTTTCAGGTAGACTGCCTATTTCCTCTTCATTTGTTAGGTCTGGTGGGTTTTTATCTTGCTCCTTCACCTGCTGTGTGTTTTTCTGTCTTCTCATTTTGCTTATCTTACTGTGTTTGGGGTCTCCTTTTTTCAGGCTGCAGATTCATAGTTCCCATTGTTTTTGGTGTCTGTCCCCAGTGGCTAAGGTTGGTTCAGTGGGTTGTGTAGGCTTCCTGGTGGAGGGGGCTAGTGCCTGTGTTCTGGTGGATGAGGCTGGATCTTGTCTTTCTGGTGGGCAGGTCCATGTCTGGTTGTGTGTTTTGGGGTGTCTGTGGCCTTATTATGATTTTAGGCAGCCTCTCTGCTAATGGGTGGGGTTGCGTTCCTGTCTTGCTAGTTGTTTGGCATAGGGTGTCCAGCACTGTAGCTTGCTGGTCGTTGAGGGAATCTGGGTGCTGGTGTTGAGATGGAGATCTCTGGGAGATTTTCGCCATTTGATATTATGTGGAGCTGGGAGGTCTCTTGTGGACCAGTGTCCTGAAGTTGGCTCTCCCACCTCAGAGGCACAGCACTGACTCCTTGCTGCAGTACCAAGAGCCTTTTATCCACACGGCTTAGAATATAACGGAGAAAAAGTAGAAAGAAAGAGGATAAAATAAAATAAAGTAGAATAAAATAAAATAAAAGTTATTAAAATAAAAAAATAGTTTTTATGGAAAAAAAACAAACGGATCGATGGAACCCTAGGCCAAATGGTGAAAGCAAAGCTATATAGACAGACTATTACACAGAAGCATACACATACACACTCAGAAAAAGAGGAAATTGGGAAAAAATCATAAATCTTGCTCTCAAAGTCCACCTCCTCAATTTGGGATGATTCGTTGTCTATTCATGTATTCCACAGTTGCAGGGTACATCAAGTTGATTCTGGAGCTTTAATCCGCTGCTCCTGAGGCTGCTGGGAGAGATTTCCCTTTCTCTTCTTTGTTTGCACAGCTCCCGGGGCTCAGCTTTGGGTTTGGCCCCGCCTCTGCGTGTAGGTCGCTGGAGGGCGTCTGTTCTTTGCTCAGACAGGACCGGGTTAAAGGAGCAGTCGCTTCGGGGACTCTGGCTCAGTCAGGCCGGAGGGAGGGAGGGGCACGGAGTGTGGGGCGAGCGTGCGGCGGCAGAGGCCGGGGGGACGTTGGGCCAGCCTGAGGCGCGCCGTGAGTTCTCCCGTGTAAGTTTTCCCTGGATCCCGGGACCCTGGCAGTGGTGGGCTGCACAGGCTCCCCGGAAGCGGGGCGTGGACAGTGACCTGTGCTCGCACCCAGGCTTCTTGGTGGCGGCAGCAGCAGCCTTAGCGTCTCATGCCCGTCTCTGGGGTCCGCGCTGATAGCCGCAGCTCGCGCCCGTCTCTGGAGCTCCTTTAAGCAGCGCTCTTAATCCCCTCATCTCGCGCACCAGGAAACAAAGAGGGAAGAAAAAGTCTCTTGCCTCTTCGGCAGGTCCAGACTTTTCCCCGGACTCCCTCCCGGCTAGCCGTGGTGCACTAACACCCTGCAGGCTGTGTTCATGCTGCCAGTGCTCTCCCTGGGCTCTGACCGAAGCCCAAGCCTCAGCTCCCAGCCCCCACCCGCCCCGGCGGGTGAGCAGACAAGCCTCTCCGGCTGGTGAGTGCTGGTTTGCACCGATCATCTGTGCGGGAATCTCTCCGCTTTGCCTTCCGCACCCCTGTTGCTGCGCTCTCCTCCACGGCTCCGAAGCTTTCCCCTTCCGCCACCCGCAGTCTCCGCCCGCTAAGGGGCTTCCTAGTGTGTGGAAACCATTCCTCCTTCACAGCTCCCTCCCACTGGTGCAGGTCCCGTCCCTAACCTTTTGTCTCTGTTTATTCTTTTTTCTCTTGCCCTACCCAGGTACGTGGGGGAGTTTCTTGCCTTTTGGGGGGTCTGAGGTCTTCTGTCAGCGTTCAGTAGGTGTTCTGTAGGAGTTGTTCCACGTGTAGATGAATTTCTGATGAATCTGTGGGGAGGAAGGTGATCTCCACGTCTTACTCTTCCGCCATCTTCCCCCTCCTCCGGTTTCCCTCTTTTTTTTTTTTTTTTTTTTTTTTTTTTTTCCCAGTATGTGGGCCTCTCACTGTTGTGGCCTCTCCCATTGCGGAGCACAGGCTCCGGACGCGCAGGCTCAGCGGCCATGGCTCACGGGCCCAGCCGCTCCGCAGCATGTGGGATCCTCCCAGACCGGGGCACGAACCCATGTCCCCTGCATTGGCAGGCGGACTCTCAACCACTGCGCCACCAGGGAAGCCCCGGTTTCCCTCTTTTTAAAAAAAGTGAAACACAGCTGACATAGTCTGCTGTCTGTTTAATGTCAAGAAAAGCAGCCTGTGATATAGGAAAGGAACATATGAGGAAAGATTTTTTTCCCCTCTTTGACTGTGGTGTGACTGCTGCTGAGGATATGCTTATGTGTATTCTCCTACAATTTTTAATTACTGGGTTTAATTGTTGGCAGGTGGATAAGAGTTCTGTTATATGTAACGTTTAATTGTTTATCCTTTGCTCTTTGTTAGAAATTGAATGCATTAGTTTGAAAATGAGACTCAAGAGGTCTGTTGTGGTAATGTGTTCCTTTTCCTGCTAGAGGACAAAATAAACTCAGATTATAAAGTTCTAATTCTTGCAAGGTCAGAAACTTTCCTCACAAATAGCAATCACATGACTACCAATGAATATGTAGGTCACACACTTAACATTCTTAATAAAAGTAAAAAATGTGAGGAAAATATAGCCATTTTTAGATGGATATAGAAGTCCATTCTGAAACCAATGTAGAGAACATCAATAAATATTCCAACTTTTTTTCCTTCTATTATCACAGTTATGACTTAGACCTTCTTTCTCTCACCTTCCCCCTCTTTCCTCCTAGTTTCTTAAAGACTTCGTCTAGATTCTGAATGGGCTTTCTCCATTTACGTAGCTCTCACTTAGCACTCCCATGCCCTAAAGCCTCAGTTGTCTGTAGACCCTAACCTCTAGCAGGTTGTGGAGCTCAAAGCAGGTGGCTTGGTTTTTAGAAAAGGGACTGAAAAAGTGAAAAAGTCTAAAGGGTTTCAGAGAAGTAAAAATAGACTGGTTATAGATGTGTAGAGGAAGTCTCATGAAAGATGTGATTCTAGGTTATGAATGATCGTGAAGTGTTGGAGGTAGTGGAAGATAACACTTAAATGCGAACAGAAAGCTAGGGGGAGGTGGAGAGTAGGCCTTATGGAAGATGAGAAATAATATTGGTGAACCCTGGAAGAAAATATACTCTGAGGATATTGGTGAAGCATTTGAAATGAGGGAAAGAAGAAAAGGAATGTTCAGTCAGTACTTACTGGTCTTGTACCTACATTAATGCTGTCCTTAGTGTGCCCAGGGTGAATATCACATGATGCATAGATTATTTCTCATGTGACTCACATATGATCATACATTTATGACCCATCTATGACTACTGGCTCACCTGTCCAGTATCTAAGTGGCAAATGCGAGCTTAACCCTTTGTGAAATTACACCTGTGGTGTGAAATGCAACAAAAATACTGAGTGGTATGAATTGCTACTTTGAATTTGACAAAAAATGTCTTTTATTTAGCCAAGTTAAACAAGAAGTGCTACATTTCACTTGCAAAGAACTTCTAACTGTGAGTTTTATGAACCCAGTGGAAAAGTCAAGTTTGCCTGCAAAACACTTATTTATATTGGTGATTTGGATTGCTAAGCTGTTGTAAAGTGGCTTTTGTTTGTTTGTTTATTAATAGGTACAGGAAAAACTTAGATTATCTAAGTAGATTTTTTCCCTGTCAGACCAACACTGACTATTAATTCACATTCTCACATAGTTCTCATTCAGTTTGAAATGACTCAAGCTGATTACTTTAGTATCTGCCTCCATATCTTTAAAGAACATCTGTATATTGTACTTCATTTTAAGACATTATTTATTGAATTTTCTTTAGTAAAGGTAAGGATTTAGTTCTATTTCACCTACTACACATACACGTTTCTATTCCTCCATGCTCCCAAAATATTATGGTATAAATTTGGGTATTTTCTCTCAATTTTTCCTGTATTTGATACATTGTTCCCAGAATATTAATGTAAACATTCCCTCTCCCACTGGACAATAAGGGGAAAAAAATCTCAGAACATTTACAAATGCAGCTGCCCTTTATATAACTCTGGTTATGTGATATTCACCTAACCTCAAACTTTACTCTGGATATATATGTTTTACGTGTTTTGATCTACTGTATTGTTTGGAGTCTCATTAAAAGTCAAGGTGAGCTGGTTTCAAGACAGCTCTGACAATGCTAAGAAATCTAGCACAATTCTTCTAGCATAGAGAAACAAGTATGCTGTATGTTGTATGTTGCTAACAACTTAAGAGGAAAAAAATAGTTTAGGTCTTAAACATCCTGGCAAAAATAACACCCATAGTATACACAAATCAGTAATAACATATAATTTTTGAAATGAGATTTTATTTAATGAATGTCAACAAGAATTTAATCCCTATATTTCATTGAAAAATGTTTCATCCATTTGAATAAATATTTTTTTCTTCTTAATTTGTGGCTTTAAAAAGATTTTGCAGGCATTAGAACAGCTGCCAATGTTATAAATTATGATGTACACTAAGTAGAATTGCACTGAGTACTTAAAAGGAAAAAAAAGAAATGTACACACACCTTTAAAGTATTAAATTGTTCAAAAAAGACATTCTTCTTGTTATCCCTAAATGCATGTAAAACATTATAAAATGCTGCCTAAAGTTATTGTCTGTTTGATTTCTTTGGAGGGAAATTTGTGAGTGGTTAAAACAAAACATTTTCTGTTTTGTTTGCAAGATGTTTCTCTTTCATGGCTGCTCTTATTAAATAGCTAGTTTTTGTGTGCAGTGTGTATCTGGGAATTAGTGATACTTGAGAGATTAGAGCCTGTTCAAAGACATAAAAGGAAAAAACTTTCAGGAATTGATGTTAAAATAGCCTGAAAACTCCTGATACTGATGTTTTTCAAGAATTACTTTCAGCATTTTAGAATTTTGAGTCAGTACATCTACACAGAAAAATAATCACTAAGTTTGGTTCTCCATGGCTTTATCCTACATCTACTTGGTTCAAGGGAACAAAATACTCCTTTGTTGATACAAATGGATTAATATGAGTTAACTAGATCAACAGTTCTGCTTAAGACAATCCCAGTATGGGAAGAGCTAGATTTCACTTTTTTTCGAAGTTTTTCTATTTAGTAATGACTTTTTTGTGCATGGATGGAATTCAGTTAGAACTACAGAGAAGGTTTGATGTACAATATTTGGAGCATAGTGGGGACCAAAGCAGACAAGCAATTATTCCCTCACTTATCAAGGAGGTAAATGATCTTTGCACCTCCTCTATGTGGATCACAATTGAGAGCCAAGAGGTGAAAAAATAAGGCTTGTGCATTGCCAACATATATGTTCTATACATACTAAAGCTTATGAACTGTATTTGTGGGAAAGCTTCTTAGATTCTTTTATAGCAATTGTTTAAGTTTCTATTATTGGATTATTAAAAATCCAATAGGTTATTTTCTGATTACTCCACTTCTACTATTTCAAAAATATTTTAAAAGAAGGGGAAGGGCATATAGCTATATGCAGGTCAGCTGAAAGGACACTGACAGTCTGCAGGTGAGGGAGGATACAGGCTGATAAACCTCTGTGATCCCTGTGGGTAGCACTGCACAATTCAGAATAATGATGGTGCTGATAACAATAAAAATGGTGATGATGATAAAATAATAATGGTGATGATAAAATAATAATGGCAATGATGAAAATGATAGTCATTGTAATGGCTTTAATTTCCTGAGTAGTTTCTATGAGTCAGGATTTGCTTTATGTGAACTTTCATACCTGATCTTTATGGTAAACCTATGGAATGCGTATTACTGTTGCCCCCATTTTATAAATGATGTAACAGAGGCACAGAGAAGTTAAGTCATTTCCATGAGGTCACACAGTTAAATGAGGGAGAAGCAGAATATGCACTCCTACAGATATGTTATGCTCTACTGAATAACTTGCATTTGATGACTCCGAGTCATCAAGAAAATGTTAAATTGTGTTCAGCATTTTTGGTTAAGAAGATAGAGAGAACTGTAGCTTGATTAGAGGGATAAGTGTCAGTTTTCTAGAAGAAAACTTATTCTCTTTTATATAAATGCAAGTGCATGTGAGAGACAACTAAACAAGGCTCAGCAACAAACTTCTTGAGGATAGAGAGGAAATGGGAAATGTACCTTCATTACAGGCTTTAGTCAAATCAGAGGGGTCTGATGAATGACATTTGGGAAGCCTGAGACAGGGTAGATATTACTACAAACCATTAGGGGCTGATATTGAGGATTTATTTGAGGATAGTGAAGTCTTTCAAAACTGTCCAAGGCAAAGTTTGTTTGTAAAGGGAAAAACAATCTTGTAAGCATAGATGAATTAGAGTAAAAATCAAATGTACTTGAACAGTCAAAGTACCCTACCATTGGGTACAGACAATGACACCATTTTTTTCTCCTATGAGTGAGTACTGTCTTAGGTAATTAAAGAAAAAATTAGTCAATGTGCCTTATCAGGTGTCGGTCTCCATAGTGTGGGTGGGTTTGCTTATGATGAGAAAAACCACATAAACAAGTCATACTATCTCAACCTCAAAAGTAGAGCTCATCTTCTTCGACATAATTGATTTTTATCAGTTTAAAAAAATAATCAGTGATTTATTAGATGAAACTTGGTGCTAGTGAATCAAGATGCACATGACTGTTAACTCGGATGACAAATGTGTTAAATTGAACAGATCATAAAAAATTAGAAAGGTAGCCAACAAAAGCTAAAATTAAGTCAATGGGAAGTGGCTACTTGCAAATATATTAATGACCAAAAATTAACAACGTGTATATGATTGGAAAAAGCCTGGCTTGGAAGAAATGTGGCTGGAGATTACCTGACAGAGGACTGTAAAGAGAAATAAGAATCCCAAACCTAAACCTTAAATACATACATGAATTTATAACAGCCATTATTAAAAGTTAATTTAGTTCTGTTTTTGATGGTTTCATTGATGAAGTTAAACCAGAATTGAAAAAAGTCCCCAGTCAAATATTCAAATAAATATCAAAATAGTAGCTGAATTAGAACCCACAAAAGAACTGTGTTAAAGAACTGTGTTAAAATTCCCAAGTAGTCACACTTCCTCAAACATTTTTTAAAAGTTTACTGTTCATCTTTTTCATGACCATAATTTAAATGATGATTCTTAAAAATGAGTTAGTGTTCCAGAATGGAATATAGAAAACTTAAATTCAGCTATTCAAGGTAATTGCATGTTCCATTTTTTTTTTACATTTTGTAGGATTAATTCACAACCTTTCTTTCATATTTTACACCTTTTCCTCACTGCTTTGCAATGTACTTTCACTTTATATGCTATGTTGTTGTAGAGACTATTGGTTTTTTAATGTCTCAGGTTGAATTGTGGTGATTTATGTTCATAAATAGGCCAAAGTCATAAAGGCATGATTTAATACATTTTCTAAATAACATATGACATTATATGTTATATCTTAAGTAAATTAATGCATAAACAATGTGATTCTTATGTGCTATAGAGTCTTTTGTGTAAAACAATACAATAAAGATTTATTAAAATCTAAATTTAGTTTGGTTCTAAATGTCTTAAGCCTGGAATTTATTTTGTGATAAATGGACTTGAGATATTATTTTTAAGAGAAATTTAGACATACTTAATAATATCCCAAATAGTATCCAGAGTTTGAAAACAGGTACTTGAAGTTTGGGAGTTATTGAAGTCATAAAACCAAATATTTACACACACACTGGTACACAGATCCCACTGTCTCATGCTACTTATTTTATGACAGATGATTTATTTGTACTGGGCGTGTTTGTCATGTGCAGCGATATCTATCTAGCAATAAAAACTAGATAGAATAGGGAATAATTAGGGGAACAGTTTCTTTTTCTTTTGGAGGAATTTTTAGGAGGAAGTATGTTGATGGTGCATCAAAAGCTTCCTATTATTTTTGGTAAAGTTAGATCTGAAAGCAACATACATATGTTGGATTTAGAACATATACATTGCACATTTGGATTTAGAAATAATATGGATTATATCCTTATCATAGACAATAATACATTTAGAGTTGTCCTCAGTTTCATTCAATCCATGCTTCTCCTTTTTGTCCATGTTCCCTATTTATAATAATATAATTCTTACTCTGATCTTCCAGATTCTGCTATACTTCTGCAACCTATCTTGTGAAATAGTAATTTAAAATGTGACTCTGAAAACAGTGACTCATTTTTTTCTTTTGGGAACCACCTTCCCTTCTTTTAGTTCATGCAGTTTAGTTGAGCTGATTCGAATCTAACCTAGGGAGTCAGGAGTGGCTCATATGGATTTTTTTATTCCTAGTTGCAGTTCAGAGACTGGTACATGAAGAAAGTAGGTGTACAAGATTCAATTCCAGGAAGAACTTTGGCATGAACTAGAATGAAGAAGCTCTTTTCATTTATTTGTTTGTTTTTGTGGGATTGCTTTCTGTTAGGATAATGCAAGGCTGGAAGTGTCAGTACTCACAGTATAGAGAGGTCATGCTTAAATTACAGCTGGCTCAAAGCGAAGCTGAGCCAAGAGAGGCAAATGATGAACTATTGATCATATCATTTGAGCCCCAGGGTCTAACCATGCCTGAGGCTAACATTTACTCTGAAATTTTCAGTCATAGAAAATTGCAAATTAATGATGCCTCCCTCACTTTTTTTCTTTGCTTTAGTGAATTGAGTTGGCTTTCTTTCCATTGCAAGCAAAAACATCCTAATACAGAAAGGACTTGTGGGAATATGCACATTCTACTAATTAATTCTTTACTTATCTGTCGTATGTATATAAAATACAGTATAATTTTCCTCCAGCTCGTTACCTCTCTTACCACAAACTCCCTAGCACCATGAATACTGATTACATATTCAATAACCATAATATAAATTATACTCGGAGTACAAACAATTATGTTCTTCAGATTGGATATTAACAATCATGTCCTCTTAAACCAGTGTAGTTAACTTATTATCCTGTTTACCTGTAACCTCTTTATCATTGAAGCTGACACTGTTCTTTTGTGCTCACTTTATGTTTCTCCTCTTAATTCATGTTGTAACTGTGGCTTGAATATTTTATTCTGTATTCTCTCTCTCTTTCTACAACTGGGTTTCTGTTTTTGATATGTTTTTTGACTTATAGCTCCCTTTCCTTTCTCATATCTACTATGTCCCTCACTACTAACCCTTAACTCACCCCTTTGTCACAGCTGCTCCTTTGCTGATCCTCTTTCTCCTTTTTCTTTTTCCCTCCACCAATCTTAAAGCATCTTCAGGACATACATGTATGAAAGGAGTTTTGTGGACTAGATATCTTTGAATTTCCTGGTATCGTGTCTTAGCACACAGTAGGCATTCAATAAATGTTATTGAATTAATATAAACTTACCTTATTAATATAGCATTGTAGAGTTCTAATGAAATTAATGCTGTTTCAAAGCTGCCTGATTTATGTGCAGAAAGCAGATTAGACAAGGAGAGAAGTGAGTTAATAATCTTACCTTCAACATATAGTTAATTTTGATACCTGTTAGTTACTCACTGCTGTTGGAAGGTAGTAGCAGACATGTCTCTCTTTTTAGTGAGGTTAGGTCTCCCAACAAATGCACTAAGAGCTAAACAGTGAGACTCCAAATGGTGGTAAGCAATTGTTTATCTTTCAGTACAAGTTCCTGTATTATTTCATTCATTTTTTAAAGTTTATGAGACTCTGGGGAGATTATTAAGAAGAAAAGGCCGCCATACCTTTACATTGTAATAGTGCTGCAGTCTGTATTTCAGATACTCTCCTGCGCTCATTGACTGGGTTCTGTCCTATGTAGACTTCTAATGGCCCAGCTTCTCATTTCCCTTAGTCACTATTCATTCTGCCTGCACTTGAATCTTGACTCAGGTTAGAATTTTCATCAGTCACCTTTATATAGTCCTAATACCCTAGTTTACCTTGTACCTTAAACCTATAGCCAGATCTGCTATGTCTGGATCAACCCCTGGCCAATTTATCATTTTTTATGCTCACAGGCTATCAAATAGATGTGTTGATTTGACTTGCTGTGACCTCTAATTTACTTTTTAACTCATTGTGAATACCAAGACTTTTTATTCATGTATCAGTTTCCTAGTAACAGTTTTTATCAGTTTCTACTGCTTCAATCCTTTAATCTCATTTCATAAGCCTCAGTCCTGTCAGATAGTCTTACCCACTGTTTCACAAAAAGGATAAAGGTCACCACTTTAGTCACAACTTGGCCCATCTACTCACAAGTACCCTTTATTGATATTCATCTTTCTTCCTTGCTTCCTTTTCTGTTTGAGGAAGATGTGCCCTGTCTTCTTTTTAGGGCTAACGACAATCCACTTGCTCCTCCAAGACCCTGCTCACTCTTGATCTATAGCATCTTCAGTCTTTCCACCTCCAAACTTTTCTTCCCTATAACCACAAATGTACAAAGGTCTCACCTCCCTTTCACCATTGCCAAAATTTCGGATTAGAATTAACAACCATTGTCTCTTCATAATTATGTACTCTAAGCCCCTATTTAACTTTGCTATCTTGAGTCCACTGAAACCCTTTCCTTAATTCACTGACAGGGATCCTGTGCTCCCTCCAACTAATTTGCTCACTGTGCTAAGATAGTTCCCATGGTTAGAATTCCTTTTCATTATCTAAAATTTTTATGACTGGGAAAAAATGCTCTTAGAAGCTACCACAAAGCTTTTGCTAAAATTTCCAAGCATCTGTGATAAACAGAAATATTAACCCACTCCTTCTTGCTTTGAAAGATTTCCTGCCTCTGAAGGGGGAAAGGTGATATTCATTAACTTCTAGATGAGATATAACCAACATATTGGTCTGTGCTATTGAATATCTAAAGTGTGTCAGAACTGAGCTAGGCTTAGGCATTGCCTTAATGAAAAAACAGTCTCTGCTCAAAAGGATCTCACAGCTAGCCTATGCATTAGGGCATTAAGCCTAGCTTCAGCTCATATCTGAAAACTTTAACTAGTTTGAATATGTTTTTTTTTAAATTAAATACTCCTACTCATGGAAGCTAAATAGATGTTTTATTAGTATTCTTAAAATCATGGCAAGCTTAACCAAAATCAGTGACCCTTTTGGCTCAGCATGTGAAATTTATTTTCCATGATGTATTGCCCCTTATCCAATTCTAGAATATGGAAAAATCCACGTTAGTGAGTTTATAATTATGACTTACTAACTTAATCAAAATCATATCCATTCCTATTTGAAGGTTTTCAATAAAAGAATCATGTATGCTGTAAAGAAAATATGTTAGATACATATTTACTCTATTGCCTGATGAAAATGCAAACAAATATAGGATCCTTCAAATGAAGTATGTTTACCCAAATACACAGTTATACAATTTCTATATCTTTAATAGATTATTGTTGGTTTCAGGTGTTAATGGTAGGTTAAGTTTGTAATATTACATCAGGGCATCATATTCATGGAGAAACAAGAACACTCACTCTGTGTGTACCAGGCACTGGACATTTGTTGTAAATGCCAGGGCTTGTATACCTCAGTTTAAAATGTGTATGCACTGTTATTTTTGAGTTCTCCATATATTGTATAGTTTACAACCATCACTAAAATAACTACAGTGAATGGTGAGACAAATTTAATTTTTTTCCCTTGTAATTCAGCTACACTTCTTTGTGAAGAATTATTATTAATTTATCTGATAGCTTCAAATGATTTAAAATGCTATTTTTGGTAAAATCATATTTTATACACAACAAACTAGCTGTCCTAAATTTTCTTGCATTCTTTTCATGGGGGTGTGAAAATACGTCTTTTATATATTATATATTTAAATATATATGTGTATGTAATTTGCTTTCTCTTATATTACCCTTTAAAAATTGTCGAGGTTAGTTTTAAATGAACTGTCTTCCCATAGAAGAGCTTAAAAACCTTAGTTATCTTATAATACTCTATTGAAACACTTTCCATAATAACTCAGAAATAAACAAAGCTTGAAGAGTTACATTATGGATCCTAAAGAATCTGAAATATGGGTTCTTCTTATTTCATACTATTTTGAGAGTGATATGCGCCAACGTACAAGTCACAGAGCTTCTTCATGGTTAGGACTCTTTATGCCCTACCTAGTGAGAATGTTTGTGGGGATAATGAAGTCATATCTGCCACAGAAATCTTCCACTGATGTTCATTTTAAGATTGTGAAGAGCTGTCATTGTGGTTGGGGTTGGATTTGGAACACATGCAAACTTTCTGGCCTTTATCAAGTGTAAGGTTTCAATACTTAAGCCTTCCTTATGAGTCTGTGGTCCTTTGGGGTATAAATTTGACTTCAAAGATAGCTTGGCACAGGAGTGAGGCAAAGTCTTTATGCAGGTGTCTCTGCCTCACTAGAAATCTGATTGCCTGCCTTGTATCCTACATAAATGCTTTTTTAAAATTTTTAACTGACAGTCACTTTCCCTTGAACTCCATTGGACAACAAGTCCTCTGACCTAAACCCTGATGTCATTTCTTGTATGTTTAGGGATCTAAGGAGGCATTTCTAGTATGTCTGAAAAATTCCTGGAGTTTAACATCTTTGAAATTATTATTTCTCCTGACAGGAACATAATGTGAATATGTGATTACAAAGGCTGGTCCAGTCTTTGAAATACCTAAATACATATGGAGGGGAGATAAGAAAATTATTTTCAAGGAAGATTCGGTATTCTTCTTTGTGCATTTAACCAATTCATAAAAATAGCTAACACTCACCATTCTGTTCACAGAACATGCCATCCTCTGCCCAGGACTTGCTGAACATGGAGGGCTAACAGGCTGCTAACCTGCTCTACTTGCCTGGTATGTTTGTACAGTTCTACTACCAGTTGGCTTATATGCTTACCATAGTGTATTCCCAAACCAATTGTGTCAATTATTATTATAATTATGTAATTTACTTGATAATCTATGAATTAATGCAGTGTGAGTGAGAAAAAAGTTGTTTCCATGATAACTAATTAGAATGCTCTGGAAAGGGTTGATAAAGGTGAATTGCTAAAAATACTGTGTCTGCTGTCAAATTAGGTGTGAGCAAGCCAAATATAAACAATTGGAGTAAAAGTTATTAAAATGTAGAGTTTTTTGATAGCATTTAAAAATTCTTCCTTGAAAGACACTAAGAAGTTATATATTATGATTTATATGTATGGCTAGTGAAAGAAGGAAGATGGGGAATTACAGTCAGATCCATACTTTCTTAAGAAAAGACCTTGTCCTACATCAAAAGTATTAGATAATTATTGTGTTTTATTTGTCACATAAAGTGAAATATTTAAGATATTATGTGCATTTTCCTTGATTTCCTACTTTTTCAATTACCTGACCAATCACTGTTCTAGGTAACTAACATAAGACCCTATCTACTGTAAATGCTTTGGTCCAAGTAACTGTGTTTTACTGCTTATTTAACATTGGAATCCCCAGATCCCCACAGTAGGAAGCAGATTCTTTGCTTGATCAAGTTGAATTTCCTTAACATAATGGAGCTTCCTCCTGAATGGAACTTCTACTACCTTCCCAGCCTCTTCCCCCACCTTTTCCCCATATATCTGAAGCTACAGCCACATCTGACTGCTGACTATTTACTAATCATGTCGTAGACTTTTTGCCTCTGATCACACTGTTTGGGATTCCATCAAGCTGTCACCCACCTGATCCATCTGCTTTGTCCACTAGCAAAGTCCTTTTCAAATATTCCAGCTCATATATTCACCTCCTCTGTGTAATCATCCCTGCCGGGAACTCCCTTAGTTTTAGTCCTGTAAAAGTAAGTACTTGTTTTAGCACTTATCACTCACACTGCAAGATGATTTTTTTATGCAGCATTTGTCTCAGCCAGAGTCTAAGCTCCTTAAAGGGGAAAGAAACCATGTATTGATTGTTTCTGTATCCCCAAATCCAAGCAAATACTAGGTATTTGGTAATGTGTGTAGAATGAAGTAACAAAGAGATCGAATTTGTATCAAATTGAACTAACAACTAGAATCTTCAGAGAATAAGGCCTCCCTCAGAAGCTAGTGAACTCCTTGGTCTTTCTACCTTAAATTACCTTTTCTCTTTTTTCCTTTTACCATAGAATTTATCGTCTCAACTTCTATACCTCTCATTAATCTTAAACATGCTGTATTTCAATTTCAGCCCTTACAAATTTATGGGAGATTTTTAAGAAAATTGTAAACAACTACTGACAGGGAATTCCAGAAGGAATTAAACTATCAGATGGTCGGTTTGACCGGATTAAATTTAAGGTTCCCTCTTGCCCTGATATTCTGTGAGTTATCTTTCAGCAGGTATTAGTCCCCTCACAAATTATGGTGCCCTTCACATTCTGCCATATGGGCTGTCATCTATTCTACTCGGTAACCATGAGTCTCTTATGGAGCCTCTCTTTCATCATCTCATTAGTGATAAACAAGAGCAAGTGAGTTAAGTGCCCACTTACCCTTCTACCTACCTCTTAAATCCACAGCCAATGGGATGGACTCTGCAGAATGGGAAGTTGGTTGGGCAGATGGCAGGGCTTGCTTATATATTTGCACATAGTACTCTCTACTGTCTGAGATTAGCAAAATGATAAAACTGTGTGTGTGTGTGCGTGCGTGTGCGCGTGTGCGTGTGTTTCCTCCTCTGCAGCCATAATCTACTTGAAACAGAAAGGGCAGTGTACTTCTCTATGTATAAAGGAAGTAGCAGGGAGAAAGTAGAGACAGATTCAAGTACTGGGTCACATCCTACTGTCAAATGTATTCAGATGGACTGGGGTGAAGATGATCCAATGCATCTAACCCAGTTATGCCTGAGCACAAAAGTTGGCAACAACAGATTTGACATAGGGTGAGCAGTTCTCTAGGACTAGGTGGGGATGGGGACAGAAGAATATTAAGCACTCAAGGTGAATGTCAATTTCTGTCACAAGTACTGTCACAAACTCAGAGATTTCCTTACTAGCAAAGAGTAGCAGCTTTTTTTTTTATTGGTGTCCCCAGTAAGACTACTGAGATCATGGAAATTACCTAGGTCCCAGTATTTATAACAACCAATACTCAATGTCATGATACCCTATAGAGAATTCTGCTAGTTCTGGTCAGTGGATGATCATTTCATTTCTTTGCTGATTATTTCCTAAGGACATGCCATGTAATTATATTATACCGCACGTGGTTAAAAACTCCGAAATCTTGTTTTTTATGTGATTATATGTGGCTAATAAGTTTATTTCTCTAAAGCTATTTCATTGGGAAAGACTTGGTTTAAGATTTTAGCACAAAAAGTGGTAGTTTACCCATATGCCTTTCTATTATATTTATGAAAAAAAGTTACTAAATTAGTTTATTCAGGGCTCTGAAATTTTACCCTTCATGGGGCTAGAAAATATACATTTTGAAGTAGCTTCCTGGAAATCTGTATAATGCTGTCATCACAAATTGTGTGTGAGTGTGTGTGTGTGTGAGAGAGAGAGAGGTATAAAAAGAAACAAAATGTAGTAGATCAACCATCTATAAAGTGAAACAGGAACACTTTCAAAACTTAATTAAAAAGCCAATTGAGGGTATGTGAGCTAGAAGCACAGTTATATCTTTTAACCCCACAAAATTGCATTTCATTTCAAGTTCTTGTCTAACAAAACTACATATATCAGACACTTAAAACGAAAACTGATGTTAGCACCAGCTGTCGGATGAAGGCATGTAACCATCCTTCTTAAGTTTAGCTGTTAGCAATGTCTGTAACCTGCAGTTAGCTGTGAGTGATTCGATGTCCTTGAATTAGAGAGTGAAACACTCTGGTAGATAAAATTAATTGATGAAATTTAGGTATATGATTTAATGCACCAAAAAATGAGTCACATGGAAGACAGAAATTAATACATATTCATAATGAAATTACCCCTTGGCTTATTGATGGCAGGGAGCAAAATAATTCCGGGATTGAGAGGAATTCAAGCTAGAGATGAGGGAATTTGCCAGTTACAAAATTACCTTGTGGCATGGAAGGGCCAGTGTCTTGCCCTAGGCAATGCTGTCACTCTCAAGTATTCCAAGGCCCTAAACAATTCACTCAATTCTCTTCCAAAATTGTATGCATAGATGATAATCCAGGAGAACTGGGGAGCTCCAGACGCCCTATTATTAATATATAGCATACAATATTTCATTCATAAAGTAATGACTTTGGTTCCTTGAACACTCAGCAAGAAACTAAAACAAATGTGACTACACTTTATAATTAGTGACAAATCTCTCCTTCCTCCCTTTTGGTATTCACTGTGATATCATAAATCAGTGCTGAACTCTTGATAATAAATCTTAATGTTCCCAGGAATGCAAAAATGCATTATTCCTCTGTTGTCCAGTATTCTGTATGCAACACTCTTCGTTAAAAACAACTAGAAGGTTTTAGGAAAAACATTTAGTGTAAATTCAGATATTCAACTCTTTCACTTTTTTTTTTTTTTCAACTATTTCACTTTTGACACCATGATTACCTTGGGATCTCATTAAGAACTATGAAGATTACTTTGTCATTTGTCTATTGTCCCTGGAAGGAAAATAAAATTACTTCTTATCAATTTTGAACCTGTAGTCTAGGAATGTTTGCTTTTTCAATCTATGTATTATGAATATACATATTTGCCTGTTATAGTGTCTATTGCAGTTGATGGACATAAAAAGGGAGAAAAAAATTTTGTCCATTTGATCCACTTCCTAATGGGAACATTATCCATCTGTTCTTAATAAACTGTAATCAGCCCTACTTATTTTTGATTCTTTTTTCTAAAAGAAACTGACAAAGACAAAATAAAAGAGACATTTAGGATTTGAGAAAAATAGCTTCCTCATCATGAATCTCTACTAGATCAAATTTGTACCATGTCACAGATCACATCATGAAAGCAATATCAACAGATTAAAATAATACTTGCACAATCTGCAATCAAAACAGGAACAGTTGGCATTTAATGTCTGACACTCATGTTTTCCAAGTGTATTTTTAAAATCTAAGTAATAATAATATCTACTTGCTAAAAATAGTTAAATGGGTTTATAGAATAAAGTTTAGAATGAATTTTCTCCTGTACCACATGCCAGATCTTGTTTTTAGAGAAACTACGTTCAATTCTTTCAGCTTTTTTATTCCTAATAGTCACCCCATATTTCTAAATTAAATGGGTTTGTACATGTATGTTCTTTTTCTTTTAATATTGTCCCCACAAGGTTATATCATAATATTTGATTAAATTAATATTCAGTCTTTGTATTAATGATTATATAAATACTGTTAACTGATACGTCAAGTAGCTCACCTTTCTATTAAAGTAGGTTTTTTTTTTTGGTTTTCCTAGAATTGAAAATTGCCTCACTTTGAAAACTTTCTCTCTAAATATCACTAATTCCTTACAAACTCTTCATGGAACTGTGAAGCACCTCTGGGTACTCTTTCTACATGGTAAAACATACCAGATAATCTTATCAGGTTCTTTTTCTTTCTTTTTTTAACCAGGAGATATCTTACTTGGAGCCCTCCCAGGCTTACTGTATGCACAAGGTGACTTGTGCTACATACCTCCAGGTGTGCATTTACACAAACTATGATGCAAATCGTAGCCCCTACCTCCACTCCAACCAGGTTGGACAATTCATTAACCCTCAACCCCCTTGTATACCTTATTACTTGTTCCAAATTTCACTAGTTGTTCTTCAGGCCTGATGCACAACTTGTCCAGGGTCTTCTCTTTACTATTATTGTGAATAGTCCCTTTATCTCTGTTGGTTTCCTGTTTCCTGAATTTTAGGCTTTCCCCCTTCTTGGTTATCTGCCTCATTTTAGGGGACATTTTAGGAAAGCATGTAAAGAATGTAACGCTTCCATGTTTAACAATATCTTTATTCTACTCTCAGACTTGCTTGATAGTTTGGTTGGTTATAAAATTATAATCTGAAATGTTTTCCTCACACTTTTATGGCATTTCTCCCTTTTGTTGCTGAGAATTGCTATGTCATATTGTATCCTGATCCTTTTTGTATATTCTTTTAATTTTTTCTGTAGAAGCTTATTATACCCAGTGTTTTAGAACTTTTTGGTAATGTGCCTTAGTGTGGGTCTTTTTCAATTCATTGTGTTTGGTATTCAGTAGTCCCTTTCAATGTGGTAACTAACCTTCAGTTGTGGGAAATATTATTTCTTTAATAGTATTTCCTATTTTTCTTTAAACTTAGAACACTTGCTAAGTAAATATTTGACTTCTTTCTCTGATTTTCTAGTTTTCTTATCTTTTCTTCCTATTTTCCCACTCTCTTTTCTTGATTTTTTAAAAAATTTCTCTTTCCAAACTTTCTGTTAAAACTTATATTTCAGCTATTCTAACATTTTCATGTTCTCTTCCTACTCTGTATACCCCATTAAAAAAACTGTACCCTTTTTTTGTTTTGAAGATGAAATAACTTCTTTTATATCTCAGATAATGTTTTTCTCTATTTTGCCAAGTTCCTTTAATCTGCTGCCTCTTTTTCATGTTGAAGGCTTTTTTCAAGTCTCTTTTGGTTCTTGGCAACCATTCAAGTTTAGGACTGAGGACTAAAAAACTGATGGGGAAATTTATGGTGTGTGTGGAGTAGGTTTTATTTGTACAGAGTGGGTCTAACAGAGAGAGATTCAGAAGATTCATTCTGGGGCCCCTGAATGTCTTGTTGGCCTTTTCTCTGATCCTTGTCTCCAGAGATTAATTCACTCTATTGTTAGAGTATCTGACTGCTAGCATAATGAGAGTTTAGGTGAGAGAGAGGGCTGGAAACTCATTGTTCAATGCATAGAATTTAACTTTATTCTCCTCAACCCTGCCTCCCCTGTGTTTTTATCCTATGTAGTCAATTTCTTTAAAGACTAAAGCTCTCCATATTTTTCCAAAGGGACTAGTTGCTTGGTTGTCTGGAGTAGGGTGCCTGGGCCTGAGGAGAAGGTTTGTGAGGGGAGGGTTGTTCTGATATGTACTTCTGCTTTTAGCCTACCACTCACCAAATTCTCCACTTGCAGAGGCTTTCCTGAGGCTATCCAGAATTCTTCAGCAAAAGCTAGCTTTATCTCACTCGTGGGATAGCTAGCTTTATGCCCCGCTGCATATGCTGACATTTTAGTTTTCTCCACACATTTAAATATGTTATAACTCATTCACTTCCTTTCCATATCCTAACATTTGTTGACATATATTGCCCACTTTTGTTGCCTCATTTTATTTTCTTTGTGGTTTAAAACTCTTTGTTATCTTGTTACCATCATTTTTGTAAGAAGGTAAACATAAATATATGTAAAATCTGTCATTTTGAACAGGAAATTCTCTAATAGAATGTAATGTATCAAAGAAATTACCCTATTGAAAATATCTATTTGTTTATATACAGAGTATTTTAACTGCCCTAAAAATCCTCTGTGCTCCTTCTGTTCATCCCTTCCCATCCAAACTCCCGGCAACCATTGATCTTTTTACTGTCTCCTTTTCTATATCATACAATTGGAATCATATAGATTAGTTTTTTTAGTTTTTTTTCATTTAGTAATATGCATTTGAGGTTCCTCCATGTCGTTCCATGGCTTGATAGCTCATTTCTTTTTAGCACTGAATAATTTTCCGTTGTCTGGATGTATGCAGTTTATCTATTCAGTCACCTAATGAAGGACGTCTTAGCTGCTTCTAAGTTTTGGTAATTGTGAACAAAGCTGCTATAAACATCCGTGTACACATTTTGTGTGGACACAAGTTTCTGACTTCTTTGGTGAAATATTAAGGATTGTGACTGATGGATTATATGGTAAGTGTATGATTAGTTTTGTAAGAAACTGCCAAACTGTCTTCCAAAGTGGTTTTACCATTTTGCATTCTCACCAGCAATGTATGATAGTTTCTGTTTCTCCATATCCCCACTAGCATTTGGTGTTGTAAGTGTTCTAATAGGGCACCATGAACCATTGTGTGGGGAGGGATGCCAGGGAGAACAAGAATGACAGATGTTGACTTTCATGACAACCTAGCTGAGTGATAGATGCATAGTCAAAATTAATTTGATTTAAAGAATGTGAAGAAATTAGATAATCTTTATGCATCTGATATTGTGAACTGTGTTAGTGTCCTGTTGCTGCTGTAAAAAACTACAAGAAACTTGGTGCTTAAAACAACACAAACCTATTATCTTATAGTTATGAGGTCAGAAATCCTAAAATCAAGGTGTCAGCAGGGTTGCACTCCTTCTGGAGGCTATAGGGGAGAATCTGTTTCCTTGTCTTTTTAGCTTATAGAGGTGGCCTGCATTCCTCACTTCTTAGTCTGTTTCTTCATCTTCAAAGCCAGAAGGGTAGTATCTTGAAATTTCTTTCCATCTTAGTGCCCCACTCCTTTCTCTATCTCTTTTCTCTGATCTTCTATTGTCATATCCCCTTTTCTGACTTCCTTGTCTCCCTCTTTCCCTGATAAGAACTCTTGTGATTACATTGGTTATATCTGGACAATCCAGAATAATCTCCCTAATTCAAGATCCTTAACTTGATCACATTTTGAAACTCCCTGTCGTAATGTGAGGTAACATAGTGCTAGTTTTCAGGGATTAGGATATGGATATCATTGGGGGAGGCAATATTCTGCTTACCACATGGACTGAAAATATTGCACACGTATGTAATTTGGATCGAAAGAACATAATTAGAAGTCTAGGGGGAGAAGGTCAAAAACACACAAAAAACAAGGGGTAATAGCTCATAGATGAAATGTATTATTATTTATGATTATAAAGTAGTCCCATGTTCATTGTGGTTAATCCAATCAATAGAGAAATGCTATGTATATAGTAGGAAAAAAAACTTAACTTAAAATTCCAAGGCCCATTGACAATCCTTGTCTTTTATTTCCAAATCCTTGTCTTTCAAAGACGAATGTCAATCTATGAACACAATAATCAAGTCTGATGCATACTTCAATCATATTGGTAGGCCACATATCTTTTTTTTTTAACATCTTTATTGGAGTATAATTGCTTTACAAGGGTGTGTTAGTTTCTGCTGTATAACAAAGTGAATCAGTTATACATGTAAATATATCTCCACCTTCTTGCGTCTCCCTCCCGCCTTCCCTATCCCACCCCTCTAGGTGGTCACAAAGCACCGAGCTGATCTCCCTGTGCTATGCGGCTGCTTCCCACTAGCTGTCTATTTTACATTTGGTAGTGTATATATGTCCATGCCACTCTCTCACTTCGTCCCAGCTTACCTTTCCCCTCCCTGTGTCCTGAAGTCCATTCTCTATGTCTGCGTCTTTATTCCTGTCCTGCCCCTAGGTTCTTCAGAACCATTTTATTAAAGATTCCATGTATATGTGTTAGCATACGGTATTTTTTTTTCTCCTTCTGACTTACTTCACTCTGTATGACAGACACTAGGTCCATTCACCTCACTAGTAATAACTCAATTTCGATTCTTTTTGTGGCTGAGTAATGTTCCATTGTATATATGTGCCACATCTTCTTTATCCATTCATCTGTTGATGGATACTTAGGTTGCTTCCATCTCCTGGCTATTGTAAATAGAGCTGCAATAAACATTGTGGTACATGACTCTTTTTGAATTATGGTTTTCTCAGGTTATATGCCCAGTAGTGGGATTGCTGGGTCATATGGTAGTTCTATTTTTTTTTTTTTTTTTTTTTTTTTTTTTTTGCTGTACGCGGGCCTCTCACTGCTGTGGCCTCTCCCGTTGCGGAGCACAGGCTCCGGACACACAGGCTCCGCGGCCATGGCTCGCGGGCCCAGCCGCTCCGCAGCATGTGGGATCTTCCGGGATCGGGGCGCGAACCCGTGTCCCCTGCATCGGCAGGCGGACTCTCAACCACTGCGCCACCAGGGAAGCCCGGTAGTTCTATTTTTAAGGAAACTCCATACTGTTCTCCATAGTGGCTGTATCAATTTACATTCCCACCAACAGTGCAAGAGTGTTCCTTTTCTCCACACTCTCTCCAGCATTTATTGTTTGTAGATTTTTCTGATGACAACCATTCTGACTGATGTGAGGTGATACCTCTTAGCAGTTTTGATTTGCATTTCTCTAATGATTAGTGATGTTGAGCATTCTTTCATGTGTTTGTTGGCAGTCTTTACATCTTCTTTGGAGAAATGTCTGTTTAGGTCTTCTGCCCATTTTTGGATTGGGTTGTTTGTTTTTTTGATATTGAGCTGCATGAGTTGCTTGTAGATTTTGGAGATTAATCTTTTGTCGGTTGCTCCATTTGCAAATATTTTCTCCCATTGTGAGGGTTGTGTTTTCGTCTTGTTTATGGTTTCCTTTGCTGTGCAAAAGCTTTTAACTTTCATATGGTCCCATTTGTTTATTTTTGTTTTTATTTCCATTTCTCTAGGAGGTGGGTCAAAAAGGATCTTGCTGTGATTTATGTCATAGAGTGTTCTACCTATGTTTCCCTCTAAGAGTATTATAGTCTCTGGCCTTACATTTAGGTGTTTAATCCATTTGGAGGTTATTTTTGTATATGGTGTTAGGAAGTGTTCTAATTTCATTCTTTTACACGTAGCTGTCCAGTTTTCCTAGCACCACTTATTGAAGAGGCTGTCTTTTCTCCACTGTACATCCTGCCTCCTTTATCAAAAATAAGGTGACCATATGTGTGTGGGGATATCTGTGGGCTTTCTATCTTGTTCCATTGATCTACATTTCTGTTTTTGTGCCAGTACCATACTGTCTTGATTACTGTAGCTTTGTAGTATAGTCTGAAGTCCAGGAGCCTGATTCCTCCAGCTTCGTTTTTCTTTCTCAAGATTGCTTTGGCTATTTGGGGTCTTTTGTGTTTCCATATAAATTTTGAAATTTTTTGTTCTAGTTCTGTGAAAAATGCCAGTGGTAGTTTGATATGGATTGCATTGAATCTGTAGATTGCTTTGGTTAGTGGAATCATTTTCACAATGTTGATTCTTCCAGTCCAAGAAGATGGTATATCTCTCCATCTGTTTGTATCATCTTTAATTTCTTTCATCAGTGTCTTATAGTTTTCTGCATAGAAGTCTTTTGTCTCTGTAGGTAGGCTTATGCTTAGGTATTTTATTCTTTTTGTTGCAATGGTAAATGGGAGTGTTTCCTCAATTTCTCTTTCAGGTTTTTCATTATTAGTGTATAGGAATGCAAGAGATTCTGTGCATTAATTTTGTATCCTGATACTTTTCCAAATTCATTGATTACCTGTAGTAGTGTTCTGGTGGCATCTTTAGGATTCTCTATGTATAGTATCATGTCATCTGCAAACATTGACAGCTTTAGTACTTCTTTTCCAATTTGGATTCCTTTTATTTCATTTTCTTCTCTGATTGCTGTCACTAAAACTTCCAAAACTATGTTGAATAATAGTGGTAAGAGTGGACAGCTTTGTCTTGTTCCTGATCTTAGTGGAAATGGTTTCAGTTTTTCACCATTGAGAATGATGTTGGCTGTGGGTTTGTCATACATGGCCTTTATTATGTTGAGGTAAGTTCCCTCTCTGTCTACTTCCTGGAGAGTTTTTATCATAAATGGTTGTTGAATTTTGTCAAAAGCTTTTTCTGCATCTATTAAGATGATCATACGGATTTTCTCCTTCAATTTGTTAATTTGGTTTATCACACTGATTGATTTGCGTACATTGAAGACTCCTTGCATCCTGGGATAAAGCCCACTTGATCATGGTATATGATCCTTTTCATGTGCTGTTGGAATCTGTTTGCTAGTATTTTGTTGAGGATTTTTGCATCTATGTTCATCAATGATATTGGCCTGTAGTTTTCTTTTCTGGGACGTCTTTGTCTGGTTTTGATATCAGGGTGATGGTGGCCTCTAGAATGTGTTTGGGAGTGTTCCTCGCTCTGCTATATTTTGGAAGAGTTTGAGAAAGATAGGTGTTAGCTCTTCTCTAAATGTTTGATAGAATTCGCCTGTGAAGCCATCTGGTCCTGGGCTTTTGTTTGTTGGAAGATTTTTAATCACAGTCTCAATTTCAGTGCTTGTGATTGGTCTGTTTATACTTTCTATTTCTTCCTGGTTCAGTCTCAGAAGGTTTGGCTTTTCTAAGAATTTTTCCATTTTTTCCAGTTTGTCCATTTTATTGGCGTATAGATGCTTGTAGTTATCTCTCATGATCCTTTGTATTTCTGCAGTGTCAGTTGTTACTTCTCCATTTTCATTTCTAATTCTCTTGATTTGAGTCTTCTACCTTTCTTTCTTGATGCGTCTCGCTAATGGTTTATTAATTTTGTTTATCTCCTCAAAGAACCAGCTTTTAGTTTTATTGATCTTTGCTATTCTTTTCTTCATTTCTTTTTCATTTTTTTTTGATCTGATCTTTATGATTTCTTTCCTTCTGCTAACTTTGGAGTTTTTTTGTTCTTCTTTGTCTAATTGCTTCAGGTTTAAGGTTAAGTCATTTATTTGAGGTGTTTCGTGTTTCTTGAGGTAGGCTTGTATTGCTCTAAACTTCCCTCTTAGAACTGCTTTTGATGCATCCCATATGTTTTTAGGTCCTTTTGTTTTCATTGTCCTTTGTTTCTAGGATTTTTTTGATTTCCTCTTTAGTTTCTTCAACGATCTCTTGGTTATCAAGTCGAGTATTGTTTAGCCTCCAGGTGCTTGTGTTTGTTTGTTTGTTTGTTTGCGGCACACGGGCCTCTCAGTGTTGTGGCCTCTCCTGTTGTGGAGCACAGGCTCCGGACGCACAGGCTCAGCGGCCATGGCTCACGGGCCCAGCCGCTCCGCGGCATGTGGGATTTTCCCGGACCAGAGCACGAACCCGTGTCCCCTGCATTGGAAGGCGGACTCTCAACCACTGTGCCACCAGGGAAGCCCATGTGCTTGTATTTTTTACAGATTTTTTCCTGTAACTGATATATAGTTTCATAGCATTGTGGTCGGAAATGATACTTGATACAATTTCAATTTTCTTAAATTTACCAAGGCTTGATTTGTGACCCAGGATATGATCTATCCTGGAGAATGTTCTGTGAGCACTTGAGAAGAAAGTGTTTTCTCTTGTCTTGGATGGAATGTCCTATAAATATCAATTAAGTCCATTTTGTTTAATGTATCATTTAAAGCTTATGTTTCCTTATTTATTTTCATTTTGGATGATCTGTCCATTGGTGAAAGTGGGGTGTTAAAGTCCCCTAGTATGATTGTGTTACTGTCAATTTCCGCTTTTATGGCTGTTAGCATTTGCCTTATGTATTGAGGTGCTCCTGTGTTGGGTGCATAAATATTTACAATTGTTATATCTTCTTCTTGGATCGATCCCTTGATCATTATGTAGTGTCCTTCCTTGTCTCTTGTAATAGTCTTTATTTTAGTCTATTTTGTCTGATATGAGAATTGCTACTCCAGCTTTCTTTTGATTTCCATTTGCATGGAATATCTTTTTCCATCCCCTCACTTGCAGTCTGTATATGTCCCTAGGTCTGCAGTGAGTCTCTTATAGATAGCATATATATGGTCTTATTTTCGTATACATTCAGCCAGTCTGTGTCTTTTGGTTGGAGCATTTAATCCATTTACATTTAAGGTAATTATGGATATGTATGTTCCTATTACCATTTTCTTAATTGTTTTGAGTTTGTTATTGTAGGTCTTTTTCTTTCTTGTGTTTCCTGCCTAGAGAAATTCCTTTAGAATTTGTTGTAAAGCTGCTTTTGTGGTGCTGAATTCTCTTGGCTTTGCTTGTTTTTAAAGGTTTTAATTTCTTTGTCAAATCTGAATGAGATTCTTGCTGTGTAGAGTAATGTTGGTTGTAGGTTTTCCCCTTTCATCACTTTAAATATGTCCTGCCACTCCATCTGGCGTGCAGAGTTTCTGCTGAAAGATCAGCTGTTAACTTTATGGGGATTCCCTTGTGTGTTATTTGTTGTTTTTTCCTTGCTGCTTTTAATACTTTTTCTTTGTATTAAATTTTTGATAGTTTGGTTACGTGTCTTGGCATGTTTCTCCTTGGATTTATCCTGTATGGGACTCTCTGCGCTTCCTTGGCTTGATTAACTATTTCCTTTCCCATATTAGGAAAGTTTTCAACTATAATCTCTTCAAATATTTTCTCAGTCCCTTTCTTTATGTCTTCTTCTTCTGGGACCCCTATTATTCGAATGTTGGTGTGTTTAGTGTTGTCCCAGAGGTCTCTGAGACTGTCCTCAATTCTTTTCATTCTTTTTTCTTTATTCTGCTCTGCAGTAGTTATTGCCACTCTTTTATCTTCCAGGTCACTTATCCATTCTTCTGCCTCAGTTATTGTGCTACTGATTCCTTCTAGATAATTTTTAATTTCATTTATTGTGTTGTTTATCATTTGTTTGCTCTTTAGTTCTTCTAGGTCCTTGTTAAACATTCTTGTATTTTCTCCATTCCATTGCCAAGATTTTGGATCATCTTTACTATCATTACTCTGAATTCTTTTTCAGGTAGACTGCCTATTTACTCTTCATTTGTTTGGTCTGGTGGGTTTTTTACATTGCTCCTTCATCTGCTGTGTGTTTCTCTCTCTTCTCATATTGCTTAACTTACTGTTTTGGGGGTCTCCTTTTCACAGGCTGCAGGTTTGTAGTTCCCATTGTTTTTGGTGTCTGCCCCCAGTGGGTATGGTTAGTTCAGCTGGTTGTGTAGGCTTCCTGGTGCAGGGGACTAGTGCCTGTGTTCTGGTGGATAAGTGTGTATCTTGTCTTTCTGGTGGGCAGGATCACGTCCGTTGGTGTGTTTTGGTTTGTCTGTGACCTTGTTATGATTTTAGGCAGCTTCTCTGCTAATGGGTGGTGTTGTGTTCCTGTCTTGCTAGTTGTTTGGCATAGGGTGTCCAGCACTGTGGCTTGTTGGTGATTGAGTGGAGCTGGGTCTTAGCATTGAGATGGAGATTTCTGGGAGAGCTCTTGCCGTTTGATATTACGTGGAGGAGGGTGGTCTCTCGTGGACCAGTGTCCTGAACTCAGCTCTCCCACCTCAGAGGCACAGGCCTGACATCCTGCCAGAGCACCAAGGCCCTGTCAGCTACACGGCTGAATCTGTCACAGAGTCCCTTTTACCCTCTTCTGCCTGATGACACCAAGTGGAAATGTATGCATTTGGGAGGCAAGAGGCTGAAAAGCAGGAAGCACTACTGAGCCTGAGATTTGTTGAGCCTCTCTCCGCATCAGGCTCAGGCGCTCGCTACATTAGTGGCAACGGCAGCGGCAGCAGTATTGCCAGGTGATCCCAGTGTGCCCGATACCGGCTCGGCCAGATGCTCATTGCGGACTGCGGGGCAGGCTGGGGTGCGCGGTGGCAGCGCCTGCATCCCCAGCTCCCTGCTTGGAGGCCCCCACTTGCCCAGCCCCCCCTGCACTCACAGTCAAACACCGCCTCCAGGCACTCGGTTCGGAGTGGAAGCTTTTCACGTCACCACCCAGACTTGGGCACCAAAAGGGCCACATATCTTTTTGATGACGATGTGGGTAGGGAAAGATTGGCTTTAAGTTAAGTTCTATATGTATGTTATCTAAATGATTGATTATTTCCTGTTTTATTTATTCATTTTGAACATGCAGTGTTAATTTTAATCCCTCTACTTCTTATCTTTTTATTTTTTTGCAGTACGTGGGCCTCTCACTGTTGTGGCCTCTCCCGTTGTGGAGCACAGGCTCCAGACACGCAGGCTCAGCGGCCATAACTCTTGGGCCCAGCCTCTCCGCAGCATGTGGGATCTTCCCATACTGGGGCAGGAACCCATGTCCCCTGCATCGGCAGGCAGACTCTGAACCACTGCGCCACCAGGGAAGCCCTCTACTTCTTATCTTAATTGAGGAACAGACTGTTGTCTAGATCATCACTTAACTGAATCTTAATCCCTTCTAACATGAGCCTTGTTAGTATTCATGTAATTTTATTATTCTGTTATAAAGTTTAGATTTTGTTCTACAGAAAAATCCTTTGGAATTGGAATTGAAATTGCAGTGAATATAATGAGTGATTTGAAGGAAATTATATTCTTTAAACCTCTGTATATCTAGTATAAATGTAAAGTCTTCCTCTGGCAGAAGAATTATGAGTTTTCAAGATTTAATAATACAGAAGACAGTCAACCAAATAAAAAAATGAGCCAACACAACCAGAGTGTGTTCCTTGAAAGACTAGTAAAATAACTGCAATTTTGGCAAGACAAAGAAAAAATTTTAAATACGTTTTAACTAAAACATAGATATAAGTAAAGATGGCATGTTTAAAAAGAAATACAACAAAGCTTTGTATATCGAAAATTGACATGAAATGTAAGGTTTCCTAGATATAACTGTATAATCAATGGCTCCAGTTTATACTAAATTAGTAGTAAGAATCAACCATCTGGAAAGGATACCAGGCCCAAACAGTTTTACAGACAATTTTAATCAGAAGCTCAAAGAACAATAATTCTCACTTTAGAAAAATTATTCCTGCAATTGACCATGTGCTTTTATGCAGGATTTAATACCAGGAATGCAAGAATAATTCAATATATCAATGTAATTTCCTGCACAGAGTAAATTATAACAAACAAATGGACACTTCAATTGGTATAGGAAATCAGTTGATAAAATTCAACATATGTTTATAATAAAAATTTAACAGATTAGGGATAGAAGGGAACATTCTTAATCTGATAAAGGCATGCATTAAAGACATGTAAAATACAACAAATTAGGGAATAAAACAAAACAGAAGCAGACTCACAGATAGAAACAAACTAGTGCTTACCAGTGGGGAGAGGGAAAAGGAGAGGTGCAAGAAGGGGGTAGGGGGGAAAGGGGTGTTAATATGGGATTGTATGAAATCTTGTGTGTGAAACTTTTGAAATTGTAGAGATTTGTATAGAATTTAAAGAATCTCAATTAAAAAAACATTTAAAATAATAACTAATGGTGAGTAGTACAGTGTTACTTGGGGACCTGAAAGCAGCCCTTTTATTTCTTCCTAGTTTTGAAAAGAAACGATAACTTGACACAAGAAGCCAAAAGATAGAAATAAAATATAGTAGCTTTATTACTGACAAAGATTCTTAGAGGACATGATTTGTATGTGCAGCCACATTGGCTTTCTAATTTTTTCCTCCTATATTGACCTTGCTGCCTAATTGGGGGCCTTCCTCTCCCTGTCTCAATGTAAGTACTAGATAGATGACCATAGAATCCAGTATTGCAAAAAGAAAGTGGTTTTGAGGAAGAGTGGCCCAGAAGGGGGTGATTAGAGCATGCTCAGTTCCTTCTAAACTTATCAGTTTGATAAAGTAGTGACAGTAGTCACATAGTGTTGTAAACTTGAAGTCTCTGGAAATGTGAGGAGTGAGAGATAAAGTTATCCCTTAGTACTTTTTACTGAAGCCAGGAATAAGACCGTTATTCCTACGTTACACCCACTATTCCATATTGTATTGGAGAACCTGGACAATGCACTAAGTCATCAAAAATAAATGAAGTTTAGTTTAAGGAACTGAAAAAAGTGACAAAGGTCATTTCTTATTTTCAGATAATATAGTTATCTAAATGCCAAATCAAAAAAAGTATATAATGTCAGAAGCTTTAAGAGAGTTCCACATAGTTGCTGGGTATATTACTGACATTTGAAAAAAGTGGAAGAAACTTATAAAAAGGCATAAAAGAAAACTTGAAAAATGGAGAAATGTATTATGTTTATTGATGAGATTGTGAATTTTATGAAGGTGACATTTTTCCTTCAAATCACTCTACACGTTCAATGCAGTTCCAATTACAATCCCCAAATAATGTTTTTTTGGTAGAAATTTACCAGCTGATTTTAAAATTCGTGTGGAAGGGTAATGGTCCAATAACAATTCAGTAAGAAAATGTAATAATATAAAAATTGGTTGATTAAACAGACTAGGAACTCAGAAGCAAATTCTTTCTTAAATGGAAACTTGATGTACTTGATGTACAGTAGGGGAGGAAAGGCAGATTATCCAATAAATATTTTTAATACAATTGCCTTTTATGTGAAAAAGAAACATTACTACCCTATACAAAAATAAATAATGTAAGTTATAGAACTAATGTAAAACATAAAATTTAAAACAATTAGATTATGGGAGGATCTTATTATACTCTTTTGTAGGAAAATATTTCTTAAATAAGACATTACAAACATCAAAGGGCTTCCCTGGTGGCGCAGTGGTTGAGAGTCCGCCTGCCGATGCAGAGGACACGGGTTCGTGCCCCGGTCCAGGAAGATCCCACATGCTGCGGAGAGGCTGGATCCGTGAGCCATGGCAGCTGAGCCTGCATGCCCGGAGCCTGTGCTCTGCAATGGGAGAGGCCATAACAGTGAGAGGCCCGCATACCGCAAAAACAAGAAAGCAAAAAAAAAAAAAACAACATCAAAGAAGGGACTTCCTTCATGGTCCAGTGAGTAAGACTCCACACTCCTAATGCAGGGGGCCTGTGTTCGATCCCTGGTTGGGGAACTAGATCTCACATGCATGCTGCAACTAAGAGTCCACATGCTGCAACTAAAGAAATCCACATGCCGCAACTAAGAAGAAGCCCTCATGCCGCAACAAAGATCCTTTGTGCCACAACTAAAACACAGCACAGCCAAAAATAAATAAATAAATAAATAAACAAACAAATAATTGATTAATTAATTTAAAAAACAAGGGGAAATTTTGCTAAGTATATCTATTTCAAAATGTTATTATTCAGAGAATATTTTTTTAGCATTTGACAAAAGATTGCAACCAAAATTTTATGAATTTTAGTGGGTCCTTGAATCCCTTGAAAATTGCAAAAGTGCAACATTGTGTTTACAGATATCATATAGAGTTTTATCATTCTGAAAAATGATGCATGGCCCCCCAAATTAATTGTAATCTGTGCTAAAATATGTAAACACATACTCCGGAGAGCAAGAGATAGGGCTTTAATCTATCTGCTCTCCCAATTCTAATATTTTTGACACTTGTCTTGGCTCTTCCTCTGGCCCTTGGCTTTCAGACTCAATACATTTATCCCATTCTCCGTCTTATGTAGAATTTGATTTTTTTTAAAGGTGTATCTATGAATGATAGTCTAGGAAAGACATCCATTTCCCTCAGTTTTGCACGAGGGTTATGGTAAGGTCATACCCTCTGAGAATTCGAAATTAAGAGCAGCTATATATGATAGCTTGTGTACCATTCCTAGATCTAGGGAAGCATCCTTGGAAAGAAGAAATAGTTGGAGAGAGTTTTATTCCTCTCCTGTGTTGTCAGATTTAGCAAATAAAAATATGGAAAGGTTAAAGACCCTACCAGGAAACTACTAGAGCTCATCAGTGAATTTGGTAAAGTCACAGGATACAAAATTAATACACAGAAATCTCTTGCATTTCTATACAGTAACAATGAAAGATCAGAAAGAGATATTAAGGAAACAATCCCATTTACTATCGCAGCAAAAAGAATAAAATACCTAGGAATAAACCTACCTAAGGAGGCAAAAGACCTGTACTCCAGAAACTGTAAGACACTGATGAAAGAAATTGAAGATGACACAAACAGATGGAAAGATATACCATGTTCTTGGATTGGAAGAATCAATATTGTCAAAATGACTGTACTACCCACAGCAACCTACAGATTCAACACAATCCCTATCAAATTACCAATGGCATTTTTCACAGAACTAGAACAAAATAATTAAAATTTGTATGGAAACACAAAAGATCCTAAGTAGCCAAAGCAATCTTGAGAAAGAAAAATGGAGGTGGAGGAAACACACTCCCTGACTTCAGACTATATTTCAAAGCTACAGTAACCAAAACAGTATGGTACCAGCACAAAGACAGAAATATAGATCAATGGAACAGGGTAGAAAGCCCAGAAATAGAGCCACTCAGTTATGGTTAATTAATCTATGACAAAGGAGGTAAGAACATACAATGGAGAAAAGACAGTCTCTTTAATAAGTGGTGCTGGGAAAACTGGACAGCTACATGTAAATGAATGAAATTAGAACATTCTCTAACACTACACACAAAAACAAACTCAAAATGGATTAAAGACTTAAATGTAAGACTGGGTACGATAAAACTGCTAGAGGAAAACATAGGCAGAACATTCTTTGACATAAATCTCAGCAATATCTTTTTGGGTCCATCTCCTAGAGTAATAGATATAAAAGCAAAGAAACAGAAAACCAAAAACAACAACAGCAAAACCAAATGGGACCTGATTAAACTTAAAATTTTGCACAGCAAAGGAAATCACAAACAAAATGAAAAGTCAACCTACAGAATGGGAGAAAACATTTGCAAATGATGCAACTGACAAGGGATTAATCTCCAAAATATATAAACAGCTCATACAGCTCAATATTTAAAAAAAAAAACAATCAAAAAATGGGCAGAAGATCTAAATAGACATTTCTCCAAAGAAGACATACAGATGGCCAAGAAGCACAAGAAAAGATGCTCAACACTGCTAATATTAGAGAAATGCAAATCAAAACTACAATGAGTTATCACCTCACACCGGTCAGAATGGCCATCATCAAAAAGTCTGCAAATAATAAATACTGAAGAGGGTGTGGAGAAAAAGGAACCCTCCCTCACTATTGGTGGGAATGTAAGTTGGTACAACCACTATGGAGAACAGAATGGAGGTTTCTTAAAAAACTAAAAATATGATCCTGCTACCATATGATGCTGCAATCCTAATCCTGGGCATATATCTGGAGAAAACCATAATTCAAAAAGATACATGTACCCCAGTATTCATACATGCAACCCAGTATTCATAGCAGCACTGTTTACAATGGCCAAGACATGGAAGCAACCTTAAATGTTCATCGACAGATGAATGGGTAAAGAAGATGTGGTATATTTATACAGTGGAATATTATTCAGCCATAAAAAAGAATGAAATAATGTAATTTGTGGCAACATGGATGCATCTAAGTGAAGTGAGCAAGACAGAGAATGACAAAAATGATATCACTTATATGTGGAATCTATTAAAAATGATACAAATGAATTTATATACAAAACAGAAACAGATCCACAAACTTGTGATTACCAAAGGGAAAGGGTGGGGAAGGAATAAATTGGGATTTTGGGATTAACATGTACACACTATATAAAATAGATAACCAACAATGACCTACTGTATAGTACAGGGAACTATACTCAGTATTTTGTAATAACCTATAATGGAAAAGAATCTGAAAAAAAGATATATATGTATGTATAACCGAATTACTTTGCTGTACACCTGAAACTAATACAACTTTGTTAATCAACTATACTTCAATGAAAATAAATTAATTAATTTAAAAAATACAGAAAGCTCAGCTAAATTCAAATTTCTTATGACAGTCAAAAACAGTGAATACCTTTCATTATATTTTGAACATATGTATACTAAAAATTTTTGGTTTATCTGAAATTCAAATTTAACTGGTATGATATATTGTATTTAGCAATGCTACTCTTCTCTGATGTGAAGGTTCTCACCATTGTCCACACCTGAGTGACTTGGTTAAGACCAAAGTATCCATTATATGAAACATAAATAGGGTTTTTTGCTCTCTGACCCAATAATGCCTCAACCCTGGACTCCTAAATTAAATTTATTGCAGAAGACCAAAACCATTCATCATGTATTAAGTTTACCTAACCAGATGATTTAAAAGTAAAAGGCATGATTTAGTTCACCAAAACTATTCAAATCACTTAAAACTATAATTTGAGTCAAGTTTCTAAAATACTAGCAAGGGTCATAAATTCACATTCTCTTTGAGAATATCTCTTCTCTTATGCTTACCCCTTACATCCCCACATGTACAGGCTATTATTACCTACAAGTCTGTCATTAGACTTTCAAGTTCTATATTCCAAATATTTTTTAGGTTTGCTTTATGCAGGGAATCAGGGAACTAATACATGAAACCAAAGCTTACAAAAATCTAGTCAAAATTAAAGAAGTTAACCATACAATACATTTCAAGCATAAGAAGTTTAAGGTTCCTTCCAAGTCTATGATCTGTGATCCATGGCATCTTAGACCACTGAATCAAATTGTACTTCATAAGTGATTAGATTATATGGCAGTCCTGGTGTTCTACAGCATGATTTTATGTTCTCAAACTATCTATGAAGGTAGAGTTATGAATAATGAAAAATTTAGATCTTTGAACTTAATTACCATAGGAGTCCAGGGTGAGTGTGTTTTCTGGGTTAATGAGAAGTATGAATAGTATAGTGGCTTGAGGTGAATTCTAGGAATTGTCATTTTGCAGTTCAAAGATAAGTTTAAAGATAGTTGTTGTGGTAGACAGAATAATGGCTCCCCAGTGATGCCTATGTCCTAATACATGGAACCTATGAATATATATTATGCTACATGTCAAGTGGGGATTAAGAATACAGATGGAATTAAGGTTGATCATCAGTTAACCTTAGAGATTACCTTGGATTATCCAGTGGACCCAGTGTAATCACAGGAGTCCTTTAGATATAGGAAGGAAGCAGAAGAGGAGTCAGAGTCAGATTTAAAGATGCTATGCTGCTGGTTTTAAAGATGGAGCAAGGCTGTAGTCAAGGAATGAAGGCAACCTATAAAACCTAGAAAACGAAAAGAGATGGTTCTCCCCTAGAGCCTCCTGAAGGAATGCAGCCCTGTCAGTATCTTGATGTTAGCCCAGTGAGACCCTTTTTGGACTTCTAACTCTCAGAACTTAAAGATAATAAATGTGTGTTGTTTTAAGCCACTATGTTTCTGTTAAGTTTCTATAGCAATAATAGGAAACCAATGCAGACATATAATTCATGTAACACAAAAGATTTTCAATTCTTAGGCTAAAGTTTCTCTCTTCTAAGATAGTGTGTTGGCTTGGTATTTTACCTGTTAAACACCATTTTGTTGGGGCTTACTATATGGGAGTGCTAGTAAGTGCTTTACATATTTCACTCTATTTCTTCCCCAACCAATTTGATCAGTTATTACTACACTCTCTTCATGGATAAAGAGACTGAGCCTCAGAGAAATGAATCAATTTGCCTATCTTTGAAAAGTGAAATAGATCTACCTGAATTTAAAAGTTCTTAAGTATCATATTATACTTTATTTTCATTAGTTCATTAGTGTATCATATTATACTTTATTTTCATTAGAGGGATAAACTGTTCTCAAGGGTAGGCAGGTTAAAGAAGATAAAGGGAGAACTCTGGGTTAAGAAAAGTTTGCTTGTATCATTTATAACATTATAACCTGGATAGATGTCTTAAAAGAGGTATTTTACATGTTTTCTCATATGCTAGAGCTAAAAGAGAGAGATATTTTACATGGGTTCAAAGTTGTGACTTTTCTTGCTTCATGCTAATGTTGGCATTTTGTTATACATTTAAAAGGAAATTTTGATGTTAATTCAAGTTGTGACCTTAACTTATGTTGGTTGTACTTTTTGTCCTGTTAAAAATATGAGTCACGAACATGACCCTGAATGTAGTATTGCTAGAACAGAAATTGATGAATGCTCTAAGCAGTTCATAGGAGTAGCCATCATATTGTCCCAAATGAAATAAAACTTACATTTGCCCAGCCTTAACTATATTACCAGGGCTTGCTAATGGAACAAAAAATGTGGTAGAATCTGCTCTACTAGTTAATCCTAAAAGTCTCTGATACTGTTTTTTTTTTACTTTGTGTTATTCCATTCAAGTTTATTTTAAAACAATCAGAAACCATGAATAGAATGTCTTCTATTTTATTCTTTGCCTGATCCCCTATTTGAGTATAATCCCCTTGAGTACTGGGGACATGTCTCATCAACTCTTTATTTCCAGACAGAGAACATAGTGGACCCACAATTTATGATAAATAAGTGTATGCAGTGTTGACCCAAACCGAATAGACGACCAGATTATTTCTCCAGCAAAGATGCATTTATTCAGGATCAGTGGAAAATTGCAATTCAAGGTCTGCAACCATGGCAAGGGAAGGAGAATACTTTAATAAAGGGGAATAGGAAGTTGGGAGGGCTTCCTTTGGGCTCTGCTATTGTTGCAGAGCATGAGAGCTCCCCTTCTGGTCTCCTGACTCCATTTAATTATGGTTTCTGTCAATTTTTTTATGGCAGTGATCAAGTAAAGTATGAGTTACTTATAACTGGTACTTTAGAAAGTGTTTAGATTCTGGGGAAAAAAAGGAATTGATTGAAAACTAAAAAAGGCAGTCAACTTGCCTTGATAGACATCTATTTGTCCTCTTTCTTTTCTTTTATAATTGAATATTGTGATATTTTCTTTCTTTCTTGTATTAAAAGTGATGTTTTGCATTTGATAGGTGATGTCTCTATCTTTAGATAGAGTAGATCTATCTTGCTTTAGAATAGATTTCAAGAATCTTTGTTTTCCAGTTGTGAAGCCCAAAATGTCTCTTGCCTTTCAATAACAGAGAGATGTCTCTATCTTTAGATAGAGTAGATCTATCTTGCTATAGAATAGATTTCAAGAATCTTTGTTTTCCAGTTGTGAAGCCCAAAATGTCTCTTGCCTTTCAATAACAGAGAGTCTGACCCAATCTGGCTTGAAGCAAACTGACTGACCTAACTGAAAAGTCCTAGTGTACAGCTGAATTCATAGTCTGAAACCATTATCAGAATTCAAGTTTCTCCCATCTTTTAGTTCTGCTTTCTGCTGTGTTGGTTTTTATTCCTCCAAGAGCATCAAATTGATAACATCACAAAATCAGTTTCAGGAGAAAGAGCCTGCTTTCTAGGTTTGAGATCTGTTGCCATAACTGGTTTAATGTGGATCTTGTGCCCTCCCCAAACCAATCCTGTGGTTGAACAGTGGAAAATCTTAAGTATACGTTGTGCATTTCATTTGTGGGTATAGATTCAGCCTCACTAGATCCAAATAGAGTAAGAAAGGGGACATCATTATCACAAGAAGTAGGGATAAATACTAGGCTACAAAGCCAACAAATAATACTAGGTCTTATTTTTCTTGAACTTGCTTTACAACCAAAGTGTGAGGAAGACGGTCACACTTTATTATTTTGGCAAATGGCACCGGCCACTCTCTTTGCATGGTTAGGGTAAGTTGAGTTTAGTGTTTCCTTTGAGGATGATCGAAGTGACTTGACCTTTGTAAGAATAAAAGTAACACTACTGACATCAGCTCAAATGAAACTAGTTCTCTATAATCAAGTGAGAAGTTGCTGAACAGTGCCCATTCCAAAAGCAGATTACATTGAAAGATGACACACAGAAGAATTAAGGTAGGTGTTAATTTCAGATTCTTTCTTGTTTTAGTTACAAGAAAGAATTTAATTAACTTCAGTTTAGGTAGATGGCAGAAGAGAACATCTGCTTTCTTGTTCTACAGGGAATTAAAATAAAAGGTTTGAGCCATTAAAATAGAAGGGTTGGGAATCCTGACTGAACTTTATAGCAGTTGAACAAGTGCAAGACTATTACTTTTCCAAAGCTACCTAGATGACTTGCTTGAGTTTTTTTTAGACTGGTTTAATGGCAGAGTAGGTTTGTTATTAATAGGTAAAACCCTAAACATGTTCAGCTTTATATATAAGTGCCGTGTCATTTAAAATTATGAGTAAACTTCTTAGAGAGAAAAAGATATGAGGAAACCAAGTTTAGTAATATAGATAACCAAGTATATTTACTCACTGGAGTGAACTTTTAATCAATTAAAAAAAAATACAGTGAGGGGCTTCCCTGGTGGCGCAGTGGTTGAGAGTCCGCCTGCCAATGCAGGGGACACGGGTTCGTGCCCCGGTCCGGGAAGATCCCCCATGCCACGGAGCGGCTGGGCCCATGAGCCATGGCCACTGAGCCTGCACGTCCGGAGTCTGTGCTCTGCAATGGGAGAGGCCACAACAGTGACAGGCCCGCGTACTGCAAAAAAATAAATAAATAAATAAAAATAAAAAATAAAAAATACAGTGAGATTGGAATCCAAAGAAATGAATCTCGTTTACCACTCACCCTACTAATTGAAGTCAAATGAGTAAGACTCATGCACTGCTTTTGGTGCTGTGGTGTGTATAGTTCTCTGGTTTGATTTTTTATCCAGAAAACTCATTGATGTGGCAATATGATGTTCTGAGAGTTCAGCTAGCTAAGAGAAAAATGATACACAATGTATAAGACACTCCTCTGAAATCCAGTTCAATGAAAGATAGTATTTAAGGCTTCCTGAATGAATTACAGCTGGGTAAGATACTGCTCTAAAAGCAGCAAAACCACTAGCATAGACAGTAGAGATGCTAGGTTGGAATGCTTTTATATGCCAATTTAATGTTTGTGATTATGCTGCACAGATTCAGTACTTCATAAACCCATTTCTGTGGCAACAGGGAAATGTTGAAAGCCCATAGCATATAACTAAGACTTTTGAAAATTCTGACTAGTCTAAAGAATATGTTATCTTCTTTTAATGAACAAATTTTTAGAAATTGAAAATTACTGAATAACACGTGAAGCAGATCTGACATCTTATAGTTAAGCCTGCTGAAAGCCTTATTTGATAGTTTGTTAAATGCAGCTGGTATATTTAAAAGTATGACTAGAGGGGGGAAAAAAGAGATGAGTCTGTAAAATGTTTTAGTCCAAATAAGCCTTTAACACTTTGGTGTTGGTAAAGAAATGCAGCCAATCTTCTTGCTAGAATTTACTTTTAGGATTCCCGTATAGTTTTTGAATGGGATATTGTGAAACATAGCACAGAGATTTCAATAACAAACAAACAAACAGAAGATAACCCATGGAAACTTTTAATAATGTGATAGCCTTGTAAATGCTTTCTTCAGAAATTAACTTTGGGGACTTTGACATTTATTTCTTATAACAAGGGTGAATCGATTATTGAATGGTTGAAAGCACACAATGCATATTGATCTGTTCATGCATAGCCACTTTCTCCCAACAGGCACCTTGCTGCCTGCAACATATTTTTAAATAAGATTACTACTCATTAAATTACAATGATCTGAAGCAGTGGTCAACAAAAATGAAATTGCCTGGGTTCATCATGGTTTGGAGCATTGCCATAGACTCTCAGTGGCTTGCTTTTCCTGGTGGAACTCGACCTGAAGAATATACTTGGATGACTTCTTCAATGTCTAGAATTTAGCCAAGCAAAACCCCCAATTTTGTGCCTATGACTGAAACTTAAATATGTCCAAAGTTTTATGTTGTGATGACAAATAGTTTAAAGAATCTTTATTAAGCACTGTATATTAATCAGATTGTGGATATTTTGTATAGCAATCTATGGGCTACTGATGCGAGAGATTAGAGTTTAAGGGAAATTTTTTCCTTTTGTTTTTTGCTTTTCTTTTTTAATCATAGAGAAAGTATATAGACAGTTACCTTAAAAGGATGTTAATGGAGAGGGTGGGAGGGAGACGCAAGAGGGAGGGGATATGGAGATATATGTATATGTATAGCTGATTCACTTTGTTATACAGCAGCAACTAACACAACAATGTAAAGCAATTATACCTCAGTAAATATGTTTTAAAAAAAAGGATGTTAATGGAAGTTCTAGATTAGATGATCATAGGAGGGTAGGAAGAGGTATGATGTGGACATATTAACATTTTCCCAAAAGTTACATATTATAAGTCATTCTTGACCATTGGAAAGAAAGATTACAAGTACCTTGTTTTTCTCTTCCTGTCTGTATATTATTATTCCATGATTTAATCTATATTTATACTTTACAATCTATCTCATAATTTCCACCTTCTTAATTTATTTTATGATACATGAGCACTTGGTATATGTATCAGATCTTTGTCTGAGAAATCTAGGGCCCAGATTATGATAAAATTTTGGGGGGGGGTCCAAGGCTTTCAATCAGCTGTCTTGTAACTCCATATCTACCAGGCTTCCCCATTATACAACTTTAGGCATTGAGTGTTTGTTATTGGTAGAAAGATCATGTAATCTTTTCATTTCCTCTGAGAAATAGGGGCAAAGTCACCAAAGCTCCTGTGATAAAGTATCAGGACCATAAGGTCAGTCACAAGCCCTGAATTTGCTTTCCTTTTAGGCATCATGTAATATAGCTACTGTTTACACTTCCAGTACCACATTTAGTTCTAGGTCTTCTTCAGTGATTTCTTCACAATTTAGTTAATCCCTTGGCACTCTGGGTTTGGATGGCTACCAGCTTGGAGTTCCTTGATGCCACGCTAGTGACCTTACTATCCAGGCATGGTCTTAGTGTTTACATCTTGTCTCTGTATCCATACTATTTCTTTACACTCAGAATGAGCCTCACTTTCCTCTGGAGTGTCCATAATACTACCACAATGATCATCCTATATAGACTGGCAACCTCTCTGTCCACTGCCTCCAGCATTCCCTACTGTGTTACAATGCTTTGATTTCCTCCATAGCACTTCTCACCTGACATACTATATATTTAACTGTATATTTGTTTATGTTGGTTTCCTTCCACCTGAGCTCCTTCAGAGAAGAGATTTTGTTTACTGCAGTTTCTTCTGTGCTTAGAACATCACCTAATTTGAGTGCTAAGTAAATACTAGTTGAGTGACTGACTAAATGCATAAAGGGCAGAGCTTTGAGGGTTAAGAGCCTCATCCCAGTCTCATCTCTGCTCTTAGGAATATTCACTGACAGTGAGTTTGCCCTCAACTGTGATACATAGGTCTTTGAGGCAGATATAAAAATGGGAGACCAAACTGCATTCTTGAGATTTATAAAAATTGTATCTTATAATTATTTTAGCTGAACAGTTTCATGTTTGTACCCATTCTCCCATTCTGATAATTTAGCTCTGTATAAATAGATACTGTCTGTCTTCCAAAGAAACAAGAAAAAGTGGAAGATGAACACTTGTTTGTAAGGAAAAAGATGTTGTCCTTTTAGAGAGTAATGTTATGTAACATAAGTGAGTAGGAGTAATAGCTTTGCCTTATTCTTGGTGCTGAGCTAAGCTATTCACTTCTCTTGCCCAACAGTGCAAATATTGTTTAAGCACAAAATATCAATGGGTTAAGTCCTTGATAATGTAATATTTGGAAAACTTAGCAGTTTTTTCACGGTAAGTCCCAGTAGAAACTAACTCCTGGTGGTGGGTCCCGTGCAGTCTTTCTGTTGGAAATAAATAACATGATCATTTATCAGAAAGAACTATCACCACAAAAAGGAGATCATTGCTCAATCAGGGTGAATTTAAGGATGGGAATTTAAAATGCAACAAATAACGTCAGCTGTTTAGGAATAATTGGTCAAATGGAACATTCAGCCTCACTTGAACGATTTTAGATTATGAGACATGATTTCATCTCAAAAGTTAAATATTGCAAACCCCTGTGAATTTTAAAATCTAGTAAATAAACCAAAAACAAAGAAAAAAAAGGAAAACTAAGCTGGTTAGAATATAAAAAGATGTAAAGAAATGAAAGGTCACTTCAGGATATGAGCAGATGTGACATTCCAGAAAATATCTGGACTTGATTCTTCCTTCCTCTATGCTGCTCATCATTTCCTTCTAGAAATTGTGTTGTTTCCTCTGCTTGGAATTCTTCCCTCCTTGATTTTCTTACTCAAATCTACCCATACTGGCGGTTTTCTTCTTCAGGAAACCTTCTGTGTCAGAATTTACACTGAGAAATCTCTTCTATAAAATCTGGGAGACTTATTTACATATCAGATCTCTAAACTGTAGTTATCTCACTGCTCAATAGGATTTTAAGTAACGAGGGGGCGCCTTTTCTTCCTCCTTCTTTGTCTTCTCTTCCGTCTTCTCTTTTTTATTTTATTTTTAAAATTGAAGTATAGTTGATTTATGTTCCTTCTCCTCTTTTTCTTTCTTTTTATTCTTCTTCTTCTATTTCATTTGACTGCTGATCCAGTGATAGAGTTCAATATGTTTTCTATTTTAAGGTGCTTAATACAGTTTGAGAAACATATGGTACAGCTGAAAGGTTTGGAGTCAGACAGACTTGGCTTTTAATTAATTTTCTGCCACCTACTAGTTCTTTGACCTTTGGCTAGTTTCTTCTCTTTATTTTTCAGTGACCTCTTTAAAATGATATACCTTTTAGTGTCATTGTGAAAATTAAACTTTATAATGTATGCAACCTGTCATATAGAATGTACTCAACCATGTACTATCTCTTCTTCTCATCGTTATTTTACTCATTTGACTTTGAGATGACCCTAATTATTTGTTTGCGTTATGTAAACTTGTATGGAGATTCTAAATGAGAATTTTCTGTCTGATCAGTAAGTGCTTTCTGGAGGTGTTTGAGGAAATGGAAGATAAAAAGAAACCTGTAGTCAAATAAATGGTCATTTAGGGGATATTAAATGTTTTTCTTTCCAGTTTCCTAATTTTTCTTTCCCTCTCCGTTCTTCTCTTTCTTCCTTCTTTCCTTCATTCTTTCTTGCCTTCCTTTCAACAAGCATAACACTTACAATCCAGAGGTAAAAAGCATTTAAATACTTTAATATAGGGACTTCCCTGGTGGTCCAGCAGTTAAGACTCTGCGCTCCTGATGCAGGGGGCCTGGGTTCGATCCCTGGTCAGGGAACTAGATCCCACATGCTGCAACTAAGACTTCGCATGCCGCAGCTAAAGATCCCACAAGGGGCAACGAAGATCCTGCACGTGGCAATAAAGGTCCTGTGTGTCACAACTGAGACCCAGTGCAGCCATATAAATAAATAAATATTTTCTTTTAAAAAGACTTTAATATAGTAGTTTATAAAGGGGGTATAAGTATGCAAGTGTAATTCAATCTTATAATATCTCAGACCAAAAAAATGGTATTTCATCACTTCATTCCTTCCTTTAGTTTAACCAACAGCAGTCAGTATGCACATAAATCATTTTGATTGAAAAAGTATATTCTGTAGAAACTTAGGATTGTGAATTTGAAACTGTATTTGGTTCTTATTGGGCACATCTTGCTATCATCTCAAATTTTTATGTAATTCTTGTGTTTCAACTTGACATTTCTTTCTTACATTTCTCACTGATGATTTACATTTCTGGTAATGTACAATGTTAAATTTAATTTTTCTAAACTGAATCTAATTTTATTTCTACCCCATATTTCTTTTCACTTAGGTCCATTTGTCTAGCTTCTCTGTCTTTACTAGAATTTGCAATACCATCAGATTTATCATGAACTGAAAATTTTATAATCTTTCTTCCAGACCATTACTGATGGTGTTAAATGAGACATATTCATTTTCAGTCCTTTAATTGCTTCCTCAGTGGACTCTATTTTCATTATTATTTCCTTGTTTTAGTAACCCTCAGAATGGTTTTTACTATATAATATTTTAATGGAGGCCAGTTTAAATTAATTTTTGAATAAAATTTCACGATACACAAATAAAATGCTACCAGAATTGGAATGTGCTGTCTGTGATACTTCCCTCACTGTTTTTCTTAAACAAAATTACAATGTGAAGGAATTGCATTTTTCTCTTATTATGGACCAATGTTGCTTTGTCTTTTTAATTATGTTTTAATATCTTTCATTGTTTTCTCTTGCTTTTCATTTGATCACTCCAGAATTGAAAAGTTTTATACACTAGAAAGTATGGATAGGATTAGCCTAGCTTTATTTCAATTTTCAGCAATATGTTTAATACCATGTTTCTTGAAAAAAATTTACTTGGTTGACTTTTATAATAACTACTTTAGTATAAGAGAGACAGCCCTATACTTTTGGGACCCTAAAATAACCTTGGGTAATTTAGAAACAGTGTTTCTAATTATTGAACTTTTTCTAACTTTGACCATAACACTTATTTCTAAACTTTTCTCATATTCATATAAACAGATTTGTGTTTATTATTGATCCCATGACCTAATTTTTCTCTCTGGGACATTTTTCTTTTCTTTAGGAAGAAGATGCATTTTCAGAATACCTAATGACTGGATAAATTAAAAAATATTTCCAGCATTAAAATTTTAGTTGCACCTGTAGTCACCTTTTTTGGGACAAAAGTTTGGAATAATTTTGCCTAAAGCAAGCCCCTTTTTATTACTTTCTTTCTTGGTACTTAAAAAAAATATTGCCATCTGAAACGGGCATCCTTCCCTCAGACTTAATGTATATACTTAAGATTAATTGTAAAATCCCAACTTAAAGTACTTGGGGATCTGCTTTCTGTACCAACAAGCTCTAATGGAAAGGAAAACATTTGAAAGAGGGCATACCCAAGAAAGATTTAAATATAAAGCTAGTCAGTAACCCTAATCTTACTTTATGTTTATTATTTTAATTACTGTGTGGTGGATTTTAATTACTCTTTGCCCTTGCCATTATTGCCCTTGCCTTTATTTTTTTCATTTGGTTTCTTTTGGTACCAATTTAAGGAAATGTTTTCTAAGAAGTAAAGCACTTTTAGGATATTGTGATTTTTGTTTGTTTATTTGTTTGTTTCTTTTTTTTTGCGGTACACGGGCCTCTCACTGTTGTGGCCTCTCCCACTGCGGAGCACAGGCTCCAGACGTGCAAGCTCAGCGGCCATGGCTCATGGGCCTAGACACTCCGCGGCATGTGGGATCCTCCCAGACCGGGGCACGAACCTGCATCCCCTGCATCAGCAGGCGGACTCTCAACCACTGCGCCACCAGGGAAGCCCGGATATTGTGATTTTTAATTATACAAACAACAACGATTCAATCAGAGACTTATAGTCAGAGATTTCTTTTAATTTCTTAATTCCTTGCTGTAAATGGGTACTTGCCTATATTTAATAAAACTTCTATTTCCATTGCTGAGAGCTAGTCTTATTCAAAATTTAAAATTAAACCAAGTTTTCTTTAAGGCTTCTAGCCTCTATTTAAATCATTCCTTTTGGATGTTTAACAGCTTAGTAACCAGGTACTAGAAGTGTTCATCTCTTGTATCCAGTACATCTGGCAAAGACTCTACATGGTTCCAAACTTTTCCTTTCTGCAAGAGTAAAACTTGCCTGTGTTATATTCCTTTGGTTCCTTGAACCTAGTTATAGTAGATTGTGTTAAATTATGCTAATTTATGTTAATGTGTAAGCTAGCCAATATATTGTAAATTTCACTCCAAAGAGTCCTTCCTCTATCTTACCAATAGGGAGAATTTCAGAAAGCATGACTTAATGGTAGAAGAGGTAAATTTGGTCATACTGATATATTTCATGTCTCCCACATCATAACCTATCTATATCTGCCTATTTTTCCCACAAGTAAAATAAGTTCTATTGAGCAGACTTCAGTGTTAGGGGCTCATCTGGGTTAACTGAACCTGATCATGTTTATCTCATGAGATTTTAATTGGTTTGGTATAAGTATGATGCATTATGCATTCAGTCCAAAATTAGTGATAATCTGTCTATGGAGTACAATATAGTTATTGATTGTATTTATCATGTTTTAACATACTAGAAACTCAATAACTATTTCTAAAATTTTAAAATTTAAAATTTAATATATTTTGAATAGGAAATCATATATATGGCTCAAACATTCAAAAACTGTAAAATGAGAGCAGTGAAAGTTTCCTTTAAGCCAATGTTTCTCAGCCATCTAATTTTTCTCCATATAGGCAACCAAAGTTGTCCCTTTGTTCGTATCCTTACAGAAATACTATGTGCATATATAGACAAGCACATAAATATACACACATCCTTGTTTATCTTTTAAAAACAAAGTGTAGAATATTAGAGTCATATGTATCAGAGATCACTATTTCATATTAGTACAAAAAGATCTTGGTTATCCTTTTACTATGGATGTAATGTATAAATATACCACAGTTTATTTAACTAATCCCCTATTGATGGATATTTAGGGTTTTTCTAAACATGCTAGTGCAGATAATCCTATGTTGAATAACCGTGTATGTAAGTTATTTTCACCCATCTGAGTTGAAATAAGTAGCTGTTGAATGAATAATATTTTATTTGATGTCTTGCCTTATTTAGTTTAGATAAGTTTGATTTTCTTTTTACTGAGTCAAATTTGTAAGCATTTCCAGTTAAAACAATTTTTTTGTCACTAAAAACAAAGGGAAGTTATACTTTTTCTGAACTACCTTTTAAAGAATGAAGTGTTAAATGGTTGATTTAGTTAAATTTAAGAATAAGGAGGGGCTTCCCTGGTGGCACAGTGGTTGAGAATCTGCCTACCAATGCAGGGGACACGGGTTCGATCCCTGGTCCGAGAAGATCCTACATGCCGCGGCACAACTAAGACCTTGCGCCGCAACTACTGAGCCTGCACTCTAGAGCCCATGAGCCACAACTACTGAGCCTGAGTGCCACAACAACTGAAGCCCACGAACCTAGAGCCTGCGCTCCGCAGCAAGAGAAGCCCCCACTCACTGCAACTAGAGAAACCCGGCGTGCAGCAACAAAGACCCAACACAGCCAAAAATAATAAAATAAAATAAATTAATTAAAAAAATAAGGAAAACCCATTTGATGTTGGATTTTACCACTTAACCTAGTATAGTATGAAAAAAATTAGAACACAAGAGATTTCCAGGACAATTTTCTGTAGTAAACCAAAGAATCAGTGAAGAGGGGGAAAAAAGTTTTTCTTCTTAGTTCCAAATCCAGTTATAGTAGTTATGAATCTGGATATGGCAAGTTTTTGGTTTTCTTGCTTCCTAGGCTTGGTGTTTACTATGAGAAAGAAAAGCAGGAACTCATTTGGGTTGATTACATTATGGATATAGGGAAAGAATCACAACATTTCTCTTCCTATAATCACAATTTCACCTCCTCATGTGGTGCACACCTGTGCCTTGTTGGCAATTGTCAATGGGAAGTCACACATCACATACTTCCAGTAAGGGAGGAAATTAGGTTTTTTCAGTATATGTCCTTTCAGATGACACTGAATGTTTCTTACTGAAAATCTGAAAACTAAATAAATAAAAAGTCAGAAGGGAAACTGTGAACAGAAGTCAGTGCAAGGAGTGTCTGGCTTGATGGGTACAGATCTGCATGCCATAGGTAATGGAATCATAATGACTTTAGTAAATGCTCATGTTTCAGTTTATTTAAAATTTAATAGCAATTCAAGGAAGAAAGCATTAAAGTAAAATTATGTATACTAACTCTGCACTTTGCATGAATTTTCAGGCTGGCTCAGCTAAACAATAGGATGTAGCAGTGCATTCATTTGCCATATGAGTTCAACATTGTCTTCCTCCACCCCACCCCCTGCCCAGCCTACACTGAAAATGCTTTGCAGCTGTGTGACTTTTCCATTGTAAGACTGTGTCTGAATTTCTCTGTCAATTTTATCTTGGGTTCTTGAAACCGTTATTTTCCCTGATATTTTTTAGCTTCTTAGGCATTTAGTATTTTTTTCATTTTGTCTTAACAGTTATTATTAGCTACTTTCAAGCTATCTCTCCTATTTGTGACTTTCTTTTATATGTTTTACTATTTGGACTGTGATTGCTTGAATGTGTTCTGCTACCTCTTTAATACAGCTAATGTCTGCATATAAGGGGAAGTTACTGTATTTATGTATTAATTTGTCAAGTTGGATTACTCCGCAAGCAGATGAGAGATATGCTTAGAGGAAAAACAAAAAAACAAACAAAAAAACCACAAAACTTCATAAAACAAATTCCCAGATATTAAAAAAGAGAAAAGCTATTTTTACCTTTCCAATGTCTGTCTTGCCTATCTCCCTTTTTTGGGATGGCTGTTGTGTCTAGGCAGCAAAAGGAATCATAGTTCTGAAATCTTGATCTATTTCAGGGATTGTCAAATGGTGGTCATGAGCCAAATCCAGTTCACACCTGTTTTTCTTTGGCCTGACTAGTAAGAATGGTTTTATACTTTTTAATGATAGAAAAAAAAATCAAAAGATGAGTAATATTTCATGACATAAAAATTATACAGAATTTGGAGTCTTCTACTTCCAGGATGAGGGAGTAGATGAACTTTTGGGTATTCCTTCTACTAAGTATATCTAAAAACATTACATAAAAAACAAAAAGACCCTGTAAATTAGAGTGAAAAAGGCAGACTAAAGTCCTTCGTACCCAAGAAATAACACTGTCATGAGTTCCTTCAATTTTCTTTTTGCCTCATATAGCCTACACTCAGAGGTGAAGAAGCCAGAAGCCTGGAAATGTCAGTGGTTAGATGACAATGACAACATCAGCAACAACAACAGCAACAAAAACCTGATCTCTCTAGCCAGGACAGGGGCAGCCTAGCAGGAAAGAAAAGTTTTAGACAATAAGTAGTGTACTGTAGCCAAACATCACAGAAAAAATTTTAGTCCAACTTCCAATCCTGCCAGCAGAGGCCAAGTAGGGAACTCTTAGAGGCTGTAATAAGGCACCCCAACCTTCCTGCTTGGGTGATGTCAGAGAAGGCTGAGTAGGGACCTAGGACTTTTATCCCTCCTTGAAGGTAGTGGGTCCCCACTTCCATCCCCCAGCCATCTTTGGAGACCATATGGGAATCCTGGACCCCTATTCAGTAGTAATAAGGCAGCCCTCCTCCCCACTGGGGTGATGTCCGAGGAAGCTTAGTGGATATTTGGGACTTTCACCAGTACCCAGTTGTAATGAGGCCACCCCTCACCAACTCATGGTGTCCCATGCATTCCTACTCCTCCCAGCCAAGGTAGTATTAGTGGAGGCCTAGTGGAGAGCCAGAATTCCCACCCCTGCCAGCAGTATCAAGGAGCCCCTCCTGCCATCAAGTGTTAGTGGTCTTCAAGTGGAGAACCTGTACTTCTACCCTCACCTCACAGTAATGAGGTGGTGTACCCCACTTCCTTTGCTGGAGTTGTGTCAGGAAAAAGCTAGCTAAAATTAGAAGGTTAAAATAATATCTAGTATCATTATGTAATACTGAAAATTTCTAGTTTCCAAAATTTGAATAAAAAAAAGGCAATCAATAGATATCAACATCAAGATGACAAAAATTTTAGAATTATCTGACAAAGACTTTAAAGGAGTCATCATAAAAATGCTTTTGGCAATTACAAACACAGTTGAAACAAATGAAAAAATAAAAAGTCTAAAATGAAACAAATTCTTAGCAAAGAAATAGAAGATATAAAGAAGAACCAAATGCAAATGTTAGGACTGAAAAAACAGAATAACTGACATAAATAACTCAATGGGAGGACTCTAACAGAATAGAAGGGTCAGAGGAAAGTATCAGGGAACTTGAAGATAGAACAATAAAAATTACCCAGTCTGAAAAACAGAAGTAAATTGACTGAAAAGAATAAATAAACAGAGCCTCAAGGACATGGGGGGACAACCAAAGATCTAACATTTATGTCATTGGAGTCCCTTCAGAAGGAGAGGAGAAAGAGGGTGGGCCTAGAAAAGCAGTCAAAGAGATAATGACTGAAAGCTTCCTATTTTATTTTATTTTTATTTTTATTTTTTTTGCGGTGTGTGGGCCTCACGCTGTTGTGGCCTCTCCCGTTGCGGAGCACAGGCTCTGGACGCGCAGGCTCAATGGCCATGGCTCACGGGCCCAGCCGCTCCGCGGCATGTGGCATCTTCCCGGACTGGGGCACAAACCCGTGTCCCCTGCATCGGCAGGTGGGCTCTCAACCACTGCACCACCAGGGAAGCCCAGCTTCCTATTTTAAATATGTTAAAAGTCAGTCAAGAAGTTGTCCTAACCCCAAACCCCCCCAAAATCCATGCATACTGACACATTATAGTCAAACCTCTGAAAACTAAAGAAAAAGAAAAATCTTGAAAACAGTGAGAGCAAAGTGACTCCTTAATAATAGGAACAAACAATTCAAATGACAGTATATTTCTTATCAGAAACCATGGAGGCCAGAAGAAAATAGTGCACATTTTTCAAGTCCTAAAAGAAAAGGACTATCAGACTAGAATTCTATATCTGGTGAAAATATTCTTCAGAAATGAAAGGGAAATCAAGATATTCTCAGCTGAAAGATAATGAGAATAATTTGTCACAACAGACCTACTCTGAAAGAATGGCTAAAGAAAACTCTCTAAATAGAAAATAAATGATAAAAGAAGGAAATATTGAAACATTAAGAAGGAATAACCATGGGACTTCCCTGGCAGTCCAGTGACTCAGCTTTTTCACTGCTGTGGCCTGGATTTAATCCCTGGTCGAGGTACTAAGATACTGCAAGCTGCAGAGCTCAGCCAAAGGGAAAGAAAAAAGAAAAAAGAAGGAATAAACAACATGAGTGACAAGAACAGAATTATGGGTGAATACCGTAAATTTTCCTTCTCCTTTTGAGGTTTCTAAATTATGTTTGATGGTTAAAGCTAAGATTATAGTATTGCATGTCCCTATAGGTATGTATAGGAAATATTTAAGGCAATTATATTATAAATGAGGGAAAGTAGAGGGATGAAAGGGAGATAAAGTTCCTACATTTTACTCAGACTGGTAAAATGTTAACACCAGTAGACTGTGAGGAGTTATTTATATATAATGTAATACATAGAACTATTACTTAAGAAAAAAAAAACCAATACAATGAGCATACTGAAAAACACTGTAGAAAAATCAAAATGTAATTTTAAAAGAATGTTCAAGTAATCCGTAATAAGACAGGAAAAAGGATGAACAAACAGAAACCAAAAAATAAAATGTCAGACTTAAGCTGTAACATAGCAATAAGTACATTAAATGTACATGGTCTAATTAAAAGACAGAGACTTGTACAGTGAATTAAAAAAAAAAAACGAAAACTTGGGCCTGCTTTTATGTTGTCTACAAAAACTCACTTCAAATATAACAAAAAAAGGTTAATCTTTATAGATTATGCAAACATTAGTATATTAATATCAGATATGTTACAGTCCTAAGTGGTATGAACCAAACAATAGAGCTACAAAGTATGTGAAGCAAAAAGTGATTGAACTTAAAGAAGAAATAGACATACCCGTGATTATAATTGGAGGTTTCAACACCCTTGTATTAGTTTCCTAAGGATTCCACAAAAAAAGTCACAAACTTGGCAGCTTAAAACAAAAGAAATCTATTCTCTCTCAGTTTTGGAGTCCAGAAGTCTGAAATCAAGTTGATGGCAGAATTGTTTTCTTCTGGAGACTCTAAGGAACAATCTGTTCCATGCTTCTCATCTAGTTTCTGGTGGTTGCCATGAATTCTTGGCATTCCTTGACTTATAGACACTGCAGTCTCTGTTCCCATTTTTACATAGCCTTCTGCTCTGTGTCTCTGTGTGTCAAATATCTCTCTATGCCTTTCTCTAATAAGCACCCCTATCATTGAATTTAGGACCCATCCTAAATTCAGGATGATCTCACCTCAAGATCCTTAACTTAATTGCATCTTCATAGCTCCCCACCCCCACCCCCCGTAGCCTTCTTTTTTAAAAATAGGGTCACATTTACCACTTCTAGGGTGAAGATATCTTTTTTGAGGCTGCCATTTGACCCATTACAACTCTTGTAACAGCAACTGACAGAGCAAATAGAAAATTGGTAAGGATGAAATAACTCAACAACACCATCAACTGATAAAGTATAATCAACATATATAGAGCATTATACCAAACAACAACAGAAAAAACATTACTTTCAAATGTCCACAGAACATGTACCAAGATAGACCACCTTCTAGGTATAAAACAAGCCCCAACAAATTTAGAAGGATTGAAATCATATAGAGTTTGTTCTTTTACCACAATAGAATGAAACTAGATATCAGTAACAGAAAGATAACAGGAAAATCTTTAAACACTTGGAAACATACACAGTTCTAAACAACATACTTCTAGATAATTTATAGGTCAAAGAGAAAGTCTCAAGGGAAATTAAGAAATAAAACACTGAATTAAATGAATATTAAAACACAACCAACAAATTTGTGGGACACAAAGCAGCTCTGAGAAGGACATTTATAACACTAATGCTTACATTAGATAAGCAGAAAATTCTCGAATCAATAATCTAAGATCTCTTGTCAAGCACCTAGAATAAAAAGACCAAACTAAACCCAAAGCATGAAGAAGACAGGAGATAATAAAGATAAGCACAGAAATCAAGAAAATTGAAAACAGAAAAACAGTAGAGAACATAGATGAAACAAAAAGCTAGCCCTTTGAGAAGATCAATAAAATTGACAGACCTCTAGCAAGACTGACAAAAGAAAAAGAGAGAAGACAAAACATTACCACTATCGGGAATAAAATAGGGGCTATCACTATAGACACTTCAGATATCAAAAAGATAATGAAGGAATACTACAATCTTGTGTCTACACAGGAATTTGACAACTTAAATGATTTAAATTCCTCAAAAAACACAACTTCGTCAACTCACTTGGTATGAAATAGAACATTTGAATAGCTCTATAAGTATTAAGGAAATTAAATTTTTAACTTAAAAACCTCTGAAATAAAATATCCAGGCCCAGATGTTTTCACTGGAGAATTCTACCAAAAGTTAAAAAAATTAATGCCATTTTAATGCAATCTCTTTCAGAAAATAGAAGAGAAGGAACATTTCCTAACTCAATTTATGAAGCTAGTAGTACCTGGATACCAAAATCAAAAGCAGTTAAAAAGAAGAAAAGAAAAACAACTATAGAATAATGTCCATACCATGGAATACCACTGAGCAATAAAAAGGAACAAATGTGATACATGCAAAATTTGGATGAATATGCAGAAAATTATGCTGAATAAAGAGAGCTAATACCCAAAGTTGTATGATTTCATTTATATAACATTCTTGAAATGATAAAATTATAGAAATGGAGAATAAATTAGTGGTTGCTAGGAGTTAAGAATGGGGGTATATGTGAAAAGTGGGTGTGGCTATAAAAGGACAACAGGGCGTTCTCTGTAGTGATGGAAATATTCTGTATCTTGACTGTATCAATATCAATATCGTGGTTGTTGTATTATGCTAAGCTAGAGTTTCATAAGGTATAACCGTTGGGGAAATAGGGTAAAGAGTCTACTGGACCTCTCTTATTGCTTACAACTTAAGTGAATCTACAATTATCTCAAAATGTTTAAAAAATTATAGGAAACTCAGATTTCTGTGTCCATAAATAATGGACAGTACCTTGTTTAGGATTTTTTTTCATTCAACAAATATTTATTAAATGATTATTATGCCAGGCCCTAGGAATTCAGTATCTTCAAGGCAGACAGTTTTAACTCTCTTATAACTTAGATTCAATGGGAAGAAATAGGCAACATATAAGTAAACAAATAAACAAGATAATTTCAGATAATAAAAAGTGTTGTGAAGAAAATAAACCAGTGTGAGAGGATAGCGAGGGGTAGTATGGTAGTTGGACTTAGACTAGACAGGCAGAGATGTTCTGTCTGTGGAAGGGACTGCTTCACTGTGCCCCCTGTGGGAACGTAGGAGAAAATCTGGGGAAGAGCATCCCAAGACTTTTTTCTAGCAATTACCAAAGGCTTAAGTTGCTGTTTGCTTATAAAGTTTATAAACTTTGCTTATGAATTTTGCTTATAAAGTTTAGCTTGACTGAACAACAGAAATGTGGCTAGTGTGGCTGGTGTATGAGATGAATTTGAAGAGGTCTCAGAGGCCAGGTTAGATGGGGCCTCATAGGCCATGATGACAGTGTGTTTAGATTTTACCATAAATGCAGAAAAAACATTGGAAGATTTTAAGCAGAGGCATAACATGAACTGATTTATGTTTTTAAAATATCATGTTGACTGCTTTATGGAAAATGGAAAATTTAAAGCAAAGAAATTAGTAAAGTCACTCATAATAATTTGAGCAAGAGATGATGAAGCCTACCCATATCTCTTCAAATTGAATTAATTAAAAGTGCATGTTAAGTGAATAAAGGAAGGGAAGGATAGAGTATTGAAAGTGAACATTGGAAGTGGTTACTTATTTCAAAAGCCCTCTGTAGGAACAAGAACATAAGTAATGGAGTCTTAGCTCATAGTCATTTGACCCGTTGAGGGCTGAGTCTCCTGGGAAATCAAAAGGAGAGGAAGGTTTTCGTGCTGTCATCAAGTATCAAGGATTGCTTGCAGAGTAGTGTGGTGTGTAGTGTGTAGTGTACCTACTAGTCAGGGCTCTCTAGAGTAACAGAGTCAATAGGATATATATTTATATTTATATTTATATTCAGTCATATTCATATATAGAGAGATATGAAGAGAAAGAGATTGATTTATTTTAAAAAATTGGTTTACACAGTTGTGGAGACTGGCAGGTTCAAATCTGCAGGCTAAGCAGGCTCCAGGCTGGAAACTCAGGGAAGAATAGTTGTTGTAGCTTTAAGTCTAAAGGTAAACCACAGGCAGAATTCCCTCTTACTCAGGAAAGGTCAGTCTTTGTTTCATGGCCTTCAACTGATTGGATGAGGCCCATGCACATTATAAAGGATAATCTGCTTTACTCAGAGTCTACTGATTTAAATGCTGATCTCCTTTAAAAAAATACCTTCACAGAAACATCCAGATGTATTTGACCAAATATCTGTGTACTCTGGCCTAGCCAAGCTGACACATAAAATTAAGCATCATATTTAGGGAAGTTGAATTCTATTGATACATAACACAGCTTTGAAGAGACCATGTATGCCGTGCATAAGAATCTCAGCAGTAATAGGTGGAGACAGATGATAATGATCAAAGGAACACACCTTGACTTTGGGGCTGCACAAGTCTTATCATAACCCTTCTTGAGGGTATGGATAGAGCCTTGGGGATAAAAACCAAGATTAGATTTATCAGCTGCCTGGAAAGATGAAGGCTTAGAGTTTGCTTTAAGTTGATTCAAATAAAATAAGGAAATGTGATTCATTTTCCATACTTAAGTTTGTGGACTAAGTGTTAAACATAATGCAGAATGCCAAAGATGGTAAGACTGGTTCACAAGTTAGGTTTTAATTTTATAAGAAAATACCCACTTACAAAGGCACAGGTAATATCTCTATTATTTGTGCTGACAGATTAAGGGTGTGTGGAGGTCTCTCTTATTGCTAATTCTAGTCAACTTTGGTTCTTTTTTCTGAGAATCAGAAAATAAGAATGATGATTCTCAGAGTTTTTTTCAGAGCTCTCATTACAACAAATATGCATTGATCATCACCTATTCATAAAACACTGGGCTAAGTAAGTGCTCAGGGCAACATAAAGAAATAATTTCTGCACTGAAGGAATTAACACCTTAGGTGGGAGGTGAAAAAGCAGGCAGTGTAGCTATTTGCCACTTTGACTTTTAGGTCAGACCAAAAGGGGTTACAATTCCCCACTTAAACTAATTACTAGCTTTATGTACTTGAGCAAGTAACTTGTTCTCTTTGAGACCATTTTCTGATCTGTAAAATGGTAATAATATCATGGATCCGCATGTTACACTGAGTTACTTTCTAAAGTAAAAGGTGGGATGATAATCCCATGTAATCAATATTATGCTTAAAAATATCCCATCACTTATGAAATACTGCACCCACAATTTTGTGTGTGTGTGTGTGTGTATATACATATATATATATATATGTATATACAGTACCTCTTATACACTAAAATTTGACAGTCACTAAACTGGACTAAATAAAAGAATTAAAAGAAAGTCTGTAAGCAAATGTCTGGGCATTCAACCATTTGATTTTTTTAGATGACTATCAATCCCCAGTAAAAAATAGGAAGTTAGGTAGAGAATTTTTTTTTTAACATCTTTATTGGAGTATAATTGCTTTACAATGGTGTGTTAGTTTCTGTTGTATAACAAAGTGAATCAGCTATAAGTATACATATATCCCCATATTTCCTCCCTCTCATCTCCCTCCCACCCTCCCTATCCCACCCCTCTAGGTGGTCACAAAGCATGGAACTGATCTTCCTGTGCTATGCGGCTGCTTAGGTAGAGAATTATTAAAGTTTCTGCTTGCTTCAAGGATTTTCTCCATATTAAGTCTTTTTAATTATATGTTTGTGCTTATAGATTTGTTTTTTTAATTAGTCTCTGCTTTACAACAAAGTGAATCAGTCATACATATACATCTGTTCCCACATCCCCTCCCTCCTGCGTCTCCCTCCCTCCCACCTTCCCCATCCCACCCCTCCAGGCAGCCACAAAGCACCGAGCCGATCCCCCCCGCGCCACGCGGCCACCCCCCACCATCCATCCACCCCACGCCCAGCAGTGTATACACATCCATGCCTCTCCCCCGCCCCATCACAGCCCCCCCTCCCCATATCCCCAAGCCCACCCCAAGTAGGTCTGTGTCTCTATTCCTGTTTTACCCCTAAGTTCTTCATGACATTTTTTTTTCTTAAATTCCATATATATGTGTTAGCATACGATATTTGTCTTTCTCTTTCTGAGATTTGTTTTTATTGTGAGAATTAAGTGAATATTGGAATAGCTACATTTTTTTAAGGGGTTGATGGAGAGGAGGTTTGTGGGGAATGTGTTCAAAGCAAGTTGAATTGCAACTTCAGTGTTATAGGACTGTTGTGCAGAGTAAATAAAATACTTAGGTGAATCACCTATTATCACACCTGACACAGGATAAACACTCAGATGCTAATTATTTTTTGTTATTTTAATTAATTTTTTGTTGTAGAAGTATCAATAATTTGATCATCACAAGGCTGGCTGGCAAAGTGATGCTTATAGCCCCATTCAGCCTTAAATTCTCTGATCTTGAACATTTTTAATGTATAACACATGATCTATTTTGACAATCTATTTCCACACCTGTATAGAGTATTCTGAAAAAGGAAAAAATAACTCCTGGTTTGGAAGTCAGGAAAGACCTCATGGAAGAGGGAGTGTTTGAAGAACTTGAAGAACTAGTGGGGGACCCTTGAAGAACTAATGATTCTTTGATGGATATAGAGAGTGATTTTGGTAGCCACCTTTTGTTGAACAGTCACTCCTCTCCCCACTCTAACCCTTCCCCACTTCTAGGAGGCCGAAACCTGACTCCCAGACCAGGAGCTTGCTTCCCCAACTTTCCTTGCAGCTAGACATAGACATGTGATACAATCCTGGCCAATGAGCTGTAGGGTGGCTTCTAGGAGATCTTTCCTTCCTGATTATCAGAGAGGAAGGAGAAGGAGGGAGGGAGGGAGAGAGAAAGAAACTAGTTTTCCCCATGAGCACAAAAATAATAGAAAATATTTATGTAATGCTATTTGCCAGGTACTATGTTAAGATTTTTACAGTTTTTCATATTGGAATATTAAATCTCCACTTTATATATATTGTCATTAAATCCTAGATACTATTTTTATCTGTATGTTATAGATGAAAAAACTAAAGCTCAGAGAACTTATGTACATTCTGAAGGTCATGAAACAGAATTAGATTTTGAACAGTCTAATTCCAGTAGATATAGTCTTGACTATTATGCTATGTAATGAACCCCAACAAATTGGTGATGATACAACTGAAAGAAGGAAAACACTAGCTCCTTGAAAATTTTTGTGACAGAAAATTAACCAAAACATGAAACTGAGTTCCTCTGCATTTATAGAATTTTGGGATATTTAAGGTCTTAATTGTTTAGCTCACTGTTAGGTGGATTTTCTGTTACTTGCAAACAATAAAAGATAATCTTGGGATTCCTTAGATGGTACTGTGGCAGTGTTGGAGTTAGAAATGAACATTTCAGGCAGGGAGAACAGCATGAACAAATTCAAGGATGGGTTGGGTTTAGAGGATAGCTATTAACCTCCATTTGCTGGACCAGAGTCCATGTGATAGAGATGTAGGAAATGAGTCCTGAAATACGGAAAGAGACCTAAGGTAACAACATCTTATTCCAATTTTCACTAATTTCAGGCAGAATTTCTCTTTAAGGTCATTGAACTTGGGAGCAATAAACTTAGAACATTGCTTTAAGAAAAGCAACCCGGTAATACAGAAGGTCTTTCTTCTAAGGGTATGAACAAAGTGACAATTATATTTCATAAATGTGGCCAGAAAGAAATTTGTATGCCATATGTAATTGAAGAATTATCTCTAGCCTTGAATTCTAGTTATACCTTTGCAAATCTCTAAGAAAAAATTATGCCAGGAATATGTGCTACCCATTATGTTTGCATGGAGATGTTTGATTTCTCACTATTAACTCTTTAATACATTGCAAAATGTTTTAGAGCAAAATTACTTCCATTATCAAGTCCTCAAATCCTTTTTCTGAGAAACCATGTAATGTACTGCTTCATAGGTCCCCTGTCTAATGAAACACTACAGCAAAGGCTCTAAATCAAACCTGTGCTTTTTACTTCAGTCCTCCTATTTTGCAGGGACTGAAGGACAGAGCACATGTATCAAGATTGGCTGTTTTCTTTTTAACATTGCTTCTCTTTTCCTGAACATTCTTTTAATGCCAGAGGCAGTGTAGTATAAGGAAAAAAGTATAGGATTTGATTTTAACAGAACTAATTTTTAATCTGGCTCTAACTTTTATATGTCCTTAGATAAATTCTACTTAGGCACTCCAATCTTTAGTTTTCTTATTTATAAAATGGAAATAGCTCTTCCCTTGTGAGGAATAAATGAGACAATATATGTGTTCAATAAATGCTAAACTTCTTTTCCTCTTTGCTGAATCATAATGAATAAGCATAGGTAATTATTAGGATATTTTGGAAATTATCCTTGTAATCTAAAACATAAGTTAGAATTATTTAGAAAAAAAAGAATTGAGTCATTTTGAGACTCTTTAAATGCTATTTTCTACTATGGTTCAGCATCAAATGTTTGCTTCTTTTGGAACTCTTTGTTCCTTTAAAATTCTTATATTACATTGATTTGAAGAAAGCTTAACCCAGAATTTTTATTTCTAAAAGATAACTTTCTGGTGTACTCATCTGCTGCCAAGACAGCCACTATCAAATGGTAGCAAAATGGAAAACCAAATGAAACATGGAGGGCATTCATTGTGTTCCAACTGCACTGATTAGTTCTTTGAAAAGCAAAGATGATTTTATCATAGATTCACAAGCAAATTCTTACTAAATTTGAATTTATGTCTATAGATGGATGATATCAAATTTTCTCTTTGTTTTGACATAAAGCAACAATGATGCTTAACAGTGACCCACCTACAAAAGGATGATAAAGAAATGAGGCAGTTGATCAAATGAAAATCAGTCACTGAGTCAAATATAAATCTGATTTACTGTGATGTGCACCTCTGGTTTGATTTGCATGAGTATCTCTATGTCTAGAAATTCCAAATGTACCTACTGAAAGCAGGTGCTTTAGCAGTTCTGAATTTAGGGATATTCTGAGCACAAAAGTTCAGGAACTAAGGAGACCCACAGGCAAATGTATGAGATAAATAAATGTAAGTGTACCCAGGAAAAATTTTCTCACTAATATACTATTTTCATAGGACTGATAACTTCCAAGAAGAGCAACAGAACTAAAATAATCTTTGGAAATTTAAAGCAGTGTTGTAATTTCCTGCTGAATAAATGTTGATTTAATTTTGACATTGGGTATCTAAAATTGGTTTCTCCATGTGTCATTCAGAGCTGAATTTATCCCACAGAGGTTTAAGTAAATTGTTGGTAAATATAGTGTCAGTAGAGTAGTGATGATAGAAGGAAAATTATAAAAACCTATGTATTTCAAACTTTAAAAAATTATGTGGCACAATTATATTGCATATTCTGGATAGAGGGTTATAGTCCCTTAAACATCCAAAAGGATTGTAGATGCAGTATTAAGATATAAAGAAAGCCTCCGAAAAGCATTTTATTTTATTTTTTTCTCACATGAGTTTTTTTTTTAATTGAAGTATGGTTGATTTACAATGTTGTATTAGTTTCAGGTATACAGAAAAGTGATTCAGTTATATATGTATACATATTTATGTATACATATATAACTGAATCACTTTTCTGTATATATATATATATAAAACTGGGCATCCTCGTCTTGTTCCTGATCTTATACGGAATGCTTTCAGCTTTTCACTGTTGATGATGTTGGCTGTGGGTTTGTCATATATGGCCTTTATTATGTTGAGGTGTTCCCTCTGTGCCCAGTTTCTGGATAATTTTTTTTTATTATAAATGGATATTGAATTCTGTCAAAAGCTTTTTCTGCATCTATTGAGATGATCATATGGTTTTTATTCTTCAATTTGTCAACGTGGTGTATTATATTGATTGATTTGCAGATATTGAAAAATCCTTGAATCACTGGGATAAATCCCACTTAATCATGGCATATGATTCTTTTAATGCATTGTTGGATTTGGTTTACTAGTATTTTGTTGATGATTTTTGCGTATGTGTTCATCAGTGATATTGGCCTGTAATTTTCTTTTTTTGTGACATCTTTGTCTGATTTTGGTATCAGGGTGATGGTAGCCTCATAGAATGAGTTCAGGAGTGTTCTTTCCTTTGCGGTATTTTGGAGTAGTTTCAGAAGGATAGATGTTAACTCTTCTGTAAATGTTTGGTAGAATTCATCTGTGAAACCATCTGGTCCTGGACTTTTTTTGTTTGTTGGGAATTTATTAATTACTGTTTTAATTTCAGTACTGGTAATTGGTCTGTTCATATTTTCTATTTCCTCCTGGTTCAGTCTTGGGAGATTGTACCTTTCTAAGAATTTGTCTGTTTACTCTAGGTTGTCCATTTTATTGCTGTATTGTTGCTTACAGTAGTCTCTTATGATCTTTTGTATTTCTGTGGTGTCGGTTGTACCTTCTCCTTCATTTCTGATTTTATTGATTTGAACCCTTTCCCTTTTTTCTTGATGAGTCTGGTTAAAGGTTTATCTTTTCAAAGAACCAGGTTTTTCTTTCATTGATCTTTTCTATTTTTTTTTGTTTTTGTCTCTATTTCATTTATTTCGGCTCTGATCTTTATGAGTTCTTTCCTTCTGCTAACTTTGGGTTTTGTTTGTTCTTCTTTCTCTAGTTGCTTTAGGTGTAAGGTTAGGTTGTTTATTTGAGATTTTCTTGTTTCCTGAGGTAAGCTTGTATTTCTATAAAGTTCCCTCTTAGAAATGCTTTTGCTGCATCCCAGAGGTTTTGGATTGTTGTGTTTTCATTTTCATTTGTCTCTAGGTATTTTTTAATTTTCTCTTTGGTGAGAATCATTTTAGATTCAGCAAATAACATGGTTTGAAAAGGATTGCCTGATACTACTCATTTCACAGAAGCAGAGACTGAGGCCCTAAAGTGAATTGTGTTAAATCACCACAATGCCAAGTGTTATAAAGATTGTCCAAATTAGGTAAGCAATCACTGTCATCAAATTATTTACATGTGAACATCAATTACAGGGAGAAACTTGAAGGTAATGGTCTTTTCAAATGTAGTTTACACAGAAAAGAGAAGATATGAGAAGGTAAAGAGAGAAGGACAGATGGCAAAGAAGCATATGAAAAGATGCTTCACATCATATGTCATCAGAAAATACAAATTAAAACAACAACGATACCACTACACACCTATTAGAATGCCCAAAATTCAGAACACTGATAACACCAAATGCTGGAGAGGATGTGGGGCAACAGGAACTCTCATTCATTGCTGATGGGAATTCTGAATGGTACAGCCACTTTGGAAGACAGTTCGGCAGTTCTTACAAAACTAATCATACACTTTCCATGTGATTCAGCAATTGCACTCCTTGGTATTTCCCCAAAAGAGTTGAAAACTTACGTTCACACTAAAACATGCACACAAATGTTTTTAGCAGCTTTATTCATAATTGCCAAAACATTCAAGCAACCATGAGTCCTTCAGTAGGTGAGTGGATAAACAAACTGTGGTACATTCAGACAATGGAAAATTATTCAGCACTAAAAAGAAGTGAGCTATCAGGCCATGAAAAGATTTGGAAAAATCTTCGGTGAATACTCTTAAGTGAAAGAAGCCAATTTGAAAAGGGAGCATAACGTATGATTCCAATTTTATGGTATTCTGGAAATGGCAAAACTGTGGAGACAGTAAACCCAGGTTGCCAGGGGTTTGGGCGGGGGTGTGGCATGGAGGAAGGAAGGATGAACAGACAGAGCACAGAGAATTTTTAGGGCAGTGAAACTACTGTGTATGATACTATAATAACAGATATATGTCATTATACATTTGTCCAAACTAGTAAAAAGTACAATACCAAGAGTGAACCCTAAAGTAAACTATGGACTTTCTGGAAGAATTAGAAAATAAAACAGACCAACCACAGGTAATGAAATTGAAACTGTAATTAAAAATCTTCCAACAAACAAAAATCCAGGACCAGATGGCTTCACAGGCGAATTCTATCAAACATTTAGAGAAGAGTTAACACCTATCCTTCTCAAACTTTTCCAAAAAATTGCTGAAGGAGGAACACTGCCAAACTTAGTCTACGAGGCTACCATCACCCTGATCCCAAAACCAGATAAAGATGTCACAAAAAAAGAAAACTACAGACGAATATCACTGATGAACATAGACGCAAAAATCCTCAACAAAATACTAGCAAACAGAATCCAACAGCACATTAAAAGGATCATACACCATGATCAAGTGGGATTTATCCCAGGGATACAAGGATTCTTCAATATATGCAAAACAGTCTATGTTTAATGCACTACGTGCTGCTGGCTGCTGGAGGTGCAGGAGGAAAGGCTGGTGTGGCCAAAGCATCATGAAAAACTAGGAGTACAGTCATCCCCCTTTATCCTCAGTTTTGCTTTCTGGGGTTTCAGTTACCCACAGTCAACCTTGGTCTGAAACTATTAAGTAGAAAATCCCAGAAATAAATGATTCATAAGTTTTAAATTTGAAGAGGTTCTGAGTAGTGTGATGAAATCTCACATTATCCCATTCTGTCCCACCTGGACTGGGAATCATCCCTTTGTTCAGTGTGTCCACACTATATGCCACCCGCCTGTTAGTATAAGAAAAAACATAGTGTATGTATATATATGTGTGTGTGTGTGTGTGTGTATATATATATATGTATATAGTGTATATGTGTGTGTATGTGTATATATATAGGGTTCGCTACTCTCTGGTTTCAGGCATCCACTGGGGTGTCTTAGAACGTATCCCCTATGGATAAGGGGGGGACTACTGTATAGATAAAGATGAGGTCAAAGAGGGGCATTGGAGTCAGATCACTCAAGTCTTGTGAGCCATTAGAGGGATCTGAGATTTTACTCTACAAACTATGGAAATCCATAGAGTATTTTCAGCTGGAAGTCATAAGATCTGACTTACCTACACCACCTTGATTTTTTCTTCCTAATGTTTGATATTCATAATTAGGAATTGCTTCTGAGGCCAGCTACCATCAACCTTCTAACTATGAAAATAGGTGAAGGGAGACAGGAGAGGGGTGTGGTTAGGAAATCTGGGGTTGAAGCTATACCATTCACTACTATATGAAAACACTCCTTCAGAGCACTGGGGGATGTGATGCAACATCAATATTGACAGATGTCTGTGTCCTGCCAACATGAGAGAGCTAAGTGGGATATAAACACTACAGGTGCCTTGCTATTCAAAGTTGTTGGCATGTTGCCCTCAAATTTATTTCTTTTTGAAAAGATCATGTTTATTATTAGGATGTCAAGACAGTATATCAAGGCCAAGTTATCAATGAAAACACCCAACATCCTGCACAGGAGATTCAGGAGGAAAGTGGCAGTTCTTTCTTGAGTCTGAGCACATGGAGCTTAGATCGATATTTGATATGCACTTTGGGAAAAATGTCATGAATATACTGAAAGTTAATGGGAATTAAAAAAATAAAATGTATATGACCCACAATCTTAAAAATGAAGTTTTAAAAACATTTTTTTCAGTAGTTTGTATCATAGATTTTATAATCCCTTTAACATCTTGAAAATAGAAGAACTTTCACAGAGATTTAGTGACTTTCAAGTCAAGCAAATTAGTTGATGAAAGATCATACAGTATCTTTTCTGATGGGAAAGGCTGAGATGAATAAAGACCCTTAAGATCAAAACACTAAAAAGATTAAGCCAGTTGAGTTCCAATCAGCAAACTTTTCTGTAGGCAGAAGGGTATTTTCAGCAGTGTTCAATGAGGTTTTTAAAAAAAAAATGATATCTGAATGATGAAGTGACTATGCTCCTGTTGCAATATAGGAAGAAAAGCTGATGGCACTTCTCTCCCTCATTATTTGCAGCACTTCCTTCAATACAGTTGGTGGTCTTGTTACAGGCAGAAGTGCCGACTCAGCATCTCCAGTATTAGATATTAGTACCAGTGTGAACACGTTTATTCCTGGGAGTAAACAGTCTTTTCCCTTTCTCCCTGGACTTTGATAGAATATCTTCTCATGAACATCTACGTGGGTTCTGTCCTTACTTCTCAAACCCTGTTTCTAGGTTGTCTGTTTGGTAAATGATCTTAGACTCTCCAGTGTGCCAGACACATGCAGCTGTTCTTGTTTGATTGTCGACTGAACTATGAAATGTGCCTCCTGACACTTGCTTATGCTGGTAGCTTTGGTGGAGTTGTTAAGAAGGAGAGAAGGTGATTCTGTGTCATTTAAAATGCAGCAATATTTTCATTGTTTTAGTTCATTTCCCGCTCATGGAGCTCTTGAAACTTTGCCCATGAGTCTTCTGTGTGGAAATCTTGGGCATTTATTCTGCCCTGGGAGTTCTTGGGCCTCTGGTATATTCATTTGACCCTGTTTCTCTTTGCTGTGATTTTATGTTTATAAATTACTGTTTTTTCCCTTTATAATAAGGCACAGGACCAGTTACTAGGGAAGAAGGGAGAATAATAAGGGGAAACAGAAATATGACTAAACTATCTTGTTTCCTTGGAGCACTGGGACAAACTGCCATAATGTGGAAGCATTTTGTGAATTTTCAAGGATCTTCAAGACCAACTATACTTAAAAAAAAAAAAGACCAACTATAGTTTACCATGCTAATTTCTTATTGATTTTTAGCAATTTAAAATGCTTGAGGCTTAGCTTAGCATGCACTTCTGGGCTTTTTAAATTAGATCTGTATATACAAGTCTAAAATGTTGATGGAAATTTTATGACTTTTTTTAAGATTTAGGAGAAAGAAAAAGGAAGAAGCACTTTATCCTTTTATTTGGTAGTTATTTTCTTTATGGAAATTGAGGTGAATACAAGGGGAATGTTTATTGCTAAGATATTTTGAGTATTTTTAAACCTCTTTGTAATACTGGGCTTTGATGCCATTCCACTCTGTTAGATCATGACATTTTCGTTATCCAGTGTTAAAATAAACTTGATGAAATAAGGAAAAAGTTAAGATTTTATGTTGTTTTAGAAGGAATGTATGTATTTTCCACTTAATTTTCTATGCTGATAATTTATTTACTAAGAGGCCCATAAATTCTCCTTTTATAAACTGGAAAATTATAGGATGATTTACTGAGGACAATACATGTGGAACAACATCTAAAGGTTTAATAATCTCTACTTCTCAGTGAGAAATATGGTTTAACATCCATCTCCACCTGGATAATTTTGCTTTCCGTATCAATAAGACATGTCTTATCTTGTTTCCACTCTCATCATTTTTCTCTGGGATTAATTCAGAACCTCCCTGACTTGTCTCTTCATCTTCGTTCTCATACACCACCACCTAGCTCACTGTGCATTTCAGTAGAAAGCCTGCTGCACTTTGGTAAAGGCTTGGCTCTCAGTCTGGTTTATGCCACCAAATAACATTATGATTTCGGGTGAATTATTTTGCTGATAATCTCTCCTCTACATGCCTCACAGTGTTTTGTAATGGGGTCATGAGATAGGATACAGTGAGGTGCTTTTTAATGATAAAGTGCTATATAAGTGTATATAAAAGGCAGCATTATTCCTGAAGGACAGCCCGTATTATGTCATTCCCTTACTCAAAAAAATCTTCAGTGATTCCCTATTACTTAAATAATCAATTCAAACTTTTCCTATAATTAAAGGACTCTAATCTCCCACCTTAATATAGTCCTTACTTACCTTTCTGATCCTATTTCCCCCCTCTCTCTCTCATGCTCTCTTGATTCCAATGGTGTTTTATTGGAATTCTAAGCTGTTACACATTAATTCCTCTACGTAGAATTTCTTTCCCCAAATATTCAAATTACTGTTCATTCATGAGCTCTTTCATGACATCATTCTTCTACATATGGAAGCAATCTCTCTTATATCTGAAAAATGATATCTGTTTTTCTTTATTTCATCACTTTCTACCTTATTTATGGGCAGGCCTTATCTCCTGTACTATACATTCCTGAAGGGGTTCTTCATATCTCCAAATGCCTAGAATTTCCCATTGCACATTCTATCTGCTCTATAAATACTTGAATAACTATTAAAAAAAAGCCTATTGTTTTTCTTTTAAAAAATCTTTTTTCAGCTTCACTGAGGTATAATTGACAAAGAAAATTGTAAGATATTTAATGTGTACAATGTGATGATTTGATATACATATACATTTACTTTGTGAAGATTCCCCCCATTGAGTTAATTAACACATCCATCACATCACATATTTACCCTTTATTGTATGTGAGAGAAATTTTAAGTTCTATTATCTTATCAAATTTCGGTTGTATAATACAGTGCTATCAACTATAGTCACCATGCTATACATTAGATCCTTAGACCTTATGTTGTAATTGAAAGTTTGTACCTCTCTAGCAACATCCCCCTGTTCCCCCATCCTCAACCCCTGGCCCTGTCATCTTTAACTGGAAGTTTGTACCCCTGTAGCAGTACCCTTCTAGCAACCTTCCCCTATTTCTCCCATCCCCAACCCCTAGCAATTACTCTTCTACTCTGTTTCTATGAGTCTGAGTTTTTTTTAAAGATTCTACATACAAGTGATACCATGCAGTATTTGTCTTTCTCTGTCTGGCTTATTTCATTTAGCATAATGCCCTCCAATTTTATCTATATTGTCATAAATGATAGATTTCCTTTTATTAAAAGGCTGAATAATATTCCAGTATGCATTGTGTGTGTGTGTTTATGTGCGTATGAACATTTTCTTGATCCATTCAGATTTTGACAGAAACTTAGTTGGTTTCCATACCTTGGCTATTTGAGTAATGCTGCAGTGAACATGGAAATACAGATATCTGTGCAAAATAATTTTTCAGTTCCCTTTGGATATATACCCAGAAGTGGGATTGCTGGATCTTATGATAGTTCTATTTTTAATTTTTTGAGGAATCTCCGTACTATTTTCCATAGTGACTGTACTAGTTTGCATTCCCACCAACAGTGTACCAGGGTTCCCTTTTCTCTACATCCTTGCCAACATTTATCTCTTATCTTTTTATAATAGTTATCCCAACAGGTATGAGGTGGTATCTTACTGTGGTTTTAACTTGTGTTTCCCTGATGATTAGTGATGTTGAACACCTTTTCATGTACATGTTGCCATTTGTATGTCTTCTTTGGAAAAATGTCTATTCAGGTCCTTTGCCCATGTATTAATTGGGTTATTTGCTTCTTTGCTGTTGAATTGTATGAGTTTCTTGTGTGTCTTGTGTATTAACCTCTTATCGGATATGTGGTTTGCAAAACCTTCTCCCATTTCATAGGTTGCCTTTTCATTTTGTCAATGGTTTCCTTTGCTGAGAAGAAGCTTTTAAATTTTGATTTAGTTCAACTTGCTTATTTTTGCTTTTGTTGCCTTTGTTTTTGGTGTCAAACAAAAAAAAAATCATTGCCAAGACCAATGCCCAAGGAGCTAACCCCTATGTTTTCTTCTAGGAGTTTTATGGTTTCAGGTCTTACATTCAAGTTTTTAATCTATTTTGACTTGATTTTTGGGTATAGTTTAAGATAGTGGTTCAGTTTTATTCTTTTGTATGTGGCAATCCAATTTTCCCATCATCGTTTATTTAAGAGACTATCCTTTCCCCATCGTATATTCTTGGCTTTGTCATAAATTAATTGACCATAAATATGTGAGTTTGTTTCTGGGCTTGTATTCTGTTCCATTGGTCTACATGTCTGTTTTTATGCCAGTACCATAGTTTTGATTACTGTAGCTTTGTAATATAGTTTGACATCAAGCAGTGTGATGTCTCCAGCTTTGTTCTTCTGTCTCAAGGTTGCTTTGGCTCTTAGGGTCCTTTTTGGTTCCTTACAAATTTTAGGATTGTTTTGTCTATTTCTGTGAAAAATGTCATTAGGATTTTGATAAGGATTTCATTGAATCTGTAGATTACTTTGGATAATATGAACATTTTAACAATATTGATTATTTTAATCCATGAGCATGGAATGTCTTTCCATTTATTTGTGTCTTCTTCAATTTCTTTCATCAATGTCTTTTACTTTTCAGTGTACAGATCTTTCACTTCCTTGGTTAAATTTATTCCTAAGTATTTTACTCTTTTTGATGCTATAGTAGATGGGATTGTTTTCTTAATTTCTCTTTCTGAAAGAGAAATTGTTTTTTTTTTATTCCCTGAATTCCTTTTAAGAAGTTTTTGTGCTTAACAGATCTTTTTAAAAAAAATCTGTTACTATGATGATGGTGGCAAGTATGTACAAATAGCAGAAATGTGCACCTTTAATTAGATGTCAACCTTCATTTTTTTACTGACAGTTAGATATTAAGCAAATCTTTCATTAAAAACTACTCTTTCTCTCTGTGTAGAGATTTTTCATTGACGGTTATCAATTTCCTCTGACAATCCCCTCAAGTTAGTAATTTCTCTTGCTTGGACTTTGACTCTCAGGGACAAGATGCTGGAATGTTGAAAGTAAGAGATGAAGAATAAGAGAGAAACATATCTAGCTTGTTATTTGTTTTATCCCTTGGCCATAGTAGCGATAACTTGTATGTGTTTGTGGGGGGTGGGAATAAGGGTGTCCCAGGAAAAGTGGGCAAAGGACAGATCTTTAGAACTCATTTGGGAAAATTTTACACTTCATTTGATCTTTTTTCTTCTTAATTTATTTTTGGCTACGTTGGGTCTTCGTTGCTGCACACACACTTTCTCTAGTTGTGGTGAGTGGGGCACTCTGTTGCAGTGTATGGGCTTCTCACTGTGGTGGCTTCTCTTGTGGAGCACGGGCTCTAGGCACACAGGCTTCAGTAGTTGCAGCACGCAGGCTCAGTAGTTGCAGCGTGTGTGCCCTAGAGTGCACGGGCTCAGTAGTTGTGGTGAATGGGCTCAGTAGTTGTGGCTTGCGAGCTCTAGAGCACAGGCTCAGTAGTTGTGGCCCACGGGCTTAGTTGCTCTGTGGAATGTGGGATCTTCCCAGACCAGGGATCAAACCTGTGTCCCCTGCATTGGCTGATGTATTCTTAACCACTGCTCCACCAGGGAAGTCCACTTCATTTGATCTTACTAACAGTTCAAAGTATTTAATAGCCATTATATCATTTATGTATTTGGTGGGACATGAAGTTGTTTTATTTCATTAAAGAATCTAATCTAATATGGAAATGTTACACCATTCCTAAAAGACAATAAAAATGAAGGGAAGAGTCAGATTCACTAAATGGAACATTTTCTACAAGTTCAGTCTGTATCTGTTAAATGTGAGTGTTTCAGTTACTATAGTTGTATAATATTGAATAAAACATCCCCAAACTTAGTAGCACAAAACATCTTTTATTATATTCACAGATTCTGTGGGCTTGTCCCTGCTTCACAATATCTATGGCCTCAGCTAGAAGATTTGAGGTCTGTGGCTGGAATTATTTGACGGTGTCTTTGGGCATCTCTCTCTGTCTCTGTAGTCTCTCTGTGTGAACTTGCCAGATTGTGGTAAGACTTCAGGGAGGCTGGATGTATTACAAATTGGCAGAGTGCTCCCAAGGCTCATGCCCAGAAAAAGAGAGGGAAAGCCAGTGAAAGCTGAATTACCTCTTTTGACCTAGTCTCAGAAGTCACACAGCATCTCTTCTTGTATTGTTTGTCGAGGTAATCACAGTGTCCTACTCAATTTCAGTAGGAGGGTAATAGCCCACACCTTTTGGTGGGAGAGAGGCAAGGATCTGGGAGAGTATGTGGGACCAGAAATCTTAGCATGGCTATTTTTGGAAAATACTGCAGTGCATGTCTTGAAATTGCAACTTAAACTCTGTTTTAGGATTATAAAACTTAACATAAATTACAGTACTAAGTCTAGGGTTGAGAGTCTAAGTCTATTTCAGATACTACTGTTCTAGCTTTATTGTTACTTTTTGAAGGAACTGGAATTTTTTAGTTTTCTTGGTAAGTTGCCCCAGCAAATAGACTTGAAAGCAAAAAACAAAATTAAGTGGACATATTTAAAGAAGTATATGCTCCTGCAGTAGTTTCCGGAGAAGTAATGACCATTTTGAAATAATTAGAATTTCAAATTGTGTAAATTGGTTTCATTTTGCTGACCTGCTTCAGCAGATGCTAACCAAGCTTAGGAGGACTATTCTAATTTCAGCATACAATATCCAGAAATGATGTGAACACGGAGGATTTCATGACCTTCAGAGATGGAATTATGCCCTTTTTAGCAAAGCTTTTTATTTCTAAAATGTGTTCTACTTCCAGCAGACCTGACTCATTAATGCCTGTCCCCTTTCCATGTTGTTCTGGATGACCAAAGCATCATTACTGAGAACCTCCTTTGTGCAGGGCACATTTTTTCCCTAATTGCTTTGCATAGAGATGAATGCTTTTTCAAGGTTGAAGGCTTTGGATGAGATAAAGACTGCTATTGAGCTAATCAGAGCATATGTGGGAGGGTAAAGGGGCCAATGGTTTTCTAAGAACAGAACCTTTTCCTCTTTTCAAATATAGATCTATTCTACAAACCTCAACAATTGCTTACTGTTGTTCTGCTTTATTCCCCTCTGCATATTCATTTTCTCTTTCACAGTAATACCCCTCAAACACACATGCATGCACACATGCACACTCACACACACATTAATTTTAAGAAAGAATAATCTTTATGATATGGACCCTCTTTTAGAAAATGATTCTTTTGCATCATTATGAATATTGCAATCAGTTGGTATATTTCTGTTCACCCACTCTAAATTTATACTTTACGGAAGTGAAAGCAGAGAATACATACTTCGCTGTACAACTTTATGTTTCTAGAGTAGTCATGCTTCTAGAATATGTCATAATCTAACCTTTAAGACATAATGATAGACCACTTTTTAAATAGAATTTACTGATAGATTGATAGCTTAAGCTTATACTTTAGGTGCCATTTTATTATCCACTATAGTTGTTTTTGTGATTTTGATTTAACTTACTATATTTTTGCTCTGAGATAATTCATGCATAAGGTGCTGTTCAGAAAAGCAGAGTACCTGTATAACTCTTTATGTATTTCTTTTTATATAGGTTAAGAGAGCTAAAGTGCAAATGGATAGTTTGGTCCTTATTCTCAGCTAGATGAGAGTGCTGATGATGTAGCTTCGTGAATTGTACGTCTTGGTGTTGGCATTAGTTGGAGTGGAGAAACTCAAATGAGGTCATTTGTGATGCATTCTTCTTACTCTCATCCATCTTTCTGTGGCCCAGTGACATCTGTAATGAGGTGTAATAAGGGACAGGGTGCAATATTAGTTGCCAGCATTCTGTACTTTCTCTAATGATTCAGCTAACCATGAGTGTTGCTAGTAATAAAAAAGGGGGAAAAAAAAGAAAGGGATAATACAAGAGTGAATAAAAGAAACACAGTCACATGTGAGGCAAAAGAGCAAAAATTAAATGAGACATACGGAAACATTCCTGTCTGACTTGTTAAATACTGTAATTTGGGTATGTGGAAAAGGAAATTTCACCTGAAGGAAATAGCATGGGCATATGGACCAAACTGAGTCAATATTATAGAGTTGAATTTTAATTTTTTTGCAATCTGCTATTTCTTTTAATGTTTATTTCCTTTCAGAATCCATGGCTCTGAAGACATAGGCATCTTTTCTCTGAATGTTTTGAAATGTTTTTCTGAAGTCTAGGCTATATCAAACCTTTAGTTGTTTATTATGAACTTTAGGTGGCTTAATAACTTTTTATATTCAGTAGTAATAATAATGTCAACAATATATTAAATGTCTACTCTGAACCTGAAATACTGCTATATATATGAAAAATAGATCATTTTTATTTTATTATATGTATAGTAAGACTTTGCTTCACAAAATATTTTTTAACTGGAAGACTCCAAACCACATCTTCTTCACAAAAAGTCTGTTTTTTCCATATTGTTCTGTCAGTTCTGTTGGTCAGAATTAAGTCATGAAATTTAGAACCATAGTTTTTGTTGTGGCTTCTGCTTAACAAGAGATAAAATTATATGTAATTTTAATTTAAATTTTATGTAAGTCTGGCCAAATTTTAAGAAGTTCCATTGTAAGTAGAAAAAGGCTTGATCTTGTGTCAGGATGTTTGAAGTTGCTCAATGCTATTATGGTTTTCATTTGGTTCAGTTTTGTCCCTTATTAGAAACTATCATATACATCTTTGCCTCACTGGCTAGTCTATACTGAAAAAGTCCTCTTGGAAGAATAAATTACTGATCAGAAGTTTATAACATAAGCAAAAATAAATAAATAAAGGAATTTAATTATTGCTTTAACATTGATAGCAAACAGGTGTAGCCTGTTTACTAATCCTGTTTGCATTTACACTGGCCCTGTCCTCCCACTCTCACCACTCAATTGTCAAAATCCCACTCAACATTGAAGACCTAGTTCAAATGCAACCTGCTTTCCAAAGTTTCCCTAATACCTTTCCTCCTTCCCCAAATGAAGCAACAATCTATTTTCTGTCTTCCTGTAACACTTTGCCTGGCTCTTAAAGCACGCTTGTAAGTTACAGTTGTTTAATTATTAGTTATTTACAAAAGTCTCTTATCTGTCTTAAGAATAGCCCTATTATCCTCCAAATGTTGGGGGGGGGGGGTGACTCGCTTACTGCTTGATCCTTAACAACATTTCAAAAAGAAAAAATGCTGGTGAACCTAAATACACATTGCCAGTTCTGTGTGACTTCCTTCTTATGCTCACATACTCATTTAATTATGTTTCTATTGGTGTGGAAATAGCTTATTGGCATCTTTAGCATGTGCTTTGCACACCAGCAGAAGAATATTTTAGAGAAAAATTATTAATTGAAACTTTGAAAAACAGTAAAAGTAGTCATTATGGGAAAAAACCCATCTCTAGATAATTCTTCCTACCAAATTTATAATTATTTGTGAATTACATATGTATGGGAATGAGGGTAGAAGTGAGGGTTGGGAATGAGATCTTTTAGATTTCTAAAAGTACTAACTTCTCCCTGATTTCCAGTCATGGATTCACACATGTCCATTTAGTTTATCTCACAGTCATACTACTCACTTTCTCTCCTGTTAGATTTTCAATGTGGGTTTTCTCCCTCTACCCTACAAACAAAATAAATCCTTCTGTTACTTTATTCAATGGATCCTTGTCCTACGACATTATATTTATTTCCATATGTTACTGACGTTGTTCAATACCAGGATGCAGGGTAGTTAGATAAAGGTTGGTTCTCTAGCATAGAACTGAAGTGGCCCTGTGGCTGAGGCAGACACATAGAATGACCTGGTACACAACTTGTGGATATTCTTGCAGGGAGGCAAGTCCTTTAGGAGTGCACTCTCTTCCCCTTAGGGTAGGTGCTGGGCTTGCTATTTGAATCTTGCCACACAGCAGTTATTCTTATAAAAGTATTGATATTTAATTTAACTCTATTTCTGAGAAAGATTGACAAATATTTCTGTTTTCTGTAATATTAATTTAGTTGTAATTTTAGTGGGGAAATACCTTAAATAATTTAACTTGGGGTTCACAAAAATTAAGTGAGCAGGAGAGCTACTGTATAGGGTCTTTGTTCTTTAGGAAGTTGACAGACATGGCGCCTATTATGGCTTTCTAAGTAACAACCTAACTTCACTGGGCACTGAGTGCTTGAGGTGGATAGATGGCTGATGCTCAGATTCAAATGCTACTGCCTGAAGTCCCCATTTTTTGAAATACTGAGATAGCATGTAAATTCACTGAATGCAAGGGAACAAAAGTGACTGTTATTCACCAATTAAATTCTTTCCTCCCAGTGCAGAAATCAATCCTGTACTTTAGTCAGTGGGGAAGGTAAAACTCTAGGACAGCAACCAGCTGTGGTGGCAGAAGGAAAGGCAATAAGAGTTTAGAGGCAGGAGCCACACTTGGCTAAAACAGGGGAGAAAAATGGACTCAAATTGGCATTGGGTGTTCACTCAGGGCATGTATACTACATCCTCGGCATAAGCTGATAGTATCAAAAGAGACCACATGGGGCAAAGGGCTGACTTAAAAAATCAGTTCTGGCAGGTTGGTTTTGTCTCTTAGAGATGTGGAGGAGCATTCTGCGGTCACATCCCAAGGGCAGACAGAATGCAAAACTCAGTTCCCACATTGCTTGCAGTGACTAATAAAGAAACGTCTAGGAGATGATTGTTGGAGTAGTGAAACTGGCATATTATGGGTGAGTGGGGACCAGGTGACTGGGAGCATTGTGGGCTGAATGCAAAGTACAATAGAATGAATAACCAAGGCAGTGATTGTAATTGAGTGAGATTAAATTGGAAAATTTTCAGGGGCAGTGACTAAGGCTTTACATTGCCCACAGTGCTAGAAGAAAGCACAGTGTAAATTAATTGAGCAAATGTAGGCCAAAACATCTTTGATCAGAACATCTATATTTCAAAAATGTTATTTAGGGACAATTACTTCTTTTATGGGTTCTTATCAGATATTGGTGGTAGAAAGGATTCTTTCCTTATTCATTAGTGAAAAAGCAACCCAGAAGTGTTGGAATAGTGAATTGACTCTAGAATTTTTCCCATGTCCAACTCCCCTTTCCTGATGGATCACTGCCTTATGGAAATAGGAACTGTGATTTATCCCTGCTGTGGAACATGGTGGCTCTAGGTCCTTCACTGTAACTGAGCAATCTATGATGGTCTTGTCACACTCTCAGTTTGCTTGCCCATGGTTTGTTAGGTCTTTCTGTGTCAGCAGTAGAAAAAGAGAAATCCCAGAAATTCCTCCTTTTAAAATGATATTCTTAGGATAATCCAATGTTTTCACTACTTTACATCAAAGACCATTGCAAGAATAGCTCACAGGATTGCAACCTTGAAGAAGCATGGGGTTGAAGCTTCAGAGGACCCCAGCTTACTTTGTGTTCTTTTTTTCTAAGGCTCTGAATAAGCCATACATAGGGAACATCACAGTGGTAACTGGCTTAGTGATCACAATTTCCTACTTTGTATTTTTGAAAAGTTTTACTTCTCAAAGGACCTAGATCAGTAAGCCCTTTAGATCAGACTTGGACAGAGTTTTTGAAACTTCATTTAACCACAGAAATTTAAAGTTGTCTGTGACTGTGGTATGCATTATCCAAAATGAATTATTTCACATTATGTGTTGGAGGGGAAAAATAATTTTCCCTATACCCTTTTAGGTTCTTGGCTGAGAGCCACCCTGACCCACCCCCACCCCCGGCCCCCATAATAAAAGACAGATTAATAGGAGAAAAATAAAGAAATGTTTAATAACATGCATATCTCCTGTATACCCAGGAAAACTGAGTAACTCCCCAAAATGGCCCAAGGCACCAACTTAAATACTATCTCCAGCTAAAGACAAAAGATGTGGGATGCAGAGAGTGGGTGCTGGGGGCTGGAAGCCAGTTAATGGAAGATTACTGGGAAAAGCACAATAAACAAGGTACGGGATTATCATGAAGATATAAGTTGTCGCCTTCTCCACTGAAGAGTTTCTAGAGATTTATTCATCCTCCTCTTCCTGGTATAGAGAGGTAAAAGTCCTTACAAATGGAGATTTCCCTTGTAAATGCAAATTTCTTTTACCAAAGGGTATCTTCTTTTACCAAACTCAGGTTTGGCTGATTGGGATGATGTAGTAAAAAGAGAAATATTGATGTTGTCCTTGAGCATGGGATAAAGAATGAGGAGCTTGCTAGTACATTCTAAGTAGAAAGACACAAGTTATAGTAAATGGGTCCAAACGGATATTTTTGGGTGGATCATAATAGGAAAAACCAATGCAAGTGGAAATGTTACCCAGCTCAGGTTCTGCTGCTCACTGCTGAAAAGCAAATACTCAAGAGACAAGTATTGGTTGGAAAGAAAATATTGCTTTATTCAGGTGGCTGGCAGTCTTGGAAGAAGGTGGACTCATGTCCAAAAACCAACTCCAAAGGTTCTGCTTGACCATGAAAGTTTTGGAGAAAGGGAAGTTAATCATTTGGGGAGGGGGTCAGAGTCTTCGTTATCTTCCACTGTGTGCAAACTTTCTTCTGACTGGTTGGTGGTGAGGTGACAGAGTGGTGTTCCAGGAATCTTGTGCTCAGCATGAAGTTACCGTCCTTCACCTGGGTGGGGGTCTTAGTTCTTGCAGAAGAACTCAAAGATATTGTTATGTATATCCCTCAAGGAGTAACCAGGACTGTTTTTTCTTGATTGTTCCTCCTTTGTTTCTGCATTTCCCTCCCTTCCATGTTTGAATCTAACCTTTGGAACACAGGGAAGGTCAAGGAAGCTGAATGAAGTTGATTTCCTACAAACAAGAAACAGGGGACCTGGAAAGGATTTGTAGTGGGGAGCACCTCACAGGGTCCTGCTTGGTTCCACTTATACTCCATTTTCAGAACTTCTTCTGTGTCTGCTGTTTCTTAAAAATAATCGGCCCTAAAATGATCCTTATGCCAAAGAGGCATATTGTGGGGTGATAAATTCTGCTCCCTTTCATATGTGTCCAGAAACAACTTAAAATGCACATGTCCACAGCCACACACTTCCACACACATGTGTTTAAGAGAATGTTTATTTTTGAAGGTAATTTTGGTGACCACATTTACAGGGTATGCAGGTGGTAAAGTCACTGTTAGGTTTTATTCTCTGAAGTGGTGTAGGGAGCCCTATTGTGCCTAATTGCATTTTAGGGAGAAATTAGTTTATTATATAAGATAGCCAGTTATGAGCAAGTACGTGTGTAAGAGGCAGGAGACAATGCGTTGATAAAAGAAAGAAGGGACGAGGATGGTAACTGGAGTGCATCTTAGCTTGGGGGTAGTGCTTTTATGACCTGAGAGATGACATCATGGGAGGTGGGAATGGAATTCAGGAAACTCAACTCTTAAAACTTATATGTAACCTTAAATAATCTCTTCTGTTGTTAGTCATTGCCAGGGAGGAAGAAATTTCCCTCTGCCCTCCTAGGTTCTTCTGGCTGGTCTAAGAATTATATTGACATGAGACAGATTAACAGGGGAAAATCAAACATGTTTATAACATGTTTACATGGGAGGGACCCAGAAAAACTGAGTATAGTTTACCCTTGAACAACACAGGGTTTAGGGGCACTCACCCTCTGAAAAGTCAAAAATCCCCATTTAACTTTACAGTTCATCCCCCATATTCATAGTTCTGCATCTGAGAATTCAATCAATTGTTGGCTGTGTAGTACTTTAGTATGTGTTTATTGAAAAAAATCCATGTGTAAGTAGACTCACACAGGTCATCTACATCATAAATCTTTCATATCGAAGGGGAGCAGAATTTGCTGTCCCAAAGTCTCTTTGTAATAAAGATAATGTTCAGCTCATTATTTGTAAGAAACTGCAAACACAGGGGAAGTTCTGAAGCTGAGTGGAAGTTACCCTTTTGTAAGAGAGATTTACATTTATGAGGAATGTCTATTTGTAAGGGTGTCTCTCTTGCTGTCCTGGGAAGAGGAGGATAGCCAAACCTCTAGAAACTCTTATTAATGGAGAAGGCAACTAACTTAAATCTGCATAACAACCATACTCTTTTTACTGTGCCTTTCTTTTTTCTTTTTTTTTTTGAAAGTTATTTTACTTATTTTTTATACAGCAGGTTCTTATTAGTTATTTTCTAATAAGAAAAATATTTTCTCCCATTCTGAGGTCTATCTTTTCTTCTTAATTGTAGTTTCCTTTGCTTTGCAAAAGCTTTTAAGTTTCATTAGGTCCCATTTGTTTATTTTTGTTTTTCTTTCCATTACTCTAGGAGGTGGATCAAAAAAGATCTTTCTGTGATTTATGTCAAAGAATGTTCTTCCTATGTTTTCCTCTAAGAGTTTTACAGTGTCTGGTCTTATATTTAGGTCTCTAATCCATTTTGAGTTTATTTTTGTGTATGGTGTCAGGGAGTGTTCTAATTTCATTCTTTTACATGTAGATGTCCAGTTTTCCAGCACCACTTATTGAAGAGACTGTCTTTTCTCCATTGTATATCCTTGCCTCCTTTGTCATAGATTAGTTGATTCGATTAGTGCCTGGGTTTATCTCTGGGCTTCCTTTTCTTGTCTTTTTTTTTCTTTAAATTATACATATGTATTTTATTTATACTTTGATATATTTCATGATAAACAATTTTTTTCCATCTTAACCATTTTTTAAGTGTACAGTTCAGCGGTATCAAATACGTTCATGTCGTTGTGCAAAAATCACCTCTGTCCATCCCCATAACTGTTTTCATCTTGCAAAACTGAAGCTCTATACCCATGAAACAATAACTCCCCGTTACTCCTTGCCCCCAGCCCCTGGTAACCACCAGTCTACTTTCTGTCTTTATGATTTTGACTATTCTGAATACCTCATATAAGTGGGATCATACAGTATGTACCTTTTCCTGACTGGCTAATTTCATTTAGCATAATGTCCCCAAGGTTCATCCATGTTGTAAACATACTGCAGAATCTCCTTCCTTTTTAAGACTGAACAATATTCCATTGCATGTATATCCACATATTGCTTATCCGTTCATCCACTGATGGACACTTGAGTTGCTTCCATGGTTTAGTTATTACGAATAATGCTGCTATGAACATGGGTGTACAAATATCTCTTTGAAATCCTACTTTGAATTCTTTGGGATATATGTGCAGAAGTATATAGTATGCTGGTTCATATAGTAATTCTGTCTTTAATTACTTGAGGAAACACCATACTGTTTTCTATAGTGACTGTACCAGTTTCCACCACTAGTATACCAGGGTCCCAATTTCTCCATGTCCTTGCAAACACTCATATTCTATTATTTTGATAGTAGCCATCCTAATGGGTGTAAGGTAGTATCTTGTTGAAGTTTTGATTTGCATTTCCCTAGTGATTGGTGATGTTGAGCATCTTTTCATGTGCTTATTGGCCATTTGTGTCTCTTCTTTGGAGAAATATATATTCAAGTCTTTTGCTCATTTTGAATCAGGTTGTTTGGTTTTTTCTTGGGTTTTTTTTGGAATTTTTAAATTTTATTTTATTCATTTTCTTATACAGCAGGTTCTTATTAGTCATCCATTTTATACACATCAGTGTATACATGTCAGTCCCAATCTCCCAATTCATCACACCACCACCCCCATCCCCTGCTGCTTTCCCCACTTGGTGTCCATACATTTGTTCGCTACATCTGTGTCTCAATTTCTGCCCTGCAAACTGGTTCATCTGTACCATTTTTCTAGGTTCCATATATATGCGATAATATACAATATTTGTTTTTCTCTTTCTGACTTACTTAACTCTGTATGACAGTCTCTAGATCCATCCACAGCTCCACAAATGACCCAATTTCATTCTTTTTATGGCTGAGCAATATTCCATTGTATATATGTACTACATCTTCTTTATCCATTCATCTGTCGATGGGCTTTTAGGTTGCTTCCATGACCTGGCTATTGTAAACAGTGCTGCAGTGAACATTGGGGTGCATGTGTCTTATGGAATTATGGTTTTCTCTGGGTATATGCCCAGTAGTGGGATTGCTGGATCATATGGTAATTCTGTTTTTAGTTTTTTAAGGAACCTTCATATTGTTCTCCATAGTGTCTGTATCAATTTACATTGCCACCAACAGTGCAAGAGGGTTCCCTTTTCTCCACACCCGCTCCAGCATTTGTTGTTTGTATATTTTCTAATGAAGGCCATTCTCACTATTGTGAGGTGATACCTCATTGTAGTTTTGATTTGCATTTCTCTGATAATTAGTGACATTGAGCATCTTTTCATTTGTCTCTTGGCCATCTGTATGTCTTCTTTGGAGAAGTGTCTGTTTAGATCTTCTGCCCATTTTTTGATTGGGTTGTTTGTTTTCCTTAATATTGAGCTGCATGAGATGTGTATATATTTTGGAGATTAATGCTCTGTCCGTTGATTTGTTTGCAAATATTTTCTCCCATTCTGAGGGCTATCTTTTCGTCTTGTTTATGGTTTCCTTTGCTGTGCAAAACTTTTAAGTTTCATTAGGTCCCATTTGTTTATTTTTGTTTTTATTTCCATTACTCTAGGAGGTGGGTCAGAAAAGATCTTGCTGTGATTTATGTTAAAGAGTGTTCTTCCGGGCTTCCCTGGTGGCGTAGTGGTTGGGAGTCCACCTGCCGATGCAGGGGACACGGGTTCGTGCCCCAGTCCGGCAAGATCCCACATACCGCGGAGCAGCTGGGCCCGTGAGCCATGGTCGCTGAGCCTGCGTGTCCAGAGCCTGTGCTCTGCAACAGGAGAGGCCGCAACAGTGAGAAGCCTGCATACTGCAAAAAAATAATAATAAATAAAAATGAGTTTTCTTCCTATGTTTTCCTCTAAGAGTTTTATACTGTCCAGTCTTACATTTAGGCCTCTAATCCATTTTGGGTTCATTTTTGTGTATGGTGTTAGGGAATGTTCTAATTTCATTCTTTTACATGTAGCTGTCCAGTTTTCCCCACACCACTTACCGAAGACACTGTCTTTTCTCCATTGTATATTCTTGCCTCCTTTGTCATAGATTAGTTGACCATAGGTGCATGGGTTTATCTCTGGGCTTTCTTTCCTGTTCCATTGATCTATATTTCTGTTTTTGTGCCAGTACCATATTGTCTTGATTACTGTAGCTTTGTAGTATAGTCTGAAGTCAGGGAGTCTGATTCCTCCAGCTCTGTTTATTTTGCTTCAAGACTCCTTTGACTATTTGGGGTCTTTTGTGTCTCCATACAAATTTTAAGATTTTTTGTTCGAGTTCCATAAAAAATGCCATTGGTAATTTGATGGGGATTGCATTGAGTCTGTAGATTGCTTTGGGTGGTCTAGTCATTTTCACAATATTGATTCTTCCAATCCAAGAACATGGTATATCTCTCCATCTGTTGGTATCATCTTTAATTTCTTTCATCAGTATCTTATAGTTTTCTGTATACAGGTCCTTTGTCTCCCTAGGTAGGTTTATTCCAAGGTATTTTATTATTCTTGTTGAAATGGTAAATGGGAGTGTTTCCTTAATTTCTCTTTCTGATCTTTTGTTTTTAGTGTATAGGAATGCAAGAGATTTTTGTGGATTAATATTGTATCCTGCAACTTTACCAAATTCATTGATTAGCTCTAGTAGTTTTCTGGTGTCATCTTTAGGAAGGATTCTCTATGTATAGTATAATGTTATTTGCAAATAGTGACAATTTTACCTCTTCTTTTCCAATTTGTATTCCTTTTATTTCTTTTTCTTCTCTGATTGCCGTGGCTAGGACTTCCAAAACTATGTTGAATAATAGTGTCAGCAGTGGACATCCTTGTCTTCTTCCTGATCTTAGAGGAAATGCTTTCAGTTTTTCACCATTGAGAATGATGTTTGCTGTGAGTTTGTCATATATGGCCTTTATTATGTTGAGGTAGGTTCCCTCTATGCCCACTTTCTGGAGAGTTTTTATCATAAATAGGTATTGAATTTTGTCAAAAGCTTTTTCTGCGTCTACTGAGATGATCATATGGTTTTTATTCTTCAATTTGTTTACATGGTGTATCACATTGATTGTTTTGAATATATTGAAGAATCCTTGCAACCCTGGAATAAATCCCACTTGATCATGGTGTATGATCTTTTTAATGTGCTGTTGGATTCTGTTTGCTAGTATTTTGTTGAGGATTTTTGCGTCTATATTCATCAGTGGTATTGGTCTGTAATTTTCTTTTTTTGTAGTATATTTGTCTGGTTTTGGTATCAGGGTGATGGTGGCCTCATAGAATGAGTTTGGGAGTATTCCTTCCTCTGCAATGTTTTGGAAGATTTTGCGAAGGATGGGTGCTAGCTCTTCTCTAAATGTTTGATAGAATTCACCTGTGAAGCCAACTGCTCCTGGAGTTTTGTTTGTTGGAAAATGTTTATTCACAGTTTCAGTTTCATTACTTGTGATTGGTCTGTTCATATTTTCTGCTTCTTCCTGGTTCAGTCTAGGAAGGTTATACCTTTCTAAGAATTTGTCCATTTCTTCCAGGTTGTCCATTTTATTGGCATAGAGTTGCTTGTAGTAGCCTCTTATGATGCTTTGTATTTCTGCAGTGTCCGTTGTAACTTCTCCTTTTTCATTTCTAATTTTATTGATTTGAGTCCTCTCCCTCGTTTTCTTGATGAGTCTGGCTAATGGTTTATCAATTTTGTTTATATTCTCAAAGAACCAGCTTTTAGTTTTATTGATCTTTGCTATTGTTTTCTTTGTCTCTATTTCATTTATTTCTGCTGTGACTTTTATGATTTCTTTCCTTCTACTAACTTTGGGTTTTGTTTGTTCTTCTTTCTCTGGTTCCTTTAGGTGTAAGGTTAGGTTGTTTATTTGACATGTTTCTTGTTTCTTGAGGTAGGCTTGTATTGCTGTAAACTTCCCTCTTAGAGTTGCTTTTGCTGCACTGCATATGTTTTGGATTTTCATGTTTTCGTTGTAATTTGTCTCTAGATATTTTTTGATTTCCTCTTTCATTTCTTCAATGATCTCTTGGTTATTCAGTAACATGTTGTTTAGCCTCCATGTGTTTGTGTTTTTTACGTTTTTTCCACTGTAATTGATTTCTAATCTCATAGTGTGGTGGTTGGAAAAGATGCATGATATGATTTCAGTTTTCTTAAATTTACCAAGGCTTGATTTGTGACCCAAGACGTGATCTGTCCTTGAGAATGTTCTGTGCACACTTGAGCAGAAAGTGTAATCTGCTGTTTTGGGATGGAATGTCCTATAGATATCAATTAAATCTTTGTCGTGTATTGTGTCATTTAAAGCTTGTGTTTCCTTATTCATTTTCTGTCTGGATGATTTGTCCATTGGTGTACATGAGGTGTTAAATTTCCCCACTATTATTGTGTTACTGTCAATTTCCTCTTTTATAGCTGTTAGCAGTTGCCTCGTGTATTGAGGTGCTCCTATGTTGGGTGCATATATATTTATAATTGTTATATCTTCTTCTTGGTTTGATCCCTTGGTCATTATATAGTGTCCTTCCTTTTCTCTTGTAACATTCTTTATTTTAAAGTCTATTTTATCTGATATGAGTATTGCTACTCCAGCTTTCTTTTCATTTCCATTTGCATGGAATATCTTTTTCCATATGTGTCCCTAGGTCTGAAGTGGGTGTGTTGTAGACAACATATTTATGGGTTTTGCTTTTGTATCCATTGAGTGAGCCTTTTGCTTTTGTATCCATTGAGCGAGCCTGTGTGTTTTTGTTGGAGCATTTAATCCATTCATGTTTAAGGTAATTATCAATATATATGTTCATATTACCATTTTCTTAATTGTTATAGGTTTGTCTTTGTAGGTCCTTTTCTTCTCTTGTGCTTCCCAGTTAGAGAAGTTCCTTTAGCATTTGTTGTAGAGCTGGTTTGGTGGCGCTGAATTCTCTTAGCTTTTGCTTGTCTGTAAAGCTTTTGATTTCTCTGTCGAATCTGAATGAGATCCTTGCTGGGTAGAGTAATATTGGTTGTAGTTTCTTCCCTTTCATCACTTTAAATATATTGTACCACTCACTTCTGGCTTGTAGAGTTTCTGTTGCGAGATCAGCTGTTAATCTTATGGGAGTTCCCTTGTATGTTATTTGTTGTTCTTCCCATGTTGCTTTTAGTAATTTTTCTTTGTCTGTAATTTTTGTCAGTTTGTTTGCTGTGTGTCTTGGCATGTTTCTCCTTGGGTTTCTCCTGCCTGGGACTCTCTGTGCTTCCTGGACTTGGGTGGCTATTTCCTTTCCCATGTTAGGCAAGTTTTCAACTATAATCTCTTCAAATATTTTCTTGGGTCCTTTCTCTCTTTCTTCTCCTTCTGGGACCTGTATAATGCCAATGTTGTTGTGTTTAATGTTGTCCCAGAGGTCTCTTAGGCTGTCTTCATTTCTTTTCATTCTTTTTGCTTTATTCTGTTCTGTTGCAGTGAATTCCACCATTCTGTCTTCCAGGTCACTTATCTGTTCTTCTGCCTCAGTTTTTCTGCTATTGATTCCTTCTAGTGTGTTTTTCATTTCAGTTATTGTATTGTTCATCTCTGTTTGTTTGTTCTTTAATTCTTCTGTTTGTTCTTTAATTCTTCTAGGTCTTTGTTAAACATTTCTTGCATTGTCTCGATCTTTGCCACCATTCTTTTTCTGAGGTCCTGGATCAGCTTCTCTATCATTATTCTGAATTTTTTTCCTGGAAGGTTGCCTATCTCCACTTCATTTAGTTGTTTTTCTGTGGTTTTATCTTTTTCCTCTATCTGGTACAAAGTCTTTTGCCTTTTCATTTTGTCTATCTGTGACTGTGATTTTTCTTCCACAGGCTGCAGAATTGTAGTTCTTCTTGCTTCTGCTGTCTGCCCTCTGGTCTACTGTGCTTTTGTTTATAGCCTCCTATAACAGGCCTCCCCACCTCACAACATCACTTTTGTCTTTAGCTGGAGATGGTATTTAAGATGGTGGCTTGGGCCATTTGGAGGAGTTACTAAATTTTCCTGGATATCTCCCATGTATATAGGAGGTATACATGTTATTAAATGTCCATTTGTTTTTCTCCCGTTAATCTTCTATTACATGGGGTTTTCAACTGAGAATCTCGAAGGGTAGAGGAAAAATAATTTTTCCTCTTCATGAATATATTTTTCATTCACTGCATTCAAAATTCAAAGGTTATCTGTCCTTCCCTTCCTCCATCCCATCGTCTCTCCTTCCCTTCCTTCCTTCCTTTCTTTCATCACCCCATTGCCTTGCTGTCCTTACTTAGCTTGAAAACAAAATAATAACCAAAGTAACATCATCAATAAAGATAATCCATTTTGTTTTCATTTTTTAGTGCCCTTCATTTTGCTTATTTATTGCGTTTTTAAGTGCTCCTCTGAAAAATGACTTGTACACAGGAGGCATGTAAATATGAAATGGGTCACATCAGGAGTTTCATAGTTCAGCCTAATGATCATGTGTTTCTTATTTCTGGCTTGTTTCTTATGCTTCTAAGCATAATCATGTTACCCAAAAACTGGGTTTGCCTCTTGGTGGGTGTGGAGCCAAAAGACACAGAGAAGTCAAAGAACAGGAGAAGGAATGGTCTATTACTTGCAGCAAGTAAGGAGAACACCATGGTTCTTTCCTCAAGCAGTGTCTCCCCAAACAGCAAAATTGGGGAAGTTTTAAGCTAAGGGTACATGCATATTCATTAAGGGGCTTGAGCAGAGGAGAATTCAGTGGTAGAATTGGGGCAAAGGTTGGCAGAGTTCAGGCTCTAGTTAAAGTCACAAGGATCAGAAAAAGTCAACATTATGATTCCTAGGTTCCAGTTAATCTGGTGGTTGAGTGCTCCAGGGAGTTTGAATTCTGTGAAATAGCTCAAGAATGTCCTTCAGCCTAAAGGTTTACCACTGAAACGAACTGCAAGTCTTTATAAGTAATTTATTATCTTTGCTATTGTTAAGTTCTCTTCCTGGCCTGCTAATAGATGTTTGTTTTTACCTTCTTTTGTTTCCTTCAAATCATTAAACACTGGGACCTATGCTTCTGCAAGGGCAAGCATTGTGGCCAGGTTTAGATCACAGAATGGCTTAGGCCTAAAGTGGCTCCTCTTATGTTAAGAAAGTTATATCTGGTTCTCTTTCACTGGGGACCCCTTACCCTATCTGCTCACAATGGGAAAAAAAACTGACTTGTGATTTTATTCTCGTCCTTGAACATGAAGAGCCCTGTTGCAATGACACAGGTTTGATGTCTGTAAATCATTCAAAGTTACTAGATCTGACAAATTTTTCCAAATTTTATTTTGCTTTTTAATTTCCTTTTATTGTTTGATATGCATGCTGTTAAAAATTTTGTACAGCTGCACAACTACATACACATAAATGTATTTCTTTTCCTTTCTGAGTTATTTACTACTTACTCTTTAAGTTTTGCCCCTTCTGCAATCGATTATATAAGTCTTTATTTTTCTGATATTCTTTTTTTTTTTTTTTTTTTTTTTTGCGTTACATGGGCCTCTCACTGTTGTGGCCTCTCCCGTCGCGGAGCACAGGCTCCGGACGCACAGGCTCAACAGCCATGGCTCACGGGCCCAGCTGCTCCGCGGCACGCGGGATCCTCCCAGACCGGGGCACGAACCCGCGTCCCCCGCATCGGCAGGCGGACTCTCAACCACTGCGCCACCAGGGAAGCCCTGATATTCTTTTTTTTTTCCTTTAACTCAAATTCATTTGAGATTCGTATTGCAGTATGCTATATAGTGTAAATAAGATTTTTTTAATAATTAATTTTTTCCCACCTTCTTTTGAATAATTCATCCCTTTGTTATTGGTCTCCATTGTCCTTTATATCACATATTAAATTCTTTTTATACAAAGGTCTATTTTAGGAATATCCTTATGATTTTTTTTATATCTGCAAATTTTCCTACCAATATCACATTATATTATAATTGTAGATTTGTAATTGAAAGGGAGGATGATTTGCCCCCCTAAAATATGTCACTGGCATATTAATTATTTTAAGCTGATTATTTTCTAAGAAACAGCAGGCTGGGGGAAATTCTGAAAACCAAGTAGGAGTTATCCTTTTGTAAGAGATATTTACGTTTATAAGGGAAATTTCCATTTGTTAAGGTGTCTCCTTCTTTGAACTAGGAAGAGGAGGATGACCAAATCTCTAGTTACTCTTATCACTGGAGAAGACAATGACTTAAATATGTATAACAATCTTACCCTTATTCACTGTGCTTTTCCTGGTAACCCGCCATAACTGACTCTCTCCCTTTTCATCTTTAGCTGAAGATGATATTTAAGGTGAGAGCTTCTGTCATTTGAGCAAGTTACTCAGTTTGCCTTGGTGTCTCCCATGTATATGTATTACTAGATTTTTGTTTTTCTCCTGTTAATTTGTCTCACATCAGTTTAATCCTTAGACTAACCAGATGAACTTCGAAGGATAGAAGAACATTTCTTCCTCCTCGACATAATATTTTTTAGTATTTAGCACAAAAAAATTTACTCTATTATTTTTCTTTGTCAAAAACATATTACCTGTTAGATGTGTTAACTCCTGTGTATAAGCTTGAGAGTCATTCTGCTAACTTCAGAAGCAATCCATCTAAATTTTGTTGGCAGTGGCATTAACTCTAGATATTAGTTTGGAAGGATCTATACTTTTACATAAATCAGTTTTCTGATTTATAAAAATGGAATGGCTCACGATTTACTCAAATCTTAATATTTTAGATGTTTTTCATAAATACATGAAATACTTAGATTGTGCTTGCTATATGACTGGAATTTTTTTATTGTAGTTTATAGTTTAGGGGAGAAGAATTTGCCACCCTGAAATATGTCACTTTGGCATATTTTTTTAAGCTGGTTATTTTCTGAGAAACAGCAGACATGGAAGGGCTCTAAAAACAATTAGGAGTTGCCCTTTTGTAAGAAACGCTTACATTGGTATGGGAGATTTCCATTTGTAAGGGTGTTTCCTTCTCTTTACCTAGAAGAGGAGGGTGACCAAATCTCTAGAAACATCAGTGGAGATGGCAGTGACTTAAATCTGTGTAACTCACAGTCACCCTTGTTTACTGTACTTTTCCTGGTAACCTCCCATAACTGAGTCTCTCCACCCTCAACATCCTCTTTTGTCTTTAGCTGAGGATGGTACTTAAGTTGAGGGCTTTGATCATTTTGGTGAGTTACTCAGTTTTCCTGGATCTTTCCCATGTATACTTGTTATTAAATTTTTGTTTGATTTTCTCCTGTTAATTTATCTCACATCAGTTTAATTCTTAGACCAACCAGGAGAAGCTAGAAGAGCAGAGGAAGATTGTTTTCTCCCTGACAATGGTAACTAATTTTAGTCTTTTGCTTTTATTACTTTTTTCTTATAAGGCTACCCTACTTAATTATTAATTATAATTAATTTTACACTACATTTTTTGGGGTGTTATCAATATTAAATAATATTGGGAAAGTAGTATTCTAGTCTCCTTACTAAAACCTTTAGAATTTAATTGTCCAAAATACTGTTTTAATATACATAATGGTGAATTGCTCATTGCTTAAAATATGTGTCAGGATTAAGTATTGAATATTATCACATGTCCTTTTGGAGTCTATTGAGATTGTCAAAAGTGTTCCCTTATTTGAACACATTTCTGTTAAAAGAGATTTCTTATGATTATAAAATCTTTGTATTCCTAAATTGAAGCCAACTTGGTCATGGTAGGTGCACTGTTGAGTTTAATTTGCTTATATCTTATTTAGAAATATTCGTGTCTTTATTCACACGTGAATTTCCTCTAAGCCTATTTTTATGTGTCGAATGCGTAACATTAATCAAATTGAAGCTAAATATTAAAACAGAGCTGTTAGTGAGTGTAGAACAGCAGAACATTTCAATCTTCTCCTTGTACCATTTTCTGCTAGGCATCTGACCATGCTTTTCTCAAGGCAGTATAGTTTTGAAAAGCCACACATTTGTATAATGTCTTTCCTGTTGTTCCTTTGTTCTTTGAGTTGTATCAAACTAATTGCTTTGGAAAGTTTTCTTCCCAATTCTTCCCACTGGTAACATTAAAGTAAATAAGGCTTTTCAAAGTTAGAATCAGGGACTTGATACTATTGGTATACATCCTGGAACATCAAAGAACAAGGCCAAAGACTCCTAAGAAACATAATATCAGAAACTTTTCTTCCCACCACCCCTTTGGTTAATGTCTATTCTGATTAGAAAGGAATTGAGAGTGATACCAAAAACTTGACCTCTGTGCAACAGTGCCAAATTGAATCTTGGAGATGAGTTTTGGGTGAAGTAGAAAAGAATATCTTTATTGCTTTGCCAGGCAAAGGGGGACATAGTGGGCTTGTGCCGTCAAAAACTGTGTGTCCCAACCCAGGGGTTTGGTGAGGAGTTTTATAGCAATGGCTCAAGGGTGGGGTTGCTGATAAGGATCAGGGTGTGTGCAGGGCCTACACTCCTTTAAACTGGCCTAAGGTGGTCGCCTGATGAGCTTCTCTGGTTCTCAGAGGTTATCAAACTGTGACCTTCTCTGGAATGAAGATTGCTTCATCAAGTAGTTAACATCTTCCATTTGTTAGGGGTTTTAGTTTTGTATAAGAGCTCAAAGATATTATTATGTGTATCCCTTGAGGCAGAACGTGGACTCTGCCCCAAGGCTGCACTATTATTTTTTGACTGCTCCTCCCTGGTCTCTGTATCACTTCCTTTCCCTGATCAACAACTGTTTGAACCTGCCCTTTGGAACTTAGGTTTCAGCCTCCATGGCCTTCCCTATTTCCTACAAACAAGAAACAGGGGACACAGAAAGGCTCTATGTCCAGGAGCCCCACAAGGTCCTGCTTGGTTTCAAGAGGGAACCAGGAAAAAGGCAATATTGCTGCTAACAAAGTCTTAAGGAAAGGTGTTCCTTCACAAATGGGTTTGGATGAGGACACTGATTTTTATGAGGAAGTTACATCAGGCCATCAATAAACTCTATTAAGAGTCTTCCATCCAAAGTTGCTCTTTCCTTTATTCTTTAATGGTGTTTATACCAATTATCTCTTCCTTGAGAATGTGAAAGAAGTTTCTAGTAAAACTTTCCTTTGAGACTGATGGGGGGTTCAGGGCAAGCCGCTCCAAGATGTGCCACTCTGGCATGTGGATTATTTAGAGCTGAAAAGAAGCAAGACCCAAAAGGCTCAGGAAGGACCTTTTAACTTCATGCTTACTGCCTAAAAAATTTAAGATAGAAAGCTTGTTCCAGAAAGGAGTTATCACCATAGATAGCTATAGTAAAGTATAGAACTAAGTTTGGTAAACAGGAAGGAACCTAGCAAGGCCCATTTGATCAAAGTCCTCTCTGTCCTCTTGTCTCTAGGTGGCCCAGCAAACAGTTGTTTACCAAAAATTAGTTATTTTCATCTTCCTGTGAATTACTTTACTTTCCTTTGAAGTCCCAGACCCCTACCTTCTTCTTCTTAGTCCAGAACAATATATATACCTCATCTTGTCTTATTGTCTTTGAGATTCTTCATGCTCATGTAGATTCCCCATATGTGAAAAAAAAATTTGTTTTTCTCTTGTTAATCTGCTTTATGTCATTTTAATTGCTAGCCAAAGGAGCCAAGAGGGAAAAGAGGGGGAAATTCCCCTCCCCTACTAGATATTTTGTGATTTTTTTTCCCCACAGTTCTTTTTTTTTTTTTCCTAGAAGGTTTTGTCCTTCTATTTGAACTAAACATAACTATTTCCCCAGAAAGGAGTACAGCTCACTGATGCTTTCAAATTTATCATCGTAGAATTATACATACATAATTTAAAATTCTTCTCTGTTTTTGCTTGTATAAGTCCTTTGACAGTTAATCATTAATTTGGCAAATCATTTCAGATGGATCCCCCTGGGCTGTGTTTTCACTCTGAAGGTTTTGTTGAGATTTTTCCATTAATTTCTAATTACAACATTAGAATTAAGTTCTTTTTATGAACTTTCTTGTGCTATATATGGCAGTTATAATTTTGACACCCTTATTATCTCACTTGGATTTCTGTGTCTGGGTGCAGTGTGGGCACATATCTTTTCTTCATTCAGAGTTCTAAATTTGCCCTTAACAGTGAGCTGTCTCCATTTTATGACATGCTGATCTATGAGCTAGGTCTCTCCTTTGTCTGTTGTTATAAACAAACCTGAGATGACTAAGAGTATTTCTCTAGTGAATCAGTAGTCTGCTTAACATTCTACAGTTTCTAGAATGACAGTATAAGAGACTCATAAATACTCTGGTTGTCTCACCTCATCCCTGAGTTTCAGGGAATCATACTTAACTTTCATATCTTTACTTTGGAATGAAAACTTGGAGGTCTTCTGAGGAGCCTGAAAACAGTTTCATTGAAAGATGGGGTGATTCTTTGTATTAGCCAGTTATGGAAGTGAAGCATGTCGGGTTGTTTTCTCCTCTTTTGGCTTTCTTTATATTGACCGTTATTGGATATGAGATTTAATTCCCTCTGTCTCCCCACTGCATACGGTAAATGATTAGGAATCAGTGATTTCCATGAATTGTTGAAAATGAAAGGACAAACATATCATCTGGAAGTGAGAACATTTTGTTTAATGTTTCATTTGCCATAAGCTGCCTGTTTTCCCTTATTATCTAAGGCATGGATCCACCAAGCAGCTCATCTCTCTTACAGTAGAGCTTTTCTGTCTTCCAACTGGTGCTTAAAACCTTACTGATTGCTTCCACTTGAATTGTTCTCTAGTATAGAAATGTAGTCATATTATCTCTCTGTTTAAATTAATCTATTTAAAATAACTCTGCCCATTGTTACACTGTTTTACTTTATTGATAGCCTTCTTCGCTAACTGAAATAACATTTATTCATATTTTAATTTATTTATTCCACTAAAATATAAGTTATATGAGACCAGGGACTTATCTGTCTTACTCTTTACCATATCTCTGTTGCCTAGAAGTGCCAGGCATTCAGGAGTAAATCCTTCCGAATTTTCTGATGTATTTGCCCTTCTTTTTATTGGTATGTATTTTATTGGTATGTTTATATTTTAAATTGAATAGTCACATTTATATGTATGTTGAAATTATAAACTACCTCAAATCTTTTAAAAAATACAGTAGAATATCAATAAATAATAAATAAAAAGCCAACCAGCATAATGTGCTTGCAGATAAGAAGATATGGTACGTAAGTACAATGGAATATTACTCAGCCATAGAAAGGAACAAAATTGGGTCAGTTGTAGAGATGTGGGTGGATCTAGAGACTGTCCTACAGAGTGAAGTAAGTCAGAAAGAGAAAAACAAATATTGTATATTAACACATATATGTGGAACCTAGAAAAATGGTACAGATGAACTGGTTTGCAGGGCAGAAATAGAGACACAGATGTAGAGAACAAACATATGGACACCAAGGGGGGAAAGCGGTGGGGGAGGGGTTGGTGATGTGATGAATTGGGAGATTGGGATTGACATATATACACTAATATGTATAAAATGAATAACTAATAAAAACCTGCTATATAAAAATATATATAAAATAAAATTTTAAAAAGAATTTTCTTTTCTTAAATTATGTTGTTATTTTAAAAAAATGTCAAGAGAGGGGAAATTGACTCACATGAGCATGTGAATTGCTGTAACATTTTGAAGGGAGATTTGGCAGTATGTAGCATAGTATAAAAAGCACATACTTTTTTAACAGTGGTATTAATGTCATCAATGTTAGAAATTCCTATAGAGTCATGCCAGTGCACAGAGATTTTTATAAATGAATATTTATTTCAATATGGTTTTAGTAACAAAATAAAACCAAAAATCCCTCTCCCTAAAATCTGGAAAAAAAATATAATGACCAAGAATCAGTGAAAGTGATTATGGGATATCATGTGCTATAATACTATGAACCTGTTTAAAAGGTTTTTATTTTCACATGTGCATAACAATAGTTTACAAACAGCAATACCAAAGTAGCTAGATCCTGTATTTTAAAATTATTAAGAATCAGTTTGTCAGAAACATAAGCCAATTAAAAAGATAAGAACAGTTTGATGACTTAACTTTGGGTGAATATATCACAAAATTATGGGTGATCTCAAGGTGAGGATCTAAGAAATCATCTAATATAGTGGATAGGAGCATGACTTAGGGGTTGCAGACAGGGTTGATCTTTAGCTATGACCTTTGATTGCTATGTGATTTAGGATTGTTACCTAAATTCTCTGAGCCCCACTTTTCTAACCTATAAATTGGATCTATAAGAATGGTTCATGGGCATTGAGTATTTATTATGTGCTTGGATACTTTTTCTGATTTAAACCCCACACCACTATGCCCATAAGGAAAGTAATATTATTTCTTTCTTACAGATGAAGAAACCAAGGCACAGACAAATTAAGTAACTTGTTCAAATGATATAGTTAAGCAAGGGTTAGTCTTGACATTCCTACACCGGCAGACTGACTCTGCACCTAACTACTAAACCAACACTCCATACTGCTCCCTGTACATATTAATAGCTTGTTTTGCTAGAAAAATGAATAGTGTATGTGACTGTCATAGCAGAATGCTTGACATATGGTAAAGTCTGATTAAATGTAGTTATTATTTTCTTATCCCCGGGATTATCATGCTGTATTCTGAGGGAGCCAGAGATCAGAGAACTGAACAGCCAAACCTTTGTTTAATATATTGGACTTGGCCTCGGATTCAATTAAATGTATGGTTGCAAAAATAAAATTGTACAAAACAAGGATTTACATGTTAAAACTGAAAAAAAAAAAAATGACACCCAGGCAGGCAAATTTTCTCCCCAAAATCAACCAGCTAGTTAAAGGCAGAAATTTTCCTTCCTTACTTCCTGCCTTCCTGCCTTCCCTCCTTCCCTCCTTTCTTCATTCCTTCTTTCTCTTTCTCTCTCTCTCCCTCCCTCCTTCCTTCCCTGTTTTCCTTCCTCCTTATCTTTTCCCCTCCCTTCTGTCTTCCTTTGTTTCTTTCAGCATGTAGGAGTGTTGGGATGGTATATATCTGCAACACGGATATATACTACCTTTAACATTAAAATTTAAACACCTAAGTTTATAAACTCTTATTGAAGCTGCTGCAGGTTTGGTGAACCAATAAAAATAGCAACATGAATTGGAGCTTGGTCATAGACAGCTGGAGGTGGGGATCTGAGGGTGGAAAAGGTCACTGTATGGCTGCCAACTAGATATACACCTACAATAAAGATGGGTTACAAATAGATGAAGATGGAATCCTGGTACTCAGGAGTGGAAGAGAGAACAAATCCCTAATTGGAAATGCACAATTTAGAGACTCTTATATATTGATGATAAACTTAGAGTTGATGGTAACATGTGAGATGGCAGTGTGCCATGGCTATCATACCTCACATCTGAGGGAGGTTAGCAGAGCTATCTGCACCAATTTAAGGATGGAAGGTCATAACTACCGGGGAAGTAGTTTGATAACAGTCCTATACTAACATAAGCTATTATGTAAAAAGCAACTCTGAGAACCCATGCTAGTTCTTAAACTTTGCTCAATAGCAGAGATGAATGATTTCCTGGAATGCTTCAAAAATGTTTTAAGAATTCTCCAGCATGAGGGAGAGTGGTAATCCCTGAACTTGGGGTGGGCAGTGAAGTAACTGTCCTACAGTCAGTGTCGGACAGGAGGAATCAGACTTTATTTCCTGATTCTTATGAACCAGATGGGTGATTGGGCATGAAGTTCATGTGATGGTGTAATAAACCTAAATAATGCTTTCATTTCAGTTGTGGTCTTATGATTCTTCAAAACCTTGATATATTATTGCTTTGCCTGCAATTTTCCCAGGGTGAACATTGGAATAGGATCATATGATTTTTCAATTTTTTTTGTAATGTTAATACTACTTATCCTTACATATATATTTTGTGCAACATTGTTAACTTTTATTTTTTTGTTTTTTGAATTTTATTTTTTTTATACAGCAGTTTATTAGTCAGAAGTTTTATACACATCAGTGTATAAATGTCAATCCCAATCGCCCAGTTCATCACACCACCATCCGCACCCCCAAACGGCTTTCCCCCCGCTTGATGTCCATATGTTTGTTCTCTACATCTGTGTCCCAACTTCTGCCCTGCAAACCGGTTCATCTGTACCATTTTTCTATGTTCCACATACATGCGTTAATATACGATATCTGTTTTTCTGACTTACTTCACTCTGTAGGACAGTCTCTAGATCCATCCACGTCTCAGCGAATGAACCAATTTCGTTCCTTTTTATGGATGAGTAATATTTCATTGTATATATGTACCACATCTTCTTTATCCATTCATCTGTTGATGGGCATTTAGATTTTTTTCCATGACCTGGCTATTGTATATAGTTCTGCAATGAACATTGGGGTGCATGTGTCTAATGGAATTATGGTTTTCCCTGGGTATATGCCCAGTAGTGGGATTGCTGGGTCATATGGTAATTCTACTTTTACTTTTTTAAGGAACCTCCATACTGTTCTCCATAGTGGCTGCATCAATTTACATTGCCACCAACAGTTCAAGAGGGTTCCCTTTTCTCCACACCCTCTCCAGCATTTGTTGTTTGTAGATTTTCTGATGATGCCCATTCTAACTGGTGTGAGGTGATGCCTCATTGTAGTTTTGATTTGCATTTCTCTAATAATTAGTGATGTTGAGTAGCTTTTCATGTACCTCTTGGCCATCTGTATGTCTTCTTTGAAGAAATGTCTATTTAGATCTTCTGCCCATTTTTGGATTGGGTTCTTTGTTTTTTTAATATTGAGCTACATGAGCTGTTTATATATTTTGGAGATTAATCCTTTGTCCATTGATTCATCTGCAAATATGTTCTCCCATTCTGAGGGTTGTCTTTTCATCTTGTTTATGGTTTCCTTTGCTGTGCAAAAGCTTTAAGTTTCATTAGATCTCATTTGTTTATTTTTGTTTTTATTTCCATTACTCTAGGAGGTGGATCAAAAAAGATCTTTCTGTGATTTATGTCAAAGAATGTTCTTCCTATGTTTTCCTCTAAGAGTTTTACAGTGTCTGGTCTTATATTTAGGTCTCTAATCCATTTTGAGTTTATTTTTGTGTATGGTGTCAGGGAGTGTTCTAATTTCATTCTTTTACATGTAGATGTCCAGTTTTCCAGCACCACTTATTGAAGAGACTGTCTTTTCTCCATTGTATATCCTTGCCTCCTTTGTCATAGATTAGTTGACCATAGGTGTGTGGGTTTACCTCTGGGCTTTCTATCTTGTTTCATTGATCTATGTTTCTGTTTTTGTGCCAGTACCATACTGTCTTGATTACGGTAGCTTTGTAGTATAGTCTGAAGTCAGGGAGTCTGATTGCTCCAGCTCCGTTTTTTTCCCTCAAGACTGCTTTGGCTATTCGGGGTCTTTTGTGTCTCCATACAAATTTTAAGATTTTTTGTTCTAGTTCCATAAAAAAAATGCCATTGGTAATTTGATAGGGATTGCATTGAATCTGTAGATTGCTTTGGGTAGTATAGTCTGTTTCACAGTGTTGATTCTTCAAATCCAAGAACATGGTATATCTCTCCATCTGTTGGTATCACCTTCAATTTCTTTCATCAGTGTCTTATAGTTTTCTGCATACAGGTCTTTTGTCTCCCTAGGTAGGTTTATTCCTAGGTATTTTATTATTCTTGCTGTAATGGTAAATGGGATTGTTTCCTTAATTTCTCTTTCTGGTTTTTCATCATTAGTGTATAGGAATGGAAGAGATTTCTGTGCATTAATTTTGTATCCTGCTACTTAACCAAATTCATTGGTTAGCTCTAGTAGTTTTCTGGTAGCATCTTTAGGATTCTCTATGTATACTATCATGTCATCTGCAATCAGTGACAGCTTTACTTCTTCTTTTCCAATTTGTATTCCTTTTATTTCTTTTTCTTCTCTAATTGCCATGGCTAGGACTTCCAAAACTATGTTGAATAATAGTGGTAAGAGTGGACAACGTTGTCTTGTTCCTGATCTTAGAGGAAATGTTTTCAGTTTTTCACCACTGAGAATGATGTTTGATGTAGGTTTGTCATATATGGCCTTTATTATGTTGAGGTCGGTTCCCTCTATGCCCACTTTCTGGAGATTTTTTTACCATAAATGGGTTGTGGATTTTTTCAGATGCTTTTTCTGCCTCTATTGAGATGATCATATAGTTTTTATTCTTCAATTTGTTAACATGGTGTATCACATTGATTGATTTGCATATATTGAAGAATCCTTGCATCCCTGAGATAACTCCCACTTGATCATGCTGTGTGATCATTTTAATGTGTTGTTGGATTCTGTTTGCTAGTATTTTGTTGAGGATTTTTGCATCTATATGCATCAGTGATATTGGTCTGTAATTTTCTTTTTTGCTAGTATCTTTGTCTGGTTTTGGTATCAGGGTGATGGTGGACTCAAAGAATGAGTTTGGGAGTGTTCCTTCCCCTGTAATTTTTTGAAAGAGTTTGAGCAGGATGGGTGTTCACTCTTCTCTAAATGTTTGATAGAATTCATCTGTGAAGCCATCTGGTCCTGGACTTTTGTTTTTTGGAAGATGTTTAATCACAGTTTCAATTTCATTACTTGTGATTAGTCTGTTCATATTTTCTATTTCTTCCTGGTCCAGTCTTGGAAGGTTATACCTTTGTAAGAATTTGTCCATTTCTTCCAGGTTGTCCATTTTATTGGCATAGAGTTGCTTGTAGTAGTCTCTTATGATGCTTTGTATTTCTGGGGTGTCTGTTGTAACTTCTTTTTCATTTCTAATTTTATTGGTTTGAGTCATCTCCCTCTTTTTCTTGATGAGTCTGGCTAATGGTTTATCAATTTTATCTTCTCAAAGAACCTGCTTTTAGTTTTTTTGATCTTTGCTATTGTTTTCTTTTTGTTTCTATTTCATTTATTTCTGCTGTGACTTTTATGATTTCTTTCCTTCTACTAACTTAGGGTTTTGTTTGTTCTTCTTTCTCTAGTTCCTTTAGGTGTAAGGTTAGATTGTTTATTTGATATTTTTCTTGTTTCTTGAGGTAGGCTTGTGTAACTATAAACTCCCTCTTAGAACTGCCTTTGCTGCTTCCCATAGGTTTTGGATTGTCGTGTTTTCATTGTCATTTGTCTCTAGGTATTTCTTGATATCCTCTTTGATTTCTTCAGTGATCTCTTGGTTATTTAGTAACGTATTGTGTAGCCTCCATGTGTTTGTGTTTTTTACGTTTTTTTCCCTGTAATTCATTTCTAATCTCATAGCGTTGTGGTCAGAAAAGATGCTTGATATGATTTCAGTTTTCTTAAATTTACTGTGGCTTGATTTGTGACCCAAGATGTGATCTATCCTGGAGAATGTTCCATGTGCACTTGAGAAGAAAGTGCAGTCTGCTGTTTTTGGATGGAATGTCCTATAAATATCAATTAAATCTCTCTGGTCTATTGTGTCATTTAAAGCCACTGTTTCCTTATTTATTTTCATTTTGGATGATCTGTCCATTGGTGTACATGAGGTGTTAAAGTCCCCCACTATTATTGTGTTACTGTTGATTTCCTCTTTTATAGCTGTTAGCAGTTGCCTTATGTATCGTTGTGCTCGTATGTTGGGTGCATATATATTTATAATTGTTATATCTTCTTCTTGGATTGATCCCTTGATCATTATGTAGTGTCCTTCCTTGTCTCTTATAACATTCTTTATTTTAAAGTCTATTTTATCTGATATGAGTGTTGCTACTCCAGCTTTCTTTTGATTTCCATTTGCATGGAATATCTTTTTCCTTTCCCTCACTTTTAGTCTGTATGTGTCCCTAGGTCTGAAGTGGGTCTCTTATAGACAGCATATGTATGGGTGTTGTTTTTGTATCCATTCAGCGAACCTGTGTCTTTTGGTTGGAGCATTCAATCCATTCATGTTTAAGGTGATTATCAATATGCGTGTTCCTATGACCATATTCTTAATTGTTTTGGGTTTGTTTTTGTAGCTCCTTTTCTTCTCTTGTGTTTCCCACTTAGAGAAGTTCCTTTAGCATTTGTTGTAGATCTGGTTTGGTGGTGCTGAATTCTCTTAGTTTTTGCTTGTATGTAAAGCTTTTGATTTCTCCATCAAATGTGAATGAGATCCTTGCCAGGTCAAATAATCTTGGTTGTAAGTTCTTCCCTTTCATTACTTTAAATATATTGTACCACTCACTTCTGACTTGTAGAGTTCCTGCTGAGGAATCAGCTGTTATCCTTATGGGAGTTCCCTTGTCTGTTATTTGTCGTTTTTCCCTTGCCGCTTTCAATGATTTTTCTTTGTCTTTAATTTTTGCCAATTTTCACGTGTTTCAGCATGTTTCTTCGTGGGTTTTTCCTCTGTGGGAGTCGCTGCGCTTCCTGGACTTTGTTGGCTATTTCCTTTCCCATGATAGAGAAGTTTTTGACTACAATGTCTTCAGATATTTTCTCGGATCCTTTCTCTCTCTCTTCTCCTTCTGGGACCCCTATAATGCGAATGTTGTTGCATTTAATGTTGTCCCAGAGGTCTCTTAGGCTGTCTTCATTTCTTTTCATTCTTTTTTCTTTAGTCTGTTCTGCAGCAGTGAATTCCACCATTCTGTCTTCCAGGTCACTTATCCATTCTTCTGCCTCAGTTATTCTGCTATTGATTCCTTCTAGTGTAGTTTCATTTCAGTTATTGTATTTTTTATTTCTGTTTGTTTGTCCTTTAATTTTCTATGTCTTTGTTAAACGTTTCTTGCATCTTCTCATCTTTGCCTCCATTCTTTTTCCGAGGTCCTGGATCATCTTCACTATCATTATTCTGAATTGTTTTTCTGGAAGGTTGCCTATCTCCACTTCATTTAGTTTTTTTTCTGTGGTTTTATCTTGTTCCTTCATCTGGTACATAGCTCTCTCCCTTTTCATCTTGTCTATATTTCTGTGAATGTTGTTTTTGTTTCACAGTCTACAGGATTGTAGTTGTTCTTTCTTCTGCTCTCTGCACTCTGATGAGGCTATCCAAGAGGCTTGTGCAAGTTTCCTGATGGGAGGGACTTGTGGTGTGTAGAGCTGACTGTTGCTCTTGTGGGCAGAGCTCAGTAAAACTTTAATCCACTTGACTGCTGATGGGTGGGGCTGGGTTCCCTCCCTGTTGGTTGTTTGGCCTGAAGCAACCCAACACTGGAGGCTACCTGCGCTCTTTGGTGGGACTAATGGCAGACTTTGGGAGGGCTTAAGCCAAGGAGTACTTCCCAGAACTTCTGCTGCCAGTGGCCTTGTCCCCATGGTGAGCCACAGCCAACCCCCACCTCTGCAGGAGACCCTCCAACAGTAGCAGGTAGGTCTGGTTCAGTCTCCCCTGCGGTCACTGCTCCTTCCCTTGGGTCCTGATGTGCACACTACTTTGTGTGTGCCCTCCAAGAGTGGAGTCTCTGTTTCCCCCAGTCTTGCCGAGGTCCTCCAATCAAATCCCGCTAGACTTCAAAGTCTGATTCTCTAGGAATTCCTCCTCCTGTTGCCAGACCCCCAGGTTGGGAAGCCTGACGTGACACTCAGAACCTTCACTCCAGTGGGTGGACTTCTGTGGTATTAGTGTTCTCCAGTCTGTGAGTCACCCACCCAGCAGTTATGGGATTTGATTTTACTGTGATTGCGCCCCTCCTACCATCTCATTGTGGCTTCTCCTTTGTCTTTGGATGTGGGGTATCTCTTTTGGTGAGTTCCAGCATCTTCCTATTGATGATTGTCCAGCAGCTAGTTGTGAGGCTGTGTTCTTTATCCCCTTTGCTGTGACTGGCTAACTTTTAAATTATATCTTTTCTCTGCATCTTTGTTGGATACATTTTGAGTTTTTAAGGTATATTTTTGTTGACATTAAATCATTATGAAAAGCATTACCAAATTGCCAACCCAATTGTTACTAAAAGAAACCCAGCAAAAACCAGAAAACAAAAAACCCAAGGCAGTAACAATTCAGTTTGTTTAATAGAAAAAGTTTAAAAATACCTAATTTGTAATTGAATATTTTAATACAATTTAGAACACTAATTAGCTTAGCCTGTGGGCTGTTACTCTGGTAGTGAAAGTAAACCTTTCCAAACACCAGGATAATTGCATATTTGCATTAGAATTCATTTTATTACAAACTGAATTTCTGTGCAGCTTTTCTTTTAATTCAAAAGTGCATAATAATTTGCCCAGCTGATGATGTAAAGGCTTGCCACACTTATTTTTCTTATGTGAATTTCTGTGCAACTTTTCTTTTAATTCAAAACTGCATAATAATTTGCCCAGCTGATGATGTAAAGGCTTGACACACTTTTTTTTCTTATGTGAATTCATTTTTGAGTTGTGTAAAAATACAAAAAAGCTTATAATATATTTTTCAACTTTCTAAAACTGAAATAACACAAAAATAGTTTTCTAAATGTTACAAGATTCAATCCCTTCTAACTGCATGTGAGTTATCAAACTTTTACAGTTTGCTCTTTTGTTGATGAGGATTTCTAATGAAGAGTGTGACAAAGTCTCCTTTACCCAGATTGGACTGAATACTATTTTTAAATAAAACATCTGCCCTCTAGTGCCTAATGGTCCAAAGGTCTAAAGGTGTCATTTTAACTGATGAAAATTATAAAAGGATTAAAGCTAAAAGCTATGCAAATGAAGCAGGATTGCTTTTGTTAAAAATAAAACTAAATGAGGTGGATAGACCTAGAGTCTGTCATACAGAGTGAAGTAAGTCAGAAAGAGAAAGACAAATACCGTATGCTAACACATATATACGGAATTAAAAAAAAAAAATGTCATGAAGAACCTAGGGGTAAAACGAATAAAGACACAGACCTACTTGAGAATGGACTTGTGGATATGGGGAGGGGGAAGGGTAAGCTGTGACAAAGCGAAAGAGAGGCATGGACATATATACACTACCAAACGTAAGGTAGATAGATAGTGGGAAGCAGCCACAGAGCACAAGGAGATCAGCTCGATGCTTTGTGACCGTCTGGAGGGGTGGGATGGGGAGGGTGGGAGGGAGGGAGATGCATGAGGGAAGGGATGTGGGAACAGATGTATATATATGACTGATTCACTTTGTTATAAAGCAGAAAAAAAAATGTAAGTAAAGTTGCTAAAAGGTGAAAAAATAAATAAATAAATAAATACTCGGGAAAAAAAAATAAAATAAAATAAAACTAATATACTGAAGAATTAACAAATGTGAATAGAATCCTCTCCCAAATTAAATGTTTACCTAAATTTTTGTATCAACCATGTTGACATCATGAAGAACTGTCAAGAGAGCTGACATTCTTAGAAGACATAACTTCACCTGTAACCTTTAAAGAAAGCTGCTTTGTGAAAGCCCTAAAGGCAGAATGGTCAGACTGGCATTTGTATAGTGTGGTGAGAGATGTTAAAATAGCAACACACAGAACCCTTTCAAGCAATTTTTATGTCACCGACAGTGAGACTTTTGGAAAGAAATCTATAAGTAGTGATTCGTCACCACTTATGTAAAGTGGAATAATTTTAGACAGTTTTTTTTCCAGATCAGAAAGTGCTATACCTAAAGTGAATAATAAATCAAATTTGAATCTTTTTGTCTTGATATATACATCTCTGAGGATACTATTTTTAAAGCTAGCATTTATTTCTTCATTCTCCATAAAACTAAAGTCCAATTTTATAACTTTGCAAATTTTTTCAATCACTTTCCTTGTTGTAACAATTACAAGTGCAACATATTTGTAATAAAACTGTCAACCATGGTTCAATTCAAAATGTATCATGGGGAAGTCAGACTTCAGAAGGGGGAAAATTCTGGTACTTTTCTTTGAGAAGCAGTGAAGGTACACTCTCAGAACACTTAAGAATCAAAAAAGCAATTTCCACCAAATCAGGGAAGTTTGGAATCCAACTTTTTATAATTATAAAACAAAATTTGAGGGTACCTCTAAACTGTTGTCTCCACCTTTTAGAGCGAATGTTAGTGTGCAACTTCTTTTCATCAGTAGTTGTCTACCCAGAAAAAAGATTGTTATTGCATGTTGGAGAAAGCAATATTTAACCCTAAACCAGCTGCGTTTTTTTTATCATCAGTGGGCCTTTTGAGATCATTGTGACTCTTATGGTTATTTGTGTGTGTGTGTTTGTGAAATATAAAAATGAGCTTATCTATCTCTCCACCATCCAAAATATCTCTGGAAGATTTATAAGTCCTCTATCCCTTTTTTTTTTTTTTTTTTTTTGAAGTAGAAAAGAATAGCTTTATTGCTTTGCCCGGCAAAGGGGGACACACCGGGCTTCTGCCTCGAAAAATTATGTGTCCCAACCCCAGATAATTTGATGAGGGGTTTTATAATAATATATAAGTCCTCTATTCTTTATACACTTAATAATTCTGAATATACACGGTAATTATTTACTGAGACTCTCCTCTCGAGTTTATACATCAGAGATTTAACCTTGTTGGGGTCCAGGGCAGGCCAACCCACAGTATTTCTCAGTGGCATATTGATTATTTTGAATTAAAATTACTTAAGGAACAGTTGGTGCAAGAGGAACACTTTCGATCCTCCTCTCTGTTTCCCTGAAAGCAGGAAATAAATCCCTTATATAAATGGTGCCCTCCCTGCACATGGTAGAAGGATGCCCTTATGGCCAGAGAGTGGGAATTCAGGCTGAGAAGTCTGTATAAACAAACCTTGTTACTTCTTTAATTTACTACCCAAAGCCCAAACTCTGTTTAGATTCTTCACTAATTATTAATTAATTAATGAATTTCACCTAAAGCCTAAGTTTTTTTTTGTCATGTCAGTTGCTCATAAATTTATTGTTTCTTTGTCTAAAAAGTATAAAAGTTGCCTGCTCTGGCCACATCTTATATTCTGTTTCTATGAGATCTTTGTGTGTATGAATTAAAATTTGTTTCTTTATCTCCTGTTAATCTGTCTTGTGTCAGTTTTATTATTAATCCAGCCACAAGAACTCAAGATGGTAGAGGGAAATTTCTCCTGCCCTGACAACCTCATTGCCCAAGTTTTCAATTTTGTTTACAGGATTCAGGATTGCAGTTATTCTTAATTAAGTGTTTGGTGATACATAGTGTTCCTACCGTTTAATACTTTCATCCCAACAATAGTTTATAATGTAGTTTGAGGCGATATTGTCCCTGAGGTTTTGGTTTTCTCACAGTCAACATTTTATAAGAGGAAAGCAGTCTGAAATTACTGATGATCTTTTTCTACTTAAGCCAGCAAAATATTTTACTTGAATACCCATAAGTTTCAAAAATTATGAAGAATTTTGGATACTGTAATTTAAGAATACATTTATGGCTAGGGTTGAAACCATAGTTTACTTAATATACATGGGTAAAGGTTTACTGTTTGAATGCTGTCTCTTAAAACAAGCTAATATTTGTAATTTTCACATTTATGTCCTCTCCTAATTATATTTTAATTCCTAGAGGGTAGAGAACTTATTTTGTGCATGTTTCAATACCTCTTAAAACAGGGATTTTTAATGTAGTAGGCATTCAATTGCCAAAGTGAATCTCCACTTCTCTAGTGATTCTGAAGGCTTACTAAATCATGTTATGGGTATTTGGGTAGGGTATTTGGAATTGCAGAGTTTAAATGTCAGGATATTATGAGTTTAATTGTAATGATGTCATGCCTTCTAAAGCAGCCAGATGGTGGTAACCCTGTGTAGAGATTTCCCTAGGTGAACAATCTGTCCATCGAGTATAAATGTAATTACTGATCCTTCTTTGCTTCTTTGATCAGTCTAAACCTCTGAGTTATCTGTAATTTATTATGAAGATATATTATCCAGGAAGTTTTCTAGATTCATCCTGAAAGAATTGAACTTCCCAATATGTGATTCTGTGGGTTATCTTCTTGTGTTCGAAATTAGCAGTATATTAATACTAAAAAATAGGATGAAAATTCTTTTATATTGAAATCCTTTAGGAATCATATTGTAATTTCTTTTAAGTGAAAAGTATGAAAAATATTGTGTTTTCTATTTCTGTCTAATGTTTCAATAAAGTAAGTTTATTTACTGCTGTTAGGTCTTTACTTTTGATAGGGGATTCTGTTTACTAATAGCAACATAATGTTTTGAAACATATTAAATTGGCTTACATATTTCCACAAGTGGCTTGTTCAACATCAAAAATAAATCATTACATATTAGGAAATTCTTTATCCTCTCAGGTTGAAATAATGTAGGATGTCATCTTATTCTTAGATAATGGTGACACAAATCTGATCCTTTTAGTTTTCTTGGCAGAAGAAAAAAATCTATTCTGGAATTTACACTTTAGTGAAGTTACTTTTCTGAGATATGATTGTATAACAAAGAACATCCTTTACTTGAGATATTTTATCCCAGACCAGGCCTGAACCCGTGTCCCCTACATTGGCAGGCAGATTCTTAACCACTGCGCCACCAGGGAAGTCCCTACTTGGTATTTTAGACAGTGCTTTTTCCCTACAATTAAGATACAGACATGTGTGCACACACACACTGCCTGAGAAAGTATGTGTTGATCCTGTGGCAAACTTTTAATTCACTAAGTTACTTGATTTGTGAAGTTCGTTTTGACCAACCTGTGTGAAAGAGAGAGTGATTTTTCATAACTGACTTTGAGACAGCTTATCAACTTTTTCTTTTTGGGCATGGAAATAAAATATAAAATTTAGTGAGAACCAACTGGCCTGATCTGCTTCGATGTTTCCTATTCTAGATATCAGTCTTTTGAACCTTAAACTTTTGATCTGACCACTATTTCTGATATATCTGGACATACTTCATGCATTTTTAGTTGCATTTCAATAATTCTAATTATTAAAAACAATGCTGTTTTCCTCCAAAAGAAGGGGGCTTAGCCAAAAGCAATTTGTTTGGTCAACACAATGCTTTGTTAGAAAATAAATATTCCTAGTTCGAGGGGTTTTTCAGACTTAAAAAAATAATTCTTTTGTATTTCATATTCCTCTTTTAGTTATTTAATATTACCTTGTACTCTTTTCAATACTGAAATGTTGTGGTACTGAATATAAAATATAATACAAGTGGACTAATTGGAAAAATCTGTTACAAAACAGTATATGCAAGTATTTCATATTAAGAAAAATATCCTGGAGAATGTGATTTTCATATGTGTATGTGCATACATGTGTATGTGTATACAAGGTGGTAACAGAAATTGACTCTGGGTAAGTTAGAGGAATTATGGGTATTAGTTATAGACTTTTGCTTGTCTGTATTTCTTTGCACAGGGGCCATGCTAATCTTCTTTGTATTGTTCCAATTTTAGTATAGGTGCTGCTGAAGCAAGCACTGCTTATCTGTATTTCTCGATTTCTCTTGAACTAGCTTATCTTGTTTTCATAAAGTGAACTCTGCTTCCATTTCTCATGTCTCAGGAAAAAGGTCTAGTTCTAGACTTTGTAAGATACCTAAAATGAGAGATGAAAGACTGAACTAGGCGTAAGAAGAAGACTGAGAATACCATAGGAAAAATGCTAGTGGGCAAGTTACACAGATGTGAGCACATGTACATGTATGTCCGTGTACAAACACATACACACACAGACTTTTCTCAGGTATTATTCTGATCACATATTAAAAAAAAACAGTGCTTTGAGAAAAAGACTCAGCTAATGATACTCAAATGCTCTATAAATATTCACAGTGGTCTGCAAGCTGGATGCTAATCCATTCTGCCTAGTAGTTTATTCCCCCTGTGACTCCTTTTCAGTGCAAGGAAAAAGATACTTGACTGAACAGACAGGATCAGCATGATGCAGGTTCTGGTAAGAGATGCATAAAAGAATGTTGCTTTGAGAACAAAGTCATACCTCATTGCAATTTCAAAATATTTTTAAACATTCTGCAATTTTGGTCAGTGTGTGGTTTCATATTTGCAGTTATAAAACATTATATTTATGCATAAATTGTAGACTCAACACTTAGTGCGATTGTGTCTTGTGTAAGACATCAAGGACATTTTAGAAAGCTTTTGTGTGTGTGTGGGACAGTCACTTATAAGGGATGGGTTCCTGAAGACCTAGCATAATTTAAAATTATCCTAATTCAAGAGAATTTCTTAGAAGAATAAATATAAACAGTGGATGCCTCCTTCAAATGCACAAATATTCACATTTCTAGCATATTAAAAAAATTTTTTTTCTTTTCTCAGAATTTTCTCTAAGATATTTACAGTGATCTCTTTAATATTAACATTACGCAGAATCACAGTGGTTCTGTCATAGTTTGTATCAGTCAGAGTCCATTTGGAAGACAGAATCCACAAAGTGGTTTGAACAAGGAAAGTTATAATAAAGAATTATTAGCTATAAAGGGGATTATAGTTACTAGGAGTTGGCTAATAATAGCAAATTCTGAAGAATGTAGAATCAGTTGATACAAAGAACAACCCCTATCTGTAGGGATAAGATAAAGGACCCAAGGAAGAATTGCCTCTCCAAGCCTGAGATGCAGAACTTGAAAGAGATGGCACAGATGTCGCTTGCTGGATGGCAGATAAATCATTGTGTTGCTGCTCTGGTAGAATTTGCTAGAAATCTGCCCTTTAGAACTTGTCAGAAATCTACCTCTGAGGGTGCTGGGGAAGGTGCTCACCATGATGTCCATGGTTACAAAACTGCCTGAGGCAGATGACTCGGGAAACTTCTGGCCTCTGGGTGCAGCTACTACCACACACATACATGACAGGAGCCAGGTGCTAGGGAAGCTTCTGTGCTGCCAGTGCAAGTATGTGCTACAGGAGAAGCTGCCTGTGTTGCAGGAGCCTGCCTAGGAGCACACCAGAACCCAGAAGGAAAGCCCTTTTCTCATGCAGTGTCCTTCCTGCACCCTCTTGACAAAGCTTAACATCATGCCAACTAGCAAAGGAAAAAATACTTAAACGGTCCTTCTGTTTTTCATTGAGCAGGCAATGAAGGATGTATTTGAATCCAACAGACAATAAGTTGATAACAGGCAGAGCCTTTATCTCAATATTTTATTGCCTCAAAATTTTACTACCAAATTATTGATTTCGGGATTTTTTTCCCTCTGGCACTAAGCACCATTATGGCCACTTAATCATTTGCAAAATAAAGACTATAAAAAGATTTTAAATCAGGCTGACGGTGAACATTAAAATGATGATATAATATGCACCCTGAATTATATGCAAAACATAAAAATGTGTTGCTCACATAATAAGAGTATTTACTGATTCAGATGAATTTAAAATTCAGCCAGCTCACCATTGTCTTAGAAATTAAGCAATTCTGGATGTGTTTAATTCTTTGATATTCATGTTATTTTCTATTTTGCATAAAATGAGATTTATAAATATATTTTTTATCACATTATTTCAAATTTCCTAAGTCAAGTTCCTATAAACTGTGATCACACTAAGTATATCCCCATTGCCTGGTTAAACCATTATCTTATTTTTTGCTATAGGGAGAACAGACGAGAGAGTGTAGGATGATCACCCTAAACCTGTCGCCACTGTAAGGGAAAAAATTTGTTCATTCTTCCCAGTGATGACTCAGTCATTCTCCAACATCCTAAAATTGTTCATTCAACCTGTGCTTGACTCATTCTCATTGCATAGTTAAAATTATATTTGGGGGGAATTTCCTCAGCTTCTTAAGCCATTTTACTTTTCAGAGTTTCACATTATTTTTAGAGAATAGTAGTTTGGAGTTCTGGTCCTAGAGCCCAGCATCTATCTCCAAAGCTCTAATTTGAATTAGTCACTCTATGAAATTATGCATTTCATTTAAGCCTTCTCTTTATCTTCTCAATCTCTGAATAAGAGCCACCATTTTCACTGATAATGCTGAAACCAATATCATTATTTTTCAAAATGCCCTCACACCTAGAAAATATAGGCTTAGGTTGTATTTTATAAGTATTTTCTTCAAGTACAGTTTTCCTTCTGTAAAACCAGTGCTAATACTACAAGGAGAAAAACATTTTCCAAGATGGGTACTCAGTCGACATTCCTGGCTTATGAAAGACAATGATTTCATGTAAAAGACTGCCAGGTATGCCTTTGGGCTTTATATTAATTTGTGAAACATTCCTTTCATTATGTTTTCTGTTCAGAAATTATACACATTTGAATCAAAGCCCAATGACAGTGTCTAGTAACTGGAAAATATTTATTTCTCCTTGGAAATCTTACCTGCTTAATTACCCAGTCTTTTGGGAACACAGCCAAAGCCTAGAGTGAGTCTTTTGTTGTAGGAAGAAAAGAGAAAAATAATTTGGTGCTGAGGGGAAACAACTCCCTTACAGTTCTTGTGGGCCATCTTGTCATGTTTGGAGTTACCTTGCAAGGCTGCTGTTGTCATTTGGTTTTGTGTCATTAGAGTTCACATCATATGATAACCCTAAGGTAAAGAACTGTGTTCCTTTACTACCTTTCTTTTTTCTTTTGCTCTCTCATATTCATGTCCAACTTGCTCTGGCTTGTTCATATTCTGGGAGTAATGGGGTGAAGTTAATATAAGACAGTTAACTCTCAATTACTCAGGGGCTAATTATCCAGTCTATTGATTGCACATTCCAGCGTCTGCTTTTCCTGCCTTTTAAAGGGTGGCTGACTGCCCATTAGCACTTAAAACAGACAAGAGTAGGCGGTGGAGAGGTAAAGTGATAAAATTCAAATCTATTTATTTTGCAGCTTATTAGCACTGGTTAAGAGCTTAGGTGAATGGCAAAAATTGGTTTGGAGACACCTGTATATTTAATTTAGCCTTACTTTTCCTTGTCATCTCTTGCCATGGATAACTGACTTGGCTCCATTACCTTATGTTCATACAGTTAATTCTCAGAAGTTGGGCTTTTACTGCTTTGGAGCAGTGGCTTAATTGGTACTTAAGGCATTTGAAGGAGTTAGGGTAAGTTATATAAATTTCTTTTTTTTTTTTTTTTTTTGCGGTACACGGACCTCTCATGTTGTGGCCTCTCCCATTGTGGAGCACAAGCTCCGGACACGCAGGTTCAGCAGCCATGGCTCACGGGCCCAGCTGCTCCGCGGCATGTGGGATCTTCCCGGATCGGGGCACGAACCCGTGTCCCCTGCATCAGCAGGCAGACTCTCAACCACTGCGCCACCAGGGAAGCCCAAATTTCATTTTTTAAATACGGAAACTGAGACTAAGTATTCAAGCTGAAGCAGGGCATTTGGTGGAATCATGGGCCAGAGTGATTTTTTACTCTTTGGTCTGAGTTCACAGATACACAGATATGGTAGAACCACCTAATGATAATTCTTCTTATCCATTGGTTCCCTACAGTGGTCTGTGAATCTAGTATAATCCAGCCATGAGGAGTTATGGTTTCAGAGTTGGCTCAGGATGTCTCTCAGTTGTGCTACTTATGGCTGATTGAGCTTGATATACATTTCACTTAGCTGAATGTATGGAATATAGTAAGTGCTCAATAGAACCATTTCAATTCAAACTGTAGTAATAGTTGTAGTAGTAGTACTACTACTAATAAAGTCTCTGAGTTGTTTTTAATATTTCGAGAACAGTAAGGGAAAGCATACATTTACCATTGGCAGGACCATGAGGTTATTACTTAATGCAGCCTTAAGTAATAATTTAATCTCAAATTATGGTTTATGAGGTAGTCCCTAGTACAGTTCCCTTATTTTGTAACTACAAAAATACAGGCTCAAAGAGCACAACTGTTTTCCCAAGTTTACCCAGCAAGTTAAGGGAAGAGATGCCAATGGGATAAAGATGTAGGACCAGTGGCTCCCAGCTCAACCTTTTCCCTGCAATTGTACTGATGTTAGATCATCAATGACTTGATTCTTAGAATCAATAAGTGACCTCCACTTACCTTTTCCTCACTGTCCTGCTCAGTCCTCAGTGCCTGTGTTCTTAATTTCCTAACGGGAAGTGGGACAAAAGAATAACTTTTATGAACTAGGAGACCTAGGAGAAGGAGTGATGGCAGCAGATCCTTAGGTGGTAGCAGTCAAGCAGAAGGCAGTGGAAAAGTGGTGGAAATAATGTGTCACTTCTAAGGCAAACCTTTTAAAAAATAGATATGCCCTCTCCATATTCTTTCTTTTTCTACTGGCTGGGTGCAGAGGACCATGAAGCCCTGGGGGGTAGAAGACCTACAAAGTAGGCGGATCCTGGGTCCCTGAATTACTACATGGAAGAAAGCAACTCGTTGCACAGGAATATCAGCATTGAATTGCAAAGTGAATGAGAAATTTCCATCATCATAAGCTGATGGCATTTGGGGGTATGCTAGTATGACTCCAAATGATATTTGCACTGTTTTTCACAATAAATGTAATGAACTGTCAATCTCTGAACCATAATCTATATGTGCATAGATATTATATTTTCTTATAAAAAAGAAAATTCATCTTGGCATAAATATTTTGAAGAGGCCTCATAATTATATGATATTATTTGATAAAGCACTCATATTAATACTGTCAGTAATGCTGAAATATAAATTTGCATTCCTCCTAAATAATATTTTGTGATGGTGAACAAAACAAATTACATTTCACGTCATTTGGACTAAAAACAGTAGTGAGCAGAGCATGCAGAAGAGCATATACTAAGTATGCAAGAACGCATGAAGTCAAAGCAGCAGTAATTTAGCATACTTTTAATAAGTATAATACCTTTTATTCTACGCAGCAACGGCCATCAATGCTATGAAATTTATGTGAATTTCTGTAACTAGCATTTCTTTTTCATTGTGAAATGAAATTTGTAGTTTCTTCTTTTCTCTATCACTTCACCAGTGTCTTAAAACTATGTTAATGTTTACAGTTCCTCCTATTACCACTCACTAATGATCATATATTCACACTCAGAGATGTGAACACATTTTAAAAGAAAAAATTCTACATTTGACCATCACTGTACTCCAGATCCGCGTGCATTTGTCTTCAGTGCTTTAGCTAAAACCTAATGCCAGAGCTTTATGCCCCTCTCTTCCTGCCATTTCATTTATTCCCTGCCATGCTGCTTTTCACTTCAGAGGTTCTTTAAGATCATAACTAGGGGTTCCTTTCCCAGAAGTTCCAGGCTTAAGGACTGAGATTTGGAACTGACTTAAAGAAGCAGTCTCTGAGTCAAGAACCAGTGGGTGCTCCTGTTGGGGTAATAGTTAAATCATCATGCTAATTTGGGGCTGACAAACCAATTCTTAGCACGGCAGCTTCCAGATACCTTGGCCATAAAAGTGAACAATTGTGCCAGTCACTCCACCCAGTAATGTTGCACACAGCATAATCTGAGATGGAATTCTACTTTCTCTCAGAATCAGTTGCTGCCTACCTCACACAGTGGACAGTAACCTGCCTCCACAACTGGAGGAAACAAGAAAACCCTGAGTCAGTGTTGAACTTAGTGAAATGATATCACTGAACAAAAATTTTGATGGTTGATTGTATGTGATTTTCACCATATAAACAGACTTCAGAACCTAAATTCTAAGTAAGATGTGGGAAATAGAGTCCACTAGGATTAGAAGAAACAAATGATGTTTGTATGTTGCTTCCTTAGGTCCAAAGGCCCTTGTGGGGAATACTTTTTTTCTCCTTCCCTCCTTCCTTCTCTCTATTCCTTCCTACCTTTTCTTTTTCTTTTCTTTTTTTTTTAACATCTTTATTGGAGTATAATTGCTTTACAATGTTGTGTTAGTTTCTGCTGTATAACAAAGTGAATCAGGTATACATATACATATATCCCCATATCTCCTCCTTCTTGTGTCTCCCTCCCACCCTCTTTATCGCACCCCTCTAGGTGGTCACAAAGCACTGAGCTGATCTCCCTGTCCTATGCGGCTGCTTCCCACTAGCTATCTGTTTTACATTTGGTAGTGTATATACGTCAATGTTACTCTCTCACTTTGTCCCAGCTTACCCTTCCCCCTCCCCGTGTCCTCAACTCCATTCTGTATGTGTGTGTCTTTATTCCTGTCCTGCACCTAGGTTTATGAGAACCATTTTTTTTTTGATTCCATATATATGTGTTAGCATACAGTATTTGTTTTTCTCTTTCTGGCTTACTTCACTCTGTATGACAAACTCTAGGTCCATCCACCTCACTACAAATAACTCAAGTTCGTTTCTTTTTATGGCTGAGTAATATTCCATTGTATATATATACCACATCTTCTTTAGCCATTCATCTGTTGATGTACACATAGGCTGTTTCCATGTCCTGGCTATTGTAAGTAGAGCTGCAATGAACATTGTGATACATGACTGTTTTAGAATTATGGTTTTCTCAGGGTATATGCCCAGGAGTGGGATTGCTGGGTTGTATGGTAGTTCTATTTTTACTTTTTTAAGGAACCTCTGTACTGTTCTCCATAGTGGCTGTATCAACTTACATTCTCACCAACAGTGCAAGAAAGTTCCCTTTTCTTCACATCCTCTCCAGTATTTATTGTTTGCAGATTTTTGGATGATGACCATTCTGACTGGTGTCAGGAGATACCTCACTATAGATTTGATTTGCATTTCTCTAATGATTAGTGATGCTGAGCATTCTTTCATGTGTTTGTTGGCTATCTGTGTATCCTCTTTGGAAAAATATCTATTTAGGTCTTCTGCCCATTTTTGGATTCGTTGTTTGTTTTTCTGATATTGAGCTGCTTGTAAATTTTGGAGATTAATCCTTTGTCAGTTGCTTCATTTGCTAATATTTTCTCCCATTCTGAGGGTTGTCTTTTTGTCCTGTCTGTGGTTTCCTTTGCTATGCAAAAGCTTTCAGTTTCATCAAGTCCCATTTGTTTATTTTTGCTTTTATTTCCATTTCTCTAGGAGGTGGTTCAAAAAGGATCCTGCTGTGATTTATGTCATAGAGTTTTCTCCCTATGTTTTCCTCTAAGAGTTTGATAGTGTCTGGCCTTACATTTAGGTCTTTAATGCATTTTGAGTTTATTTTTGTGTATGGAGTTAGGGAGTATTCTAACTTCATTCTTTTACATGTAGCTGTCCAGTTTTCTCAGCACCACTTATTGAAGAGGCTGATTCCTTCTAGAGAATTTTTAATTTCATTTATTGTGTTGTTCATCATTGTTTGTTTGCTCTTTAGTTCTTCTAGGTCCTTGTTAAACATTTGTTGTATTTTCTCCATTCTATTTCCAAGATTTTGGATCATGTTTACTATCATTACTCTGAATTCTTTTTCAGGTAGACTGCCTATTTCCTCTTCATTTGTTTGGTCTGGTAGATTTTTACGTTGCTCCTTCATCTGCTGTGTGTTTCTCTCTCTTCTCATTTTGCTTAACTTACTGTTTTGCGGTCTCCTTTTCACAGGCTGCAGGTTTGTAGTTCCTGTTGTATTTGGTGTCTGCCCCCAGTGGCTATGGTTAGTTCAGTGGGTTGTGTCGGCTTCTTGGTGGAGGGGACTGGTACCTGTGTTCTGGTGGATGAGGCTGGATCTTTTCTTTCTGGTGGGCAGGACCTCTTCCGATGGTGTGTTTTGGGGTGTCTTTGACCTTATTATGATTTCAGGCAGCCTCTCTGCTAATGGTTGGGGTCGTGTTCCTGTCTTGCTAGTTGTTTGGCATAGGGTGTCCAACACTGTAGTTTGCTGGTCGTTGAGTGGAGCTGGGTCTTACGTTGAGATGGAGATCCTTGGGAGAGCTTTACCTGTTTAATATTACGTGGAGCCGGGAGGTTTCTGGTGCACTGATGTCCTGAACTTGGCTCTCCCACCTCATAGGTACAGGCCTGACACCCGGCCAGAGCACCAAGACCCTGTCAGCCACATGGCTCAGAAGAAAAGGGAGAAAAAAAGTAAGTAAGAAAGAAAATAAATAAATAAAATAAAATTGAGTTATTAAAATAAAAAATAATTATTTAAAATAAAAAAAATTAAAAAGTAATAAAAAAAGAAAAAACAAAACAGGAGAACAACCCAACCAAAAAACAAATCCACCAATGATAGCAAGTGCTAAAAGCTCTACAAAAAAAAAAAAAAAAAAAAAGGACAGACAAAACCCTAGGACAAATGGTAAAAGCAAAGCTATACAGACAAAATCACACCAAGCAGCATACTCATACACACTCACAAAAAGAGAAAAAGGAAAAAAATATATATATCATTGCTCCCAAAGTCCACTGCCTCAATCTTGGGATGATTCGTTGTCTATTCAGGTATTCTATTGATGCAGGGTACATAAGTTGATTGTGGAGATTTATTCTGCTGCTCCCAAGGCTGCTGGGAGAGATTTCCCTTTCTCTTCTTTGTTCGCACAGCTCCTGGGTTTCAGCTTTGGATTTGGCCCCTCCTGTGTGTAGGTTGTCTAAGGGCATCTGTTCTTTGCTCAGACAGGACGCGGTTAAAGTAGCAGCTGATTGGGGGCTCCAGCTCACTCAGGCCTGGGGGCGGGTGGGGTACGGAATGGGGGATGAGCCCTCGGCGGCAGAGGCCAGCGTGATGTTCCAGCAGCTTGAGGTGCACCGTGTGTTCTCCTGGGGAAGTTGTCCCTGGATCACGGGACCCTGGCAGTGGTGGGCTGCACAGGCTCCTGGGAGGGGAGGTGTGGATAGTGACCTGTGCTTGCACACAGGCTTCTCAGTGGCTGCAGCAGCAGCCTTAGCGTCTCATGCCCATCTCTGGTGTCTGCGCTGATAGCAGCAGCTCGCGCCCATCTCTGGAGCTCGTTTAGGCGGTGCTCTGTATCCCCCTCCTCGTGCACCCTGAAACAATGTTCTCTTGCCTTTTAGGCAGGTCCAGACTTTTTCCCGGACTCCCTCCCGGCTAGCTTTGGCTCACTAGCCCCCTTCAGGCTCTCTTCATGCAGCCAACCCCAGTCCTCTCCCTGGGATCTGACCCCCGAACCTGGAGCCTCAGCTCCCAGCCCCGACCCACCCCTGTGGGTGAGCAGATAAGCCTCTCAGTCTGGTGAGTGCTGGTCGGCACCGATCCTCTGTGTGGGAATCTCTCCGCTTCGCCCTCTGCACCCCTGTTGCTGCACTCTCCTCCGTGGCTCCGAAGCTTCCTCCCGTCACCTCCCATCTCCACCAGTGAAGGGGCTTCCTAGTGTGTGGAAACTTTTCCTCCTTCACAGCTCCCTCACAGAGGTGCAGGTCTCGTCCCTATTTTTTGTCTCTGTTTTTTCTTTTTTCTTTTGCTCTACCTAGGTACGTGGGGAGTTTCTTGGTTTTTAGGAAGTCTGAGGTCTTCTGCCAGCATTCAGTAGGTGTTCTGTAGGAGTTGTTCCGTACATAGATGTAGTTCTGATGTATTTGTGGGGAGGAAGGCAATCTCCACGTCTCACTACTCTGCCATCTTGAAGGTCTCCCCTCTTTTCTTTTCAAATGGAAGCAGTTGAATAAGCCTTGTAGAAATGTGAGAATAAGTGTGTGGACCTTCCTCATGTTGATTACTTCTATACACAGTTTCCTTTCATTTTTCTGATACAACTGAACACACTTGCCTTCAAAACTGATTCTGAGAGGTGACTGGTACAATCTTTTGGCAAAACAAAAGGACCTGGGCTTCCCTCGTGGCGCAGTGGTTGAGAGTCCGCCTGCCGATGCAGGGGACACGAGTTCGTGCCCCGGTTCGGGAAGATCCCACGTGCCGCGGAGCGGCTAGGACCGTGAGCCATGGCTGCTGAGCCTGCGCGTCTGGAGCCTGTGCTCTGCAACGGGAGAGGCCACAACAGTGGGAGGCCCGTGTACTGCAAAAAAAAAAAAAAGGACCTGCTTGACCTCCTTCCAAACATCTGTCTTGTTCCCCCTCTCAGTTTTACCTTTTTTCCTTGAACACTGTTTTTTACCTTTACCCCCTCTAACTGGAGATGGTTTTTATATCTCACAAACAAGTTTAGATTAAAATGCAGATATCTCAGAGAAAGTAAGTTTTTTGGCTTAGAATCATTTATGCTGGGAATCAAAAATTGCTGTCAGCCTTTGACCTGAAACCAAGAGGAAAGAGAGTTTGAGGTGTATGTATATGTATGTGTGAGTTTTGGGTGGGGTTTTGGAAGCTGGGGAGAATTCATAGCTCAGGAGGATTAGAGACCACAGAAAGAAGCTCAGCTTAGATTTCCCACTTCATCTTTTTGCCCAGGGCCAGCTTTGTTCCTCTTCAACTATGTGGATGCAAATAAAAAAGAGAGGCATTGAAAATATGCTATTGGCACAATCTGCTTTTCCATATTCCTTTGTAATATGGTTCTCTGTCAAGGTACAGGTCTAATGAGAAATTGCCTCTGCAACTGTGGAATATGTACCAGCATTTTGGAATAATCTTGCTGAGAATGCAGGAAGAATACAAGCAATGGATAGAGTGTTGCAAGTCAACTCATCTGAGTTTTTTGTTGTGGGTTGGGGAGGCAATTGTGTTCCATTCCTGCTGACAGGACTCTGTCTCAGAAATAATTCTTGACAACATCCCTTTTCTTTATCAAATACAATGATTTTTTTTCCATATAAATGCCGTAATAAACTTGTTTTGTGAGGAAAGAACAAAGATGAATAAAGCTTAGCATTCCCTGGTTTATACTCAGAGCTATTCATTGTGTTTTCATCCTCTCGCTACAAAGTAAAATACATAAGTTTATCTTTTAAAATTACTCAAGAATTGACAATGAATTGCAAAAGATAACACAAGAACATGGAGGGGAGAAAATAGAGGATACACTATTTTCTATTAATTAATCAAAATGTCTGATTTCCACCATAGGGAACAAACTAAAATATATTAAATTCTTCCTTGACATACACCTTTATTAATGATCAATAATTCAATATCTTGTCTGTTTGTGTTTTTAATCCTCAGTGCAATTTCTGGTGGTTTTGGTATCCAGTCTGAGCCTGTTTTCATTGGGCTAAGATGGTGATTTTGCTCTGCCCAAGGCTTTAACAAACCTCCCTTCCCTAGTTTTCCATCAAAGGACTAAAGAAAATCAGTGGCTGTTTTGTTCTTATTGAGAAGAATCTGTAACGGGAAAAATGACTATTCTCAAAGGAACAATTAATACATTCAATACTTTATTCAATTAGACCTACTGTTTCCTGACGGCCACCCGTGGTATATAGTAACACTCTATAAAACTAACATCTAAGGCACAAAAGACCCCCAAGAAATAGTTTCCACAACAACAAAAACAAGAAAAAATTAGCAAAGAAGCAAAATATGAATTGATGAAATCCCAAAGTTTGAGACTAATATGTTAGGAGATGTTTCTAGTTTCAAATCATACCAGGTAGGAAAAGTACAAAATTGTGCTGGTGGTACATCATCCAAACTGAACTTTAGCATCCTATTTATTTTTTTCTCTAAAATGCAGTACAAAATGGACTCATTTTTGTTATAGTCTTTAAATAATTATTAGGCTTAATTGCCACAGTTCATAGAAATTTTAAAATTAGCAAGTGGTGCTTATCTCTGTGCTGTGCTCAGTGTTAATAAAACATGCCGCTCCATAAACACATTTCACATCATATTTGTGCATGATTATTTCATTGTTTTTCCAAGTACAGATGCCAAAAGACAAAGTGTTGCCGAATTCCTGTAATTACCAGCATTTCCCTCCATTTGGGGCCTTGAAGTATGTAGTCAATCTCTATTGTCTTGTGCCTTGGTTTTGAATCTGTCCCCAGTGCAGGAATGTCAAAAACACCATTTAGCTACACAGCCTGCTCAATTTAAAAAAAGGAAAATCACATTCAAGCTACTAATTAAGAAAAGAAGTGAGTTGTGAATAAAAAGAACTGCCTTCTAAAAAGGCTTTAAAGGGAAACTTGCAACTATGCTGCATTCAGAAAATGAATGATTCTTAGTTATCAAAGCTAAATTCTAATATAGCAGTTAGAGGCAAGATTTAACTAACTCCTTAATATTTTAAAAGCAGCCAAGTGAATGAGAATTCAGGTAATGTCCATTTCTTTTCTACCTTTAAAGGGGAGCTTAATTAATTTTTTTTTTCAGTTATCAGACACTGCTTTTTCTAGAAGCATCTTCTATCCCTTTAAGATCATTTTGACAATTTAAAAAAATTCCGTTAAAAAATATACTGTTGCCCTTTTCTGCACAAATATTTGGCAATATTGCTAATAGACTTGTCTCTGTGATATAATAATTCTTCCAAATGATTTATTTCAACTGCTCTTTAGAACTATTTAGAATAAACTAAGGTTGAGCACCATAGACATAGGGTAAATGATTTAGACGGGTGGGTAAATAACAAACAGGGAAAAATTCTCCTTCCATTTAATGTTACACTATCGAACTGTTCCTGTAAGAACGTGGTTAAAAATGCCAGGTGTTGGGCTTCCCTGGTGGTACAGTGGTTGAGAGTCCGCCTGCCAATGCAGGGGACATGGGTTCGTGCCCCGGTCTGGGAGGATCCCACATGCCGCGGAGCGGCTGGGCCCGTGAGCCATGGCCGCTGAGCCTGCGCGTCCGGAGCCTGTGCTCCGCAACGGGTGAGGCCACAACAGTGAGAGGCCTGTGTACTGCAAAAAAAAAAAAAAAAAAAAAATGCCAGGTGTAGATATAGAAATAGAATCTAAGTAGGCTCTATAACTGTATCTACTTTGAGAGCAGAAAATGTGTCATATGTTACTCTCTTGAAATTAATTCTTCATTACTTTAATACTCTCTATATTGATTGATCAAGAATATGAAAAGATCAATATATTCATCCATGCTTTACTGATTTTAGTCTAACTGGATAAACTGTGCAGGAAGAATACAGTTATACTAAACTCTTTGGACATCTTATGCTTCTTTATGTTCCCCACGTTGTTTTGAAGGTGGTAGTCTAGACAGTTGCCCTCTTTCCATTGTTATTCTCCCAGAAATAAGAAATCCATTAAAGTTCATCAGTAGTTCGGCATGTTTATTTAGGATCTCACTTTTTCTATCTTAGGACCTAGGTCTGGGGGCACTTACTTCGGTAGGCCATCAGATGCTGCTAGTATTCTTTTTATTGCTCAGTATTCTCCAAAGAAGTCTTCCCTCACAGGGTGAGAGCCATCAGACATTGAAGTCTGTCTTCTCAAACTGGAGGCATTCGATTTCCACCCCTAGGAATAGTTTGGTTGCTATCTTCAAACTATTTCTTATCTTGGGCAGGAGAAATTTGAGAAGGTTCATTTTTTGAGACCATCAAATGATCTTTTAGGGTATTATCCTAAGACCTAGTCCTTACCCTAATTCTTTGTTTCCTCCATGCCTGCATTTCTGCCTTGAACCTCATGCAGTGCCCCTGAAGAGTTGGACTCTTGGCAGTTTTCATTCTCCCCTTTTCCTTCACCCCCAAAAAACTAGAATTTTACTTCTCAACTTGATTTTGACAACTGGGTCCCTGCCACCTTTTGAGAAATTGCTCTGCCTTCCACTTGCTGATAATCATCTGAATCTTCTGGTGGTTAAAATACATGTTCTATGCACATATTCAAAGTTAGTTCAGATGGAAGGGCAATATGGCTTCACTTTGGTGTCCAAACCAATACAAGGGTTTCATGTGTTAATCTGGCTACCTGGCAGAGTGTCCTTTTTTATCTGTAACCTCCTTACCCCATTCCCTCCATCAACCTATTTAACAGAAAAAATAGATGAAGATAATGTTCCTAGATATAGGGGATTGTTCTTTGCCCAAGGTTATAGAAGTAGCCCCCTTTCTTAGGATAACATTAAAATTTTGGATCTTATTTGAGTGAGTCATGTTTCCTAAAAATTAAAACTTTAATGTGTTGCTTATAATGAGATATTTTTTCTAAAACAGTAACATTTTGAGATCATTTCAGTTAATAATGTATTTTTGTTTTTGAAACTTCAAAAAGAAATTGAAATAAAGATAACTTCAAAACTTCAATTATCCATACTATAGGATGATACTTCTGTTTTAAAATGTACCCATACTTTTAATTATGTACCTGTACTCTAATAAACCCTTTATAAGCAGTATCTCTTTTAAGCCACATAACCTTATTAGGTGGGAACAATTATTTGCTTCATTTTTCAGATGAGAAAGTACAGCAGAGAGAGGTTGCCTAACTTGCCCAGTGTCTCATGGTTGTTAAGTAGTGGGGCATGAATTCAAATGCAGGTTTGATATCAGAGTTCAGTCTATTAATGTGATATATACCCCTTATTCTACTTTATTGATCAAATTTGTTTGGAAGAATTAGAATAGCTAATAACCCTTTATTTAAATATATTTAAATATATTTCTATGAAAAATTATGAAAAATGAGCTTTGTTGAGTTATTTGCTTTAAATATATATTTATTCTTTCCATGTTTGGTCAGGCTCTTACATAAGTCTCCTCTCATACATTTTCATTGGAACTACTTGGTATGAAATGTCTATGAAGTTCCTAAAGCAAAAATCTGTGTTTAAAGAAAGATTAGTATTATGTTGGCAAAATTATTTTTTCTCAATGGATTTCTGAGTTCCTCAGGGGTTTGAATTTCATTTAAATGAGTGGTAGAGCTTCTGTCAGACAGATTGTCTACCTTTCACTTGTGATGCTTGATGTCTATCATTTTGGGGAAATGCGTGGATCCATTTTGTTCAGTGTGGTCTCTAAAGGGCAAGTTTGATATGGAAAGCATTGAAAAATGTTTGGATGTAGTAATATTTATGGATTTTTAAAATGTACCCTCTGTAATACTTGGGTTTTATCTAAAGATTTCAAAGAGAGGGTTTTTCCCATAATTCTGACAATAACAGTTATTCTTGTTTAGTTAAGAGGGAAAATAATTCAGATTCTCATAGTTCAAAAAATAGTGACAGCTTTGAAACATATTTCATAGCTCTGCAACAACTCCATGGGCTATGAAGAGGATAGGAACATATCCTCCTGCAGCAAATACTGAGCTTTATTGGGTGAAAATGAATTGCCTAGTATCATTGGTTGGAGAAAGATGACTCAGATGTGGATTCTACTCTCAAGAAATTGTTTTTTTAGTAGAAGAGACAAAACATACATAGAATGTGAGGCAGAAAAAATGCTAGGTTCTGTGATAGGTAACATACTTCGGTGTCAAAGGAAGAAGACATTTTCTACCTGAGATGGTTTTGCAAAAGATAGCAGGGTTAGTGGACAAGCCTTCAATAAATATTTTAAATGCATGCATCCTAATTACAAGTAGCTTAACAGAGAAAAAATATTGTATATAGCACACACTATTGTAATAGGTTTTAAAGACTGATAGCTGTATTCAGTTGCTTTTTAGTGTTTCTGTCTGATTTGGTGAAATCTGAGCCTGGTTTCTTAAATTTGTATTAATCAATGTAACTTGGATGTCCATAGTAGATCTCAAGTAAGAACTGTTCTCTATGTTTAGACTTATCGTTAACTTATCATGATAATGTTGTTAATGATCTTTGTGTCTCAGTTATTTTATTTCTAATTGTGGGATACAGTTATTCCTCAATATCTCAGAGAGAAAATTGTGACACCTTCTAGGTAAAAGCTAATATGAACTGTTCCCATGGGAAGAAAGCCTACCTGGGGAGATTGTTCAGGAAATGGGTGGGAGGGAAATAAGAGAAGTAAGGTGATTAAAACAAAGGGGTAGAATAGACAGAGGAAGAGGGCAGAATAAAAGCTGTTCTCAGAAGAATTAAAGAAGAAAGTGAAAACTTAGAGATTCTTAGGGGTGGAGGACAGATCCCATCTTTCAATGGACAGTCGATCAGGATATCACCAATAAAATATCTGCAATTCCCACATGGGTATTATGTTTTAGAGCCTTGATCATAAAGTCAAGAGGATGACCCTAGAGTTTTCAGTGATTCAAATACCAAATGTAAAAACCATAGCTTTAGTCAAAGTGACATGAATTATTACTTTCAAATTGATACCTGGAAAAAAATTTTAAAGCAGCAATAATCTAAAGGACTACTTTAAAGCAAGCAAAGAAAGATAAAATATTACATATATTTATAAATTAAATCATTTCTAGACATCCTTTGTTATAAAGATATTAGACACTTTAAAGTTATCTAAATTTTAAAATGGTTGGATTTCAAATGTGCAAGACCTAACTACCATATAGAGAGTGAGGCTATTCCATTTAAAAAGAAAAAGGTCAAGGAAGAAGACAGTCAATTTACATATTGAGATAAAGTATTTTAAAAATAGGTATTTTAGAAAGAAGCTGGTCACAATATAACAAAAAGATTGTTGGAGAATTCTTACAGTAGGTGCAAATCCATTTCACAAGAAGCAAATAAGAAACTTTCCTGGTATTGACAAAAGCCTGATAAGAGTAGAGAATATTTGTTTTCTAGTTGTTGCCACCTAGCTGTATAATGATGAGCAAGTCCCTTCATCCCTTTGAGTCATCTCTAAGGGGGAAGAGCAGGAGGATCATTAACTTCAAATATTTGGTTAGAAAGCTTCATACTGAAAGAATGTCCTCCAAATGGAGGGAAGGCAGTTTGTAAACATAGCAGAAGTACTGCTGAAGTATGCTATTACTTTTTTAAATACAACTTTGTTAAAATATAATCCATATGTCATACAATTTACCAACTTAAATTTTATAATTTGATGTTTTTTAGTATGGTCACAGACTTATGCAACCATTCCCACGATCAGTTTTAGAACACTCCCCATTTTTCAGCAGTCCTCCCCTTTAATGCCATCCCTTGGTAACCACTATTATCTTTTTTAATGTTTTGCTTATTTTGGACATTTCATATAAATGGAATCCTACAACGTATGGTCTTTTGTGACTGGCTGCTTTCACCTAGCAAAATGTTTTCAATGTTCATCGATGCTGTAGCATGTATCAGTACTTCTTCCTTTTTGTACAGATATGCCACATTTGTTCGTTCATCAGTTGATGGATGTTTGGGTAGTTTCTACTTTTTGGTTGTTATGAATAATACTGCTATGAACATTCCTTTCCAAATTTTTGTGTGTATATATGTTTTTATTTTCATAATTACCTTTTTATATTAGAATTTTTAAAAATATCTGACTAGCTTATGGTGAATATACAGATTATAAAGTATGACAAAGACAAGGAAAAGTTATAAACAGTATACATTTAAGTTTAAGAGTATCCTGTTTACTACATTGTCTTTAACGAAAATAGTTTCTCCAGAATAAAATTTATAAAGACATGAAATAGTTATAAATGTAGTCATTTTTTGAGCTACTTAATTAAAGTCTGGATATTAATCTAAGTTTTTTGGTATTTATTATTGTGACTCTGGACTGGAAAATGATGTTGGAGTTGAATTCTATCATGGAGGGGATAGCTAGTATAATTTAAAAGTATAATTTTGTCAGTAAAGTCAAGCTTCTGTTTATGATTCCAGAGCATTTGAATTTGACATACATTGATAGTTTATATTGTAGAGATCATATTGCTGTACATCTGGCATTGTGTCTTTTAGGGAAATTTGGTCTCCACAATACCAGGTGAATTTTCAACATATGATACATCCCTTTGGAGCAAATTAAATGGGAGTAGAAAGCTGTGGATATATATTTTCTTGGTACTGAGTGATTAGTGAAAATATACATGGTAGTGATGAATGTCAATAAAATTTATTAAGAAAAATAAACAGCTGTACTCTTTTTAGATGTGGCAAACGTCTTTGTTAGAAAAGGTTAAAAAGACAATTTATATAACTAAGGAAATACTTAATAAATGGGCTAATAAATTTCTGACTTTTAAAGTCAAGTAAATAAATAACTGAATGTTCTAATTCCAGTATGAATTCAATTTGAATTTAAAGCTAAATGCTACGATGCTTGGAAAATCTCTGAAACAAGTTTTTTTTTAACTTCATTTAGGAAAAAAATATATTGTTCTTACCTTTTCATGCTGCTTGCAGATCTAGGCTTTGGTCCCAAATAATACAATTCGTAAGCATGCTGAGAAGAGCTTCCTGGAGAAGTCCTCATAAACCAATAAGCACATGTATAGCACTGTGATTAGAATATAAAGCAAAACTCTGAAAGGCACTCAAAGTCAAATTTGGAAGGTCTAAATATGCTTTTTATGGGACTGGATTTAAAGCAGGTGAATTTACTCTAAATTTTGTATTGCTAAGCATGAGATAGTTCAATTGTCCTTGGTCTCCCCTTGTCAACTGTTCTCAGATAAAGAAACCATTTAGATAATAATGATTAAGCTTCTTAGAATTCATTTTCGTTAATTTTTTTTAACTTTCTAAGAAATTTTATTATTATTATTATTTTTAACATCTTTATTGGAGTATAATTGCTTTAAAATGGTGTGTTACTTTCTGCTTTATAACACAGTGAATCAGCTATACATATACATATATCCCTTTATCTCCTCTCTCTTGCGTTTCCCTCCCACTTTTCCTAACCCAACCCTCTAGGTGGTCACAGAACACCAAGCTGATCTCCCCATGCTATGCGGCTGCTTCCCACCAGCTATCTATTTTACATTTGGTATTGTATATATATCAGTGCTACTCTCTCACTTCATCCCAGCTTACCCTTCCCCCTTCCCGTGTCCTCAAGTCCATTCTCTATGTGTGCGTCTTTACTCCTGTCCTGCCCCTAGGTTCTTCAGAACCATTTTTTTCTTTTAGATTCCATATATATGTGTTAGCATATGGCATTTTTTCCCTCTTTGTGACTTACTTCACTCTGTATGACAGACTCTAGGTCCATCCACCTCACTACAAATAAGTAAATTTTGTTCCTTTTTAAGGCTGAGTAATATTCCATTGTATATATGTGCCACATCTTCTTTATCCATTCATCTGTCGATGGACACTTAGGTTGCTTTCATGTCCTGGCTATTGTAAATACTGCTGCAATGCACATTGTGATACATGACTGTTCTTGAATTATGGTTTTCTCAGGGTATATGCCCAGTAGTGGGATTGCTGGGTCATATAATAGTTCTATTTGTAGTTTTTTAAGGAAACTCCATACTGTTCTCCATAGTGGCTGTATCAATTTACATTCCCACCAACAGTGCAAGAGGGTTCCCTTTTCTCCACACCCTCTCCAGCATTTAATGTTTGTAGATTTTTTGATGATGGCCATTCTGACTGGTGTGAGGTGATACCTCATTGTAGTTTTGATTTGCATTTCTCTAATGATTACTGATGTTGAGCATTCTTTCATGTGTTTGTTGGCAATCTGTATATCTTCTTTGGAGAAATGTCTATTTAGGTCTTCTGCCCAGTTTTGGATTGGGTTGTTTTTTTGATATTGAGCTGCATGAGCTGCTTGTAAATTTTGGATATTAATCCTTTGTTAGTTGCTTCATTTGCAAATATTTTCTCCCATTCTGAGGGTTGTCTTTTTGTATTGTTTATGGTTTTCTTCAATGTGCAAAAGCTTTTAACTTTCATGAGGTCCCATTTGTTTATTTTTGTTTTTATTTCCATTTCTCTAGGAGGTGGGTCAAAAAGGATCTTGCTGTGATATACGTCATAGAGTGTTCTGCCTATGTTTTCCTCTAAGAGTTTGATAGTGTCTGGCCTTACATTTAGTTCATTAATCCATTTTGAGTTTATTTTTGTTTGTGGTGTTAAGGAGTGTTCTAATTGCATTCTTTTACATGTAGCTGTCCAGTTTTCCCAGCACCACTTATTGAAGAGGCTGTCTTTTCTCCACTGTATATTCTTGCCTCCTTTATCAAAAATAAGGTGACCATATGTGCATGGGTTTATCCCTGGGCTTTCTATCCTTTTCCATTGATGTATATTTCTGTTTTTGTGCCAGTACCATACTGTCTTGATAACTGTAGCTTTGTAGTACAGTCTGAAGCCCAGGAGCCTGATTCCTCCAGCTCCGTTTTTCTTTCTCAAGATTGCTTTGGCTATTCGGGTTCCTTTGTGTCTGCATACAAATTGTGAAATTTTTTGTTTTAGTTCTATGGAAAACGCCAATGGTAGTTTGATAGGGATTGCACTGAATCTGTAGATTGCTTTGGGTAGTAGAGTCATTTTCACAATGTTGATTCTTCCAGTCCAAGAACATGGTATATCTCTCTATCTGTTTGTATCATCTTTACTTTCTTTCATCAGTGTCTTATAGTTTTCTGCATAGAGGTCTTTTGTCTCCTTAGGTAGGTTTATTCCTAGGTATTTTATTCTTTTTGTTGCAGTGGTAAATGGGAGTGTTTCCTCAATTTCTCTTTCAGATTTTTCATCATTAGTATATAGGAATGGAAGAGATTTCTGTGCATTACTTTTGTATCCTGCTACTTTACCAAATTTATTGCTTAGCTCTAGTAGTTTTCTGGTAGCATCTGTAGGATTCTCTATGTATAGTATCATGTCATCTGCAAACAGTGAGAGCTTTACTTCTTCTTTTCCAATTTGGATTCCTTTTATTTCTTTTTCTTCTCTGATTACTGTGGATAGAACTTCCAAAACTATATTGAATAATAGTGGTGAGAGTGGGCAACCTTGTCTTGTTCCTGATCTTAGAGGAAATGCTTTTTTTCACCATTGAGAACGATGTTGGCTGTGGGTTTGTCATATATGGCCTTTATTATGTTGAGGTAAGTTCCCTCTATGCCTACTTTCTGGAGAGTTTTTATCATAAATGGGTGTTGAATTTTGTCAGAAGTTTTTTCTGAATCTATTGAGCTGATCATATGGTTTTTCTACTTCAGTTTGTTAATATGTATTATCACATTGATTGATTTGCATATATTGAACACTGCTAGCATTCCTGGGATAAACCCCACTTGATCATGGTGTATGATCCTTTTAATGTGCTGTTGGATTCTGTTTGCTAGTATTTTGTTGAGGATTTTGCATCTGTGGTCATCAGTGATATTGGCCTGTAGTTTTCTTTCTTTGTGACATCTTTGTCTGGTTTTGGTGTCAGGGTGATGGTGGCCTCATAGAATGAGTTTGGGAGTGTTCCTCCCTCTGCTATATTTTAGAAGAGTTTGAGAAGGATAGGTGTTAGCTCTTCTCTAAATGTTTGATAGAATTCACCTGGGAAGCCATCTGGTCCTAGACTTTTGTTTGTTGGAAGATTTTTAATCATGGTCTCAATTTCAGTGCTTGTGATTGGACTGTTTATATTTTCTGTTTTTTCCCAGTTCAGTCTCAGAAGGTTGTGTTTTTCTAAGAATGTGTCCATTTCTTTCAGGTTGTCCATTTTATTGGCATACAGTTGCTTGTAGTAATCTCTCATGATCCTTTGTATTTCTGCAGTGTCAGTTGTTACTTCTCCTTTTTCATTTCTAATTCTATTGATTTGAGTCTTCTCCCTTTTTTTCTTGATGAGTCTGGCTAATGGTTTATCAATTTTGTTTATCTTCTCCAAGAGCCAGCTTTTAGTTTTATTGATCTTTGCTACTGTTTCCTTCATTTCCTTTTCATTTATTTCTGACCTGATCTTTATAATTTCTTTCCTTCTGCTAACTTTGGGGTTTTTTTCTTCTTCTTTCTCTATTTGCTTTAGGTGTAAGTTTAGGTCATTTATTTGAGACGTTTCTTGTTTCTTGAGGTAGGATTGTATTGCTATAAACTTCCGTCTTAGAACTGCTTTTGCTGCTTCCCATAGGTTTTGGGTCATCATGTTTTCATTGTCATTTGTTTCTAGGTATTTCGTGATTTCCTCTTTGATTTCTTCAGTGATCTCTTGGTTATTAAGTAGTGTATTGTTTAGCCTCCGTGTGTTTGTATTTTTTACAGATTTTTTCCTGTAATTGATATCTAGTCTCACAGCATTGTTTTTGGAAAAGATACTTGATACCATTTCAATTTTCTTAAATTTACCAATGCTTGATTTGTGCCCCAAGGTATGATCTATCCTGGAGAATGTTCCATGATCACTTGAGAAGAAAGTGTATTCTCTTGTTTTTGGATGGAATGTCCTATAAATATCCATTAAATCCATCTTTTTAAAGTATCATTTCAAGCTTGTGTTTCCTTATTTATTTTCATTTTGGATGATCTGTCCATTGGTGAAAGTGGGGTGTTAAAGTCCCCTACTATGATTGTGTTACTTTTGATTTCCCCTTTTTGGCCTTTAGCATTTGCCTTATGTATTGAGGTGCTCCTATGTTGGGTGCATAAATGTTAAAATTGTTATATCTTCTTCTTGGATTGATCCCTTGATCATTATGTAGTGTCCTTCTTTGTCTCTTGTAATAACCTGTATTTTAACGTCTATTTTGTCTGATATGAGAATTGCTACTCCAGCTTTCTTTTGATTTCCATTTGCATGGGGTAACTTTTTCCATCACCTCATTTGTAGTCTGTATGTGTCCCTAGGTCTGAAGTCAGTCTCTTGTAGACAGCATATATACGGGTCTTGTTTTTTGATCCATTCAGCCAGTCTATATCTTTTGGTTGGAGCATTTAATCCATTTACATTTAAGGTAATTATCGATATGTATGTTCCTATTAGCATTTTCTTAATTGTTTTGGGTTTGTTATTGTAGGCCTTTTCCTTCTCTTTTGTGTCCTGTCTAGAGACATTCCTTTAGCATTTGTTATAAAGCTGGTTTGGTGGTGCTGAGTAATCTTAGCTTTTGCTTGTCTGTAAAAGTTTTAATTTCTCTGTCGAATCTGAATGAGGTCCTTGGTGGGTAGAGTAATCTTGTTTGTAGGTTATCCCCTTTCATCACTTTAAGTATGTTCTGCCATTCCCTCCTGGCTTGCAGAGTTTCTGTTGAAAGATTGGCTGTTAACCTTATGGGGATTCCCTTGTATGTTATTTGTTGTTTTTCCCTTTCTGCTTTTAATATTTTTTCTTTGTATTTAATTTTTGATACTTTCTTTATTATGTGTCTTCGTGTGTTTCTCCTTGGATTTATCCTGTATGGGACTCTGTGTGCTTTCTGCACTTGATTGACTATTTCCTTTCCCGTATTAGGGAAGTGTTCAAGTATAATCTCTTCAAATAATTTCTCAGTCCATTTTTTTTTCTCTTCTTCTTCTTGGACCCCTATAATTCGAATCTTGGTGCATTTAATGTTGTCCCAGAGGTCTCTGAGACTGTCTTCAATTCTTCTCATTCTTTTTTCTTTATTCTGTTCTTCACTAGTTATTTCCACTATGTTATCTTCCAGGTCACTTTTCTGTTCTTCTGCCTCAGTTATTCTGCTATTGATACCTTCTTGAGAATTTTTAATTTCATTTATTATGGTGTTCATCATTGTTTGTTTGCTCTTTAGTTCTTTTAAGTCCTTGTTGTACGTTTGTTGTATTTTCCCCATTCTATTTCCAAGATTTTGGATCATCTTTTTTTTTTTTTTTTTTTTTGGTACGCAGGCCTCTCACTGTGGTGGCCTCTTCCATTGTGGAGTACAGGCTCCAGACGTGCAGGCTCAGTGGCCATGGCTCACAGGCCTAGCTGCTCCACAGCATGTGGGATCTTCCTGGACTGGTGCACAAACCTGTGTCCCCTGCATCGGCAGGCAGACTCTGAACCACTGCGCCACCAGGGAAGGCCTGGATCATCTTTATTATCATTACTCTGAATTCTTTTCTGGTAGACTGCCTATTTCCTCCTCATTTGTTTGGTCTGGTGGGTTTTTACCTTGCTCCTTCATCTGCTGTGTGTTTCTCTCTCTTCTCATTTTGCTTAACTTACTGTTTTTGGGGTCTCCTTTTCTCGGGCTTCAGGTTTGTAGTTCCTGTTGTTTTTGATGTCTGCCCCCAGTGGGTAAGGTTGGTTCAGTGCTTTGTGTGGGCTTCCTGGTGGAGGGGACTGGTGCCTGTGTTCTGTAGGATGAGGCTGGATCTTGTCTTTCTGGTGGGCAGGACCTCGTCCGGTGGTGTGTTTTGGGGTGTCTATGGCCTTATTATTTTAGGTACCCTCTGTGCTAATGGATGGGGTTGTGTTCCTGTCTTGCTGGTTGTTTGGCATAGGGTGTTCAGCACTGTAGCTTGCTGGTTGTTGAGTGGAGCTGGGTCTTTCCGTTGAGATGGAGATCTCTGGGAGAGCTTTCGCCGTTTGATATTACATGGAGCCGTGAAGTCTCTGGTGGCCCAATGTCCTGAACTCAGCTCTCCCACCTCAAAGGCACAGGCCTGACAGCTGGCCGGAGCACCAAGACCCTGTCAACTCCTCGGCTGGGATTTGTTCATTTTCTGGTTTCTTTGAAAGATATAGAGACTTGTGAAGATATAAGAGAAGGATAGAAAGGACCCACAAAGTATACCCAGCAATGACAACAAAAGCAACAAAGCTAAAAGAGGAGTGATCTTCTCCCCTGCTTCTCCATTTACCAGCCCAATTCTGCTTGTTTTTAAACCTCTGCTTCCGCAAAGGTGGGAAACTGGGATCTTAAGAGTTGTTGAGAAATCTGGAAACTTCGGGATTTTGGACTTCAAGAAATTTCCAGGCCCAGGAGGGTGATCAACAAAATGGCGAAGTGGCCTTCCTTAATGTTTTTTTATGGAGGGGAAGGATCTTGTTTGCAGCAAAACAGTTAGGAACGCACGGAGTGATATAGTTTGATGTATTTTAGAGCATTTATAAAATATTTAAATCTAATAAAAATAATAAATAGAAATTTGCATACTGGTTTCTTCTACTGAGTAAAGGTAAACATAAAATCTTATTTTTTCACTTTTTAAATTTCCATTTTTCATTTTGATTGGCTGATTGTGTGGGTTTATATTCTAGTGGTGTAACCAACTTGTTCCATATGCATTTGTACAATGATAATTATAGATGGAATTTCTGCCTAGTGTTTACTACAAGCTGGACACTGTTCTAAGTAGTTTCAGATATATTACGACAATACTTATCATCAAAACAAGTTATAAGGGAGATAGATTTTTCTCATTTAAGGAAGTGAAGGTGCAGAAAAGTTAAGTCATTTGCCCAAGGTCACTATACAATAATTGTCAGAGATGGGATTTGAACTTAGGCAGTGTGAAAAATTTGTATATGCATCTGATTTTGTATATGTTAATATTATAAGCATTCTCAAGTTTTTTTGTGGATGACAGTGGGTGATGTAAAAATTAGCCTTAAATATAGATTCACTTGTTTGCCACATTTGTGTGCTTGTGTGTATAATACACCTTTTCTTTAAAATTATTTCCCCATTTAAAAAATAACAAAGCATTAAGTTCAGCTGTAAAGTAAACAGTTATTCTGATATTACTTGAAACAGAGGAAACCACTAAAGGATAATACATTATTCCATACAGGCCTTGCCAGCACCAAAGTTGGATCTGGGAATAGGTTTAATATTCCCTGTCCTGTTCATCACATGGCACTTCCCTCTAGGAATTAAATAAAACATTCTTTAAATCTGGCAAATCGAAATCTATAGCTATATTGTCCAAATCTTCTAGAAAAATAATAACCTTCATGGGACAGAGAAAACAAAGATGTATCATTTAAAAAAATAGGTGTCATGGTATTTTAAATACAGCATAAAATATAATGTCAACATTTTTGAAGGAATTAGACAAAAATGAATTGGGCTAATTTGCTAAATTCTCCATAGTGCTTGAGCATCAATGTCCTTTAAGTACATTTTTTTCATAATAACTCTTCTGAAAAAAAGTCTTTTATCACTTCAGTGTGTAGCCTAAAATTAAATATCATTCCTCTTAATATGAATTTCCTTTTAAGTTAATACAGGGCAATTAGTTGTGTTCATGTGAACTTTGTAAATGATACCTTATTATCATAATGTTTTATTATTTTTCTTCACTTGAAAGTCAGATTCCATTTTGTTTTCTTTTATTCCATGTCAGGATGTAGTGCCTTTAGCAATGACAAGAAGAACATAGCAAAAGGCTAAATTATATTATTTGCTACTATGTTTGCCTATCTGATCATGCAGGTTAATGAGGCCACTTTAGGTAACCGAGGACTCCTAACAATAAGGTTCGGTGATTATATAAATTTAACAGAATCTCTGTCAAACCATGATTATAATATGGTGCTGTTTTTAACCCTTCAAGGCATTTTCCTCTCTATTTATGAAAAAGTGACTTTGATGTGATGGGATAGACTACTGGGTATTGACATCTTTTAAAAAAAACCTACTTTAAAATAGAAAGATACCCAGCTATGACAAAACAACAACGAAGAGAAAATGAGAAAGCAGGTTGATTTAGTCACTTGTGTATGTATCTATATAGGAACATTTCAAGATAACTTTTTTAAATTCAGTAATTAGGAATAAATCATCTATCTATCTTTATATAAAGCATACAATGAGTAAATATCAATATTTACACTTAGAGCAGTGAATGAGTGAATGAAGCAATCGAGAAAGCTGAGAATAGTCTTCTCAATTGTGATTTGGGATTTAGTGACGGTGCTGTAGGAAATATTTTTCTGTGGGACTGGGGTTACCAATTTGGGGCTTCTCAAGGAATCTTGGTCAAGGCATTTAATTATTCCATCCAAGACTTCACCAGTGTGCTAGGAGCATGCAGACATTTTGCTGTACATTGAAATGTTGCCATGAAGGTGGATGATCATGTTTCTCAGCAATAGCCGTACCATGGAAGCAGTGTGTGTTTTACCAAAAAAAAAAAAAAAAAAAAAGGTAGAAGATGAAAAACACGATATTTTTTATTAAAAATGACTGGAATATAAGGTCTGAAGGCAAAGTAATTATGACTTGAAATAGTGTTTTGCATAGTTCTGGAAAAATGTAACTACTCAAATGCAGTTATGTTGCTGCTGTGGTAATTCTTTTACCTGTATTTTATTCCCCTCCTGCCTCATATGGTGTTATACTCTGCTCTTTCACACAGCAGGCAGCTGAGTTGCAAGAACTTTGTCAAAAGAACTTTGAATATGATTCTGACAACGTTGGTGGCCAGAATTTTTTTTGGCCTTTTTAGGAGACAGGTGAATAACACAGAGAGTTAAGGGGGAAGGGAACCCTTTTAGGCGACAGAAGCTGTAAGTTGCCGGTCACAAATACAAATGAACTTACTTGCCAAAACTGACTAACTAATTAAGAAAGAAAGAAAAAGAAAAAAAAGAAAGAAAAAGAAGAGTATTTGAATTTGATTCTAATCTCATATAAACCAGATTACATGCTTTTTAAGGAATGTAAGATCCATAGCTTTGCATTTCATCTGAATAACAAATATCAATTAGGAGTACATCATGAATAATACATATGAGTATCTAAGGTATACAATGTTAGGAAAGAAGGTCTCTGTAGAGGTAGCTGGCAGATGTTTCTGGTATGTGTGAAGTTACCCAAAATCGGGCTGTTGAAAAATATTATTCTTCTATAACTACATCTTTATTAGAAATTCAGGAAGTACTTACAATGTTGTTTGAACAACTTCCCAGCATGTAAGTTATGTGGCAAAGCTTAGATGTGGTGAAAATATGATGGATTAGAATGAGACTTTACATCTTTAAAAGAGAAAGATGTTCAGTTGCATTGTCAAAGGAGCTATACTTATTTGAATTAACGGCTGCTGACTTTTGCCTGGGGTTTTTTCCAGATGTCAACAGAAAGGATAAATATAATCCTTAATTACTCTCCTTGCATTTGCCAAGAACCCAGGCCAAGTTCAGGTGAATAGCACAGAGAGTTGAGGCGAAAGAAAGCCTGTAATCCCTTCACCATTCCTTGAAAGCACGATTAATGCCATATTAATTGAAATGGTTTCATTTTGTTCAGACTATTTCTTGAAAATTCAGGCACTAAGAAATGTCTGCATGGGGAATGGTAAGGGTAAGCAGGGATGAAGTGAGAGAGTGGCATGGACATATATACACTACCAAATGTAAAATCGATAGCTAGTGGGAAGCAACTGCATAGCACAGGGAGATCAGCTCAGTGCTTTGTGTCCACCTAGAGGGGTGGGTGGGAGGGAGATGCAAGAGGGAGGAGATATGGGGATATATGTATATGTATAGCTGATTCACTTTGTTATACAGCAGAAAGTAACACACCATTGTAAAGCCGTTATACTCCAATAAAGATGTTAAAAACAATGTCTGTTGTTATGTTTTAGTTGAAATGGATTTTTAAAATATTTTAAATGATGTTGTTATTGATCTCTTGTAAATAACAGCTGAGTACACTGCCCTAAAAAACAAACACAATGAAACTCTCGTCTTATCCATTGAAATTTTAGAACCCATCGATGACGAAGCATCAGGATTCATCAGTCACTCTTTTGAGAGTGCACTGAGGAAGCAAATTTCAGGAGCAAGAGTAATATCTTTTTAACAGTGTGGTACCTCATAGCAGAATGGTAATGTAACATTGACCAAGCACCCAAAGTTCACTGGCATCAATTTCCTTTTGTAAAACCGAGAGGTGTTAAGGTCCTTTCTGACAGGTATCTTAACTACTTGAGAGGACTGGTCCTCCTCTAAATTTGGTGATATTTGTAGATTTTGCAAGAAAATAGTTGGAAAAGCTCCTTTAGGGAATGAAAGAATAAATTTCTCTGGTTCATTTTTCTTTTTTATTGCTGAAACTGAAGTATGTTCTTTTTTCCCTCCCTCCCTTTCTTCTTTCTTCCTCCTTCCATGTTGTTCCTTTGTTTCCTCCTTTTGTTTCACTTTACTCCCTCTCTCCCTTCTTTGTTACCTTTATTTCTATTTTTGGTCTCAGATGCTTATTAAAATCCACAAAAACTACCAAAACATCTGCTTGAGTTAAGATGCTTATTGGTTTTCTTAAATTGAAAGTTCAGAGGTATTCTGGCTTCAGCTGATAGTTGATCAAAGACACCCTGAGTACCTTGTTTCTTTCCACTTCTGTACTTACCTTCTGCAGGGTCAACTTCTTTGTGATTCAGACTTCCCTTTAAAGATTACTTCTTTTTTTGATAACTTTCATGGGAAATCAGGAAAAACTTTTGCCCCGAAACTCATCTTTTCCATAGCCAAAATTGAACCTGACCCAAATCTGAAGTCATTGTTAGCCAAGCAAATGAAATTTCTGATTTGCTTAAGCCAAGGTATTTCAATTTGGGCTCAATACCACCCCAAATGCATGGCCTAAGATGAAGGAGATGTGATTCACTAAAAGGAATCTGCCTGCTACACTCAGTCTCTGGGGGATTTCACTTAGTCCTGGGACTTTAAATTTAATAAAAAGCTAGTAACTATATTTTACAAATATGTAATACATAATAACCAGTCAATTATATATATACATACATATGTATGTGTATATGTGTATATATACGCACACATATTTCCAATGTGTGTATATATATGTATGTATGCATATATGTATATATATATATCTATCTCTCCAGTGTGGGACACTCCTCTTCAATTTTTTTTCTGCATCCAGTTTCCTACTCAACACTTCTACTTTGACATCTAATAGGCTCCTACAATTTAGCATGTCTCAAATCAAACTCTTGATTTACATCCCCTATGCACTACTTTGCTCTTCTATTCTTTCCTATCAGTAAAAATTTACCCAGTTGCTCAGTACAAACATTTTGGAGTCATTCTTGATACTTTTTCCTCCCACGTTGGATCTGTTTGGCTCCATATTCATTATGTATCCTGACTCCACCCACCCGCCCTCCACTGCCACTACTGTTCTCATAAAGCTACCATCATCTCATTTCTATAATAACCTCATGACTCTTCTTGGGGCTTCAGCTCTCACCCCCTTATTTTATTTTATTCTATTCTATTTAATTCTATCCTATTCTATTCTATTATCTATAAACAATGATGTCTTAAAAACATTATTCAGATTTTGTGAGAAAGCCTAGTGTCATTCCATCACACTGAGAATAATTTCCAAATTTCTTAATATGACATAAAAGGTCCTTCATAATCTGACCCTTGTATGTCTCACCACCTTCATTGTTTCCCCATTTATAATCTCTGCTCCGGTTATGTGCCTTTCTGGCAGTTCCTCAAGAGCAATAAGTACTTTTACTGTTCTAAGTTTCTTCACTTGCTCTTCCCTCTGCCTGAAATGCTCTTCCCTAAGGTCTTGTCATAATTCAGCTTAGTTCCTCATTTTTTTTTCCCATGTCACAACTCAGATTTTACTTTTTCAAAGAAAACTTTTCTGACACTCCCATTGCCACCTAAAATTGCCTCCCTCTCATCATTTTTAACTATCCCCTTACCCTGCTTTATTTTTAAAAATAATTTTTCAACTTTTTTTCAAAGTGCTACCTAATATTATATGTATGCATACATATCCTATATCCTATCCCATCCCATCCTATCCTATCCTATCATCATTTATCACACTTGCATGCAACCTCCATGAATGCAGGAACTTTGTTTCATTCACTTCTGTATCCACAGTACATAGAACACTGGTTGGAATATAATGAATGCTCAATAAATATATAATGAATAGAAGTCTATAATGGTAGTTTTCAAACTAAATTCTAGTATGGGCTGCAATGTGAAATAGCAGTGCCTTAAAATTATTTTCTAACATTTATTTTCCTGGTATGATAACTAAAAGGTTTGTTACCCATTCTGGGTGCTGCTATTCATTCTTCCTTTTTCCTATTCTTTGTGTGTGTGTATGCATGTGTGTGTGTGTGTGTGTGTGTGTGTGTGTGTGTGTGTGTGGCTTGCCTTTAGTTCTTTTTCTTTAGTGGATCCATAAGAACCACCAATGAGTAGAAGAAAATCAATTATGTATTTGGGAGACTATTTGTAATGATTAATTAATCATCCATTCTTCTGTTAAAGATGAATACTTTTTTTCTTTTGGTGAAGTATTTAGTATTTACTGAGCAGAGATAGAGTCTGCCTAAGTTGTAGGTGTTGAAGTCCTGGAGTTCACAATCATGTTAATATATTATTTTTGTGGGATACCTGTGTTTTTATGTAAGAAATAGTGGGCTAATGCATTTTGTACTTCAGCTATTTCACCTTTCCTATTTGCTATAATGTTAAACATGTCCTATTCTGTGGGACTTTGTAATGTGCCTTTGAGACAGAAATGCATGTGTGGGAAAGCATTTTTAAAAGGCCTTATTATACATCATTTATTTGTTATGTTATAATTTACCAGTACTTTATTGGGCCTCATCTGTCGAAACTTGATAAAGGATAGTTAACTGCAGGCAAAGTCCAGATTTGGGGATTCTTTCATCTACCATTAGAATAAGAACTTGCATGTACACCATTAACTATATAGATTCCAAAGCATGGTTAAAACATGACATTATCTCTTTCAAGCCTGGTGCTATGAAATTATCTTATTATATAAACAAATAAATACAGGATTTAGGGAAAAAGTTTTATGTCATATTTTTCTTCTTATTTTGGGAACACTTAATCTTTTAGAATGATTACAAATTTATTAAAAGCATTAAGCATTTTAGTTCAGTCTGCTCTTAAGGTGAAGGGAATTGGGCTCTACCTTTTGAAGGTAGGATTATCAAAGAATTCACAGACATATACTAAATCTGTAATACCTTTGGGGGGAAGGGAGGAGGTAGTTACTGGGATGGAGCATAGAATGAGGGACTTGAGGGACATGGCAGATACACTATTTCTTGATTGAATATTGCTTACATTGGTGTGTTTCCTTTGTGAAAATTCCCTGTGCTCTACACTTTTGTGAATTTTCTGTATGTGTGTTATATTACTATAAAAGAGTTAAAATGCTTAGTGCTAATTTTGATCATGTTTCACTAAAACAGTTAGCCATTTGAAGAGATACTTTAAAAAAGATACACAGGATAAACAATATTGTTAAGTGCAAACAGGCTAATTAATCATGTAGATGTGCCATTTCTCTGTTGAAGCAAATATTGCAGAATAAGTTGATATTTCCCAGGTCCACCAGAATACCAAATATGCTAGCATAAATTATCACAATATATGATGGTTCAGGGCACCTCTAGTTCTCAGAATTCATGAAGGCAATACACTTTTTTCTTGCTCAATTCCAGTTAGTTAGAAGATTAAATAATTTTCCTTAGAATTGTAGTTATGCTGGCTTCATGATATATGTTTGCACAAGATGCATCAGGACAAGGAAAGATCCTGCAGAGAATATGAGTTCTGTGGCCCTAGAGTCACTATTTGGTACTAAGTGGTTGTGGCATTGTCTCAAATATTGGAGATGCAGATGCACCTTGGATTTACTAAAGAATTACATTTTCCATTACATTTGTCTCTGTGTTAAATACTGTTATGAAAAATGAGCAGATAAGTAAGAGATTCTCTTGGGTGTAGAATATACAGGAAGAGAGGAAACTTGCACAAGCCTCTTAGATAGCCTCATCCACCAGAGGGGAGACAGCGGAAGCAAGAAGAACTACAATCCTGCAGCCTGTGAAACAAAAACCACATTCACAGAAAGATAGACAAAATGAAAAGGCAGAGGACTACGTACCAGATGAAGGAACAAGATAAAACCCCAGAAAAACAACTAAATGAAGTGGAGATAGGCAACCTTCCAGGAAAAGAATTCAGAATAATGATAGTGAAGATGATCCAGGACCTCAGAAAAAGAATGGAGGCAAAGATTGAGAAGATGAAAGAAATGTTTAACAAAAACCCAGAAGAATTAAAGAACAAACAAACAAAGATGAACAATACAATAAATGAAACGAGAACTCCACTAGAAGGAATCAATAGCAGAATAACTGAGGCAGAAGAATGGATAAGTGACCTGGAAGACAGAATGGTGGGATTCACTGCTGCGGAGCAGAATAAAGAAAAAAGAATGAAAAGAAATGAAGACAGCCTGAGAGACCTCTGGGACAACATTAAACGCAACAACATTCTCATTATAGGGGTCCCAGAAGGAGAAGAGAGAGAGAAAGGACCCGAGAAAATATTTGAAGAGATTATAGTTGAAAACTTCCCTAACATGGGAAAGGAAATAGCCACCCAAGTTCAGGAAGCACAGCAAGTCCCATACAGGATAAACCCAAGGAGAAACATGCCGAGACACATAGTAATCAAATTGGCAAAAATTAAAGACAAAGAAAAATTATTAAAAGCAGCAAGGGAAAAATGACAAGTAATATACAAGGGAACTCCCATAAGGTTAACAGCTGATTTCTCAGCAGAAATTCTGCAAGACAGAAAGGAGTGGCATGATATACTTAAAGTGATGAAAGGGAAAAACCTACAACCAAGATTACTCAACCAGCAAGGATCTCATTCAGATTCGATGGAGAAATCAAAAGCTTTACAGACAAGCAAAAGCTAAGAGAATTCAGCACCACCAAACCAGCTCTACAACAAATGCTAAAGGAACTTCTCTAAGTAGGAAACACAAGAGAAGAAAAGGACTTACAAAAGCAAACCCAAAACAATTAAGAATATGGTCATAGGAACATACATATCAATAATTACCTTAAACATGAATGGATTAAATGCTCCAACCAAAAGACACAGGCTCACTGAATGGATAGAAAAATAAGACCAATATATATGCTGTCTACAAGAGCCTCACTTCAGACCTAGGGGCACATACAGACTGAAAGTTGAGGGTATGGAAAAAGATATTCCATGCAAATGGAAATCAAAAGAAAGCTGGAGTAGCAACACTCATATCAGATAAAATAGACTTTAAAATAAAGAATGTTACAAGAGGCGAGGAAGGACACTACATAATGATCAAGGGATCAATCCAAGAAGAAGATATAACAATCATAAAATATATGCACCCAACATAGGAGCACCTCAATATATAAGGCAAGTGCTAAGAGCTATAAAAGATGAAATCGACAATAACAGAGTAATAGTGGGGGACTTTAACACCTCACTTACACCAATCATCCAAAATGAAAATTAATAAGGAAATACAAGCTTTAAATGACACAATAGACCAGATATATTTAATTGATATTTATATGACATTCCATCCAAAAACAGCAGATTACACTTTCTTCTCAAGTACGCACGGAATATTCTCCAGGATAGATCACATCTTGGGTCACAAATCAAGCCTCAGTAAATTTAAGAAAATTGAAATCATATCAAACATCTCTTCTGACCACAACGCTATGAGATTAGAAATGGATTACAGGAAAAAAAGGTAAAAAACAAAAACACATGGAGGCTAAACAATACGCTACTAAATAACCAAGAGATCACTGAAGAAGTCAAAGAGGAAATCAAAAAATACCTAGAGACAAATGACAATGAAAACACGATGATCCAAAACCTATGGGAAGCAGCAAAAGCAGTTCTAAGAGGGAAGTTTATAGCTATACAAGCCTACCTCAAGAAACAAGAAAAATCTCAAATAAACACCCTAACCTTAAACCAAAAGGAACTAGAGAAAGAAGAACAAACAAAACCCAATGTTAGCAGAAGGAAAGAAATCATAAATATCAGAGAAGAAATAAATGAACTAGAAACATGAAAACAATAGCAAAGATCAGTAAAACTAAAAGCTGGTTCTTTGAGAAGATAAACAAAATTGATAAACCATTAGCCAGACTCATCAAGAAAAAGAGGGAGATGACTCAAATCAGTAAAATTAGAAATGAAAAAGGAGAAGTTACAATGGACACTGCAGAAATACAAAGCATCATAAGAGACTACTACAAGCAACTCTATGCCAATAAAATGGACAACCTGGAAGAAATGGACAAATTCTTAGAAAGGTATAACCTTCCAAGACTGAACCAGGAAGAAATAGAAAATATGAACAGACCAATCACAAGTAATGAAATTGAAACTGTGATTAAAAATCTTCCAACAAAGAGAAGTCCAGGACCAGACGGCTTCACAGGTGAATTCTATCAAACATTTAGAGAAGAGTGAACACCCATCCTGCTCAAACTCTTTCAAAAAATTGCAGAGGAAGGAACACTCCCAAACTCATTCTATGAGGCCACCATCACCCTGATACCAAAAGCAGACAAAGATATCACAAAAAAAGAAAATTACAGACCAATATCACTGATGCATATAGATGCAAAAATCCTCAACAAAATACTAGCAAACAGAATCCAACAACACATTAAAACGATCATACAGCATGATCAAGTGGGATTTATACCAGGGATGCAAGGATTCTTCAATATATGCAAATCAATCAATGTGATACACCATGTTAACAAATTGAAGAATAAAAACTATATGATCATCTCAATAGAGGCAGAAAAAGCGTCTGAAAAAATCCACAACCCATTTATGGTAAAAAATCTCCAGAAAGTGGGCATAGACAACATAATAAAGGCCATATACGACAAACCTACATCAAACATCATTCTCAGTGGTGAAAAACTGAAAGCATTTCCTCTAAGATCAGGAAAAAGACAACGTTGTCCACTCTCACCGCTATTATTCAACATAGTTTTGGAAGTCCTAGCCATGGCAATCAGAGAAGAAAAAGAAATAAAAGGAATACAAATTGGAAAAGAAGAAGTAAAGCTGTCACTGATTGCAGATGACATGATAGTATACATAGAGAATCCTAAAGATGCTACCAGAAAACTACTAGAGCTAACCAGTGAATTTGGTTAAGTAGCAGGATACAAAATTAATGCACAGAAATCTCTTGCATTCCTATACACTAATGATGAAAAACCAGAAAGAGAAATTAAGGAAACAATCCCATTTACCATTACAGCAAGAATAATAAAATACCTAGGAATAAACCTACCTAGGGAGACAAAAGACCTGTATGCAGAAAACTATAAGACACTGATGAAAGAAATTAAAGATGATACCAACAGATGGAGAGATATACCATGTTCTTGGATTGGAAGAAACAATATTATGAAAATGACTATACTACCCAAAACAATCTATAGATTCAATGCAATCCCTATCAAATTACCAATGACATTTTATGGAACTAGAACAAAAATCTTAAAATTTGTATGGAGACACAAAAGACCTCGAATAGCCAAAGCAGTCTTGAGGGAAAAACACGGAGCTGGAGGAATCAGACTCCCTGACTTCAGACTATACTACAAAGGTACAGTAATCAAGGCAATATGGTACTGGCACAAAAACAGAAACATAGATCAATGGAACAAGATAGAAAGCCCAGAGATATACCCACGCACCTATAGTCAACTAATCTATGACAAAGGAGGCAAGGATGTAAAGTGGAGAAAAGACAGTCTTTTCAATAAGTGGTGCTGGGAAAACTGGACAGGTACACATAAAAGAATGAAATTAGAACACTCCCTATCACGATACACAAAAATAAACTCAAAATAGATTAAAGACCTAAATGTAAGACCAGACACTATAAAAACTCTTAGAGGAAAACATAGGAAGAATACTCTTGACATAAATCACAGCAAGATCTTTTTTGATCCACCTTCTAGAGTAATGGAAATAGAAACAAAAATAAACAAATGGGACCTTATGAAACTTAAAAGCTTTTGCACAGCAAAGGAAACCATAAAGAAGACAAAAAGACAGCCCTCAAAATGGGAGAAAATATTTGCAGATGAATCAATGGACAAAGGATTAATCTCCAAAATATATAAACAGTTCATGCAGCTCAATATTAAGAAAACAAACAACCCAATCCAAAAATGGGCAGAAGACCTAAATAGGCATTTGTCCAAAGAAGACATACAGATATAAATGTGCTACATTTCAAGTAGCACATTAAATGCTGCTCAGCATCACTAATTATTAGAGAAATGCAAATCAAAACTACAGTGAGGTATCACTTCACACCAGTTAGAATGGGCATCATCAGAAAATCTACAAACAACAAATGCTGGAGAGGGTGTGGAGAAAATGGAACCCTCTTGCACGGTTGGTGGGAATGTAAATTGATACAGCCACTATGGAGAACAGTATGGAGGTTCCTTAAAAAACTAAAAATCGAACTACCACATGACCCAGCAATCCCACTTCTGGGCATGTACCCACAGAAAACCATAATTCAAAAAGACACATGCACCCCAGTGTTCATTGCAGCACTATTTACAATAGCCAGGTCATGGAAGCAACCTAAATGCCCATAGACAGATGAATGGATAAAGATGATGTGGTACATATATGCAATGGAACATTACTCATACATAAAAAGGAATGGAATTGGGTCATTTGTTGAGATGTGTATGGATCTAGAGACTGTCATACAGAGTGAAGTGAGTCAGAAAGTGAAAAACAAATATACTAATGCATGTATGTGGAACCTAGAAAAATGGTACAGATGAACTGGTTTGCAGGGCAGAAGTTGAGACAGATGTAAAGAACAAATGTATGGATACCAAGGGGGGAACGCTGCAGGGGGGTGGGGAGGTGGGTGTGATGAATTGGGCGATTGGGATTGACATGTATACACTGATGTGTATAAAACTGATGACTAATAAGAACCTGCTGTATAAAGAAATAAATAAAATTCAAAAATTAAAAATAATGGTTAAAATGCTAAAAAAAATGCTGTAAAATATATAGTCTTTATAGTACTTTATGATGAGATGGGAGTGACCATGATTATTGTTTATGCATCCAGAGGTTTGCTCTTTATCTTGTGACAATATAAAAAAGAATCCTTGAACTTAACAATGAATTATGTACTTTTGTTTTGCAAAAATAAAACCGTTCCAATTTTATTAACCTTTTTTTTTTCTTGGTAATAAATAGCTATTAATCGTATGAAACCTACTACATATTTCCTAAAATTCTGTTGATTTAAGGTAAAATGATGTTTTAACTGAATGAGAAAGCAACTACTTTCTGAAAGAAACTTTGCTACGGGGAGATGATTTCAAAAATAGATGTTGGGAAATATTTCTATTGTTATGTGATTTTCTTGCCAAAACAATGTGCATCACCTAGAAAAATTCTTGTATTGACACACTTAAAATACTTGAAAAAGTTTCCTTAGATTTTGATTGCATTTTAAAAAAATGTAAAAAAAAAAAAAAGAATGTATGGGAAGAGGTATCTCAGCCAATTCACTGACCATTCTTAAAGTCAGATCCCTCAATCCCATTGAAACAGGGCTAACACACGTTTTAAAGACCTGAAGTTAAATCCTGTGACTTAAAGTTTCATCCACTGCTTTATGTATATATACATATATATATAAATTTATTTATTTATATTTGGCCATGTTTGCTCTTCATTGCTGTGCACGGGCTTTCTCTAGTTGCGGCAAGCAAGGGCTACTCTTCATTGCAGTGCACGGGCTTCTCATTGCAGTGGCTTCTCTTGTTGTGGAGCACAGGCTCTAGGCACGTGGACTTCAGTAGCTGTGGCTCGTGGGCTGTAGAGCGCAGGTTCAGTAGTTGTGGTGCACGGGCTTAGTTGCTCCGCAGCATGTGGGATCTTCCCAGACCAGGACTCGAACCCGTGTCCCTTGCATTGGCGGCAGATCCTTAACCACTGCGCTACCAGGGAAATCCCCATCCACTGCTTTTTTAAACCTCTGAAATTACCTCCATGATGATGAATTCTGGTTCTACTGATATGTGACATTAGAAAAGTGACAAGGCATGTTTGAGAATTATGGCAGAGTGTACTTTGGAGAGGTCCCATTTTCTATATGTAAAGCTACTAGGTTCACTCTTTATGTAATTCTGAACTGAAATGAAAATTAATATATGGTAGTCAGAGTTCACCTCTTGAGAATACTTATCTTGAGAATACCACTTTTTTCTAAGTGTTCATTAGCAAAAGTAATAAATCAAATATTCTCTCCCAAATAATCATGCATTAAAAAACTATTCCAGAACCAGGGTACAAATGTGCATCATCTGAATTAACTAAAGAACAATTTTTAAAAAACTTAAAGATCAATTTTAAGCAGGTGCTAGGATTTTATTAACTATTGTTTTACTTGCCACAAAAGGGAGCCATCTCTCTTTGTCAATCAAGGCTCATACACTCCATTTAGAATTTTTGACATATGTACATATAAATAGAGCATGTGAATAAGAGCAGGATATTTAGGCAACTCTTTTAGCAGAGTTCTGAAGGATGGGGTTGCACACACTAATAATATGATTATCAAAATTGTTTCTGATGATGTATAGTATTGAAAAATGGGTCTGATGATTTCTTAGTCTGCACTCTACCTAAGGGAAATGGAAATAGTTGAAAAGATGCACAGCAGTTAAAAAGATCAGGATACTGAAAGATCAGTTATCATTATTACAGTAAATTTGGTCTGGAACATTTGAAGATGAGCCTGAGCCCTTGTTTGATAACCATTGCTCTGAAGAAACCTGCGAATGATTTCCCTTGGAAGTAGAGTAAGGAAGATAATTCCAAAAGGACCTTCTTGATTACAGTTAATAAGCTTTCAGCCTGTAATGATGTCAATACACATGGAATAAACAAATTTCTGAAGTGGACTTCTGAATTCAATGGGTCCTCAGGGTTTTTCTTACGTAAAAATGGTCCTTTGTTTGTGTGTCTTAAGAGTGGAGGTCTATATGTGTAGGTCCATTTGTATGTGGAAATTGGAATTCACATGTATGGTCTATCTAGAGAATACAAATTGTCACTTTCATGTACATTTAGTTATTTGCATTGATGTCTGTGAGATTAGATATTATCCAATAGGAATGGCATAGTAATTCTTATTTTATTTACATTTTATAGTTTTGTACCAGATGTGTGTCACTTCATGTGTAGCACTTATGACTTAGAAACAACTCCATTTTAAACCTGTATTTCTGAATATATATGTGTTTGTAGCCTTCTATTTTAAGAATATAAAGTTCAATTCTATTCACCTGAACAGTGTTATTCAAGTGGGATATTGTGTGGGATAGCCTAGGCCAGAGAACTATATTTGGTGAATGCCATGGTAATGAAAGACAGAGGAGAATAGGGCTTTGGAGCAAGACAGCTTGGCTTTGAATCCTGCTTACAGTACTTACTCGCTATTTGGCTTTAGTCCATAGTTTCTTTACCTGTAAAATGTGAATAATGATGATAATAACACCTACCTCATAGGATATTTTTCAAATTAAATGAGATAAAGAGTGAAAAGCACCTATATGTTACTTGAAATACACTGAACCATGAATAGCCAGCAGACATTATTGTAATTCTTTCTAGATCAGTGAACTTCATGAAAGGGGTGGTGATGGTGGTAGAACTGCCTGCTATTACATTTCCAACCCAACCAACTGCCTCACCACTATGTGGTGTGGGCCAAAAGAGCAAAGAGATGGTCTTCCCTGGTGGCGCAGTGGTTGAGAGTCCGCCTGCCGATGCAGGGGACACGGGTTCATGCCCCGGTCCGGGAAGATCCCACATGCCGCGGAGTGGCTGGGCCCATGAGCCATGGCCGCTGAGCCTGCGCGTCCGGAGCCTGTGCTCCACAACAGGAGAGGCCACAACAGTGAGAGGCCCGCATACCGCAAAAAAAAAAAAAAGCAAAGAGATTACAGATGGCCTGGAACAAACCATTCCCTCTGCCTGAGAAATAATTTAAAATGAATTTTGAGGTTTAGTCTTCACAGTTCATCAATACTCTACCACTTAATAGACAGAATTAGAAGGCCTAAAGAGGAACGGCACATTAAGCTTTCAAAATTTGGTATTCCAGGGCAGTTTGGAAGAATTCCTTCAAGATAGACATACGTGCCAGGATTGAAGAATAAAAATGAGGCATAGAGTTATTTAGAGAACATTCACCATTCCAAAAGGCAATCTGGGTAATTCATAGCAAATAGTGGCAACTTTATAAGACATTATCATCAATAAACATTTATAAGCATTCACCAGGACCAAGACCATACCTGGCACTAGAAATTACTGAATGATTGCTTAACTCCAAGTTTCATTTTGGTTCTGGAGACATGGTCATGCATTAATGCATAAGGGAGTGTTCATGATGGGAAATGACCACAGTAAGATTTTATCATGACTACTGAAAAGCATGCCACACATGGTTTCCAATTTTTGATGAAGCAACTAAAAATACGAGATGTTCAAATGTGTCATATTCATCAATAAGACTTTAATGTATAAGTTGTTCTAATGAAATTTTTTTTATATAAATTTTTTTAATTTTTATTTTATTTTTGACTGCGTTGGGTCTTCATTGCTGTGCGTGGGCTTTCTCTAGTTGCAGCAAGCTGGGGCTACTCTTGGTTGCAGTGTGCGGGCTTCTCATTGTGGTGGCTTCTCTGGTGGTGGAGCACAGTCTCTAGAGCACAGGCTCAGTCATTGTGGTGAACGGGCTTAGTTGCTCCACGGCATGTGGGATCTTCCTGGGCCAGGGCTCGAACCCATGTGCCCTGTATTGACAGGCAGATTTTTTAACACTGTGCCACCAGGGAAGCCCCCAGTGAAATGTTTAAAAGCCTTGTAAACAACACTGTCTTTGATGCTTTTTCTTTTACCATTTTATACTATTCAGTTTTGTGAGAGTTTTATAACCAGTCATACACACACACACACACACACACACACACAGAGTGAAACCACACACAAAGAGAGTTCTCTCAGAAAAATATTTGAAGATTCAAACTTTATTTTAAGCCACAGCAGGATGCTTTAGAGCAGATAGAGTGAGAACTAATGAGTTATCCATTTGCACCAAGACTCTAAACTCTTATCTTGCCAGTAGACTTGATATAATTCATGTTAGCCTGGCAAGAACAGATTAAGAATGGAAAGTGTGGGCTCACTCATATATTGTGTTTGGCTCACTAACAACATTAATGTACCTTGTTAACTAACTATATATTTCAGCATTGAATGCTATGCAAATGACATTAAAATTATCTTTTATTTTCAGGAAGGAGCTCTTAATTACTATATGGTTATGTCTATCTTTAATAAAATGTCTCATTTTTTTCTTTTGTAGAAGAGAAACTAACAGAGCAATACCCTAGACCAGGGGACTCTGCAGACTTTGTAGACAGGTCACAGGGATTCATTCTGTTAAAATGCAGATTCATTAGGTTTGGGGAGGAACCTGAAAATTTTGCATTTCTAACAACTTCCTGTTGATGCTTTTGCATGTAGTTCATGCACCATGTTTTCAGTAGCAAAACCTGAGCTAACATATTGGCTCACATAACTTCATTTTAAATGGAAGTACCTGAAATCTAGGGAAAAGTGTGCCTTGGTCATTATTGGAATTTGGTTGCTTTGAGTTCCAGAACTATGAGGAAAGACATTCTAATCATCTTCTATGAACCTGTGACAGCAAATTTTATATTCCAGGTTACTCCTTGTTTTATGTAAGAGTTCTTTCAGATTTCCTAACCTATGTCAGTAGTGAAGCCACATTTTTGTTTTCGTTGTAAATTTATGAGGATGGCTGATCAGAAGGGAAGCCACACCCTGTAAACAAAATCTGAAATGTTTATTTCTATTTCTTTGCAAGTTAACATAGAAGACTGTGTTTTCAGTCTTGGATCTTACAACCTGTTGTCTTGTTTTAGTGCTTCATTTATTATGTATTGGGTTAAAATTTTAAAAGAGTATCAGATATAGTTTACCTTTTATATACTTCTTTTTTCTTTGCATACTGAAACATTTCTCCCAATAGAACAAGTTTGAGAAGCTGAGGCATATTGCCCATTGAAAGAAGCACAGAAATAATCTAAAGGGAATGAAGAGTCAAATTCTTGGCTTTTGAGCTCCCAGGTAGACTGTTAAAAATCTACTGCCAAGTCAATAGTCTGAAAGTCAAAGCTCTTTTGAGTTGGAATGGGTAGAATTCATTCAGAGAGAACAGTTTTGTTTTATTTTGTTTTGTTTGAGTTCCAAAAGATGGGCTCTGAATATCAAGAGCAAAACCTGGAGGACTCAGGGCACAGGGTTTACACAATAAACCACAGACTGGGGAAGACTATATGAATGACATGAAGGCATTGTGCCCACTCAAATGGAGCCAGCTTTGTTTTGATCAGTGGTTGAGAAGAAGATCAGAGGGATTGTGACTAGAACTCAGAGGCTGCCTGGAATCATGGTGGGTGTAGGGGTAGATAGTGGGGCTGGAGACTATATAAAACACAGATATGTCTAGGGGGATGTGGGAATAGAAGAGTCACATGCCCTCCCTTACCAAGTATAGTTGGTGAGGCTACAAGCCTCTCTGGAACACTGGTATCTAGTGTGTTGTTGGAAGAACAGAGCAGCAGAGGCTGAGAGGAATACCTTGGACACTTGGCCTGGTGGACTCTCTCAAAGTGCTGTCCTATTAAGTTGGGGAAGGAGATCTTACAGCCTGGGTCAGGGTGAGGAATAGATACATGCTTGGACTGGGTAAAAATACTATTGAGGCCATCAGCAGAAAATATCAATCTTATGAAGGAGACTAGATGAGATGAGTTACATACAACGTGGAGAGTTAAGAGTCCTGGGTAAGATGTCCAACAACACAAACAGCCCTTCAGAACATAGATTACCTCCAGTAAGAAAGGAAAGGGAAGTCAGATGGGGATGAGAGTGGTGGAAGAATCCTAAGGAGTGACTGCAGTTGACTGAGTTGTATTAAACAGAGATCAAGGTTTAATGTAGAAGTGACGCTGGTTAACTTGAATTGCAAAGACTGAGTTATCCTTTCATTGTTGGGAATAGAGGAATTGAAGCTCATGAGGTAAATTCAATTTAACAGTGTGTCGACTGAAAAGAAGTGCACAACTTAAAAGGTGAAAGTTATGTTTTATTTGGTGGACAAAACTGAGGACTTAAGCCAAGGACACAGCATCTCAGATAATTCTGAGAGACTTCTCCAAAGTCTCCAAAGTCTCCCCCCAAAGAGGGGGGAGAGCTAGGATATATAGGAGTTTTTGCAACAAAGCCAGGTGGTTGGAACATGAAAAGATGACTATTTCTAAAAGAAAACCAGATATCTCAAGGTAAGGAATTTAGTGCTTTTCTATGTATGGGAATATGCAAGAGTCTGGGCTCACTGAAATCATTACTTTGATATGCACCTCAGCTATCTGGGGCCAGCATCCTGTGTTTTCTCATCCTGAGTCTTTGCAGGGTACACCATAGGGGTGACTGCAGCAGTTGACTGCTAGATGGCAGGAATTCTTTGTTTCCATCCTGAGTTCCCTCAGGGCTTACTGTTGGGGCAGCTGTAATGTGGTGGCTTGATGGCTGCAACAGCCTTTGTTTACTGATATGGCAGACAATATTTTAGTTCTCAAATGTAATAATAAAATTACGATTTATCAATCTGAGTTCTGTGCCTATGTCAATTCGTAATCTCCATAGTAAGATGATGATAATAATGCCAGCCCTGCTTACTTCAATTTTAAATGGGAAAAAAATTCCTATAGAATTTTTAGAGTAGGTATTAACTTTAGGATAACTAAGTCATGTCATCCCCCTTCTCATAATCTTTGAACACTTCTCCTTGTTCTCAGAATAAAGCCCTAAACCCTTCACATGGCCTTAGAGACCCACCTGTCTTGCTGCTTGCCAGCTCTGCAGCCCCATCTCGTTCTGTTTGCCCCTCGCTATCTTTGTTCCAACCAGACATTGTTTTTGGTTTCTTAAACTTGACCTACACTTTTCCCACCTCAAGGCATTTTCAGATGTTATTCTCTCTGCTTGAAAGACTCTCCTTTTCAACCGTGGGTCAAGTTTCCTTGCCAAATGCTTCCATATCACTCTGTACTGCTTCTTTATAGTATTTATCACAACTGAAATAGATTTTTGTTGTCGCTGTGGAGAATGTCAGTCTTTCTCATAGGCTCTAGGCTTCAGTAGTCCAGAGACCATGTCTGTCTTACTTGCTGATGTAGCCCCAGTGTATAGCACAGGCCTGACATGTTATAGTCATTAATATTTGGGGAACACACAAAATGAGTGAATGAATGGTTTGATCTGATACTCTCATTTTACTTAAGAAGATATAGTGTCTGACGTGGTACATATATACAATGGAATATTACTCAGCCATAAAAAGGAATGAAATTGGGTCACTTATAGAGACGTGGATGCATATAGAGGCTATTATACAGAGTGAAGTAAGTCAGAAAGAGAGAAACAAATATCGTATATTAACACATATATGTGGAATCTAGAAAAATGGTACAGATAAACCTGTTTGCAAGGCAGAGATAGAGACACAGACGTAGAGAACAAACGTATGTATGGACACCAGGGGGGATGGGGGGTGGGATGAATTGGGAGATTGGGATTGACATATATACACTAACTAATATGTATAAAATAGATAACTAATGAGCACCTGCTGTATAGCACAGGGAACTCCACTTCGCTGTACAGTAGAAACTAACACAACATTGTAAAACAACTATACCCCAATTAAAAAAAAAAAAGAAGATATAGGGTCTGGTGAGACTGAGTTTTCTAGTTGCTTAACTGTAATCAAAGTTGTTTTATTATACCTTGGGGAGAGGAAGGGAGAAAAATTCAAAGATGCTAAAAACACAATTAAGAATATTTTTTACTTTAAGAAATCATTAATTACCCCATCCCCTACTGTTCCAATCTTTTTTGTTATGTATTATGTTTATTTGTCAAACCTGCTCTTAAAAGAATCATTGGTTGTACTTTTATTGTATTTCAGATAAAATGTTATGGTTAGAATGTCACACTATTTTATTTATTAAAAGAAAATTGGTCTCTTTGGCTCACTTATTAAGTTTTGTGGCTTTTTTAAAAGATGAATACCCACCAGACCAACAATTGGCCTTCATAGATGTTTTTCCCCCATGTTAACCAGAAAGCCATATGATATTTTGAAAAGATATTTGCTATACCCGGAAGAGTGAAGCAGTAAAGAACAATGAGGCAGCCAAAAATGTCACTAGATAAATGAGTCCCAGCTTGTATTCTCTTATACAAGATTACACAATTTTAAATTGCACTAAATTGGTACTGATCTGGCAATCTTGTCTTTGATATGCTTTGAGTCTTAAAATTCTACAGACTGTAGACTTGAAGGGCACTCACACCAGGTTTGAATGAAATGTATTTACAGCACAGTGGGAGAAAAGTATTATTTTATTCCTGGTTTTCTCTATGCTTCTTAGTGTGGAAGCAGTGGAACCAATGAAACCTTATCAATATTTAGCATCTCTTCTTTAAAACGACAAGCTTTAGAAAAATAATTCAATATCAAGGTAAATAACCATAGCTCTGACTGCCCAGGTATGTTTAAACATTGAGGAAAGAGAATATTTCTCCTAAGAAAACTATATGAATGTCAGACAACTATTTTTTCCATAAGGCCTTATAAATAATAACTAATACTGTGCTAGGACAATAGAGGATTTTCTCAATCTCCTCTGGGTGCCAGGTAGAATACTGGCTGTTAGCTCATGTTTATGACAAAGTATTATTTTTCTGCTAAAACAGATGGATTTTGAACTGACATTTTGACATCACAGGAAAATACATACTGTCCTTTCAAACACCCCTCTTGGATACATCAGGAAAGCAACTATTAAGTGAAATGTATGACAGCAGGATTTCATTCTACTTTTCTTATTCGAGTGTTTATTTGTTTGAATTGGCCATAGATATGTTCCTAAGGATTTGAGCTGTGTCGGAAATGATTTGATTTAAGTCAAACAACAAACACAGCCACACCTTGTCACCACTTCCCAAATGACTTTTTTCAGGGAGGGGCCCCCTTCATGAGCATAAAGTAGTAAGTTCAGAAAAGCTTTCCTGGGGATTGTTTCATTTGCAAGATATATTTAAACCTGGAAAATGACATAGGAATATTTACCAAATACAGATATTAAAGTAATTTCTACTCCCATAAATGTGAATGTGGAAGTGTTTAGAGACAAGTCCTATGTGACAGTTTGAAAATAGCATATACATATTACCGAATAGAGATATTACCACAATAATTCTATATCTGTATATCCATAAATATAGACTTAGAGAAATGTTAAAGTTGTGATTACAGAAATATTTACTCAGGGAAATTATTACCATGAGGATTTTTTTTGAGAATTTATTGTAACTGTATGTGTGGGGTGGGGTGGGTAAAGTAAGACTTACTGATTATTGCATTTTATTAGGTAGAATTAATTATGTGCAGGGGAATATTCAAGTATATTTTATTTTATTTATTTATTTTTTTTTTTTGCGGTATGTGGGCCTCTCATCGTTGTGGTCTCTCCCGTTGCGAAGCACAGGCTCCGGACGCGCAGGCCCAGCAGCCATGGCTCACGGGCCCAGCCGCTCCGCGGCATGTGGGATCTTCCCGGACTGGGGCACGAACCCGTGTCCCCTGCATCGGCAGGCGGACTCTCAACCACTGCGCCACCAGGGAAGCCCTATTTTATTTTTTATATGAAAACTTCCTGTTGTTCTTTATGTGCAGACTTCTCTAAGTTTTCACACATTTGAAAGATTAGGTTTGTTTTTTGAACCACTTAGTAAATTTATTCCTTTGGATTTATTTTCCATTCACAGATGAGATTGTTTCCAATGTAAAGCTACATCTTGAGCATTTTGACAACTCAGCTGAAGACATTCCTTCTGGTCATGCTGGCCTTATACATACTTACCGCCTGCCCATATGAACCATTTTAGTAAGCTGTAGATAGTTGTACCTTTTACTTCAATTCCTCTGAAATCATTTTCAATCATTTTGGTGAAAGCTGTCAGTTCCTTATTCATTTTTGTCTTTCAAAAAGGCTCAAAAGGCACTGCATTCTCATTTGCATACCCAATCCTTCCTTTCAGTCTTGAATTATTATTAACAGTACACTTCACTCTCTAACATGAATTTAAGACTGTAAAAGAGTACTGTTTTGTTGAGACTATCAGTAAATATCTTTATCTGCAAAGATATTATTATTACTATTGATATTAATATTACAGACATTTAGTTGTGATTTTTTTCTTAACAACAATTTGTAAAGCTGTTTAAAATTATATTTAGTTTACATTAGCTTTATCCTTTAAAAGTCATGTTTCTAAATCTTGTGGTTAATACTTTACTGAACGGATGTTTCAAAGTCCCTTCTCCTTTATATGAAACCAGTTCAATCAGCAAAGTAAAAGTCAGAGCTTTGACTCTCTTTTTTAGATTTCTTCTTATTTGAATGATCCACCTTTCCCTATAGTGATCACAGTGAATCACTTGAAAATGAATATGCCAAGGTAAGTGTATGTTTGAGAAAGTTTGGGTATTTTTAAGTTGCCTATTCATATAATTTAGACCTCAAATTCATATGAACCTTATAATTTAATCAAAAGGATGATGTTGTCCAGAAATTATTTTGAATTCCTAAAATATGCCAGGTACAAGCACTATGTCATTTCAGTCATACAGATGGGGAGGACTCCATACACATGAGGACACTGATGCTCAGCAAGGTTGAATAACTTGCCTAGTGTTACACCTCTAAAAATGACAGAGTGGGAGTCAAATCTGAGTCTTTCTGGTTCCAAAGATGGTGATCCACTGAATTATTGGATTCGTTTCTTTCATGTTTGCTTTTCTTACTAATAATGCTAAAAAAAAAGAGGTTTTTCACATTCTTGGATAGTGAACCTATCTTGGATAGGGTTTTTTTTTTTTCTCTTCAACTGCATTTTTAAATGAGTTAATGAGAGAAATAGTTTAGTTGAAACTGAAAATTAAGATAAGAGACTCAACATTCATGAATTTCAAAATTCAAACATTGCCCCCATCACAAGAAACTATCTATTTTTTTTTATTGAAGTATAGTTGATTTACAGTCTTGTATTAACTTCTGTTGTATAGCAAAGTGACTCAGTTATACACATATATACATTCTTTTTTATATTCTTTTCCATTATGGTTTATCCCAGGATATTGAATATAGTTCCCTGTGCTATATGTAAGACCTTGTTTTTTATCCATGAAACTATCTCTTAATAGGCCATTGTATTTGGAGATAGCAATTAGAGAACCTCGGGTTCTCAAGTTACAGACATATTTTACATGGTTATTAATATTTTAAGTATTTTACTAACTATTTAGCTGTTCGGTTTACTTCTACCACTTGTAAGGAGTAACTGTGAACAGCTATCTTGTGGGATGTCCTGGTTACTTCGCTCTTTTTCTCAGGGAGCCATGTTATGATACTGGCTAGAGTTTGTTCTGAATTTCAGATAATGATTGACAATGAAATAATAATTAATATTTGTAGTTTATACAAGATATATAGTAAAGATGGTGGAAAAGGAACATATGTCAAGATATTTGCTAATATATAGATGGATTGTTCAGACACTGACTCATCTCATAGAATGATAGAGGTCAATGGGTATGAACAGTAAAATATTCTTCGTTTGGTTGAGGAGAATGAAGTCTAAAGGAATAATTGATAGCAGAGTCCAGTCAAAAACCTGTTTCTTCACAGAGCTGATCAGGGAAGGGGCCATGATTTGAACTCAGGCTGTTTGATTCTGTATCCTATCCTGTCATGCAGTCCAAGGGTTCTGGATGTCTCCCAAGTAGGCCACAGAGGAGGAGGCCTGGTTCATACATGTCCTTCCAGAGGGCTCTGGGTCTTTTAGGCAGAGCTTGGGTAAGAGTTACCCCCTAGGACTTAACTTGCATGGTGTCCCCCATAGTTGTAGAGTAAGCAGCCTTGGCACATACAGCCCCCCTCTCCAATCCTATCCAGTAGTTTGTGCTGCTTCTGTGGAATTACTGCCTGGGACTGCCGGCTCAGGACCATTGTGCCTGCTTGCTGAAGCTCTATGCAGACAGGTGCAAGTTTCTCATCCTTGGTGGGTCCCTTTCTTCTCCTAGGGGTTGGCCAAGGCCCCTACATGGTCCATGCCATTCCTAGTCAGGCGCATGGCTCAGAGTGTTTCCTCCTATTCTACGGGTTCACATAAGAGATTGTGAGATTCATGGGGACTATGAGGAGACTGAGGTACAGAGAAGGGAAGGGACTTGCTTGCAGTCACAGAGCCAGGAAACAGAGCTGATAAGAACAGAATACTGATGTAGCCATTTCTTCTTCACAGCAAAGCTAGGAAAGGGATTGATTTTTTACTATCTTACCTCATGAGGAAGCTGAGCCTTGTTTGAGGTCACATAGCTGGTAAAGATAACAACAGGAATAATACTACTAATATACTAATACATTTTGTCAGTTACAGTGTGTTAAACATCATCGAATGCTCATAGTTCTAGGAGGTTTATGCTATTTGCAGATGAGGAAATTGAGGCTCAGAGAAGTGAAGAAATGTGGAAGTCACATGGCTAGTAAGTAGGCATGGAAGTAAAAAGAGCTAACATTTACGGCACACTTAGTGTATGCCAAGCACCATGCTGTTTAATTCTCACAGCCCTATTGGGTGAACAGGTGCAATTAATCAAGTTTATAGGTGAGGAGAATGGGGCTTAGAGAAGTTATTAGATGAAGGTGACACAGTTAATAAATGGAAATACAAAAACAGTAATAGTAATCATAAGCTAACATTTATTGAGCACTTACTCTGTGCACAGTAATATGTCATGTTCTCTCATCTTCAGAGAATTAAGGGACTTACACAGGGCCACACAGCCAAGAGTGGAAAAGCAGGGATTTGAATTCAGATCTCTGGAGAGGGAGATCCTTCTGTGGGAGGGGAAGTTGATAAATATGGAGACCCTTCAACTGGGAAGACATTGGCCACTTGGGGGTCTTCCTGGAGGGCATCTGTGTTTGGAGGGTGGCATCCTTACCTACAGTTTCAGTTGCATCAAAAACAGCATGAGCTCCAAGCCAAGCACAACTCCTATGGCACAGCTCAACCACCCAAAACCAAAACCGGCCACTGGCTTCCAGCTGACATCATGTACAACATCAGGGCACTGGCCCCCTATGACAGCAAGATGTTGTGACAGTGGGTACAAGGACAAGGAGGACAGGGAACCCCATGGCAGGGGCGAAGTGGCTGAAGACAACAGCCTGCAGAGGGTATGGAAGAGGGGTGACTTTGCAGGCCTGCCCAGGACCTCTACTCCTGGTGGGTCTCCATTTGTGCCCTTTGGACTCTGGTCCCTACAGTATTGAGAATGTCCTTTCAGGGGCAAGAGAAGAGGACCCTGAAGTCCTTGGTCAGCAGCCTGGGGCTGGGCATGCATCCTGCATTGTCCCCCTAGCCCCAAGAGATTGACCCCAGGGCACCTGTGACATTGCAGCTTTCTCAAGGTCCAAAGAGGCAAGAGGAGTGGGTACACTTCCTGGCCGACTGAGAAGAGAATTCTCAAACGCCTCATACCTCTCTGTTTAGTCCTATTTTACAGATTCGGAAAGTGAGTTTCAAAAGTGGGGAAGGGACTCAAAACAATTTTATTTTTGTTCTCTGACTTTTTATATCTTATTTTCTACTCCGATATATTGTTTGTTTTGATAACCTTAAAATCACCACCGAGAGTCTGTAGTTTAAACTATATTTGTTTGAACAAATGTAGAATCTTTTATATGTACTAGGAGTCTTTTGTATATAGTAGGTATTCAATGAATATTTGTTGACGTAGATATTTTAATTAGAAAGAAAATGGGAAGAAGTATCTTCATACTATTTTAAAGAATCCATGAGTTCTCTTGATAAAGGGATTTAAACTGAAGGGCTATCCAAAAAACAGGGTCAGATAATAAACCCCACAGTTAGGAAGAAAGAGTTTGTTAAGGATAAGGCCCCCCAGACTGTGAGATTTAGGGTCCTGACAGATGGAGAAAGTGGATTTAACGGGATATGAAAGCAAATGTGCCTATTCAGCTGCTGATCAGAAAATGACAGATGGATTCACTGAGAAAGCTGAAAAGGCACACCAGAAGAAGAAAACAATACTATTATTTAAGATATTGGGGACATTCTTCACAGATCGTTTCTGGAAAAACCAGCAGGCATGTTTATCCCCTGATTGAGGCACTGAATATGTTTCAATCAAAGCACAATGAATTGACCTAATAAAACTTTTCAGAGCAAAAGTAAAGAAAAATAGGAGACATTATAGGCAGTAAGCATTTTACCTTTGTACAGCTGGCAGTGTCAGTGAGCAATCACATTAGCCATCTTAAGGTGATGCCTCTCGAAGTGTCCTTTTAGGGGTTCTGTGGGGTCAAACTTTTTGTAATAATACTAAGGTGTTATTTGCTTTTACTACTAAAAATTCTCTTATGGGTACACAATAAAACATTTCCAGATGCTACTTACATTGTGATATCATAACCAATTGAATGCAGAAGTAGATATGTGAATGTAGCTGTCTTCTCTTTAATAAAGACACTAAAGAGATTTCCAAAAATATAAAACAATGCCACTCTTCTATTTTTTTTGTTTTATTTGGAAATATAGTTATTTTTCACTAAAAAACATTATTTATGTTAACATACTTTTCTCTTAAAATGAATTAATAAATATATTTTTTAATTCTCAGCTTTAATTTCAAATGTTAATAGACAAAATCAACATCAAAAATAGCTCTTAGGGGCCCCTATAATTTATAAGAGTATAGAGAGAGCCTGAAACTAAAAAGTTTGAGAACCTCTGCCTTCAGGGATATGAGAATGTTTCTTCTAAAAATTGTCTGTGTATGACAGAGACTGTAAATGATCATCATGCCCGTTTCTCTTCTCCTTTTGGAGAAGGGAGGAGTATACATCCTCATAGCCCTATGATAGAGCAAACCTATATTGTTGGTTCTAGCAATGTGTTGTGGGTGGCAATGACATGTGTCACTGTCAGAACATTTGATGGCTGATAAGAGATTCTTAAGAACTCTGCTTTCCTGCTATCATGACCACGGAAGCACGTGTTGACATAAAGGTGCAAAAGATTAAAACAGACCGGGATACTGGGCCGGCTCTGGAAGGAGAACCCCTCTGGAGAACCACCTGGACTGGCAGTAGACCGAGCATGAGCTAGAGAAAAATGTGGTTAGTGATAAATCTCTGAGACTTGAAGGCTATTTAATACTCCTGCGTAAACTAGCCTATCCTGGCTTGTACCTGACTTTTCATGGGAAAACCAACACGGGCAGACAATTTTAGGGGATTATTATCCTGAGAGCTAAAGGAAAGTCCTCATACTGTTAGAATAAAAGATGATTCAGAGTAGTTTTATTAAAAATGTCATTTATTATTTTTTGATGCTTTAGAGGTAATTATTTTAAAAAATGTCATCAGGCTCTATGTAACTAATGTGTCGAATATGGATAATACGTAGGTCCTTACTCTCTTGTAATGTGACCTAAATGCTCTTCTATTATTTTATTATCATTTGTATTTACAGGAAACAACGTTCCCCTATGTATTTATTAACTCTTTGAATAATAGTTACTAAATGATCACTATGCAGTACTTTGTTGGGAATGTTACAGTGACAAAGACAGTCTTCAATGTCACCACTTAACATAGAGGCAAGAAATTGAGAAACGCAAAGGGTAAAGTCTACATGCCAGTTGGGTTTGCACAATTCAACAGCTTTCTAAGAAGTCCCTCCAAGGACTTGGGCTTACATCTTGTTGGGCTCTCTGAGCTATGAGGAAGGCTGGAAATCTTAGTGTTTTTTTGTTGGGCACATTGACACCCTGAAAAAAATTGGTTCTTGTTAATAAGGTGAAGAGTAGATTGATACTGAGTAGGCAGCCAGAGGCATCTTCCACACTGACCCTTGATCCTTTTGAGGATCTCATCACCTCGGTTGTACCAAAAAATCTGGACTCACATGCACTGCCAAGGCACAAAGTCCTCAGTCCCCAGTGACCAGAATATCACTGAATCACCTGCCACCCTGCTCCACATGGCTGTTTCAGGTCTATTGGCATTCTACTTCTTATGTGTTCCTTTTTGGGGTAAGGTTGTCTTTGAAAACTGCAGTAATGTACCACACAGTTATTCTCCCCCCCATGGACTCTGCTCTGGGAGCCAAGCCCAGGTCCTCTTTTCTCTTGGACCCACAGATCTCTGTTCTCTACCCCCTTCCTGACCCCATGACAGAACAGTTTCTTTCTAATAGCAGGGATATCCATCTTCCTTCATGATGCAAACCTAGGCATTTTGCCTACACCTAGAAATCCTCTCCACCCTTTGGAAGCAGGAGGATTCATGGGATGTTTTTCCTTTCTACTCTGATGCATCACTTCCTGGAGCAACATTTACATCACCAACTACCTGTATGAATAAAAGAGAGGGAGAAGAACATACAAGTTAATATCATAAAGTATCATTCTATCATATAAGTGATTGGGTTTTCAATATAATGTAAGGTTTCTCATATGCGTAGGCACAGTACACTCTGGAATAAGTTCCAGGGAGTCTCAACAGTCCCTGAAAAAGTTGGTGTCTAAACTGAAAAATTAGTTGAATTTATCCAGTTGAAAATAAAAGATGAGGGGAGAGAAGAGGGAGAAAGGGAGAGAATGAGAAGTACTCTAGGGAAAGGAAATAGCACGTGCAGAAACAAGATAAGTATGAAGAGAACAGGGGATTGTCAGTAGGTCAGTATATGGCTTGAAAGTACCATGTAAAATAGAGAGTGATGTGATGGAGAAGGAGTGAGAGAGGAAAATAGCTCATTTGGACTTTATCCAGAGGGAACCTAAGCAACCCTAACGATTATGCATAAGATCTCTCTGGCTACAGTATGAAAAATGGATTCAAGCTGTGCAAGACTAGAGTAGGGAGACCTTTTAGCGGTCTGTTGTAATTATTTTTGCAGAAGATAACGTCAGGTTGACCTAATGTCATAGCAGTGGGAAGGAAATAATTGAATTGGAGAGTTATTATGGGTATAGAATAATTGCAACATTGAAAATCAGCAGTTGTCTTTGGATTATCAATTGAGTGTGTGTTAGTGACATTTTGAGATAAAAAACACAGGAAGAGGATCAAATTCTATGAGGTGACTCCACTCTCTAAAACTCCTCCCCATTTCCTGCTTTCTTTGTTTTTAGAATTTATCATTATCTGTTACATTTTATTTTTTCCTAGTTTGTACATACCCACTAGAATATAAACTCCTTGTGTAAGACATTTGTGAAAGTTTTTTCTCTATTGTATTCCCCACTTCTAGAACAATGCCAAGCACATAGTGGCTACTGAGTAAATATTGGTTAAATAATTGAGTGACTGACTGATTGACTGCCTAAATGAGTAAGAATGGGCCAGTAGTAAAATAAATAAGGTCAGTGTTTGGACCTGCCAAGTGTGAGTTGCTTTTTGGCATTCCTTTGGGATGTCCATTACACTTTAGAGATAAAGATTCGGAGTTCAGGTGAAGTATCTGATACAGAAATATTGGGTTGGCCAAAAAGTTCATTCAGGTTTTTCCATAATATCTTACAGAAAAAAACCCAAATGAGCTATTTGGCCAACCCAATAGAACTTTGGGAGGTCTACAAAATATAAGTAGTCTTTGAAACAATGAGAGTGAATGAGATGTTCATCCTGTAATTCAGTTCTTGATTAAAGAAAATACCCTATCATTTTTCTTTGCAGCTACTGTTGCTCCTGATATAAATTTCCTTTATTCATCAATGAGAACATGAAAGATTTGTCTTTGTAGTCACCTTCCCTACACTTCACTCCTTCAATCTTTTCCTCACTGGGAATGCAGTCCCTTCATTGAGATGTAACAATTCTTATATTTTATTTCATAACTTACAAATCATCTTCTATCTTATGGCTTAGGTTACTTAGGTACCTCTGGAACCTTACAAGGTTTGGTGATTGATAATTAAGTAGTTCCCAGAAGCAAAGGATACTTATCGTACATTCTTTGCAGTCTTATATAAATGCTCTTGAAAAAAGTTATACTCATCTAAGTATTTTCCTAACACCTCCCATTTTCATTCTTTCTAATTATTCCTCTTTACATTTTTAAATGACCTACACCTACACCTAAATGTTTTTCTCAGGAGAAAGAGTTTAAGATATCAGATAAATATTTGCTTTTTTTTGTTTTCTCTTTTGCTGTGTAGCTTGGCCTCTAATTTGCCATCATTTGTAATTATAGGGAATTCAAACATCTGCCCACCAGTCAGAGACAGGGCCAAATTTTGTGAATGAGTCCTATAAGGCAGAGTTTAGTGCCAACTCTCTGCAGTAGTTGTTTTGGGGATGGCTTAATTTTTCTTTCTTCTTTAGAGTAAATATGAGAGGAGTTCTCAGGTGTGTGAGAAGTGATGATGCTCATAAAAGCAGGGCATGTGTCTGAGGAACTGGTGGGGGCCAGGAATCACTAGTGTGTTATTTTCATCCCAGGCAGCAAGGTGCACTACAGCGGTCTTAGGAGGCTCAGGACAGGAACATGAGGTGGGGATACTAAATTGACTGATTTTTGTTACCAGAAGAAATATTTCCAGGTTTTAAATGACAGAGTAATTGTTTTCTTATAACTTTGAGTTAACTGAAACCTATTTCTATGTAAGATCTTAAAAGAGCTTGAGGGTTAGGGATGTGATAAGGAAACTATCTCCCTAGTATTATTTTTCTCAAGAAACTATGTCAAGTTAGGTTGAGATTCCTTAAAAGTGACCCGGCCTCTTGTGGCAGGTTCTGTTCACCCGGTGTGAGGGATGGCTATAAGGCTGTTAGAAAATTGTTTGTGGTCAATCTGTAAATGACTCTGGAAACATGAATTAAACCATTGAAAACTTGGCTTTACCATATAAATTGTAACACTTGTGAAGTCAGGGACTATGCATTCTTTGTTAAAAAAGTACTATTCATCATGTATCACGGTGCCCTGTACACATAAAAAATATGTTGATCATTCATTTAGTAATTACACAAATATTTGAAATCATGCTTTAATATATGACTTTTTTGGTAAAAACTCAGCACTTACTGTATGCCGGGTATTCATTTTTATTTTTTAATTATTTAACTTGCACATTTTATAAGTACAAAATTGAGGTACAGAGTAAGTCACCCAGAAAATTATCAGTTGAGTTTTAAATAGAACCAAACACTTCATACTCTATCTTTGCATTAGATAGTAGAAATGATTATTAAAATGTTTTCTTGTGGATAGAGTAAGTTTACCTTTACAGAATCAATTATTCCTCAACTGTAAGATGAACGCTTTTCTTCTGCTTATCTCTCTCTTTTTTAAAAAATTTCTCCAGAGTTCTCCTTATCTCTTAAAAACTCTTAGAGATCAGCAGATACTCATTAAGAGAAAGTCTTGTGGGTGGAACATGGATCCACAGGGCAAGAACTTGTAGTACAGTTCCTAATAATTGTTTGAAGCTCTGAGCAGGGGTCTCTGTACTCCACATCTTACCCTCCATTCCATCCACAATCATAAGAAATTCTGACAGAGTTAAAAAGCTTTTAAAGAAACAATTTTATCTTCTCATACCTTTGGGGGGAGGTAATGATAAAGTAATTATTGTGCACAGAAACAACACCAGCTTTGCATTGAAAATCCAGTAACAAATTGCAAGTGGAGCCTAATAAACATTGTTTATTTCCTTCCAGTTTAAAAGTCCCATAAGTTCCAAAGGCAGATTGTTCTTTAACCCTTATTTCAAAAAGCTTTTTTTTTAAAATCCCTTGCACCAGTCCCTACATTGGTGAATAACATGATTTTAGATTCAAGCCCATTTCTTACCTCAGACTGAACATTGAAAGTCACAATTTTAATAGAATAATTCATTTTAGAGAGGTAGGCAGCCAAGCAATCATGTTAGCTACTGCTGTTTATTAATAATAAATATAAAATGCCAAGAGAAAATATACATTCTTAAGTCAATCAGACAATGTGGCTTCAGGAATTACAACACAAAATCTTTCAGTTGTTTCTTGAAAACATTGGATCATCAAGTTCAATATTGATTGAAAAAAGTCTGTAAGCACTAGCATGGAATACACAATGCATCTCATTGTAGAGTCTACACAGTGAATGCATTTTATGTCAGGGTATGTACATGTGTAGCACAAGGAATCGGTATGTAGGGAAGTGGGACTTGTGGTTAAGGACGTGCTCAAGTGGGCTGAATTACTTTCACATACCTGGCTCTCAGTGATGCTGTGTGATTTAATGTTGCTCCTCCTGATCTATTCACTTCTGTGTGACAGAAGCTTCTACGGAAGGTCAATGGTATGTCTAAGAGATTATGACAGATGAGTTATGGTTTCAAACAGGTTTGGCTTTTCCACTACCTTAGAAAATGAAATAGCTTTTGAGTTATAGTCATTTTACATTAACGTGCATTTCTCTCTTACTTTTCACTTGAACTTGGGCAGGCCAGGTTTACACATTCCATATGACTTCTTGAGGTGCCTACTGAATTACGTATTTTAAGCAAATCATTCTAAGTTGACATCAGGTGCAAACAATGAGAGAATAAGTAAGAGGCTCTGAATTTCCCTGGCTATTAATAGCAACATTAAAGGCATAGAGACCTCTGTATGACATGCTAATCTAAGTGTATTTCTCTGTTAATAAACTTGTACCCAACAAAATTTTTAAAAAGACACCACATTAGAGATTCTACAATATCAGACATGAGATTTTTTTCTAAACTATGATTAAGTTGGGAGATAAATTTTCAGGTGTCTGGGTCTTTGTTGGTAGGAAACCGAATCCCACATTTTATAAACGTATCAATAGTAGAAGAGAATGCATTTTCTTCTACCTACTAAAATGTACTATTTCCATTTCTGGGTGGTCTTGTGATTTTCCTTATTTCCAAAACTGTCCATGCCTTACTGGATAGAAACTTCACATGCTTCTGCATCCTCTTTCACTCTGGAATATTTTTCAAGGGCACTCTAACTCAGGATTTAGTGAGATAGGAAGAGTGTCAACTGATAGTCGTACCACCGTGGTTGACTGCAGCTTTTGAGCTTGCAGAGATATGCTACTCTGGATTCTCTGAAGTCTAAGCTTTTGAGTGAAAAAATATGTGTTTTATAACACAGGAAGACTAACCTACATTTGCTTTACCTCACTCTATTTATTTATTCTAAAGAAGAGTAGATCTAATATTATTAATTCATTGATTTATTTAACAAATATTTGTCATGTGCCTATTGTTCTAGACCAGACATTGTTCCAAAAGTTGGGGATACAGACGTGATTACAACAATGTCCATGACTTTATAGTGTAACTTTTTAATACCAATTTAATATGTTATTAGCATTATATATTGAAATAGACTCGGAACACTTGAGTTTTTCTTACCTGGTGAAATCATACAATTTCTTACTCATAAAAGGAAGGGAATGTTAGGAGAGAAGGAATAGTTTCATGTATGAATAATGGTAGATGAAAGGAAGGGAAAATGTCCTCAGGAGGCAGTGATGCTGAGGCACTCAGTCATGCTTCATTCATCATGAATGGGCTGTACTGGGTGCAGGGACACTTTTCTTATATTTTAGTTCAGATAGTGACTCATTACTCAGTAAACCAAATGCTTCCCACATGCCTGATATATATATCTGAATTCTGTGGACTAAACCATTTCTTTATAGTATTCAGAATGCTAGGTTTGAAGAAACTATTTTTTTAACACCTTTATTGGAGTATAATTGCTTTACAATGTTGTGTTAGTTTCTGCTGTATAACAAAGTGAATCAGCTATATGTATACATATATCCCCATATCCCCTCCCTCTTGTGTCTCCCTCCCACCCTCCCTATTCCACCCCTCTAGGTGGTCACCAAGCACTGAGCTGATCTCCCTGTGCTATGCAGCTGCTTCCCACTAGCTATCTGTTTTACATTTGGTAGTGTATGTATGTCCATGCAACTCTCTCACTTCGTCCCAGCTTACCCTTCCCCCTCCCTGTGTCCTCAAGTCCATTCTCTGTGTCTGCGTCTTTATTCCTGTCCTGCCCAAGGCTTTTCAGAACCATTTTATTTTTTATTTTTTTAGATTCCATATATATGTGTTAGCATATGGTATTTGTTTTCCTCTTTCTGACTTACTTCACTCTGTAAGACTCTAGGTCCATCCACCTCACTACAAATAATTCAATTTCATTTCCTTTTATAGCTGAGTAATATTCCATTGTATATATGTGCCACATCTTCTTTATCATTCATCTGTTGATGGACCCTTAGGTTGCTTCCATGTCCTGGCTATTGTAAATAGAGCTGCAATGAACATTGTGGTACATGACTCTTTTGAATTATGGTTTTCTCAGGGTATATGCCCAGTAGTGGTATTGCTGAGTTGTATGGTAGTTTTTTTTTTTTTTTTTTCCGTGGTACGCGGGCCTCTCACTGTTGTGGCCTCTCCCATTGCGGAGCACAGGCTCCGGATGCACAGGCTCAGCGGCCATGGCTCACGGGCCCAGCCGCTCCGCAGCATATGGGATCCTCCCAGACCGGGGCACGAACCCGTATCCCCTGCATCGGCAGGCGGACTCTCAACCACTGCGCCACCAGGGAGGCCCTGGTAGTTTTATTTTTACTTTTTTAAGGAACCTCCATACTGTTCTCCATAGTGGCTGTATCAACTTACATTCCCACCAACAGTGCAGGAGAGTTCCCTTTTCTCCACACCCTCTCCAGCATTTATTGTTTGTAGATTTTTTGATGATGGCCATTCTGACTGGTGTGAGGTGATACCTCATTGTAGTTTTGATTGCATTTCTCTAATGATTAGTGATGTTGAGCATCCTTTCATGTGTTTGTTGGCAATCTGTATATCTTCTTTGGAGAAATGTCTATTTAGGTCTTCTGCTCATTTTTGGATTGGGTTATTTGTTTTTTTTGATATTGAGCTTCATGAGCTGCTTATAAATTTTGGAGATTAATCCTTTGTCAGTTGCTTCATTTGCAAGTATTTTCTCCCATTCTGAGGGTTGTCTTTTCGTCTTGTTTATGGTTGAAGTAACTACTTTAAAGGAGACAGAATTATATGGTTTTACGGAGGAAAGGGATATGGGACTCAAGAATAATAATAAAATGACATGTAATAAAATTAGTTCAGTTTAAAAAATCTCATGAAAATATTCTCACAACCACCTGAAAATATTTAAATGCAACCAAGTTCTTTATTAATAGAAAGTTTACAGTTACGTTGGAGCATTAGAAGCTTTTGCTCTAATAGGAATGACTTAACTAGAAGCTGTGATCCCCTCTGCAGGAAGTATTTCCTCTTTGTTAATATAGATTTATGCCTGAATACAGGAAGCAGTCTGTGCTGCTAGAACTGATGATCCTCCATTATTCTTGTCTCTTCAGCCAAGCCTTATGTGAAGATCAGGTGAATACAGGCCTCCGTGCATTGTTGATTGAATCCTGACTGATCTTCTAGCTCAACCTGTACTTCTCTATATATTTCTGTCTTCATCATCTTCATTGATTGATATTTGTGACTACATTATATGCTTCCCTAAACATTGCTCTGTGTCTACCATGTGTTTGAATCAACAACAACTTGTAAGCAAATAAGTGAAAAGCTCTTTGACTTTGAGGAGTTTCCAGTTTAGTGCAGTTACTCTTAACTATAGTTGAGCACTGGGTTCAAGGACTTTTAAAAAATACAGATTCTTTTCCCTCAGTAAGTCTTGGCAGGGAATTATATCAGCACCTTAAAATAATTTTCTCCATGTTATTTTAATGCATATTTGCAGTTGGTACCCTTGAAAGTGGAAGATTTGGCCTTGACAAGTATAGAGGAATACAACAAATATCATTGTCTGGGTACCATATATAGTTCAGTTACAGTTGGGAGAGTGCCTGGCTTTGTGTGGACAGGTCACCTGGCTGAGGAAGTGATGTTTGAGCTTGAAGATGATTAGAATTAGATGGGTGGAGCAGGTAGGGAAGGACAATGTATGCAAAATGCGTAGAGGCATGAAGTAACTAATACTATAAGTTTTCTAATACATAGAAATATTCCAGGAGTAGTATAATGAATATATATGTTACCTTCATCTATATTCAAAATTATTAGCACTCTAAAATAGGCTTTTGAAAAAAACAAAGCAAACCAAACCCAAAACCAAAACCAAAACCAAAATTCAAACCAAACCAAACCAAACAACAATAAACCTTTAACTTCTTTGTAATGCACATATCTGGGAAATAAGGCAGTTGATGTTCCAGTCATACTTTTTTGATGCATAAATAATATGTGCATTAAAAATTAATATTCCCCTACATAAAATAATCTTTCTGTATTTAGGAAACAACATTCTATTTTATCTGCTCACTTTCTTCTAATCTTGAAAGTCTGATTCGGTGTGTGTGTGTGGAGGGAGTGTGTTTTGTCAACAAAATAGAATAAACATATGATTTGCTCTATATAAATTTATCTATTTTAAGATAATGCTTTATGAAAACCTCTCATATAGCAACGCCAGTTTGTGAGAATATGTTGCCATAATTTCTCTGGGAAACCATTTGATATATTCTAGTGCTGAGCCACTTGTTTGCTCTCCGTGAAGACTTATGGTAATACTGAGGAAGGAAGAAGAGGACTGTCAGTAAAGTATTTGAGACCCAATATACAGCAGTACATTTTCCATTAAAGGTTTGAAAATTAGAGACTATGGAAGATAAGGGCAAGAGTTCATGTTCAAGGTGACAATTTTTTTTTTTCTGGCTCCGAAGAAGTTAAATGTCAAAGGTAGACAGTGTATTAGCTTTCATATCCTTTTTTTGAGCCATATATTTCTGATATTTAGGAGCGTGCTAGATATTGTCCAGACCCAATCCTATTTACTGTGTTGACTTGTCTTAATTATGCAATATTCATTATTAGAGCATTGATAATCTCATGAAATAAAGTTTGGACTAAAATGCTTCTCAATTACCTTCTAAGACGTATGTCTCATAACTCTATGTAACATGCTTTAGATATTGTATTAAAATACCATCTCAGTTCATACATAAAATGACTAAAAATTTTTTGGAATTATTTAAACTTGTTCATTGATTTTTCACTATATAAGAATATATTTCTTAAACAACACACAATACACATAAAAGAAAATGCTCATATTATGTAAGATTTCTTTGCATTTAGGTAATTAGTAATTCAGGAAATATAGAAGTTGTTGGAACCACTGATACAGAATTTAGAGTTTTACTTAGTGTTAAGCATTGTTTTATTAGTCATCACATTAAACTGAAGCCATTTGAATCTTCTTTTGGTGGCTTATTTTTGCTCTGAACAGATAGTGCTTTATGAATGCAGATATATGAAACTTCTGCAGCATTACGTGTTATTAGGGTTTAATGTTTATGATTGTCAGATCAGAACTATCTTATGCAAATTTCTCTCATGTGTTCATGCAGTCAGAAATGATTTTCAGGGTATATATATGAGTTTGAAGCATGAATTAAATAATTTCTGAGGTGATTCCTTTTCTCTTCCTTGGGGCAAGACTGAATGGCTCTCTCCACTTTGTACTTATGCTGACTCACCAGACTATAAAAATAAAGCTTGATTTGTGACTCTAGAAAAAATAAACAGACTGTTGGTCCCACAGGCACTCAGACTGCTTCTAGGAAGCAAAGATATTCATAAACACTATCACTTGAGGGGGGCACTTGTCCCAGATTTTCAGTGTATCCTATGCTGTTTAGATACTGGGGCATTTTAATAATGTATACATTTTCTTATATGTTAACAGGCATATTTGCAAAATGTAGCACTTAGAATAATAATAGTAACAATAACAACTACAACAATAATAGTAATAATAATATATTTTTTGTTAACTTCAAAATTAACACTAAGACTGTTGCCTTGAGGTGGGCAGTTTTTATATTTTGACTGCCCAGCATCAATTTCTATTTCTTATCAATACCCTGATTTTCTCATGAAAACTGATCTCTCTTCTGTTGTATGTAGTCTTTCTGACTTGCTGAAGCTCAAGGGGTCCCCACATCTCACTACTCAGGTACAATCAAGGGGTACGTGTGAAACCTAAGTTTATCCAAATAGATTCTGTCTTCTAGAATTCTAAATCTCCAGTGGAATGAAACAGGATGGAAGAAATAGCTAGAGCTCAATTATTTCAGCAGTTTTTCCCTTTCAGCAAAGCAGTTCCAGTGGGTTCTTGCTTTGTTTCTAATCCTGGTTTTTCCAGGATTAGAACTCTATGCATTTAGTAACACCCTGATATCCTTCTAATAAATTTCTCTTTATTTAAGTTATCTAGAATAGGTTTCTGTTGTTTGCAAACAAATAACTCTAATATAGGATATACCTAAGTTAAGTTACATTGGTAAGTAACACCAGCAGCTTCAACAAGGAAATTAATATGGCTTTTAAGCTGCTAGTCCAGCCTTCTGTTGGTGTCTGGAGACTATCAATTAGCAGCCACTGTTTTTGAATCTTTTTTAAACTTTGAAAAGTCCTTTTGCTCTTGACCTTCAGAAATGAACAATTCTAATAAAATATTAAAAGATATGGACCTGATTTATTTTAGTAGAATGAAAATGAAAGGAGAGAGTTGTTGGTTTTTTTTTTTTTAGCTTGACAATATTGATGTCTACTTTCCTCTAATTTTAATGCAGAAGCTGTCAGTGTATATTAGAGACAACTCAGTAAATCTTTACAGAGAGGAGACATTGAAAAATATTCTCCTGATTATCTATTTCCCTCTTGAGACCAGAGCTACACTGCAAATAATATACAATATGTCTCAACCAAAATGGAAAATACAGCTAATTACCATTTTAGTAAAACACATAAGGGATTTTTTAAAAAGGTAGGTGAATATGGCCTGTTTCTAATTATCCAAGGAGAGAAACTTCCATTTCTAAATGATACATTTTCATCATATCTTCTTTCTCTCTTTGTCACTCTTCTCTGATTTGTCTCCCTGTCTCTGTAACTGTTTGTATATGTGTGCATACATGTGTGTGTGTATTATGGCCTATTTGAACTTTTCTGTTGCTCATTTGCCACACACACAAAGAATATACAAGAAGGATTTTTAGCCCATAGTACTTTGGTAAAGGGTAGATGGAAAGAAATCCCTTTTATTGAAATCATGGCTACTTTACTCAGTTTCCCTGATATACACACTTACATAGATAAGCTAGGGAGATTCTTTACTATTCCAGTGATTCTCACTATAGTGGAAGAGTTTGATCCTGGTTACAGTGCAGCGGCTTACTCTCCATGTGCTGTTGAAAACACATAACCTTTACAGGACTTACTCTTTGTGCTGTATAATGAAGCGCTTGGGTTAGTGATATCTAAGGACTTTTTTCCTCTAGAATGAGGATAATAGAAATTCTTACAAGTGATTGTCAATATATATATCCCTAGGATCAGTTTCTTCAGCAGAGTGAAGTAAAATTCCGGTAACTGATTTACTTTTCTGTGGAAAAAAGCCAACAACAAAAATTGTGTATAATTTGCTGTATTTGCTCTGTGTTAGTTTTAGGCTCTAATAGGGGTTCTCTTCTTCATGGGATGCAGTCTTTACTTAAAATATACTATAAACAGGATGACTCATCTAGTTTTAAAATTAGAATTTACTAATCTAAGGTCAGGGTATTTGAATCACATCCTCCGAGTTTTAACTTGAAATTGAAGGCTTAGCGCTTGCTATTGCTTTTAGTAGTTTACTAACTTGGATATAGGCCCTTTATGTTCTGTCTCTATGAGGAAAGTATTTTACAACATAGAACACTGTATGATTCATCTCTCAATTTTTAAAAAAAATTTTTTTTCTATTTTTCTCAGAATAAGTTTAATTTGACAAACATTTACTGAGTGCCAGGCATGGTAGTAGAAGATGAAGGTACAAAACAAAATAATTGCTGTATTATGCAACAGTAAGTTACAACAGTCTTCTTACTGAATATACCTTTCCAGCTTTCAATCCGTTTTCTTCACTATATCCATGCATTAAATTTAAGATAACTTTTAGTTCCTTGATTCTTCAGCTTTCTATTTCTCCATCCTGATTTCATTTTCCTCTGCATTTAATCTTGAAACTTTCTCTCAGTCCTTCTTCCTCCGATAATTTCAACAGTTTTGTCTCCACGTCTTTCTCTCTAGCTGCACTTAGAGGCACAGTTGGCAACCTGGATTCTCTGTTTACTATGTCCAGGCAACTGAACACTGGTAAAGGAAATCACATAACTATGGGGGTATTGGAGAAAGTAGATTTACAGCTTCTAGCTTCAATTGGGTACTTAAATCTTCCTGGAAATCTTTTAAGCTTTTCATCAGTCTCTCTTCCATGCATTATTATTCTAAGCTCCCACAACCCTTCTCAGATTCCCTAAGCTACTCCTATTCTTTGACTCCCAGAAGTAGACTGTGCCTTGGAATTAATGGTGAAAACAGAGTAGATTAGACTAGGAGGATTCTTCTAGTTTCTCAGCCTTTCAACTACAAAATATCTGTATATACTCTAGCCTTTTTTCCTCTCTTCTCATAAGAAGCAGTCATTTTTTTCTTAAAAAATATCCTTCCTACTTTGCCATGGGTCCCACATCATCCCCATTTCTTCAGGCACTTCATCAAGCATCATGATTGGATCTCATAACTTGAATGTTTCTTACTATACTGACTCCATTCAGCAAACTTTCACCTCTGCAACCAAACACAATTAATAAATCCAGAACTCAGTCTCGTATATTATTGCAGGCATTACATCATATCATTCTGTCCATTAACAACCAAAGAAGTAGAGAAACAATATCTCTACTTCATATGCATGCCTCTTATATGTAGCTTACTGTAATTAGAATATCACTCCTGGAAATCAACAAAACTACTTTTGCCAAAGTTGCCCAAAACTTCTAATTGCAAAATTGAATGAATTATTTATGGTTCTCATATAATTAATTTTTGAGTGGTATTAGATAGTAGGATTGACTATTTAATTTTTCTTCTCATTGAAATGCTTTCCTTTCTTGGCTTCTTTGTTTTCCTTCTATTTTTCTGAGCTTTCTTAGCCTCCTTTTTGTACCTATATCCTCCACCATATTCCATGTTTCAGTGTTTTTCATGGTTTTATCCAAAGCCCTACTATCTTAAAAACATATTAGGTGACAAATGTGTGAATTCTGCCAGATTTTCTGTCACCTCAATATTGACATCAACTGTTTCTATGGTCTCCCCTGTATCAGAAAGGAGAAACTGGGAACTGTGTTTCTGAGAAGACCCATGGCTATAACAAAGAAATAGTTTACATTGATAACTCCACAATCCTGATTTGAAGCACAACTCACTTGCAGGCATCATGGCATATCTCCAACAGTTCTAAGATAGCTCCTGTTGGCTGCTCAGTGGCACCTCAGCCTTCTGTGTCCTAAATCAGTTGTTTCATTTTATCCCATTAGTAAATGGCACTTCAGTTTGACTTAGTTTTATAAGCTAAAAATTGGGAGTCATTCTATATTGTTCCAGCCATCCTCTTTCCTACTGTTCACTAAATCCTGTCAATTCCTAAATACCTCTTCAATGAATTCTGTTCTTTCTGCACTTACGGACTCTATCTTAGCTATCTTAGCTCTGTCCAGCATAATTTTCAACTGTTATTATTTTAATAGTCTTATAGCTAATGTTTCTGCCTCTCATTTAGCTTCTTTTAATTCTTAAATATCTGACTGTTCACACTCTTGTGTGATATCTTCAAATTGTTTTCCATTACCTTCAAGATAGAATTCAAACTATTTTGGGTATAAAAGAAAAGGCCATCTTTTAGTCTTGTCCTATTTTCCCCACGTCATTCCCTACATGCAGCTCCTCTTTGGACCATACCATAAGGATGTTCTTTGAGTTTTTTGTGGCTTTGCATTATAGGGACTTAACCCTCTTCTTCTTTGCTTCAAGAACTACTATAAATATAATCTCCTTTCAAAAGCATTTTGATGGTCTTCAGCAATCCACTCTCAACCACAGTTGTTAAATTCTTTTGTGCCTGCCCTCCATGCACCTTGGTCTTATCTTCCAACATATCACTAATTATGCAGTATTGTAAATATATTTTAATAGCTGCAGAACTTTTATCTAGTTTATGAGAATGTCAGATCTCTGAGGACAAGGATTATATCTTTTTCTGAGTGTCGAGTGCCTTGCATAGTACCTACCAAATATAGCTATTACAGACTAAAAGACTGATAAATGAATGAATTCTAGTGGCTTCCAAAATCCATTGAGAGTACAGATATATAAAAATACTTTACAAATTTGTGAGTGGGATTTTAAAGGTGAGTAGAATTGGTCAGTCATGGACGTGGAGCTCTGATTTTTAACTTCTCTCTACCATAAACTTATAGATGACACAGACCTTCTCTAATCTCACATTAGAGAGTTATTTACCCATCTCAGAATGATGTGAACAAGTTGGTCGATGATTAATGACTTCAATGGAAAAAATGTAATTTGTACTGTTAGCATAGTATAATTTCTTTGGCTAGACAGGTAGTCAAGTTTCACACAGAAGGAGATAGGAAGATATTTAGTCTTAGTTTTTTCACCTTGGAATGGGTTATTCAAGTTATCTCCTGAACCTACTTTCTGCTAATGATCACAAGTTATAAAAACTGTTCCACAAAATTCCTCCAGTCTGCAATATTGACTTTCCTGTCCACTAACTTTATTCTGTCTCTTGATTGATCTCATTCGCCCTTTGGATTCAGTACAATTTTCTTGCTACAAACTTGGACAATAAATATTGTGGGTCTAATTCCCAGTTACAAAGCCTCACGCTTCCTTTTGGAGTAACCCTTCCTTGGTTAATCCAGGCTAGTGTTTCCCACTATAACTGTATAATATGTAAATATCTGGAGAGCTTAAAAAACACAGATTAGAAGTTTCAAAGCAATTAGAGAAATCCCTGAGTGTAGGGTTCAAGCATGAACATTTTTTAAAAGCCAGGCATGAGTGTTATTGACAGAGACCCTATGGCCTTACACAGTGACACTTTTGTATTCTAAAAGCAGAATAAAGCCACCATCCTCTATTCTTTGGAATACGGAGTTGAGAAGAGTCTATAACTCAGTGTAGAGGTAGAGATTTCAATTGAGGCAATATTCTACTAAAGGAATTCACAGATAAGGTAGAGGAAAATAGGTTTTAGAATGGTACAATAAACAAGTCACAAAAATTACAAGATTATTGATTCAATTTAACTGTGTTCTAAGGCACACCAGATTCCTAAAATTTCACCTAAAACTTCCGTTTTGGAAACAAAGCTTTCTAATATTAAGTAAGCTTTTTATTTTTCTCCTGATTACATTGAGTAGTAGATACTTAAAAGATTTTTAGTTTTCAGATATTCAATTAAATTTTTTTCAATTCAAATTTTAAGTTTCATCTGATTGAACTTCAATTTATTTTTATTATTACTATCATCATCATCGTCGTCATCGTCGTCATCGTCATCATCATCGTCATCATCATTATTATTTTGGTACCAAACTGTTAAAAAGCTATTAAGAACATATACTCAATGGTTTCCAATAATGGCATCGGTACAATAAAAAATTTGTTTCCAACATTTTTGTTTCTGGGAAGCTCTGAAATATGAAAAGCTAAATCTCTGAACGCATTGTTTTTATTTGCAGGACAAAAATGAAATAGGTTTACTTTGAAATTAGAAATTGTTAATCCTATTTCCCAGAGTTGTTAACAATGAGTCACTGTTTACAGTTGGATTATCCACTGAACCAAGGGCTGTATACCATGTACGAGGGAAATTGAAAACACCTGTATGACTAGCTGCCATTGCTTTTATATTACTGCACAATGGTAAATGGGCCATCTCTTTAGGGCTACACTCTATAGCTATATTAAAATGTGCTCTCACGATTAGAAGCACATGAAAATAAGTCATTTGATGAGGAGAAAATTAAAAATACAATTATTAATAAGACTCACTTAACTTTTGGCTAACAATAATAACTTTTTTTCAGGTAAGCAAGTTATAAAAACATGCAGGTGTTATCAAATGCATCGTTATGCTGGGAGATAACTATTCTTTTTATGTTGTTTCCATCACCGGATAACATATGAAGCATGAACTGATCTCTTGGTCCTCATGTTAGAATGGAGATATTGTCCTCAGTCCTCTTATATAACAGTTGGGGTACTGTAGAGAAACAGAATGTGTGTGTGTGTGTGTGTGTGTGCACTCGCGTGTGCATTCACGCATAATGGCACAATATAACATCTGTTTCTGACATTTTTGTTTATCTATCTTTCTAGAAAGATGTTTATTATAAAGAATTGAGGAACGGGCTCATGATTATGGAGGCTAGCGAGTTCCAAGATCTGCAGGGTGATTCGGCCAGCTGGAGACCCAGGAGAGCTGAGAATATATAGTTCCATTCCAAAGGTCAGCAGGCTCAAGACTTAGGACGAGTTAATGTTTCAGTTAAAGTCTGAAGGCAGGAAAAAAGCTACCTTCATATTTTTGCCTTTTCTGAGTATCACTTATACTTGGATTCCCTATCTCTGTCTCTCTGTCTTCACACACACACACACACACACACACACACACACACACTTCAAATCCACCCTTTCTCAATGGGTCTTATTTTACTTTCACTTAAATATTGGCAATAATAGAATGTTCACGTAATTATATTTATATACATGTATCTTTTTTTTGGGGGGTTACCCAATGGAACCTTTAATTCCAAGCAGAGTCCCCCCTCCCCAGCATTATCACATGCATCGTGCCCAGGCTCTGGGCAATAAAACCCAGACCCAGAGATAGACAGATCTATACCTATTTACATCTATATATAAAAATTATATACAAATATGTATTTGTAAAGAGGAAAAGCTGGGAGTATGATTAAGGTAGGGCAGAGAGTTAGGTGACAAATGCAGTGTAAGGGGGTGGTGCCCCAATAACTTACATTCTTTAGGTATGGGTAGGAACAGGACCTGGTAGCCAGGACATTCAGAAATGCTCCTGTAGCCTGGCCTCTTGATCCCATCCAAGGGAGTTTGAAGGCCTGGGTTCTGCCCAGGATTTGGGCTGGTACTAGAAGGTAGAGTTCTAGCTGACTTTGCCTGGAGGCTGATGGTGGGCAAGGATTTTGTTTTGGTGACATCTCCACTCTAAGCCAAGGTTTTAGGGGAAGCCACAGGTTTGGAGCAAGAGACTTTGAAGGTTGGGGGTCACAAGTAGAGGACAAGGTGAACTAGATAGAGGGCAGGGCGGCCACCCTGTTTGAGATCTCCCTGAGCTGGAGCCTGCTTTTGCTAGAGTCAAAGAGGCTGGAGGTCATGGTGATGGGGGAGCTGTAAAAGGTGAAGTGAGGAGGAGTGCTTGGGTACACACGGGATCCTGGAGCTTTCCCTGCCTGCCTGGCTGCTTCCCACTCTCACCCTCCTCCTTCCAGGGCTGGGGGTTCTACCCACCCATTGGTCAAGACAGCTGACAGGTCTGATCTCTTAAGTGCCATATTTATTTTTCCTTAATTTCTTCTGGGAACCTTCATGTGGGGATGGAGACAGGAAGAGGTCACAAACATTTACTCTGTGTGTGCTTGAGTCCAGGCTGGATTTGCCCCATCCAGTGAGGACCAGGGATGAGAGAAAGAGGACTGTGCCCTCATTGTGGGGAAGGAAGTCCATGTCCCACAACCCCAGGGCTGCAGAAGACATGGAAAATACCCTTGAGAAGTCCTTGTCTGACAAATGCCTGTCAAGCCTGGAGGCAACTTCATTTGCCCCTTACTGGTCACCACCAGCATTTCATAGGGACAGATCAACAAGGTGTGAGCTTCCATTCTCACTCCCCATGGGCTGAAGTCTGAGAGGTATAGTAAGTTCAGGGTGGTCCTGCCATAGGCAGAGAGAGAACAATTAGACTTTCCATGGTGTAAGGAAGTATGAAAGGGTGTCCAGTCCAGTAGGGACTGGTTCTCTCTGGATAGGCAATGACTTTTCCATCTCTTCTTTCAAGACCATCTTTCCCAAGTTGGACATCACCTTACTGAATTTCTCTCTCTGATGCTTCCTTGAGTGCCATTTCTTCTCTGGAGTTACCATCACCCTCCTCTTCCTTCTCTTCGTCTGCCTCCCTGTGAGATGCCTTTAAAAAAAAAAAAAAAACACACTATTTATTTATTTATTTATTTATTTAAATTTATTTATTTATTTATTTTTGGCTGCATTGGGTCTTTGTTGCTGCACGGGCTTTCTCTAGTTGGGGTGAGCGGGCGCTACTGTTTGTTGCAGTGTGTGTGCTTCTCTTTGCAGTGGCTTCTCTTGTGGAGCATAGGCTCTAAGCGTGTGGGCTTCAGTAGTTGTGGTGTGTGGTCTCAGTAGTTGTGGCTTGCAGGCTCTAGAGTGCAGTCTCAGTAGTCGTGGCGCACAGGCTTAGTTGCTCCACGGCTTGTGGGATCTTCCCAGACCAGGGATCGAACCCGCATCCCCTGCATTGGCAGGCGGATTCTTAACCACTGCACCACTAGGGAAGTCCCTGAGATGCCTTCTGCTTCCTCCATTCTGTCTCCACAATGAAGAGTCATGGGAGGCAGACCAGTAGTCAGTTTCGATCTTGGCCATCTGGTTGGAGTCAGGAGGCTGGGATACAGGGAACTTGGGTGATTCAGCGATGAGTTCCTCAATGAAGCCTTGCTCTGAGGGCTGCCTCCCATGAACTCTCTCTGTTTGTAGATGAGTAACTTCTTGTAGATGTTGGAATCTGGGCAGGTGGTCTTGGGATGATGGAAATGGTAGAGGCTGGTTCTTGGGGCTAAAATCTGAGAGATGGTTCCAGGAGACCAACTCTCTGCCCACACCTCCAGGGTGATGGAGATGGTAGGGGGGTGTTGATTTGAGTGACAGTGAGCTCCTGGCTTCTGGGCAGCTCCACATGTTCCATGAGGGAAGGTAAAGTGGGGCTTGTAGATTGTGAGGTTAGGCCACCCCATGTCCAAGATGGCCTTGTCCTGGGGGGTGGCAGCCAAGTCCTTGTGCCCAGCATGTGATTGTCCATTGATTTGTGTGCTAGTTTGTGTGCTAGCTCTATATTTCCAGCTGCCATTAAAATAAATGCACAAAATGTTTATTTGTGTACCATATAAAATAAGCCAGGTTATCCTCAGCAGTTTGAGAGAGATTAAAGTTTCTGGAAATGACTTTTAAAGGACTATAATACCAGCCACGACTAGATAAGTTTAAAGGAACTGTTTTTTGAATTGAATGTAAATTCCCATAAAATAGGCTGTCTGTGGGGTTTTGTAAACTAGATGCCACATAGTAAGAACAATGAATGATAAATTTGATTATATAACATTAACAATATTATGTAAGCAGTTTAGTCCCAAATAGATGAACACTTATGTATTTATAAATAAATTTAACATAATATATTATATTAATATAATTTTCTGAGTTAGCAAACATACACTACAGTTAAAATTTTTAAAGGACGGCTATATAAACATGAATAGAAATAGATTTATAAGCAGTTTTCCCCACAATTCAGTTGATAGTCTTGAGCAATCCTTAGTGCTTATACTCCATTGGGTCAAGTCTGTGACTCAGCATCAGAATTTGACTGCTTAGATGAATCAATGATTTTATATTTTTTAAAGACTCCATCTTTTACCTTGATCTCTGAGATGACATTGTTTATTTTATTACCTCCCCTCCACAATTTCTAATTATTTGGATACTTTTATTTTAGTTGTGTCATAGTGGTAGCAGAGCAAAACAGTGGATCATGAAATCAAGAGAACAGCTGAAAGACCAGTACAAGCAGATTTAGATCAAATTAGTGGTATTCAGTAAGGTTAAACATAGATGTATTTTCTAGGAAAGCTATAGTTAAAAACAAAAGCAAAACATGGATAGCTGAATTGGCAAAGAGATACTTTGCAGACCACCGACTCAGTATTACATTACCTCCCAGTTGTTTACTTAAGGACAAACAGGGCTCCTTCAGTTTTTGCTTATGAAGACAAAGGGGAAACCTTCTGTTTTAAGTAGGGTGTGGCTTATAGAAGCATCTTATTAAAATAACATTCTCCCTGTGGGCATATATATTAAGAAACAGTTCACCCAGCCTAAAATCAATTACTCCTATGGCAAAGGAATTCTGAGTTAAGCATAATTCTCAGAGGTAGTTAGCATCCCACTGAAGTTTACTACTCTCATCCAAGAGAGGAGTTACCCAATTTAATCAACTCTCTGAGTGTTAAACCTCAGATAATAAACAACTTAGATTATAAACAGTGCAATTATTAAGTATAATCGTTAAGACACTGTGTTTTAACTAGATAATTCACAGAATAATCAGTGGTTAGTCAGAGAGTTCTGATTGTTTAATACTTAGTTGAACTTTTATTCAGAAGTAAACACAAAACAAGTTTGAATATTAACCTATTTCCATGATTCTAGACCCTCCCCCCCCCCCATATGTACTGCACATTGCAGTCAGTTTTCTTTCTCAAGGAAAAAATTAGGTCTCTCTCCTGCTTTAAATATTCATCTGTTCTTCTGTGTTCTCTTGATAGAATTCAAACATGTTTACATGGCTTAAAGCACCCTTGATCTGACCCCTCTTTACTTCTCTAGCCTCATCTTTTATCTCTGTACTGCTCAATCTCTTTCCCTTTCTTCCACTTTAGTTCTATACTGTGGTCATTCTGGATTTCTTTAGTTCTTGAAACATGATATAATTTCCCACCACTGGGCATTAATATAGACTGTTGCCTCTGTTGGGGACTTTATTCTCTTCCTTTTTGCCTAAGTCGTTTCATCATTTATGTTTCAATACAGATTCCAGTTCCACTGGACATTTTCCCTTGACTCACTAAGACTGGGTTAGTATTCTTTCTGCATAGTCTCATAATGCTCTGTTTTATACCTATCATAGTTCTCTCCATGCTGAACTTGCTGGCTTCTTTAATACTGTGTCTATTTTCCACACTGTTGTATTCCTAGAGGCTAGGTGCTGGGCAGGTAGTAGTTGCTCAAAAAATGTTTATTGAATTACTGCATAATTAAACTCTTACTTGATGCAAAGGTGTTTCTCAATCTCTTAGTTAATACATAAATAATTCTCACAACTTAGAAATTTGATCCACTACCGTCAGAAGCAATGGCTTACTTTGTAGTGGTTTTAATGGCAAATGGCAGATATAGGAAGATTTCCATTGCATGAGGTATGTGTTGGGGACTATATTTAGTTTGAAAAGTTCCCAGGTAACTGTGTTATGTTCCCCTGCTGCAATATGACTTCTGGGTTAGAATCAGTAATTTAAGCATAGAAATTCTAGCTCTTCCTAAATCAGCTACGAGTTTTAATACAATTTGAAAGTCCTTAACACCAGGACATTGGGGAGGGAAAAAGAAGACCTTATAATTAAGATGTTACAAAAAAAAAGAAAAAAAAGAAAGGAGAAGAAGGAAATGGCTAACCAATTACTTGTGCCTCCATTTTCCCAACCTAGTTTTAATAGCATCATTTCTCACCTGGGAATTATTTTACTTACCATTAATGTGAGACCTGAGGGTACTACTGTTAATGGCTCCTTCAAGAACCTGTACTAGACCCCTGCTAAAATTTCTGTTTAATGGGTATATGGAGGTGTTTATTAGGTCCCAGTGTTCACCCAGATAGCATGAATTTTAAACTATAGGTGTAAATCTTACCAGTAAGCAGCTATGGTCTCTTTTTCTAGCTACAGTCCATTAAAAGATTTGGCCAATGTATTTATATTAAAAAAGAAATAAGTTATGGGTATTAGTAAGTTTTTTAGAAATAAAAGAGACCAAATTGTGGTTTTTGGACTCATCAGCTTTTAGGGATAATATAGAAGAGAGCTTCAGATTTCTCTTATGTTAGTCTTAATTCTGGACAGGATTTCCTAAAGTATTCAGGGAAGCACATGGGGAAAATGTTATTTTTGTTTTTGTTTTTTTTTTTGCATTGGAATTTGAATCCTTTTATTTTTTTTATTGAAGTATAGTTTATTTACAATGTTGTGTTAATTTCTTCTGTACAGCAGAGTGACTCAGTTATACATATATATGTGTGTGTGTGTATATATATGCACACACACACATTCTTGTTTATTCTTTTCCATTATGGTTTATCCCAGGACATTAAATATAGTTCCCTGTGCTATACAGTAGCACCTTGTTGTCCATCCATTCTATATGTAATAGTTTGCATCTACTAACCACAAACTCCCAATCCATCCCTCCCTCACCACCCCTCCCCCTTGGCAACTGCAAGTCTGTTCTCAATGTCTGTGAGTCTGTTTCTGCTTCATAGATAGGTTCATTTGTGTCATATTTTAGATTCCACATATAAGTGATATCATATGATATTTGTCTTTCTCTTTCTGACTTGCTTCACTTAGTATGATAATCTCTAGTTGCATCCATGTTGCTGCAAATGGCATTATTTTGTTCTTTTTTATGGCTGAGTAGTATTCCATTGTATATATGTACACATCTTCTTTATCTGTTCATTTGTCAATGAACATTTAGGTTGTTTCCATGTCTTGGCCATTGTGTATAGTGCTGCTATGAACATAGGGGTGCATGTATATTTTTGAATTACGGTTTTGCCCAGATAATTGCTGGATCACATGGTAATTCTATTTTTAGTTTTCTGAGGAATCTCCATACTGTTTTCCATAATGGCTGCACCAATTTACATTCCCACCAGTAGCATAAGAGGGTTCCCTTTTCTCCACACCCTCTCCAGCATTTGTTATTTGTAGACTTTTTAATGATGGCCATTCTGACTTGTGTAAGGTGGTACCTCACTGTAGTTTTAATTTGCATTTCTCTAATAATTAGTGATGTTGAGCACCTTTTCATGTACCTATTGGTCATCCATATGTCTTCTTTGGAGAAATGTCTATTTAGGTCCTCTGCAAATTTTTTTTTTTTTTTTTTTTTTTTTTTTTTTACTGTCCCAACAAGCCTGCCTCCACTTGAGCTGCCAGTCACAAGTGGGGTCCCCAGGCCACCTGCATTTCTGCCTAACTAGCTACAAGTCCAGAGGTCTTCAAACCCTCCTCAGGTCCAATAGTTCACTAGAATGACTCACACAACTCAGAAGTGCTATACTGACAACTAGTTTTTTATAAAGTATATATATCAGGAACATCCAAATGAAAAGACACACAAGGAGGGTCTCAGTGCAGAGCTCCCATGCTCTCTCCCCATGGAGACACAAAGGGCATGTCACCCTCCCAGTACATCAATATGTTCACCAACCAGGAAGTTCCATGAGCTTTGGTGTCGAGAGTTTTTACTGAGATTTCATACATAGGCATGAATGAATTGTTGGCAACATGACTCGATCTCCTCTGACGGATTGGCTCAAAGCCCCAATTCTGCAATGATATGGTTGGTCTTTCTGCTCACCAGGCCTCATCCCAAGTCACCTCATCTCTTAGCATCAACTCAGGTGTGAGCCGAGGGACTCATAGATAACAAAGACACTCGTATTACTTGAGGTATTCCAAAGATTTAGAGTCTCCCTCTCAGGAACCAGGGACAAAAGCCAAATTCTTTAGTATACAACAGACAGAGCCCTGCATCTGAGTGAAGGGATGTGAATTACTGAAGCCCTGGGGACCAGGCCTCCTGTTCCCGTGCACCAGACTTGACCCAGCTGCAGCAGGGCAGGAGTGTCACTGTGAGTGTGAGTGTAAGTGAGAGTGAGTGCGGTGGAAGCACAGCTTCTCCATGCCCAGACTGCAGTGCTTCCCACTGGCATCCGTGGAACTGTCTGTCACCTGTCTGTATGTAGCCCAGGCAGGGGAAGATAGATATGAGAGGGGAAAAGAGTGTGGAATGGTGGGAAGAGGATAGGTGAATCCATTCTCCACACTTCAGCCTGAGGGAACTTTTATTTCACTCATTTCTGGTCATTCTCTCCCATACCGTCCAGCCACAAGGCTCCCTCCCCCCCCACCCCAGACCAAATAGTGCAGCTATTTCCAACCTCCCACACTGGGTTAATTGCTCTTTCTTGGCTTTGCCAAAGCACCCTCCACTGCCCCCAGCCAGTCAGCTTCGTCTATTGTAGTGATCTTATTGTCTCTTTTGATTCCCCTGCCCCGTCCAACCCAGATGACAAGCTCTCTGAGGGCAGCGTCTGTGCCTGTCTTCTCTGCTGTATCCTCATGCCCAAGCACATCACCCGGCACCTAGTAGTCACTCGATAAATATTTGTTGATTAGTGACTGCAGGAACAAAAATCACATGAAAGGAGGTCTCAGCTCAGAGAGGAAGGGCTGTGACCCTCTAACCATAAAGTGACTTGGCCAAGGCCACTCAGCCAACAAGTGTTCCCATAGCCTGGCCTGTCTAGACTGGGCCCTCTCTGGAGCCCTATTCCTCCTCTGCCCAGAATCATAAAAACAGAATGGGGCAGACAAGAAAGGTAATTGTCGGAGCAGAAGACAGTAAGACAGAGAGGAGAGGGGATTGGCAAAACAGTACTGGACAGCGTCCCAAAGCTCTTTTCTTCCCTCTGCAAATTTTTGATTGGGTTTTTTGTTGTTGTTGTTGAGTTGTATGAGCTGTTTGTATACTTTGGAAATTAAACCCTTGTTGGTCACATCATATGCAAATATTTTCTCCTGTTCCATAGGTTGTCTTTTCATTTTGTTTATGGCTTCCTTTGCTATGCAAATGCTTGTAAGTTTGATTAGGTCCCATTTGTTGATTTTTGTTTTTATTTCTGTTGCCTTGGGAGACTGACCTAAGAAAACATTGGTATGATTTATATCAGAGAATGTGTTGCCTGTGTTCTCTTCTAGGAGTTTTATGGTGTCTTATAATTAATTCTTTAAGCCATTTTGAATTTACTTTTGTACATGGTGTGAGGGTGTGTTCTAACTTCATTGATTTACATACAGCTGTCTAACCTTTCCAGCACCTTTTGCTAAAGAGACTGTCTTTTTCCCATTTTATATTGCTTCCTTTGTCGAAGATTAATTGACCATAGGTATGTTGGTTTACTTCTGGGCTCTCTCTTCTGTTCCATTGATCTGTATATCTGTTTATGTGCCAATACGACGCTGCTTTGATTACTGTAGCTTCGTAGTATTATCTGAAGTCTGGAAGGGTTATGCCTCCTGCTTTGTTCTTTTTCCTCAGAATTGCTTTGGCAACTCTGGGTCTTTTATGGTTCCATATAAATGTTAGTATTATTTGTTCTAGTTCTGTGAAAAATGTCATGGGTAATTTGATAGGGGTCACATGAAATCTGTATATTCCTTTGGGAAGTATGGCCATTTTAACAATATTAAGTCTTCCAATCCAAGAATATGGGTTACCTTTCCATTTCTTTGAATCATCTTTAATTTCCTTTATTAACACAGTATTGACTGGAGACATATTAGTAGGTATTTTGTTACCCAAACGTTATTGACTGGAGATGTTATCAATACGTTCATAGAGAGTGCTACAATTAAGGTCACTGTGCGAAGTTGTTAGAGCTTACAATTGATCAAGGGTTCATTATACAACTTATGATTGTCATTATCATTCGCATTCTGCTCCATTAGGTTTTTGTTCCAACCTTGTGTATGTTATAAACGTAAAATTTTCAAAAATGACACCGCGAAATTTTGAGTGAAGAAGAATTTTTTGGTGAATTTTATGCAGATACTTTCTCTGATTGTCCGAGCGACACATATACTAGTGTCTCAGAAGGTGATAGTTCTTCAGAACATAGTTCTGATTCAGACGATGTGACTGTTAGACCAATAAAAAGACAAAAACTTTAGTGATTGATTCTGATATGGAAAGTGAAAATGAAACTCACAGTGCTGGAGAATGCTCCTTTGCTTCTACAGAAGAGTGGAGTGAAGACAACATTTCACAAAAATTAGAAGACTTTACAGGTGTGTCAGGTGTAACTATTGAATGTAATAAACAACAGAGTGTTAGTGAAATAACAGAATTAATTTTTGGCTGGCCAAAATAAAAATCTATGGCCACAGGCATTAGTTTCTGCAAAAATCCCCTGGGCAATAATGAGTTAATGTTTTATAGTTCTCAGCATATAAGTCTTTCACCTCTTTGGTTAGGTTTATTCCTGAGTATTTTATTTTATTATTTTTTTTGGTGTGGTTTTAAAAGGTATTGTTTTTTTTACATTCCCTTTCTAATATTTCATTGTTAGTGTAATGAAATGCAACTGATTTCTGTGTGTTAATCTTGTATCCTGCTACCTTGCTGAATTCATTTATCAGTTCTAGTAGTTTTTGTGTGGAGTCCTTAGTGTTTTCTATATGTAGTATCATGTCATGTGCATATAATGACAATTTTACCTTTTTCCTTCCAATTTGGTTATGTTTTATTTCTTTTTCTTGTCTGATTGCTGTGACTAAGACTTCCAATACTATGTTGAAGAGAAGTGAGAATGAGCATCCTTGTTTTATTCCAGATTTTAGCAGAAAAGCTTTCAGTTTTTCACATTGAGTATTATATTGGTTGTGGTCTTGTCATAAATAGCTTTTATTAAGTTGAGATATGCTCCCTCTATACCTACATTGGTAAGAGTTTTTTTTTTTTAATCATGAATGGATGTTGAATTTTGTCAAATGCTTTTTCTGCATCTGTTGAGATGATCATGTGGTTTTGTCTTTTCTTTTGTTGATGTGGTGTATCACATTGATTGATTTGCATATCTTCTATGAAGATAATTTTATTATATCTATTTTAATATTACTTAAAATATTCTCTTTTCCCAAAAAGGCCTCACCTTTTACCTCTGTTGAAATTCTTCCATTTGTCTGAGATGTGTCTCAATATTATCTTCAAATTTTGAAAGCATAATTTTTAATTAAAATTTTTTGTTGCTCCAATTATTTTGTATCTCTAGTATGGCAATTAAATCTTCATATATTATATTTGTGCTTTTCTGAAGATGCAATTTACACTCACAGAATAGGTTTTTTGATGATATGGACTAATGTCTTATTTATTCGTTTACACTGTATAATTCATAGCAAAACATCTTGAATAGAGCAAAGAGTTTTTGAATTGCTGAGCTATTTTCAGAAAAAAATCAATTATAGTCTTACTTATATTGAAGAAAAAAGAAAGGAAAGATAATGTTTATAAAGTAGCTTAAAATTCTGAGGGGAAATTTCAAAGATATTTTGCAAGTTTTTATTTCACCTGCCAAATAGTGTTTATGTATATATTTAAAAATTTAACAAATTCAAGTGTAAAGTATTGGAACTGGGGATTTTTTTAAACTACTGGTTTATTCTACATCATTGTTTTGTTTCATCTTATAGTAATTAATATATGTCAGTGATCTTATTAGATCACACGTGCAGGAGTCATAGTAAATGTAATTTTGAAGCTAGCCTGAGTAAGAGATTTGGAACTGATATATGCCCAAAGAAGTTTTGTGATTTTCTGTAACTTGCAAATATCTGAAATCTTTTCAGCTGATCCATTTGAGAATTTAAGACCAGAAAGTTTAGATAAGCATCTTAGGAATTATGACTCTGTTTTCTCAAATGTGGCAGGTGTGCAGCACTTTATTTTGGCTTTCATACAGAATCTTAATCCATGAGGGAAGTATGCCACTTTATCCGTCTCAGTCATTAGTTCTACTGACACCACTAAATTGCGAGATACAAATGCAATCATGGATAGCACACACCTGTTTAATACTTAACAGCTCTTGTCATGGTGGTCATTTAAAAATAGTGTGGTTCTAAATGCATCCCTATTTCCTGGGCAAGGCATTGTCAGGTTGGCAGATTTCCCCACCGAGACACTTGTCCGCCACTGCTTCTGTGTCCATCATGTCCTTTCATTCCTCCATTAGCAAGCAGTCATTCAGCTGAGTTCCCTGTTGCCTCAGCTGGACCCTTAAAGCTCTCCAAACTTATAGTACTCAGATGCTCCAGGACTGATTCTTTTTATTTCTTTTATTCCCAAGAATGGCCAAGTAGATATGTGTTACACTTGGGTTTATGAAGGAGTCAAAGCAAAACAGCCTGCTCTGCAGTTAAAAACAGGGAAGTCTCACAATGAGTTGTCCCAACTCTCTGACCTGGGGATAAACCGGGCTGATTTATTGATATTTTGAAAGCTTTTTTTGCTCAGATCTCATTACAGTGCCTTAGATGCTGCCCCAATGTCCTCTGGTGTGAATAGCAGAGTAAACTACAGCCCAGGGAAAGGGTTGAGCACAGCTTTCCAGAGGGATCAGACCTTTCTCTTTATTATCAACGGCAACAACAATAACAGCAACCACCACCACAAAAAGAAAAAGATATTTTCTATTTTTTACTTATACCCACAATTCCTGTCTAGTCAGGTCACACATTTGCCTAGAGAATACCACTAAAATCCTTTCAAACCAGTTTTTGATGTTACTCATGTCATTTTGCTGTAATGTCAGAGATGTGATCATGGATATTTTTTAAATGTAGTTGTATTGTAATTTAAGACAGTGTGTGCCTGCAGCATTCATCATTTAAGAAAATGGTGTTTTTCTCTTTCAGACCCCAATTTCCCCTCATTATTAGAGAGCTGAATTCTAAATCAAAGATTGTGGAGAAGAGATGTGCAAACTGAATAAAACATATCCAGAAGAGCCTGAATAATGGTTCTGAATAAAGGGAACTGAAATGTTCTTGAATTATAATTGGAAAAATTCAAGTGGGTGTACCCAGGAGCACATCTACTAAGAAGAGGTTAGTTATTATTACTATTAGTGCTATTTAACATTTATGGGGCCCCAATAGTATTTTTAGTTCTGAATTGAACACAAGTGGTCTAAGTGATCTCCCATCCAAATTATCCATGTGGAGATTCACCTGTAATCATTCTCCCTGCAGAGAGACAGCACTGATAAACAACCCAGAACAGGTGGACTGTTAATGCAGAATAAAGTGATTAGACAAATATGGCCTTTGAAAATATCATTTGATACTTTCTTCTCTTACCTGATTTCTCCATGGCTGGGCATTCAGAAGTTAGTGAACACATCTGTTGGACTCATACAAGGCTGCTGAGAAGTTGAAGAAGGAAGTAAAGGTAGATTGAGAAGGACTGAAGATTAGGGTCAATCTCTGACCTCAAGGATTTTATGCTCCACAGATAAGTAATGGAATGTCTTTTCTTCTTTATCTCATATCAATAATATAGAAAAAATACTGAATGCTACGTTTGAGAAATTGTCTCTGATACTTAATTCTGAAAAACCATAGTAGAAAAATTTCTGGAGTAATGAATATTATTGTCCAGAGGAAATTAAAAATAAGAGAGTGTAATCTTATGATAATTAAATGTTAGAATTGAGAAAGGTAGATATGTGAGTCATGACAGAATCTATAAGAATGAATTCATGCTTCTATGTGTAAATCTCTGTGCCAGTTACTTTCTATGTAAAAAGGAAAAACTGGTTCCACCACCTAAGAAGAAACTAAATATCCAACAATAATTATAATACAGGGGACAGTTTGAATTTTAAGCTAAGAAGTAGAGACTTTATTCTCTAGGCAATGGGGAGCTGCTGAAAATTTTTGAGCAGATGAGTGACATGCCCGGAATTGCGTTTTATGAAGATTAACCTGATGGCATTTTCAGGATTGATTAGTGTGAAGTCTGTATTGTGACAGAACAGATTGTGATAATGCAAGTCTGAAATATGGTGTTGGCAAAGAGAATAGAAATGAAGAAATTGATTTGAAAGATCCATGACAGTAGAACTTCGGGACTTGATTATTAAATATGGGACCTGAAGTTAGGGAGACATCAGAGATGACTCCAGAAACTTTGAGCCTGAGATGAGAAATCAAGAATGTCCTGACTGTCACTGGTTTATTATTACCTCCTGGATGCTGTGAATCATGTAATCAATTGCATTTCTAAAATCTTGGGTCCAAATCCCAAGTGGATTTGGGATCCACATCTACTTAGTGAACTGCATCGTCCTGGCGTCTATTTTTTGCACAGTGATACATTGTCAACCGTAGGTTTTACATTATTGAAAAGTACAGTGTGTGTGGCAAAACTAAAGTTGACTAGACCAAGAACACAGAAAAAACTTGCATTTAATATGCTAAAAAAATTAAACCTCAGGAAATAAAAATTATAGTAAAAATCCACCTCCACAATAAACAAGGTCAATCTGAGTTAGAAATTTGCTTTAAATTTATTCATCCCATTGAAACCAAATCACTAGTTAAACACACACACATATAGTTGTTCAGGAAATATTGCTGAAGTGGTGTAATCTGCTGAGGCAGATTCTCCTAGAAGTTTTATATTATGCAAAGTGATTTCTTTTTAAAGTTTTCAAACCAACCCTTACTGACTTGAAATTTAATGTATCTTACACTTAACTTCTTTTTTGCCTTTTTAGTAAGTCTCAGCCAAACGCTTGTATAACTGCTTGGCACGTTCACAAATTATGATGATCCTGAAGGACATGTATTTATACTTTTCTATCTACATATTGAGAACACGTTGTTTAAATAGAAGCCTTATACCTGCAGTATCCCCTAGATTCATTTAAGTGGCCCAGAAAAGTGGGGAAGTAGTCATTCCAGTAGACTATTTGTTCATGGGGATTGGAACTATTCTATGTAGAAATATATGCATGCAGTTTAAAATTTTTATGCAGATATATATAACTGCACAATATAAAATAATATATATTTTTCCATTCTATAGAAAAATAAAAACATGATTGCCAAAGCCACAGATGATAAGACATTACTGTACTAACTGCATTCATTCATGATTTCAAATATTTTCCACCTTTATTTTCCTGTTTTGAATTTCTCATCTTTATTGAAAACTTTATTTTCTTTTATAATATGTGGTTTTGTAGTTCTTATATATCACTTAGCTGACATTCTCAACTGTAGAGTTGTCATAGAGACACATAAAGCCAGAGGATAAATGTCACCATCTTCATGGAAAGCGTGAAACTGTTGCTCCGATTTTTTTGGAGAGTTTCCAAAGGTTTAGCATTAAAATAAACATTTACCCTCCCCCCCCATGTCCTCAAGTCCATTCTCTATGTCTGCATCTTTACTCCTGTCCTGCCCGTAGGTTCTTAAGAACCTTTTTTTTTTTTTCTTAGATTCCATATATATGTGTTACCATATGGTATTTGTTTTTCTCTTTCTGACTTACTTCACTCTGTGTGATAGTCTCTAGGTCCATCCACCTCACTACAAGTAATTCAATTTTGTTTCTTTTCATGGCTGAGTAATATTCCATTGTATATATGTACCACATCTTCTTTGTCCATTCATCTGTCGATGGACATGTAGGTTGCTTCCGTGTCCTGACTATTGTAAATAGAGCTGCAATGAACAGTGAGGTGCATGTATTTTTTCAAATTATAGTTTTCTCCAGCTATATGCCCAGGAGTGGGATTGCAGAATCTTATGGTGGCAGTACCAGTTTACATTCTCACCAACAGTGTAGGAGAGTTCCTTTTTCTCCACACCTTCTCCAGCATTTATTATTTGTAGACTTTTTGATGATGGCTATTCTGATCAATGTTACCTCATTGTAGTTTTGATTTGCATTTCTCTAATAATTAATGTTGAGTAAAATATTGTTAATCACCAATTTAATTTGTGTTTTTCCATCTTGGTGGAAAACTGAAATACTTTATTAACTTGGTAAAGTTATTTATATTGAGGTTTAGTCACATCAAAGTAATAAGTTTTAGTGAGAATATAGAGCTAGATTACACAAATACCTCTATTTCATGGTATATGAGCAGAACAGTGGGTAATTCTGAAAAGACAAATGCAAGGTCTTAATCTCTTTAACCTTATGAGATTAAAAATTCCCATTTTAAGTGAATAAAAAATGCAAACATTTCAAATAGATCATGGTGCAATTCACCATATTAGTTCATCAGCAAAGGTTGATAATTGAAATACTATTCAGTTTCCTCAATGGACCTGATTTATTATTTTGCGACTAGATACAAATTAGTTTGAAATAAAAATGCTGCCCTATTCAACTTTGCTCCTCAAATGTCTACAGATGCAGGTAGTATTTTCAATGGAAAGATAAATTTCAGAAATACTCTGAAGGTTGAGGGCAATTCTTTTTTCCTTACTCCTGAGTTTTTTTGTGATATAAAATAGAAACATACATAGCCTTCTTATATACTTGATGACACTTAAGCCAATTATCTGTTTTCTTCTAAGCTCCAAACCAGACATGAAGTATAAATAACTTAGGTAAAACTTAAGACAATAAAACAAACCACAAACAAGGTAGACTTTTAAAACAAATTAGGAAATGTGACCCATTGTACTAAGGACAGTTCTCCTTATGCAAATCTGTGGGTAGAGATGGTTTTGTCAGTAATTTAGAAATAATGCCACCTCATTTTAGTCTGAGTTATCTCTGCAAATTGAATCTGGTAGATTTAAATTTTTCCCCTCTATAACATGGAGAGTGATCCTAGAGATTTTCTGGGGACTCCTTCTTCAACTTAACCTTAATTTTGTAAGTGTGGCAGAGGTGAGAACAAAGACATTTAAAGTCACCACTTACATTTCTCCTAGTCAAAGATCACTGGGAAAAGATGTTTGATTCTTTAAGGTTAAAGTATTTTAAACATTTTAAGACTTTTCTATACATGGAAAGATTTGGAACAGTCCTTCATTCATAGATGAGTGTGACAGTATCTTAGGGGCATCTAGGATTGGGACTCTGAGCATAGTTTCTCAAAATGCTGTGAATAAGCCACTGCTAGGTCATGAGCTAATTTTAGGTGATAGAAGAACAAATACTTTTTCACTTTAGTAGCTGAGTTTTTCTGTTTAAATTATGGGGTAGGGAAATACAGCTAACAAAATGTACCAGAGATTTCAGAAGATAACTGGAGTTAGTGTGAAATATTTGAAACAAAATAAGTAGTGTCTCAGCAAATACCTTTCTTTTTCATGATACATTGACATACATATCTTACAAGGATATGGCCCAAATTATGAAAATATTATACAAGTAAATGAACTTTGGGAAACACTGCCTTTAAAGGGAAAAATTAGGTGAATTATTTATTTTTCATTCTGTTTGTCTTATTTCAGTGATGACTGAGCATTTTTTTGCTTTCACCACCAATGAACAAGAGTGAGTGCATTAGATTAATATCTTCCAATTGACAAAACATAAGCAACTTTGTATGTACTGCCTGCTAATATATTTCTTTTGATTTAAGTAACACAAGAATTGATTTTAAATTGTACATTGTGAAGAAAGTTAATCTGTTTTACATAGGGTTCTTATTCCAGGTTAGAAATTTTGAGTATCCAGAGAGCATGTGTTGGGTAAACCTGCTTACACATTTATTCTTCCATTTGTACATTTGTTGTACATCCAACAAATATTTATTAAGTTTCTATCATCTCTTTCAGTTAACTATAAAATACTTATTATAATATTCATTTTTTAAAATTGCTTGCTTGATTTTTGTTAATATCTCTAGGAGTGGGGCCCGGTAGTCCACACTTCTAACAAGTTTTTAGGTGATTTCTGTTTGTACTTAAAAGATTGGGAGCCACTCAAGAAGAGAGTAGGGACTGAGTGAAGAGTTTGTGCAGAATTCCACATGTGAATGGATGTAAAACACACTCCTTAAATTATTAATAAATATGGGCCTATAATTTGAGGAATAGTGGATTGCTTTTTTCTTCTTTCATCCTCAACTCCCCTCCTTTGCTTCTCCTTTCTCCCTTTTGCTTCAACCCCCTCCTAAAGCAAACACATGTAGGTTTCCAACTTTTAAACCTACAACTACTTTGAAAAAGATGACTCCTCCACTGTTATATCTTTATATAATCTTGGAGATCACCCAAGTGCAATGTTTTGATTTCGTATCATTTTCAAAAATGCTTAAGAAGAGAACAAAACACACCCACAGCCCCTAAATATGGAAGCTGAAAAATAAAGTGCCATGTTTCACAGAATGCTACGGCTTGAATATCTGATTATGCTTTAAGATATTTTCACTGATTCATGTGATTCATTTTCTGTTGAGCTGATCAAAAATTGTCAGAGCAATTGTTAGTTTTAGGATAATTTTTCTGCTACCTCTGTCTGTACCCTGGTGAGAAAAAAAAGTTGGGGGGAGTTAAACACATCTTGTTCTAATGCAGAGATGAATAGCACTGAAAGAGTCCCAGTGTGGCACTTCTGGCATTGGTCAAACAAAGCTGAAAAGCAACATGGGACAAACAAGGAAAAATGGGGGGGAAATGTTCCCATAAATTCAAAATTAAGTTCCTCCTTCAATTTCCTTGAAGCAAACTCCCTGTGGTGAACATCTGGCAGGCCATTAACTTTTGTTACTTTATTTATTAAAAAATCTTAAGGTGAGAGAAATTTCTCCATTTGGAGACTTGAGTTAGCATTGAGACTGAAATCTGGGCCATCATGTTGTCATTTGTTGAGTACCCATGAGCCTGCAGAACATATTGCCCTCACAAACTTTAAGTTTTCCACCAAAGGTTGCAGTTCTTTGTCCTGAGAGGTTTTTTTTTTTTTTTTTAATATATAAATCAGCTGATCAGTGGCCTGTATCTTCTGGGGGAAAAGTGACTGCCAGATTCTTTATGCTTTATAGCTTCTTGCTTGCATGTTTTTTACTGTATTATTTTCTACAGGAGCTTGAATGTCAAAACTATTTACATAGAGCTTTTTCAGTGATCCATCAAAAGGATGTGAACTGTTGATTGCACCATTTTCTTTATTTGTACAGCTGCTATAACCTTCAATCTAAATCATTTTCTTACTGTGTCTTCCCTTTCTCTTTTCTTTTTTCTTTTTTCTCCTTTGTGAGCTAACCATCACTTTCTAAAGTAAACGTTTCATATTCCACCATCAAAACTAATTTTGATGTGTACATTAACTTCTAAGCCATGAAGTTACTTATTAGTTATTACTTATTAGGTTATTTTTTATTAAAAATTCTGGGTAAATGTTAGAGAAAGGAGTGCAAATGGCTTATTTTTTGTTGAATTTAATGTAATTTATGAACTTGCATCTTTGTTTCTTTGATTTCATGTATACATCTATCTATTACATTTCTATCTATAATATATCTATCTTAATTATTTAACATAAGATTTTTTAACCTAAGCAACTTTAAGTTTACTCAGTTTTATGAATGATTCTAATAGATTTTTTCAAATTAACACAGATATTCCTGTTTATTATAATTAATTTGTTTCTGAACATTCATACAATAATTACAACAAACTGCTAACAAACTCTGAATGTTTTTCTGAGAAAAACTTTTGAATGTTCTTCTTTTAGTCTAACAAAGCCTTTTTTGATTGTAGGCTTATAATAAAACTTCTGAAACAATTCCAATGGCTTTTTTTCATTTATAAACATTTTTTGATGATAATATTATTTTTGAGATGTAAAACATTAAGTATAAGCAGCTGAATCTTGAGTTTTCTCTCTAGATTCTACTATAACTGCTTAGTAATTTACATTAAAAAATAGTTGTTATATATTTTTCTTTAACAGTCTCAGCTTAACTAAATATCTACATCTGCATCTATCAATGTATAAAATGCTGTGCTGTTTGCAAAGTGAATTTTATAGAATTCTTTTGCATTTGACAGTAGCTCTGGAAGTTGAATTAGGGTGGATATGATTATGGAGATGAGAAGTCAAGCAGGAAAGATGACTTTGAATAAGGAAAACTGAGGTTCAGACTTCAAGGGATTTTTATAAAAGTTTGTGTGAAGAGTAAGTGCAAAGTTCTATGATTCTAAATGTGCACTTCTTTCCAGTATAGTGGGGTTTATTATATTTTTTGAGAATTTTTAATTTCATTGAGCCATTTTTAAACACATATACAAAGTAGGGTATAAAAATTCAGACAATTTTATATGTAAAATTGAGTCCAATTAGTCATTGAGAGAAATATAGAACCCATAAAGAATTTCATATTTGTGTTTTTTTAATCACATGAGTAATACAGAAACACTTTATAAATTATTTCAAAACCCAGAAGTATATGGAATTAAGACTAGGATAGCCTACTTTTACATTCTCAGCAGCAGGTTCTATTTCCTTCTGCTGATGTAACAATGCAATTTCCTTATCTATTTACTACTACTTGATTTTTTTCTTTTCTTAAAATGTGTCTTGGAGTTCTTTTCATATGATTCATCTTGTTCTTTTTAATTACTTTAGAGTTTTGCATAATAGCAATATGAGACAATTTATTTACAGTTCCCTCATTGTTGAGCAATTCGTCCATATTTTTGCTGTTAAATTGTGCTCATTTGCTTCTTTTTTTGTATGCCTCCATACACAAGTGAGTATTTCTTACAGATATTTCTAGAAACAGAATTAATGGTTCTCCGTCATGCTCACTTTGAGTTTGATACATCCTGCCACAGTGCCTCCCCTATCAACAACATGTATGTGATCATTTGTCGCCACCAGTGCCAAGTCAGATATAGTCAATTATAATTATTTTCTATAAATTATCACATTATTATTTTAATTTCCATTTCTTTGATTAATAATAGTGCTGATCAGCTTTTCAAATATTTATTTTTTCCCCAGGAATTGCCTATCCCTATGCTTTGACCACTTTTCTATAAAGCTTCTTTCTTATTGATACGTAGAAGTACTTTGTATAATCTAGTTGAAATCTAAACATAAAGAAGACAGAAGAGTGAGGTAACTTCCCAGTCCCATGTTCTGCCATCTGCAAAATAGGGACAGTAAGGCACATTTCTCATAGTAAAGGCTGAATAGTTGGTAGTTGTTTTTATTAACTTTCTATGACTGTGTATCTGAATCTACAGTGTTCTTTCTAAAGAAGTCTATTAAGACTCTTTATGGAGCACAAGAGTACAAACTAGGGTAGACAAGTTCCCAAGATGTTAATTATATGTATTTCTGTTATCTAACTTGAAGATCCGTAAAGGGAATCTTTAAGAGGGTCTGTGGGTACTTGTCAGATATTAAGTAGAAACTCATTTTCTGATTCATTTAATCGGTACTGACGAAGAGAGTTTGCTCAGGTCCTCTCTCCAAGTATCTATCTATCTGATTCAATTGAATTTACTTCTTGTGTTAATAATTTAATCAGATACTTGCTGATCTCTAATGAATTTATTATTTGTAGATATAACTAATATACTTATGAGATTTATGGAAATTCATTTCAAATTTAATTTCATGAAATTCCAACATTGTCTATTTTCTTTGACTCTCTTTGAATTTTCAGTTCCATTGTTTATGTATAGGTATATAAGTCTATTTGCATATTTCTTCAAGCAGAGAAAGATTATTTAGAAAAATGAAGAAAGATGAAGCCAGATCTGATCAGAAGACATACCTTGCTTTTGGAGAACAGGAATCTTAATTCTAGTGTCCAGGCAGACAGATTTTGACAGGTGATTTTTCTTTTATGAAAGACTATGTAAAGACTTTTTTCCCTTACAACTTTCTTATTATTGTAATTCCCTAAAATTCTTAATAACCTCCAAAGACTCTTGCATACTTTTATCGCCTTGCTCTTTTAATCATCCTTGAAGTTGCTTATCTTATTGCTTTTATATTCTAAAACTTGCTTCTTACCCTTTGATCTGCTTATTGGGGTTTTACCTCTAAGGTTCTTAGAGCTGCCTTTTCTTGTCAGCTGACTCTGTGTGCTCTCAACACGCTTCTTTACACTTACCTTCTGCCTTTTCATCTTTCAATTTATATCATCTCTCTCATTCCTCTTTTCTTCAGCTGCATTGAGCTCGTTTTATTTTGTGTGCATAGACGAAAAATGCCCTCATGACATGTCACTGCTAATCTTGTTTTCCATTTCTAGTGTGTATTTTATTAATTTTTTTTCTCATTTATTAACCTACATACTGACACAGTGCCAGGCTTATTTCAAGATTTTTAACTCAGTCAACACCAACTGGCATGTGTTAAACTAGGAGAAAAAAAGAAATCAAACAGAATAAGAATTACCGGAAATCAACTGCACTTTCTGGACGAAGAACTTTGGTAATTGAATTGTTACATAGCCACTAGGTGTAAGGAAAGGAATACAAAATGCCCAAGATAGAACTGAGGAGAACTATTGAGTCTGTTAAATTAGATTTGAATAATTTGCTCCTGTGATAGAACCTATTCCTGTAGGGAAGCATCATATGACTGAACCTGAGAATAAAATTACCATCAGACCTAAAGCTCATTTGACAATGCATAGTATTGCCAGATATGTAGCACAGTAAGTAATATAACCAAGTGCCTGATCATGACTGACCATCAGCATCGGGAAACAAACACATTCCATATGTGTTAGGCTTAAAGTAGCTTTTTTCTTTTTCTAGATGTGTGAATAAGAATGAAAAAATTGAAAGATTTAAAGTTTTTCTGTTTCTGACATTTTACTGAATATGTTGAGGCTTGCTTGGAATTTTAAAATCTATTGAAAATATATTTTCAGTGCTTCCATTACAGGCTAACTCTTTGCACATTTTGGTGTAAACAGTTTAGATAATCCTGCACATGTGAGGGTGTGCCAGGAGGTGAAGAAAAGAAAGAGAGTGTCAAATAGGATAATTTTGCTACAGAAAGAACTGTTGGTTTATAGTGATGAAAAATGACATTAAATATTAAATACAATGAGAAATACTTGTTTAAGCTGTATCACAACAGCGAATTGCAATTATCTTTTCCAAAGGCAGAAGTCATCCCAGCATAATTCTAGTGTTTCAGAAAAATTATTTATACCCTAGAAGCTCTCAAAATAATCTTCTCTTCTTTTTGACATTTGCAGAAAAGCAGTCATTTAAGTGCTTTAAAGCAGTCTTTGAGGGCCAGGTTGCTTGTTTTAGCTATAAGGATGAGTTTACTGGTCTTCCATAAGAACAACAGCTTTGGGTTAAATTTTGATGTCTTAACCTCCTAAGAAGAAAAAAGAGAAAGTTTGAGTCTTCATTTTTCTGTAAAAAATATGGTAACCTAAAAAATGAACAAAACACAGAATCGGGGTGAAATTCAAATATATTCTTACATAATATGGATAGATTTTTATGAAGCTTAGATCACAATATTACTCTTTTTTATCAATCTGCTGAAGACATATATCTCATAAAAATGTCGCCATTTCCATATATCTCAGTGTAATTTGACTACTGTCACTTCAAAAAGCAGTTAGTTGCCTGGTGAGTTTTGCTAGTTAGGTCTTGTGAAAGAGGAGAATTTATGCTAAGCCCATCCCAATTTCCCTTCATTTACTGCGGATTAGCAATTGACTGGTAGATAAATGATACCCATGGGAAGTTAAGTGCACTTTGCACTTAAAAAGCTGCTGTTTTTTACAGGGTGAGGCTTGCATCAAAAGCCTGATATGTCTGCTTCCAGTGTTTTGCACTTTATCAGTATAACCAAGAAAGACTCAAGCCTGAAATAGCAAGTAATGAGTCAAGTCCTTAATTCAGGTGCAGTGCTGGAGATGTAGGTGAAAACCTCTGCTTGCTCAGGGCCCTGGGCTCCAATTCTACTGTCACTGTGCTTTCCCAAATGTTAAAGAGTACAATTGGAATGACATTCTGTGTGACTTGTGTACAGGGTAACAGTGTCAATACAAAAGGTACACCATAGCTGGTCCCACATATTTTATCATGAAGTTGAAAGAGCAGCAGTAGCTAAAAATAATGACACATAACTTTTTTTATGTGCTGAATACTGAGAAAAATAGGGCATTTTCTTATATTGATACATTCTGTCACAGAGGTAGATATTCAGAACACTTTTGAAGTCCTTATCGTTGTTGACATGAAGCAAAAAGGTGGTGTTTTAATATATAATTTTTTTTCCATTTTCTCCAAACTGGTAAATGTTTCATATCCCTTTTTAGCTGACAATAACACTACCTTTTAGATGATTGAGGGTGTCTTCCTTTTAGGAGCTTAGATTATCATATAATATTTATGTAAGACCTTACAATTTATAAAAACTTTCTCATTCACCATACACTTAGTAGGGTCTTTATTGTTTGTATTTAAGGACTAAAAGTAAGGCAGATTATCTAATGTACTCTAGTATTCCCCAACAGTATTTCATACTGTTTTATGTAAACCAGATTATTGATTCCCATGAAAAAGTCCAAAGCTAGAAACCATAAAGAAAATAAAAAGACTAATCAATTCAAATAGATAATAAACTTTTTTGAATGGGGAAATATAAAACTCACATGGAATGATGAGGAGAATAGTGATGTCATGGCACATTTTTGAATTTTTCTCTCTCTCTCTCTCTCTCTATATATATATATATATTTTTTTTTTGTGTGTGTGTGTGTGTGTGTGTGTGTGTGGTACGCGGGCTTCTCACTGTCGTGGCCTCTCCCGTTGCGGAGCACAGGCTCCGGATGTGCAGGTTCAGCGGCCATGGCTCATGGGCCCACCTGCTCCATGGCATGTGGGATCTTCCCGGACCGGGGCACGAACCCGTGTCCCCTGCATCGGCAGGCGGACTCTCAACTACTGCGCCACCAGGGAAGCCCTCTCTCTATATATTTTTAATTTCTTTCTCTTAATAAAGTTTTTTTTATTCAGACAGCTAAGCCCTCAGTGATTTTACTTCCGGAAAGGGATGAGACCACAGAAAGCAGAGAAAACAAAGCACACGAATTCTTGAGTTTTGGTATTAAGATGACCAATTCAAATTAAGAGCCAAGAATTATGGTTCCTGTTTACAGCCTATACTCCAACAAGAAAAACAGAATTGGAGGAGAAATAATTGTCATAAAAGAATAAAAAAATAGGTGGATACATAGATAGGGTGGATCCCTGAAGAAAGGGCATTCAAAATCACTGCTTGCCAGTAATGGGCCTGGGTAAAGCACTGATGTTTTGGGGCAATTTGAGGGCAAAGATGGTCTACCCTTCCCTTTCTGTACAAAGTTTAGATAGCATCAGGATCCAGAGAGGAAGTGGCTGTGAAGTTTTTGTAGTCAGAGAGAAAGATTGAGTCAAGAAGTATCATGCTCTCCAGTGATGTTCCCAAGTAACGGAATGAACTCACATGCCTCTGGCCAAGTTGCATTAGTAAATGAGGGAAGAGGAATTTCTAAAGAGGCTCTGTAGTTGGGAAAAGGGATGGTTTAACAGCCTATAGGTATGGACATTTGCAGACCCGATGGAGCTAAGTATGGATTCAGTGCCTGCTTAGATGGTTCTATCCCAGCCCTGGCAGAATATAAGCCCCTTAAACCTAATAGAACCCTGGATATAATAGGAAGAGGCCTAAATTGATTCAAAATATGCCTCTATCCCTGAGTGGAATGGGGATTAATAAGTAGATGTTTTTTGATAATATAGATTTAGCAGATTGTTTTTACCTGTTACAGGAGCAAGGTTTCCATTCCCTGGGACTAAAGCAGATTTCTTAACAACATGGTGAGGCAAAATCTGCTCTGTACGTTTTAGGAGACCCTGAGGGAACTGTGCCAGAAACCCCAAGTAGGATGAGTATACAAGTACTCCGAGGACCTATTTTTTCCTCACTTCTAGCGTAACGCTCAGGAAACTGCAAGCATGACATCAGGAAACGGGCCCTGGGTGGAGAGGTCTTAAAAAAACTTGGCAGGTTTTCTGGGTACCTGGAGTCTCACTGGAGGGACAGAAGATGCAAACATAAGTGACAGGGGAATAGACAGAACCTTAGCTTCACAGGGTTGAATGGAAAACTTTCTTTAATGGGACTTATTTTCTAGAGAAAGAATGGACCTGTGAACTCAAGAAGGATACTGCTCTAGTAGAAAAAGCTGGGCTTGACTTAATATTTTGGTAGAGAGTGGTTTGGTGTGATTTGTGTGAGCTAAAATTTGAAGGCCAGATGTGAACAGAGGTACTTCAGTGGATACTCAGGGGACAGCTACTGACCCAGGCAAAGTGCACCTTCACTCCATCACTTAGTTCTTCTAATCTGTGAACACATACCAGGGGTGGTGAGGGGGGAAATGGCTAGATGATGGTGATCGGCTAGGATTAAGTTCTACCACAAGGAGGAGTGTTAGTTCAAAAGAGAAAAGTTGAGTTATTCTATGGAAAAATAGATCATTTTTTATTTTTATAGAAAAGTTAATAATTTCTTTCTTTTTTTTTTTTTTGTTTGTTTTGTGGTACACGGGCCTCTCACTGTCGTGGCCTCTCCCGTTGCGGAGCACAGGCTCCGGACGCGCAGGCCCAGAGGCCATGGCTCACAGGCCCAGCCGCTCTGCGGCATGTGGGATCTTCCCGAACCGGGACATGAACCCGTGTCCCCTGCATCGGCAGGCAGACTCCCAACCACTGCGCCATCAGGGAGGCCCAATAATTTCTTGATCAACTGAGTTTATTGAATGTGATTTTAATGTCTTTTATTTACACATCATTTTACACTTTTCAAAGCATGTTCTTTTATCCAAGTGCATATCAGCAGCAGTAAGTGATAGAGAAACATTTTATTTTACCCGTGCTTCTAAAATAGGGTCTTCAAAATTGAAACCTGCTGAAATTAGCACATTCCAAATGTCTGGAATTAAAATCTCTGTTCTTCCTTTTTTTAAATTTTAGAAAAGTCTAGTACCTGAAAATCTATGTAAACCTTGACATTTTAATCTGTTTTCTTAAATTGAGCTATAGCTGGTATACAATATTATGTTAATTTCAGGTGTACAGCAAAGTGATTCAGTATTTTTGCAGATTATACTCCATTATAGGTTATTGTAAGATAATGAGTGTAATTCCCTGTCCTATATAGTATATCCTTGTTGCTGATCTATTTTATATATAGTAGTTTGTATCTGCTAATTCCATACCCCCAGTTTCTCTCTCCTCACTCTCCTCTCCCCTTTGGTAACCACAAGTTTGTTTTCCATATCTGTAAGTCTGTTTCTGTTTTGCATATACATTTGTTTGTATTGTTTTCTGGATTCCATATGTAAGTGATATGATACAGTATTTGTCTTTCTCTCTCTGACTTTTTTCACTAAGCACAGTGTTCTCTAGGTCCATCCACGCTGCTGCAAATGGCAATATTTCATTTTTTATTACTGAGTAATATTCCACTGTATATATACCATATCTTCTTAAACCAATTGTCTGTTGATGGACACCTGGCTTGCTTTCATGTCTTGGCTATTGTAAATAATGCTGCTATGGACACTGGGGTGCATGTATCTTTTTGAATTAGTGTGTTCATTTTTTCTGGATGTGTGATATACCCAGGAGTGGAATTGCTAGATCATATGGTAGTTCTATTTTTAGTTTTTTTTTAAGGAACCTCCATACTCTTTTCCGTAGTGGCTGTACCAATTTACATTCCCACCAACAGTGTAGGAGGGTTCTCATTTCTCCACATCCTTTCCAACATTTGTTATTTGTAGACTTTTTGATGATAGCCATTCTAAAAGGTATGGAGTGATATCTCATTTCTCTAATTATTAGCTATGTTGAGCATTTATTCATGTGCTTGTTAGCCATCTGTATGTCTTCTTTGGAGAGCTGTCTATTTAGGTCTTATGCCCATTTTTTGACTGGGTTGTCTGATTTTTTTGATATTGAGCTGTATGAGCTGTTTGTGTGTTTTGGATATTAACCCCTTGTTGGTCACAGCATTTGCAAATGACCTTAATGTTTTTTAGACTTCTCTGATTAATGGCTATTTCTAATTAGAATCATTTAGGAAATCATTACAATAATGAAACAATTTTGGTCTAAATTTAGGAGATAAACATCAGAAGTTAATTCTGGCCGTTATATTGCCATTAACTGGCTTTTAAAATAAATTATCATCATCTTGCTTGGATACTTATTACTATGAAAAAATGTTGAGTCATAAACATAAATAATTTTTTCACAGGGAATTGCTATTTCACCATTTTTGCTTAAAAGAAACATTTCTCAAGGTAGGGAAATTTTATTTAGTCCTGGTAAATGTTATAATACAATCTACACAAAATTAAATTAAGGGTTTGACATATTTGGTATTAATTTTAAAGGTTTAGAATTTAAGTGAAACTGAAATAAACAACAACAATAACAACAACATAACCTGGCACATACACTGGCCTGAAAGGAGTTACCAGTTACTTGTAATTAAATATTTAATGCCTACTTAGATGTGATTACTGTGATATAACTAAGAAGGCATGATATAAAATAATGTATAAATTTGTTGCTAAGTTATTTAAAGTAGTGTCTTATTAGTCTTAGTATTTTAATGGGTTTGACTATCAATTGGATACTAACTAAGCTTTATATTTCTGAATTTTATCTCATGGTTTATTATTTAGATTTTAATCTCATGTTCTCAGTGTAGTCTTTTAACTGTTTAAAAGGGTTATTTTGTACTTTTGCTGGAGTTTTGCTTTTGTTGAACTGTGTTTTAAAAATGTGTATTCATGGGGCTTCCCTGGTGGTGCAGTGGTTGAGAGTCTGCCTGCCGATGCAGGGGACACGGGTTCGTGCCCCAGTCCGGGAGGATCCCACATGCTGCGGAGCGGCTGGGCCCGTGAGCCATGGCCGCTGGGCCTGCACGTCCGGAGCCTGTGCTCCGCAACAGGAGAGGCCACGACAGTGAGAGGCCCACGTACCGCAAAAAAAAAAGAAAAAAAAATGTGTATTCAAATAAATCTCCTTTTTAATTGTCCCATATAATGATTTTTCTATAAATTATACCATTTTAAAATGGCTGCCTGTTACTTCCATTTCTAATTTCTTTTCATTCAGCTTAGCTGATGATAGCATAATTTTGAGTTTCACAAGCATACCAGTTAGTTTATTTCAGTTGGAAGCTAAATTTACAGTAACTTATGGAAACTCAAGGAAATTGACATCATTCAATTACTTGACTTTTCCAACAGCCGCATCTTCTTCATGAAGGAAGATTTATATATAAAGAGAGCTAAAATACCTACAAGTGGACATGGAAAGAATATGGATATCAGGTAAATACATGCAGAGGCCTGGGTGATCTTTAAAAAATGCAGATTTTTCTCTTAAAACATATTAAGTCTTCTTGTGGCAATTGGAATAAAGGGTGGGAAATACTCACCTGTACCTTCAGGGCCTGGCATGCTCTGGTCCCTGCCTACATCTCAAACTTCACTTAGTGTCTCTTTGTCTCCTTCTGCAACTTTATTGACCTTTTGTGGTTCCTTCAGTGTCTCCAGCCCTTTACTACCTTAGGCTCTTCATGTGTTACTGCTTCCCATGCCTGAAAGCTCTTCTCCCCAATCACTTCTGTCTGGCTAACTCTTACTCATCTTTGAACTCTCAACTTGAATTTGGATTCCTTTTATTTCTTTTCCTTCTCTGATTGCCATGTCTAGAAATTCCAAAACTATATTGAATAGACGTGGTGAGAGTGGACATCTTTATCTTTTTCCTGATCTTAGAGGAAATGCTTTCAGTTTTTCTGTTGAGAATGATGTTAGCTATGGGTTTGTCGAATATGGCCTTTGTTATGTTGAGGTAGGTTCCCTCCATGCCCACTTTCTGGAAAGTTTTTATCATAAATTGGTGTTGAATTTTGTCAAAAGCTTTTTCTGCATCTATTGAGATAAACTTATGGTTTTTATTCTTTTTATTCATTTTATTTTGTTAATGTGATGTATCGCATTGATTGATTCGTGGGTATTGAAGAATCCTTGCATCCCTGGGATAAATCCCACTTGATCATGGTGTATGATCCTTTTAATGTATTGTTGGATTTGGTTTTCTAGTATTTTGTTGAGGATTTTTGCATCTATGTTCATCAGTGATATTGGCTTGTAATTTCTTTTTTTGTGATATCTTTGTCTGGTTTTGGTATCAGGGTGATGGTGACCTCATAGAATGAGTTTGGGAGTGTTCCTTCCTCTGCAATTTTTTGAAGAGTTTGAGAAGGATGGGTGTTAGCTCTTCTCTAAATGTTTGATAGAATTCTCCTGTGAAGCCATCGGGTCCTGGACTTTGTTTGTTGGGAGATTTTCTTTTATATATATATATACATTTATTTATTTTTGGCTGCATTGGGTCTTCGTTGCTGCACGCGAACTTTCTCTAGTTGCAGTGAGTGGGGGCTACTCTTCATTGTGGTATGCGGCCTTCTCACTGTGGTGGCTTCTCTTGTTGTGGAGCACTGGCTCTAGGCGCATGGGCTTCAGTAGTTGCAGCACGCAGGCTCAGTAGTTGTGGCTTGTGGGCCCTAGAGCACAGGCTCAGTAGTTGTGGTGCACGGGCTTAGTTGCTTCATGCCATGTGGGAACTTCCCAGACAGGGATCGAACCCATGTCCCCTGCACTGGCAGGCGGATCCTCAACCACTGTGCCACCCGGGAAGCCCTTGTTGGAAGATTTTTTTTTTTTTTTTTTTTTTTTTTTTTTTGCGGTACGCGGGCCTCTCACTGCTGTGGCCTCCCCCGCTGCGGAGCACAGGCTCCGGACGCGCAGGCCCAGCGGCCATGGCTCACGGGCCCAGCTGCTCCGCGGCATGTGGGATCCTCCCGGACCAGGGCACAAACCCGTGTCCCCTGCATTGGCAGGCGAACTCTCAACCACTGCGCCACCAGGGAAGCCCAGTTGGAGGATTTTTAATCACATTTTCAATTTCATTACTTGTGATTGGTCTGTTCATATTTTCTATTTCTTCCTGGTTCAGTCTTGGAAAATTGTTCCTTTCTAAGAATTTGTCCACTTCTTCCAGGTTGTCCATTTTATTGGCATATAGTTGCTTGTAGAAGTCTCTTATGATCCTTTGTATTTCTGTGGTGTCTATTGTGATTTCTCCTTTTTCATGGCTAATTTTATTGATTTGAGCCCTCTCCCTTTTTTTCCTGATGAGTCTAGCTAAAGTTTATCAATTTTGTTTATCTTTTCAAAGAACAGGTTTTAGTTTCACTGATCTTTTCTATTGTTTTCTTTGTCTCTATTTCATTTATTTTGGCTGTGACCTTTATGATTTCTTTCCTTCTACTAACTTTGGTTTTGTTTGTTCTTCTTTCTCTAGTGGCTTTAGGTGTAAGGTTAGGTTGTTTACTTGAGATTTTTCTTGTTTCCTGAGGTAAGATTGTACTGCTATAAACTTCCCTCTTAGAACTGCCTTTGTTTCGTTGCTTAGGTTTTGGATCATCGTGTTTTTGTTGGCATTTGTCTCTAGTTATTTTTTGATTTCCTCTTTGATTTCTTCAGTGATCTCTTGGTTATTTAGTAGCATATTGTTTAGCCTCCACATGTTTGTGTTTTTTAGGGTTTTTTCCCCTGTAATTGATTTCTAGTTTTATAACATTGTGGTCAGAAAAGATGCTTGGTATGATTTCAATATTCTTAAGTTTACCAAGGCTTGATTTGTGGCCCAAGATGTGATCTATCCTGGAGAATGTTCCATGTGCACTTGAGAAGAAAGTGTATTCTGCTTCTTTTGGATGGAATGCCTATAAATATCATTTAAATCCATCTGGTCTAATGTGTTGTTTAAGGCTTGTGTTTCCTTATTGATTTTCTGTCTGGTTGATCTGTCCATTGGTGTAAGTGGGGTGCTAAAGTCCCCCACTATTATTGTTTTGCTGTCAATTTCCCCTTTTATGGCTGTTAGCATTTACCTTATATATTGAGGTGCTCCTCTGCTGGGTGCATATATATTTACAATTGTTATATCTTTTTCTTGGATTGATCCCTTGATCATTATGTAGTGTCCTTCCTTGTCTCTTATAACAGTCTTTATTTTAAAGTCTGTTTTGTCTGATATGAGAATTGCTACTCCAGCTTTCTTCTGATTTCCATTTGCATGGAATATCTTTTGCCATCCCCTCACTTTCAGCCTGTTATGTGTCCCTAGGTCTGAAGTGGGTCTCTTGTAGACAGCATATATATATATATGGGTCTTGTTTTTGTATCCATTCAGTCAGTCTATGTCTTTTGGTTGGAGCTGTTTAATCCACTTACATTTAAGGTAATTATTGATATGTATGTTCCTATTGCCATTTTCTTAATTGTTTTGGATTTGTTTTTGTCGATCTTCTTTCTCCCCTTATTTTTTTCTCTTCTCTTGTAGTTTGATGACTATCTTTAGTGTTGTGTTTGGATTGTGTTTCTTTTTTGTACGTGTATCTATTGTAGATTTTTGGTTTGCAGCTCCCATGTGGTTTTGATATTGCACTCTGTATATGTACGATGTTGTTATAAGCTGGTCTCTTAATTTCAAATGCAGTTCCCATTTCCTGCATTTGTACTCTCCTCTTCTCGTGGTTGCTGGTGTTGATATCATATTTGTGTGTGGATAATTTCCTACCTTTACTTTATGTTTGCCTGTACTGGTGAGCTTTTCCATTTGTGATTTTCTTGTTTCTAGTTGTGGCCTCTTTTTTTTTTTTTTTTCCCCACCTAGAGAAGTTTCTTTAGCATTTGTTGTAAGGCTGGTTTGGTGGTGCTGAATTCTCTTAGCTTTTGCTTCTCTGTAAAGCTTTTGATTTCTCCATTGTGGAATCTGAATGAGAGCCTTGCTGTGTAGAGTATTCTTGGTTGTAGGTTCTTCCCTTTCATCATGTTAAATATATCATGCCACTCTCTTGTGGCCTGCAAAGTTTCTTCTGAAAAATCAGCTGATAACCTTATGGGGATTCCCTTATATGTTATTTGTTGCTTTTCCCTTGTTGCTTCTCATATTTTTTCTTTGCATTTAACTTTTATCAGTTTGTTGAATGTGTGTCTCGGCATGTTCCTTCTTGGCTTTATCCTGTATGGAACTCTCTGTGCTTCCTGGACTTGGATGACTGTTTCCTTTCCCATGTTAGGGAAGTTTTCGGCTATAATCTCTTCCATCGTTATGTGGGAGTTACTGAGATCTCTGTTTCTTATTTTACTATCTCATCATATTTCCTATCCCAAAACTTCCATTCCAGATTAGTATTTAGGTGCAAGTTCAAGAGCTCTTGATCTCCAAATTCATTGCTCTAACCTTCAGAACTCAAATTTCAAGTCTTTAATCTTTTTTTCTCTTTCTCTGATGTCCATCTTAAGGACTAATGGGAAGGACAAAGCCAGGAAAAAGAAGTTGAGCATAGGAGCTCAAACATTCCTCTGAAAAATTCCACATTTCCGGCCCTCAGAGATTAGGCAGCAGAACATGCTCATTTCAACCATCAGATATAGGACCTACTTCTTAATGTTTTATGTCCTGATATAAATGAGTGCAAAAGTATGAAGACAGACAGGAATAGATTAATCAGTCTGTAAAGGTACCTAGAAGCTTGACGGCAAATATTACATCATGGGGTATTTATAATCTATATGTGAAAAAAGAAACTGCAATTTTAATTTTTTTCCATTATTTTATTTTCTAGTTTAACTTTCTTTCTCTTGCTTAATTCATTGTGCCAGTAGAGTCCCGATGGATCAGTTGGTGAAGCAGCAGTCTGGAAACTCAGGTGCTCTGTAGCCCATCCCCTGCTGGGTTTTTAATTTGCTGTGTAACCTTGAACATGCCTCTTAATATCTCTGTGCTTCAGTATCAGGATCTGTTTAAAAAAATGGAAGAAAAGTATTAAACTTCAGGCATATTGTGAGGAAAAATTAGTAAATGTGGTTGGAAAGCACTTTGAAAATATAAAGTCCTAAGCTTAAGAAAAAGGAAATCAGTCAAACTCTAGAACAACTGAGAATGGCCTTAAGTGTACTTAGCTGTTAATGGAGAGATTTAGGTTTAATGTGAGGAAAATTTTCCTGAGAGTGAGTTGTTAAAATAGTTTACTTCTTTGCCTTATATTTTCCTGCTGTTTCACATTTTATTATGTCAAAGCCAATCTTCCATCAAGGTATATGTGGAAACTATAAAATAGAAGTCCTGCAGTAACTATAACCAGTTGTATGAGACATGGCCAGGCTCTCAGTACACAGCCTTCATTAGTGGTCAATTTTTTTTTTTTTTTTTTTGCGGTACGCGGGCCTCTCACTGCTGTGGCCTCTCCCGTTGCGGAGCACAGGCTCCAGACGCGCAGGCTCAGCGGCCATGGCTCACGGGCCCAGCCGCTCCACGGCATGTGGGATCCTCCCGGACCGGGGCACAAACCCGTGTCCCCTGCATTGGCAGGCGGACTTTCAACCACTGCGCCACCAGGGAAGCCCAGTGGTCAATTTTTATATATAGTCTAGATAATCACTAGGCTGATACCAGACAGAATTTGTCAAGTAAATGATGCTATTTGGTTGCTTAAGAATTTTACAACTTAAAGCATTTTTTGTTTTTTTCCTGAGAATGTTTACTTAATCAAATAGTTAATCCAGAAATCTCAAATTATAGAATTTCTGGCACTTGAGAACAGGGGAAGGGTATCTTATTTATTTACTTTTTAGGCAGAGAGTCCTTCTTGGGGTTACAGGAACCACATCCTAAGTGGTCATTTGTTTTCTTCTTATTTCTAAATTTATTACCAGACCTGTTTAACCTCTTTCTGGAGTACATGGTAAAGAGTTGGCATATGATATGGGTTGACTTTCTGGAGGGAAAGATGAAAATAGTTATTTAGGAATTGAAATGTATACATGAAATGTTGTTTAAAGGGACTTCTAAATATTTGCCTTTAGAGGTCATATAATGAATTCATCAAAACGCATTAGTTTGCAGAATGCTAATGTTCTTCTCTTGAATTGTAATCTTAAAATTTTTTTAGATCTACTTTTTTAGAGTTGGAACATCAGTCTCCTGAATCTTTGCCTGATCAAAACCCCCACCTTTGAAATCAATGTTTTTGCAATGGTACCTGAACAAGATTAAGATGTTGCTAATGATATTGAAAGTTTCAATTAGATATAAAATTCATTATAAAAATTCTGCTACATTATCATATAATTAAGAGATTTGCTTTGCATTTTTAAAGATTGTCCTAAATATGTCAAACTTTGATGGATGTGCACATTTCCATCAGTTTATCAGAAGTAAATCTTATGGTTCTTACATAGAAGAAAGGAGATTGAAGATCATGAGATCAATTTGATTTATCCATTGCTTTTAAATTGAAATTCTCACTAGTTTATTTTAAGTTTCAGTCTCTAACTTGTCCATCCTAGATGAAGAATTGTCAAAGAATTTAGAAACGTGATTCTCAATATATCAGTAAATTTGCAGTATTTCCTAATTGAAGTCGAAATTTTTAGGCATTTAGCTTTTAATTGAGACTATAGTATGTTTCATTTGACTGTTTAATTGTTGAAAATATAGTGCAGGCCTTCTTTAACCTAATTTCATGTACAACTTTCAGTATCTGAGCTATGGTCATAGCTTAAATGGATATCAAATCATCTGTCACTCTTGGCCTTAAAGTTTTTTCTTAATATGATCCTTTTCTTTCTGTTTTCAGTTTCCAAATCTATAAAAAGCAATAGTGACAAATGCTTCCCTTTGTATCATGGTGTGATTAAAAAATCCTTTATTAACATCCAATACAGCATATAATATTAATAACATCTTAGGCTCTTCATTGAGTCTTTTTTATGATCAGAGTAATTGTATCATTTTCCAAGAGGAATATACAGGCTTTTCCCTTTAAAAGCATAGGTTAAAGTGAGAGAATCTTAAAGGAAGAATGGGAGAAAAGCAGAGCCAATGAAGACAGAAGTTATGTTTTACTTAGAAAACAAGGAACTAAATTTAGTGTACTCCTTAAATAAAATATTAGTTTGACTCCTGCTGTACTATAGATTTTCATATATTTAATGTCAACTTGGGGACTCATTTATATTTGGACCAAGTTAGTCCTACCTGTATCTCTACCAAGTTAAGTAGCTGCTACATATAGGAGAGGAAGGAGGAGCAGTAACTTAAATATTTCACTTCTCTGAGACTAGCTGAGTCTTATCGACTTACAACAAAACATTTGCAGTGTATAGTGTGCAAAACAGTGATCCATATGTGAAGACTTCCTCATGTGGCATAAATTCTATTGGTCATTACCAATCTTAATACTTCTGTAGTTCACATGATTACTAAAATTGAATTTATGTGCTTTGTTACAATGGGAAGTGAAGAACTGACCATTACATCCTGAAATATACTCTATATACACTATTGGCTGAAAATAAACAGCTAGATAAACATCTTGACTTCAAATTTAATCTATAGGAAAGCTCTTTTCCTAAGACCTGTTTTACACATACCTATCAGTACATCAAGTTCTTTTTTCTTTTTTCTATCTTGGTGAGGATTGACTAGTTAATGTTTACAAAGTATTTTGAAGGTATAAAGTGCTATGCAAGTGCTAAGCCCAATAAAAATTATTTTATATTGAATCTGAGAGCTGACTTGTGCAGCACCCAGCTTTGTGAGTGAATTGAGCAAAGATGATTAAAATCAACATCATTTGTAATTTAAAATACTGTGAACAACAAAGAAGATCCAACCACGGCTTTCATTTTGGCAGGCTGCAAATATAGATTGCTGAACAGCAGTAGTCTGTCAATATAAAGCATTTAGCACTTCACTAAGCAACTTGAGAGTTTTCTACTTAAGCAGAAAAAAAAATATGTGAAATCAGATTTGGTGTAACATTATTTTGATGGATTGGCTATATCATTATTAAAAAGAAAACTACAACTCAACAAAATCTAAGAAAGAGTCTTCAGTGTAGAACTTATCAGTGTGGTGAATGTTCAGAAAAAGGAGACCCTCTCCATGAAGCTTCTCCTCGCCCCCATCCTGAATGTGCAGAGGGATGATAAAAGAAATCAATTGCACAGGGATAAAAGGCATAATAATCATAAGGAAAGATTGAGAATAGATAAAAGATTGACAGCCACTCATATGAGAAGTAGCTTTGAAATGTGTTTGGCTGGTTTCCACAATCTAGTTTCACAAAGTGCAAAATATTTTTTTATTGAAGTAATAAATGTTGATTGAGTCCACAAAATATTTTCAGAATATTTGGGGGAACACTTTTATTTATTATATTTTTATAATGCCAGTCTTAAAAATAATTTAATTCTGCTCTTAAGGGATATAAAATGAGTATGACACAAATAATGAACTCACAGAACTAACAGTCCGAGAAGTATAATAAAATGTCTAAGTAAATATCTATACTACAGAAGAGAATGTGAAAGTTACATGATTAAAATACTGATTTGATATTTTGGGAATTCAGAGGAAGGAACTTTGCATCCATTAGGGGAAATCAAAGAATACTTTAAAGTGATATAGTTCTTCCAATTATCTATCTATCTATCATCTATTGAATTTTTCTTTGGAGAGAAGGATTTAAGGTAACAACTGCAATAAAAAAAGATTAATTTGGTTCATTAATTCTACAAGTATTTATCCCGATTCTTATATTTTAAAAAAAAGTTCTTGGATTTAGAAAATGCATTACTTCATTAGTAAATCAAAGCTCTGTTTGTGTAGTTCACAGATTAATTTACTTTTTTCTGTTGTGAAACTAGTACATTTAAGGACAATCCACACATATTTTGTAAAAAATTGCAACAAGATTAATTCCCATATTTTGGGGCAGATAGGCTAAAATCATTATGTGGATACTTCAATCATTACATTGGCCAGTGGACTTTCTCAGTAACAAAATGGGAGATATGACTTGCCAAAATATAAATAGAACTAGATACTATAATAGTAGTAAAACTACATTTTATATCATTCTAATTCCTTCTACTGTTGATCTTATTCTTCAACTTGTAACCCTCAAATACCTAGGACCCTTATACTGCTTCTTAATTTCTTAGCATCCTATTCCTTGTCCCCCTTCCCTCATCTGTTTCCTTTTTCCTATTAGAGTTCCTTGTATATATATATATATCTCTTTTACACACACACTCATTAAGAAGAATTTGAAACATTTAAAAGTGTAAGGATATTAACAAAATCTCTCATGGTCTCACCACCCAGAGATATTCATTTTTTAATATTTTGGTGTGTATCTTTCAAAGCATTTTTTCCACCCCAGATACTTTTAAAAGTTTGCATAATATTACATAAATACATATTAAGCCTCATGTCATCAACCTCCTAGATATTTCTTCTGGGAGATGGTAGTGGTGTCTTTCACCATCCCTTAAATCCCAAGAAATAGGAAATACCAGTGTGTGTAAATCTACTCCAAGATGAAAAGAAGTTAATTTATAAAGATACAAACCAAAGAATTTTATGAACAGGTCAACATTACTATTCTTCTGAAATATTTGAGTATAGAACATTAATCAACATTTATTGAGTGCTCACTGCATGCTTTGAGTAGCATTATGTTCTAGAATGGAATGTGGTACAATGGGATGGCAGGAGTATTGCCCTGTCAAGCACTATCTGTGTGGTAGTGGAATAACTGTTTCTATACATGTCAGCTTTTCCACTAAACATTGGGCTTCTTTTTTTTTTTTAGAGATTTTTTTTTTATGTGGACCATTTTTAAAGTCTTTATTGAATTTGTTACAATATTGCTTCTGTTTTATGTTTTGGTTTTTTGGCCGTGAGGCAGGTGGGATTTTAGCTGCCTGACCAGGGATTGAACTCCCTGCATTGGAAGGCAAAGTCTTAACTGCTGGACCTCCAGGCAAGTCCCACATTGGGCTTCTTGAGGTTAAGACAACTTAATTCATTTTTAGATCACCAAAACCTTGCATAATACGTAACACATATTAGGTGGTTAATGAAGGACTTAAATTGAATGACAGGGCTGTACTAGATAACTTTAAGATTACTTAAAGTATATTTTTGGTGACTGATTTCTAATCTACATGTGAATCCCTCATAACTAGGAAAGTTACAGTTAATTCTGGTCTTTCACATACGTCAGGTCCTTAATCTGTTAAAGTCAATGTTCTTTATGTATACTGGCTGATGTCACTTTCACAAATCTTAAGGATAAAGTAACCTTATTTTCATGATTTTACAATAACTGAGGTTCAGAATCTTAAATTTTCTCAAGTTCATGTAGCAAGTAAGTGAGGAACAGTATGTGTACCCAGTTCTGACACCAGAGTAACCATGATGCCAGTCTGCATCACAGAGGGAACCAACTAAAGGAAGCCTCCAAGGATAAGAGAACCAGAACTTGGAGAACTTAAAATCACCATCAACTCAAAAGTGATCTGAAAACGTCCTTAAATTTGTTTGCAGCTTTTTTTTTCAGCCACGAATTATGACATGCTATTCTCGATGAAATGACTAAGTTTTGTTAAATAGAATTAAGACATACTAGGGTGTTTTCTTGTAGTGTATTCATTTCTCAATGCTGCATTTTAAGAAGAATATTTTCAAATTGGAACTTATCCCAAAAGAGAGTGAAGAAACTAAAAACCCTTTCATTAAAGAGTTACAGTAACAGGGTTTTAAGAGCTTGGAGGAGAAAAGAATGTGTGTATGATATTGAATAAAGTTTATTTGTAGGACACAGGGAGTGCAATGAGGGTTTGGGGATGGAAGTTAAAGGGAATATAATACTATTCGAAATATTCCAGATTGGAGGGTGGATTTGTGGAAGTCTGAATGGAATCTATTCCATGTGACTTTATACTCAGACTTAAGAACAATGGATGAAAATTCCCAGGAGACCAAATCCAACTCTTTGTTAGGAAGATCATTTTAACCTTAACAACTGTCTCTCCTACTAGAGGGCAGGTGACTTTGCCTTTGTTCTTTTTATTACCAGTGTCTTGCAGCATGCCTGATTAGTAGTCAGCTTTCAATGTTGGTCTACTGAATATTTACATGAATGGGTGTTCAAACAAATGGTATACTTTATGAGGTAGTGGGTTCCCATTACTGGAAGTTTTACTCACAGTCTTGACAGGCACTGTCTGGTATGCTGTGGAAGGATTCTTGGAGAGCCTGATATAAGAAAAGCCTGGCAGTGTGCAAAGTGCAGAGGCTCTGCTACCAAAGCCTGGTTGCCAAGTCAGAGTAGAGCTGCAAGTTGGACAGTGAGCTCTGGATTCCTGCTTAGAGGCCAGATGAGTCCCAGTGCTTAGGGTGGGGCTGAGGCTGCAGATCTGTACTAAGAGGTTCCAGCTGTCAGGGAACAGGCAGGCTATTTACATGAGTAAGTCTTAGACAACTTTGATATAAAAGATTTTAGCATTTTGATGAGATAAGATTACTTGAACACTTGGAAAAATAAAATTGCAGATTTTTTCATAAACTGTTAGTAATTACTAAAAGAAATCATTTCCAGAAATAGTATGTTCAAATCAGTGGTTCTCAAATATGACAGAATAACTCCCAATTCAGAGCATTAATTCTGATTTAGGAGTGGGATGAAATTATTTCTAAGTTAACTTTTCTCTTTTAAATGAAATTAATCAGCCCCATCTTCTACTGCCTCCACTAATAAAATATTATACAGTTTTGTATGTGGCTGATATATGGAAATATTTCTTATATTTATGAAAGTCAGTGAAATATTCAGTTTAAAATTAAAACTTAAGGTTTTTTTTACATTGTGGTAAATAACAGTCTGAATGTTTTCATTTTAATTATTTGATTGAATCATCTAGTAGCGTTCTTTTTTTCTCCTAGGAGGCTAGGGGTCCGTTTTAGTGTTTTTAAAGTAAGAGAAAAAGTTCTGTACACTCTAAATATCAATTCCCCTCTTTTTCTTATTAATAAGAACCCCAAATTTTAGCTGACTACCTTGCTGCCCAGCTCAAAACTGGTTTTTCCTCTCATTGATAGTGGCCTTATAAATAAATTTTGACCAATGAAAACTAAGTGTTATGGGCAACTTTCAGGAAATATCCTCAAAGGGGATAAGATTTCCATACTTATTCCCTCTAATTTATCCTGGGATGTGATCATGATGACTAGAGCACAGGCATCCATTTTGTGAAATGAGGCAGAACAGTAAAGATGGAAGCCTTATCAGGACTCTACAAAACAGCCCTGGGCTGCCTAAATCTGTTACTAAATGAGAATAAATGTTCATCTTGTTCATCATCTTTTGTTGGTGCTGCTATTGTTATCGCTGTTGTTATTGTTATATGTAGCTGAACCTAAGGCTGATATACCAGAAGATTTAACAGTTAAGGTCACACACACATGCATTCACTCACATACCCACTCACATTTGTGCAATGCTGTGGTAATTGTGTTGGATCTGCTTAGTAACCTTTAGAGTTGTGACAGTGACTAAAGTTTACAAATACCTTTGGCAATTTGAACTGCCACAAATTGACATGAATGACTGATGTATTTCTAGATCTTGCCTTCTGCAGAAGAGGAAAGCTGCACCCAAACCCCTCTCCAGACATAGTACTTTCTGGGTTGTTGAAATATGTATTTGGAAAATCAGTCATACATGGAAAAGAGAATTTAGAAAAATATAATGATAAGGTTTTCTAGTTAAATAAAATGCATTCTTGGCACTTTGAATTTTACAATAATATAAAAAGGTTTCTGGTAAATGTTATTCTGTTTTAAAACACTACAGTTCAGATTTTTAATTGAAACAGCGGTCCCCAGCCTTTTTGGCACCAGGGACCAGTTTCGTGGAAGGCCATTTCTCCACGGTGGGGGTGGGGATGTGGGGGGGGAGGTTCAGGTGGTAATACCAGCAATGGAGAGTGATGGGGAGCGGCAGATGAAGCTTCTCTTGCTCGCCTGCCACTCACCTCCTGCTGCGTGGCCCGTGGTCGGCGGCCCGGGGTTTGGGGATGCCTGCACTGAAATAATGTGGAGTAAGGTAGGGTGGATTGAATCCTAGCTTCTTGCTTCTGCCTTGTGGTCTGGTACCTGTTTATCCATAGGTTTGCTCTTCAACACAGACTTGACTGCAATTAATTAACTGAAATTTTGTTGAGTACCATCCATGGACCCTGGAGCTGAAGGCTCCCTCCTCACTTTTGGGTGCTAAGGGCATTGTGCTGATATTTTGATTTGAGGTCATGTTTATTCCTTTATTCATGCTGTTCACAATGTAGCTGCTAAATGTACACCTGTATTAAGAATTCCTGCTGTTAGCATAGGTATAGCAAATAGAGTCCAAATCATGCATAAATGCTCTACTGGGGAATTGGGCAAAGTCTGTGAAACTGTTTTTTGTTTTCTTAAGCTCTAGGAATGTTTTAAGAACATCTTTAGCAGCAGCATCTAAATTACATTTCTATTTAAGTCATGTTTTAAATAATAGTTCATCTGAGGGAAGAAAAATGTGTAAAGATTTTTGTGACTCTGAGAAAATCTATGAAAGAAAATAATTGAAAAAACACTTTACACGAAAAGTAATTCTAGCTAATTGTTCTTAAAGCCCATGTGTTAAAAATAACATCTGAAAGAGTTGTGTTGCAGAGATTTGCAATTCACTGTTGTGCAAAAGTTACTGTTAAATGTATTATTACCAGGTATACATAATACAAGGCTGTCCTTATAAACATTCATCTACACAAATGGACCATATCATAGAAAGAGAAAGTGGGTTTACCATTTTATTTCAGCTGATTCTTATCTGGGACTAGGGAAGATAGTTTGAAGAAACTGATTTGTTTTTTCATCACAAATAGTGAGGTCTTCTGTCATACAGACACACACACATACATACGTGTACATATACATTTGTTATTCACTCATTCTCACTCTTTTAACCTGTCAAGTATAATATGCCTACATAAATGTGCGTATATCATAAGTGTACAGCTTGATAGATTTTCAGAAACAGAAAATACCGAGGTAACTAGGACTTACATCAAGTAAAAAAAGATTACTTTCTAGCTGCTTACTCTTGTACCCTTCCAGTCACAAGCTCACCACAAGGGTAACCGGTATCCTGACTTCTAATAGTATAGATGAGTTTTGCCTTTTTTTGCACTGTTTTTCTTTTCATTTTTTAAAAATTAAGGAATAAAATATTTTCAGTGAAGCAAAAGAAATACAGAAATTTTAAGAGTTCAGCTCAATAAATGTTTAAACATATATATACTTGGGTAACCATAGATTTCTATCATGCCTGAAGGTTTTCTCCTGTTCCTTTCTAGTCAATACTCATCCCCTCTCCAGAGGCAACCACCACTCTTACTCTTAATTATTTATTCAGTGAGGCTTTTTAGTGTTAGCTGCTGTGCTGGTTTCTAGAAGTGAACAACCTAGTCCCTGCCTCCAAGAAATGTATTGTGGAAAATCTAGATCTATAAGCAGGAAGTGTTCATGCTGAGTGCTGAAGGCTATGATCAAGAAGGGAGCACTCTGGGAGCTCCTAGGAAGGGCAGCTAAATCCAGCACAAACATTGGGTAAGGCATCCCAGTGGGAGGGATGACTAAACCAAGAGCTAAAAGATGGGGAAAAATTAGCCAGGTACAGGAATTACAGGGGAACCACAAAGGTAACCACTTCTACTGAGCCCTGGAGCCCAGAAATTGAATGGGCTGGAGTTGATGACTGGATCTTAAAATGTTAGGTGGAGAGTGATAGAAAATGACTTGGAAAGACAGAAACCAGGCCACGTAAGAAATGTGGGCTTTGACCTGAGTTTGTGGCAGATATGATATGATCAAATTAGAACTTTAGAAAGTTCACTGACTGTGGTTTAGAGATTGAATTGAGAAGAACAGGATTCAACCTACATGATCCAATTTTGAATTGAGGAAAGGACACTGTCTCAGTATTCCAAGTGACACTAGAACCAGAAATAGGAATAATGAGAACTGCAGCTAACAGTATAGCTGACATTAACTAAACCAGGTGCTGCTAATTGCTTTCCTAACCTACCACCTGTAAGCTCTCAACACAGCAACATGAGGCTGATGTTACAAACTCCATTCTATTTATAGTAAAACTGAGGCACAGCATGGAGCAACATACCTAAAATTTCACTGTAAATGATGGAGCCAAGATTCAATCTTCAGAAAGCCTAACTCTCGGACTTGCCTCCTTAACTACTCTGAGTAGAACTCTCCTGTTAACTCCTTAGATTAATCATTAACTACTGTCTTCAGTTTACATGCATTGTGAGTTTGGAGGACTTTTCCGTATGGGAAGAAACCTATGAATTTTCCTCTTCTTTAACCTGTATTCTCATCTCCACCCTCACCCATATAAAATTTTCTCTACCGATCTAAGGTGTTATAATAATAAAACTGGCAACTTTCTGGTTTCTCCGTTGATGTTGTGCTGGATGACCTAAGCATATTGTTAAAGATTTTCCTTACAAAAAACAAACAGAAAAACCTCATTCTTATTCTGTGTTGTTCTAATTGCCATCTGAATTCAGCGCACACTCCTTCACACAGAACTCAAGGCCCTCTGACATCCTGAGGCAGTCTATGCTTACACTCCTTTTTCTTTCTCCAAATCCCCACATATCATAAGTCAAACTCCACTTGAAACTCTTGCTTTTCCTTGGGCTGCCCTGTTCTCTCATGCTTGTTTTTGTTCCTGTCTTGAATGCTTTCTGCCTCTGTGTTGAAACCCAAGGCACTGTTAAGGTCCCAGCTCCAGGAACCTCCCCAACCCCTCACACCTCTCCCTCAGACTCCATTTAGGCTCCTTCCTCTGCAAAACCATAGTACTTTCATAGTACTGTACTTTGTTTATACCTTTATAGCACTCAGTGAGAATTCTATTTGGTGTACTTTCAGGGAAATTAGGAAGGACTGCTTGCCTGCTAAAGTGATCTCACCATCTGGCTCCTATTGCTTGAAGTTTTACAATTAAAACCAGAGGTGAATGAAGCAACAGAGCTTCAGCTTCAGTGCCCTCTACTTGAACAGGCTCCTGTGAGTTCTGCGAGTTGTAGAATGTTCCAGGTAGAGAACGGAGGCAGATTGCTATTAGGAAGCATATGTAATCATATTTGTACATTTTCTAAAGAGATCTGAAAATATAGACATACATGAATCTCCACGTCTTCAATGTTTTGTTGGCATTTCTTTTCTCATTCTAAAGCAATGATCACTTTCATATCTGACTTTGTAATTTTGTATTCTTTTTCTCAGAGAACCCCCAAAATTATACAAACTTCATGTCTCACAAAATCTGGATCCATCCCTAATTATCACATTATTCCCCTCAAGTCTTTCAGAGTATTGCCTTGCCTGGATTCATCTTCCAGCATATTTCATTTTTACTGCTAGAGATATTTAGCCATCACTTAGATAAACATCAGGCCCAGTTAGAAATTAGTCCTGTTCCCAGCCAAAGCTTAAAAGCAGTAGCTCATTCTGTCTGCAAAAGTCAGCGATATTATGGATCCTTTTCTGATCTTGTATGGCAGTTAGGTTCCAGGAATTGTGTACCTTTCCCCTGTTTCTTGCCATCGCCTGGCCTATTCTAATAAGTCCCTTTCTTGTTTTCCTATGTCTGCGTCCTTGCCTTGAGTATCTTTCAGGCAATATAGTCTCAGAGCTGGAGAAAAGGACATACCACTTAGGGAAGCTTTGACTCAGGCCTCTAGGAAGACTAGACACTGGATTTGTTAAACACACACACAGTAACAGCGAAACCGCAACATCAATGGCAACAAGAAAGGCAGTATTACAAGAATAGGGAATAGCATCAGTGAAACCAGCAAAGAGGAAATAAAGGACAATAAGGGAGCTGACTTGCTAAGAGATGGGTAGAAGGGGAGGGTAGGAAATGGTTTGTCAGAAAGGGTACTAGGACACTGGAGGACCTTGATAGCTAAAAATGAGACTCACCATTTACCACGGCTTACCCTGATAATAGCAGAGAATATTTCTGATTTTTCTTCCTTAAGTTAACCCTTAGATACTGCTTTGAGATATTCAGAAGAATAATAAAAATATCAGCATCTATCTGTGGATAATGGAAGTATGTAGGATTCAAAGTATATTGATAGTGTTATGTATAAAATTATCAGTACATTTCTGTTGGCTAAGATTATAGATGGATGATTTTATTACTCCCTTTTTTCTCTCCCTCAGCCTTTTTTTTTTTTTTTTTTTTGCATTAAGCACTAAGTAATTTTTTAATTAGGGGAAAACAAAACTATTAATGTTAAAATATGTTTGGAGAAAAATATATAAAAATAAACACTCAAAAATGAACTCAAAGGACATATGCCAATTTATTTACAACGATTAGATGGTTGAAATTTGTGAGTTTTAAAAACATTATTTTTTTATTATTATTACTATTATTATTTTAAGTTGTTTCAGTGAATTGTTACAAGTTTTCATAACCTGGTATTTACTATTTTTGAATCAGGAAAAATAAGTAACATTATAGAAGGAAAATATGGGAAGAAATATTCTAAAATATTAAGGATGATTATCTTTAGGTGGTGACATATTAGAAGACTTCCTTCTTTTGACATTTTCTTTTCAACAATTTCGATAATAGAAACCATTAACAGTTAAATTTTGTCTAAAATAAGTCAACAAGTTAATATCTAAATATTGTATAATATAGTTTTGTGTGTAACTATTTCTAGAAATAGTTTCAGAAAGCTGTATTACATTGTTACTTACCATATCTTCTAAATAAATAACTAGCATATTTCCTCTTATAAATATATTTTTGACAATATCTGTTTTCAACATCTCATAAAATTGTTTTAAATGGTGGATGAATTCATTGCTTCATGCAGTAAGCATCAAGTTAAGAATTAAATAGTTATTCATTTCTTCTGCAATAGTATTTCAAGCTTCTTTCATTTTAATGCTGGCAATGTGGTAATAGATGAAAATATTTTCAAGACTGTTTTTATCAATAGTCACTCTAACACATGTGATTAAATAGAAAACCATAAAAATGATAGTTTTATTCTCTTCAAAATAGTTTTTCATCTGGGTGGCTGCTCTCGTAGAAATTTGTTTAAGACTCTAAGACTTGTATTAGGAGGCAGATGTGACTTAGACTTGCTTTAAATTCTTCTTAATATCGTACACAAAGAAAGGACAACTAGTCAAAGAACTAAAAAGTATACATAGTAATCCTAAAGGTACTATCACTTCAAAGTGAATTACAGCACTGTATGGAAAAAGGCTTGCATTGCTATTTAAGTTCTTCCATTCATTTCAACAGGCTTAAAATAAATGATGCACTTACCTCACCTGGCATTGAAATTCATGGTGATGAAAGGAAAGGGTGAACTTCAACGATGCAATGTGCAAGATTTAAAATTTGATGGAGGGATTTACTTCTCAAATTGTCATTGCCATTGATTGGATTTACTAATCAATGAGCAAGAATTGACTGAAATGAGAAGCTGTGCCTAAAACTGGTAAATCTATATTTCATATTTTACTTTTGCCTTTTGAAAGACAGGACAATTTATTTGATCAGTGGCTGAGATTACATTATATATGAGCCTGCTAAACTTATATTCTGGATCCTTACCTAAAGCTGTCTCAAAATCTCATCTAAATTTGCCTTGAACTCTAATTATTAATTTGGAAATGTTTTTTTCTAAGATAATATATTAGAGTTCTAGATTTTAATCATGCTTTGATTCTTCTGGCCTTACTAACTCATCTTTGTGGTTTCACATTTTTAGCCTTTGACATCACATCTGCTTTTGTTTGTTTATTTTTATTATTTAAGCAATGTTTTCAATCATTAGTATTACTATCTAGGTCATCAATCTTGATCATTGAAACTTTATATTATACAAAAATACCCAGGGCTTCCCTGGTTGCGCAGTGGTTGAGGGTCCGCCTGCCGATGCAGGGGACACGGGTTCGTGCCCCGGTCTGGAAGGATCCCACGTGCTGTGGAGCGGCTGGGCCCATGAGCCGTGGCCGCTGAGCCTGCGCGTCTGGAGCCTGTGCTCCGCTGTGGGAGGGGCCACAGCAGTGAGAGGCCCGTGTACCGCAAAAAAAAGAAAAAAAAAAGCCTGATCAGTTAGATGAAATTAATCAAAGCTATAGTATGGATTATACATGTTTAGTGATAAGTTGGCAATTTTTTTACGCTTTCCCAATAATTATTTTAAGCTAATTCATTTCCTTTTAGAAAATACATACGTAACTGCTAATCTTAATTATTTTGAGGTTGTGTTGACCACAGCTTATGGCAGTCATGATAGCAAAAAACATTCTTTAAAAACATTTTTTTTTTTACGGAGGTTTTTTTTGGGTGATGAAAAGGTTTTGGAAATAGTGATGATGTTTGCACAATGTTGTGAGTTCAATTAATGCCACTGATTTGGACACTTAAAAATAGTTAAAATGGTGATATTTTATGTCCTACATATTTTATTACAGTAAAAAAATTAAAAAGAAACATAAGAAAAAATTAAATTGTATGTTTTATAATCAAAGGTAACATTTTTTGAATTGATAGGTTTGGGACAGTGCAGATGATTGAGGTTTGTCATTGGAAATTTTAGAAAAGAAATAATTCATAAGGTGCTCTCATAAGGAATGTTGTACTCAGTTCAACATGGCTAAATATGAACTTGATTTTCAGAGTCCACTGAGTGAAATCTGTGGCATTTTGAATTGTAATGTTTTGAAATTGTACATGTGATTTAGTCAGCAAGGGGTTTAGGAGTGTCGCTCTCCAGTGTGGAGTGGAGTTCCAGGTGGCTGGCAACTTGGTCCTTTTATTGCTGTTCGCTGCCTGCTTCCCGCAGCCCCTCCCTCCAAGCCCCCAGCAACTCTCCACCGCTGAGTGGAGAGTTAGAGGTATGTGGGGAACCCAGGAGGGTGACTCTCACATCCTCTTAAAATTCTGTCTCTCTGTTTGGACTAGTCATCCCAGTCCTTAAAACCATCCCTGAGAAATGGGAAGGAAAGGCTCAGGATGAGAGAAGTGGGATATTTCAAAATTTTGCCAAAAACAGCAAAGTCGGAAAATCCTTGGCAAAACAGAAGAACTGGCTACTTTAACACGTTCCTCATTCCTGGGATCCCCTGTTAACTGAAGTGCTACTGTCCCCAAAGGTTCTGTTTTTGCAGATGGAAAAGCAGTTGGAGCAGCACCCTCTCTCCAACTCAAACATTCTTTTCTAGGCCCTCTGTGAGCAGCCTGCTCCAGTGAGCTCAGCGTTCAGCTATCAAATCCCAGAAGGCCCATTAGCCCTTAACCAAACGACAGCCAGTAAAGTTCCTTGGAGTGAAGAATTAGGGTAAGCTGTTAACCTTCCCCATGCAAAGGACAACAAAGAAATTCTCGTAAGAGGTAAAAAGACAGACACTCAACTTACTCTTCTGCTATTAAATTCTCATCCTCTGCTCATGGCAGAAAGTGTGTGCTTTTCACAACTGTTTTCCTTGGGCAGTTGGCATAGGAGGCTACCTGCAGCAGCAGCCTCTTTCCTTCTCTGCCATTTGTTTTTCCATTCCTGCTTGCTGCCTGCTCCACTCAAGCACCTTATATAAGGTGATACCACTTAAGCTGAAGTGCTAAAATCTGCCTGCCCTAAATGGGATATGGAAATGTGGGAATATTAGCCCTTAAACAGTAGGCTAAAATTTCTTTCATCCGTCTATCCCTAAAGCAAATGGGGTTTTAAAGCCAAAATCACAGGTTGCCTTTTGCTTTGTAAATCAGCAGTTGGATGTGTAATTGGGATTTTTTTTTAAATGTCAAAATGACTCTTGGGTGTTGATCTGGCAAGTGGAAGTAACATAGAAAGGCTGTATAAGTAGTTTTAGAATGGCATTTAAAATCTCATAATCTAACTTTAACAATTGATTTTGCTCCAAATCTCCATATTGGTGTTATTCATCTTTTGGCTGAGGATCTGGAAATGGAGCTTTCTTCCCAGTGAAACTCGCACTAAGCCTAATATTGGACTTTTCGTGTTCATAGTTTGGATAAGTAAATTTTATACATCTAATTTGCAGACCAGCTTATAGAAAAATGAGATGAAAAGACCATTTCATGTATTCCCTTGGAAAGGTGGAACATTTTCTTCCAGTATGTTTTCCAACTTACTTTTGGAATTTATGGAGGTTAAGAAAAGTACCATTCCATTATCTAATAGTTCTAGCTAATAGGCAGTTTTCTTAAATACCTAGCCTAAATTTTCCATTGCTCATCTGACTTTAAATCTTCATAATTTTCCAACCTAATGGATTTTATAACTTAATGTTTGCTAAATCTTTAGTTAATAGCTAGCTATTCTCAAGATTGTGATTTTTTAAATGCATATTAAGTGATTTTGCTCCCTTAGAAATTCTATAAACTACTGATTGAATGTGTGAAACATTTATGCCCTATATCTAAAAGAGTAAAAACTTCATCCACAAACTGTTGCTTTGGATAGCAAGACATGAGTTCATTTCTTCTGCCTAGCTAAGAGAATTATTTTGCTTAGCTTGATGCTGTCAGAGTATCTTTAAGAAAGAATAAAATGTGAATTGATCATGCTTGTGGGTGATTTTCTGAGGTTGAGTCAAGAATGGTATATATGGAAGGACACAACAGAACTGGAGAGCAGTAATTTCTTTCAATCGCTAGTAACCTGTTCAGTGTTCAGTCATTGACCTACCAGTAAAAGGCTGCATCTTTTCATCACTATTTCCCTGTGATATTTGGATCTTTTTTTTTTTTTTTTTTTTTTTTTTTGCTGTACACGGGCCTCTCACTGTTGTGGCCTCTCCCGTTGCGGAACACAGGCTCCAGACGCGCAGGCTCAGCGGCCATGGCTCACGGGCCCAGCCACTCCGCGGCATGTGGGATCTTCCCAGACTGGGGCACGAACCCGTGTCCCCTGCATCGGCAGGCGGACTCTCAACCACTGTGCCACCAGGGAAGCCCTTGGATCTTTTGGTCTACTCACATTTCAACTTTTATATTAGGTATTGAAAAGCCATTCCTCCCTAGACTTGTCAGTTCAGGTGCTATATGGATAAAAACTGTTGCAAATATTTTCTGCATGTTCTTCCTTATAATTAAGTCCACTATTTGGTAATAATAGCTAAAATATATTGAATACTTCCTTTGTACCAAGAATTATTTGAAGTGCTTAATCTGAATTAATTTACATAGTCTTGACAGAAATCTTGTCAGGTATGTTTATTATTCCCATTTCACAGGTGGAGGAAGTGAGGTACTGATTAATTTATTTGCCCAAGTTTTCACCACAGCAACGAGACAAAACCAGGATTAGTTTCCACATATTCAGTTCTCCAGAGCCCATGCTTTTAACCACAACTCTACCACTGTCAAAATGTGAATATTTATACTATTAAAGAATACTTCACAATAGCACTTACGGAGTATTCTTGCCAAAAATATTAAGCATGAATTTGATTAATCCTCTAGATCCAATTTCCAATTTATGCGAAATACAGAGTGTAGAAAAAAGTGTTAAGGAAACACAGAGATGCTGTCAGCAAAATCCAGGCTGTGGGAAACTGGATAGTACAAGGGATCTAGTTTCTTTAACAAATAAGTTGCAAGGAAGAGAGAGAGAATGTGCATGCAAGAGGAGTGGAAACCTATAAATTTAAGAAGACTTAAAAGATGCACTCCCATGTTCATTGAAGCATTGTTCACAATAGCCAAGAGGTAGAAACTACCTAAATGTCTATCATTTGATGAACAGATAAATAAAATGCAGTATATACATACAATGGAATATTATTTGGCCTTAAAAATATGACAGGAAATTCTGCTATTTGCAACAACGTAGATGAACCTGGAGAACATTATGCTCAGTGAAATAAGCCAGACACAGAAGGAAAAATACAACATGATACTACTTATATGAGGAATCTAAAGTAGTCAAACTCATATAAACAGAGAATAGATTGGTTGTTGCCAGGGGCTAGGAGCAGGGGGAAACAGGAAGGTAAAAGGGTACAAAGTTTCAGTTATACAAAATGAATAAATCCAAGAGATCTGCTGTACAGCATAGAGCCTATAGTTAACAGTACTGTTTTGTATTAAAACAGTGTTGTACTAAAAATCTGCTAAAATCTGCTAAGAGATCTTAAGTGTTATCACACACACACAAATAAATAAATATAAATAAATAAGGCAGGAGGAAACTTTTGGTGGTGATGGATGTATTTGTGACATCGATTGTAGTGATGGTTTCACTGATATATACTTATCTCCAAACTCATCAAGTTGAATACATTAAATATTTACAGCTTTTTGTAAGTCAATCATACCTCAACAAAGTGGTTTAAAAAAAAAGTAGGAGGTTTATTAGCAAAGTTAAGCCACCAGTAGAAATTAGCATTAATATACTTTAAAAAAAGGAGAGACTTATTAAACATGTATCAACCAGTAACAATGTGTGGATTTCATTTGGATCCTTATACAAGAAAAACAATTTTTTAAAATTATATGATGTACAGGATTTCCTTCAAAATAATATTGGATGGGACAAGTGGATGAGGGTATAGAAAATGTCAGACTGGCCATGGATTGAAAATAATTGACAATATGTGATAGAGATATGCAGGTTTATTCTATTTTTTATTTCTGCGTATATTGAAATTTTAAAAAAAATTAACAGCAAAAAAGTAAAAGAATAATTAGTAGCAATTTCTTCAATCTTTTGAAAAAACTGTATGATTTATAACAACATATGAAATTAGTTACTACATAGAAGTAAGCCAAAAGGTTTCAAATGCTTATGGTTTTATATTGGTATAATGAGCTGCCAATTCACATACTTGAATTAGCTTATGTTTTCTTTCACAAAGAACCCTGCAAAGCAACATTGTGACTTTAAGGGTAAGACTATAGCACAAAAATTTATTGTCAAAAGGAACTGACAACAAATAAAAAGATTGCATAAATCCTTCAGAGCAGAGAGAGCAGAGTATGATCAGATTTACAGAAAGTGGTACTCATTTACCAAAAGTGATTAAATTATACTCAGGATGCACCCTGAAGTACCCACTTCAGTAGACAGACCGGAATATATTTAGAAAATATAGAACCCTGCACTATCTCTCTGCTTTATCTTTCACAAACCACTCTTGTGGTTTCATAACATGGAAAATACTTATCTGTGTTTTCACTGATGCTTAGGACATGAAACTTGTTGCAGAGAAGCACCATATTTTTCTTTTAAAATTGATTAGATTTAGTTCAACAAAAGGCACCATGTGCATTGTGAATTTTTTCCTATAGACATAAGGAAGATAAACTTCCCAAGAAAGGGAATCCCTGACTTAAAAAAAAAAGTGGTAAAATCATAAAACCTAGAAAATGCCACGGATGGGAATAGCATCAGGCACAACACGAGTGCTAACTTCTGTTGGTATTTCATGACTGATTTCCTTCAAGCAAGCATAACTATATGCTTTGGGAAAACCATGCCCTAGTGGTTATTAGGTGTATTTTCCTTCAGAAATAACTGCTCTTAAAATTAACTATTCAAAGTAAGAACTCCAAAATATATAATTTGTCAAAAGTTATATTTTGGCCTTTAGATAGCCAGAGGAAATCATTATGAATTTATGGGTTTAGAATCATAAATGTGTAGCATCTGCAGTACACTGTGCTTGTGAGAACTACTTCATCTGCTAGAGTTACATTATTGCATTTGAGTAAGTTAAGCAGAGTACTTCTAAAGCTAGTTTTCCTTTAGTTTCACTTCACCATGAGTCATCAATGCTTGTAACAGAGGGGAGAGAGGTGGGAAACTCCTGATCCCCCTGTTGATCTCTGTTCTTTGCAATAGAAATTACAAGTTTGCATTTTCATTCAACAGCCTGCAGGGGAGAGGAATCAGATTGTGACTAAAGCATGTACCTGATAGAATGTCGGTTGCATTGCATGGCACAGCCTTGCTGCTGCCAATAATCATGGGATGACTTGCAAGGTTATACCATTGTATTATTTCACAGCCAGTTATTTCTATAGGTTTTATGCATTAACACATAATATGCTGGTTTTTTAGATAACATGACAAGATTTAGTGAAATCCTTTTTCAGTAAAATACTGAAGACCCCTAGTTGTCTATAATATTTTTAATTAAAGATTATACTTAGTTTTTAGATATTCGTGAATAGGCAGAAACAGAAGTCTTTACCAAAAGATAACTGAATTTGTAGGAAATTCAGTGTTGCTAATTGTATTTGATGTATAAAGGATTTTCTAGTATGCTTTTTATTTTTTTATTTTATTTTTTTAATAGATCTTTATTGGTGTATAATTGCTTCACAATACTATGTTAGTTTCTGTTGCACAACAAAGCGAATCAACAATATGCATACACATGTCTCCATATCCCCTCCCTCTTGAGCCTCCCTCCCACCCTCCCTATCCCACCTCTCTAGGTCATCGCAAAGCACCAAGCCAATCTCCCTGTGCCATGCTGCTGCTTCCTACCAGCCAACTATTTTACATTCGGTAGTGTATATATGTCGATGCTACTCTCACTTCACCACAGCTTCACCCTCCCACCCCATGTCCTCAAGTCAGTTTTCTATGTTTACCTCTTTATTCCTGCCCTGCAACTATGTTCATCAGTACCTATTTTTTTTTAAGATTCCATATATATGCGTTAGCGTACAGTATTTGTTTTTTTCTTTCTGACTTACTTTATTCTGTATGACAGACTCTAGGTCCATCCACCTCACTACAGATAACTCAATTTCATTACTTTTTATGGCTAATATTACATTGTGTATATGTGCCACATCTTCTTTATCCTTTCATCCGTCAATGGACATTTAGGTTGGTTCCATGTCCTGGCTATTGTAAATAGTGCTGCAGTGAACATTGTGGTACACGTCTCTTTTTGAGTTACGGTTTTCTCAGGGTATATGCCCAGTACTGGGATTGCTGGGTCATATGGTAGTTCCGTTTTTACTTTTTTAAGGCCTCCATACTGTTTTCCATAGTGGTTGTATCAATTTACATTCCCACCAACAGTGCAGGAGGGTTCCCTTTTCACCACACCCTTTCCAGCATTTGCTGTTTCTAGATTTTTTCATAATGGCCATTCTGACTGGTGTGAGGTGATATCACATTGTAGTTTTGATTTGCATTTCTCTAATAATTAGTGCTGTTGAGCATCTTTTCATGTGCCTCTTGGCCATCTGTATGTCTTCCTTGGTGAAATGTCTATGTAGGTCTTCCAGGCATTTTTTAACTGGATTGTTTGTTTTTTTGATATTGAGCTCCATGAGCTATTTGTATATTTTGGAGATTAATCCTTTGTCTGTTGTTTCATTTGCAAATATCTTCTCCCATTCTGAGGGTTGTCGTTTTTGTCTTGTTTATGGTTTCCTTTGCTGTACAAAAGCTTTTAAGTTTAATTAAGTCCCATTTGTTTATTTTTGTTTTTATTTCCGTTACTATAGGAGGTGGGTCAAAAAAGATCTTGCTGTGGTTTATGTCAAAGAGTGTTTTTCCTATGTTTTCCTCTAAGAGTTTGATAGTGTCTAGTCTTACATTTAAGTCTTTAATCCATTTGGAGTTCATTTTTGTATGTGGTGTTAGGTAGTGTTCTAATTTCATTCTTTTACATGTAGCTGTCCAGTTTTCCCAACACCACGTATTGAAGAGGCTGTCTTTTCTCTGTTGTATGTTCTTGCTTCCTTTGTTGTAAATTAGGTGCCCCTATGTACATGGGTTTATCTCTGGGCATTCTATCTTGTACCATTGATCTATATTTCTGTTTTTGTGCCAGTACCATACTGTCTTGATTACTGTAGCTTTGTGGTATAGTTTGAAGTCAGGAAGCCTGATTCCTCCTGCTCTGTTTTTCTTTCTCAAGATTGCTTTGGCTATCTGGGGTCTTTTGTGTTTCCATATGAATTGTAAAACTTTTTGTTCTAAATCTAAAGAATGCCATTGGTAGTTTGATAGGGATTGCGGTGAATCTGTAGATTGCTTTGGGTAGTATAGTCATTTTCACAATATTGATTCTTCCAATCCAAGAACGTGGTATATTTCTCCATCTGTTTATGTCATCTTTGATTTCTTTCATCAGTGTTTTATAGTTTTCTGAGTACAAGTCTTTCGCCTCCTTAGGCAGGTTTATTCCTAGGTATTTTTTTGTTTTTGTTGCAATGGTAAATGGGAGTGTTTCCTTAATTTCTCTTTCAGATTCTTCATCATTAGTGTATAGGAATGCCAGAGGTTTCTGTGCATTAATTTTGTATCCTGAAACCTTATCAAATTCATTTCTAGTAGTTTTCTGGTGGCATCCTTAGGATTTTCTATGTATAGTATCATGTCATCTGCAAACAGTGACAGTTTTACTTCTTCTTTTCCAATTTGTATTCCTTTTATTTCTTTTTCTTCTCTGATTGTTGTGGCTAGGACTTCCAAAACTATGTTGAATAAGAGTGGTGAGAGTGGACATCCTTGTCTTGTTCCTGATCTTAGAGGAAATGCTTTCAGTTTTTCACCATTGAGTATGATGTTTGCTGTGGATTTGTCATATATGGCCTTTATTATGTTGAGGTAGGTTCCCTCTATGCCCGTTTTCTGGAGAGTTTTTATTGTGAATGGGTGTGAATTTTGTCAAAAGCTTTTTCTGCCTCTATTGAGATGATCATATGGTTTTTATTCCTTAATTTCTTAATGTAGTGTATCACATTGATTGATTTGCATATATTGAAGAATCCTTGCATCCCTGGGATAAATCCCACTTGCTCATGGTGTATGATCCTTTTGATGTGCTGATGGATTCTGTTTGCTAGTATTTTGTTGAGGATTTTTGCATCTATGTTCATCAGTGATATTGGTCTATAATATTCTATTTTTATGATATCTTTTTCTGATTTTGGTATCAGGGTGATGGTGGCTTTGTAGAATTAATTTGGGACGTTTCTCCCTCTGCAATTTTTTGGGAGAGTTTGAGAAGGATCAGTGTTAGCTCTTCTCTAAATGTTTGATAGAATTCGCCTGTGAAGCCATCTGGTCCTGGGCTTCTGTTTGGTGGAAGATTTTTAATTATGGTTTCAATTTCATTACTTGTGATAGGTCTGTTTATATTTTCTAATTCTTCCTGGTTCAGTCTTGGAAAATTTTACCTTTCCAAGAATTTCTTCATTTCTTCGTGGTTGTCCATTTTATTGGCATTTAGTTGTTTGTGCTAGTCTCTTATAATCCTTTGTACTTCTGCAGTGTCCATTGTGATTTCTCCTCTTTCATTTCTAATTTTATTGATTTGAATCCTCTCCCCTTTTTTCTTGATGAGTCTGGCTAAAGGTTTATCAATTTTGTTTATCTCCTCAAAGAACCATCTTTTAGTTTTATTGATCTTTGCTATTGTTTTCTTCATTTCTATTTCATTTATTTCTGCTCTGATTGTTATGAATTCTTTCCTTCTACTGACTTTGGGTTTTCTTTGATTTTCTTTCTCTGGTTGTTTTAAGTGTAGGGTTAGATTGTTTATTTGAGATTTTTCTTGTTTCTTGAGGTGAGATTGTATTGCTATAAACTTCCCTCTTAGAACTGCTTTCACTGCGTCCCATAGGTTTTGGGTCATCATGTTTTCGTTGTCATTTGTTTCGAGGTATTTTTTTTATTTCTTCTTTGATCTCTTCAGTGATTTCTTGGTTATTTAGTAGCACACTGTTTAGCCTCCATGTATTTGTGTTTTCTGTAGATTTTTTCCTGTAATTAATTTCTATCTAATCTCATAGCGTTGTGGTCAGAAACAATGCTTGATTTGATTTCAATTTTGTTAAATTTTCCGAGGCTTGATTTGTGACTCAAGATGTCATCTACACTGGAGAATGTTCCACGTGCACTTGAGAAGAAAGTGTATTCTGCCACTTTGGGTGGAATGTTCTATAAATATCAATAGATCTATCTGTTATTGTGTCATTTAAAGTTCGTGCTTCCTTATTTATTTTCTGTTTGGATGATCTGCCCATTGGTGTAAGTGGGGTGTTAATGTCCCCTACTATTATTGTGTTACTGTCGATTTCTCCTTTCATGGTTGTTAGCATTTGCCTTATGTATTGAGGTTCTCCTATGTTGGGTGCATAAGCATTTATAATTATTATGTTTTCTTCTTGGATTGATCCCTTAATCATTGTGTACTGTCCCTCCTTATCTCTTTTGATTTCCATTTGCATGGAATATCTTTTTCCATCCCTTCACTTGCAGTCTGTATGTGTCCCTAGGTCTGAATTGGGTCTTTTGTAGACCTAATATATACGGGTCTTGTTTTTTTATCCATTCAGCCAGTCTGTGTCTTTTGTTTGGGGCATTTAATCCATTTACATTCAAGGTCATTATTGATATGTATGCCCCTGTTACCATTTTCTTAGTTGTTTTGGGTTTGTTTTTGTGGGTCTTTTTCTTCTCTTGTGTTTCCTGCCTAGAGAAGTTGCTTTAGCATTTGTTGTAAAGCTGGTTTGTTGGTGCTGAATTCTCTTAGCTTTTGCTTGTCTGAAAAGCTTTTGACTTCTCCATCGAATCTGAATGAGATCCTTACTGGGTAGAGTAATCTTGGTTGTAGGTTTTTCTCTTTCATCACTTTAAGTAAATCCTGCCACTCCCTTCTTGCCTGCAGAGCTTCCACTGAAAAATCAGCTGATAACCTTATGGGGATTCCTTTGTATGTTATTTTTTGTTTTTCCCTTGCTGCTTTTAATATTTTTTCTTTAAATTTAATTTTTGTTATTTTGATTAATATGCTTTTTGGTGTGTTTTTCCTAGGGTTTATCCTGTTTGGGACTGTCTGTACTTCCTGGACTTGCATGAATATTTCCTTTCCCACGTTAGGGAAGTTTTCAGCTATAATCTCTACAAATATTTTCTCAGAACCTTTCTTTTTCTCTTCTTCTTCTGGGACCCCTATAATTCAAATGTTGGTGCATTTAGCGTTGTCCCAGAGGTCTCTGAGATTGTCTTCAATTCTTTTCATTCTTTTTTCTTTATTCTGCTCCTCAGCAGTTATTACCACCATTTTGTCTTCCAGCTCACTTATTCGTTCTTCTGCCTCAGTTATTCTGTTATTGATTCCTTCTAGTGTATTTTTCATTTCAGTTACTGTGTTTTTCATCTCTGTTTGTTTGTTATTTAGTTCTTCTAGATCTTTGTTAAACATTTCTTGTATTTTCACAATCCATGCCTCCATTCTATTTCTGAGATTCTGGATCACCTTTACTATCATTACTCTGAATTCTTTTTCAGGTAGGTTGCCTATTTCCTCTTCATTTATTTGGTCTTGTAGGTTTTTACCTTGCTCCTTCATCTGTGACATATTTTTTTGCCATCTCATTTTTTTTTTTTTAATGAGTGGATTGTGTTCCTGGCTTACTGGTTGTTTGGCCTGAGGCTTCCAACACTGGGGTTTGTAGGCTATTGGGTAGAGCTGGGTCTTGGTGCTGAGATGAGGAACTCCATGGGACCTCATTCCAATGAATATTCCCTGGGATCTGAGGTTCTCTGTTAGTCCAGTGGTCCAGACTTGGAGCTCCCACTGCAGGAGCTTCAGCCCAACCCTAGGCTTGAACCAACATTCCACAAGCCACCTGGGGTGGCCAAAAAAACCCCTAAAAAATGAAAAAAACAAGCAATAACAAATTAAAAAATAAAATTAGACTAGGAAACTAACAGATATATTAGGAAGAATATAAAAATAAAAATAAAGATGAATCAACAACTGTAAGGTACATCAGTACCACAGTAGTAAAAAGGAGGAGGAGGAAAATGAAAAAAAAAGAGGGGGGGAGCCTTGGCTGTGGAGGGTGGGGCCTAAGCAAGGGCAAGGTTTGGGTAGTGGGCAGGGCCAATGCTCAGGACCCACAGGCTGTAAAAGGCCCAGGGGGCTGTGGGGGGTGGGGCTTAGGCTCAAGGAACAAGAGGGGCCCAGGCATGCCCCCCACCGCCGGTCTCAGAGGGCAGGGGACCTCACCTGGGAGCCCATCAGGCTTCCTGGGCTCGAGTGGGCGGGGCAAACACCCTCCTCTCCTCTCCTGCTCCTCTGGTCTGGGAGAACCCCTCCCACCTGCCTCTCCTGATTTCCCCAGCCTCCCTCCTATTCCCCCAAAGACCCACATGGCCTCGAGGAGGCCTTAGAGGACAGGGGACTGGCCTGGGAGCTCAGCAGGCTTCCAGTGCCCGAGTGGGCGGGGCAATCACCCTCTGTTCCTCTCCCACTCTTCCCAGAGAGTCCCTCCCGCCTGCCTCTCCTGATCTCCCCAGCCTCAGGTGTGCCAATCCTGTCTGGCCTCCACTTCTCTTCCCACCTCAGTCCCCCTATAACCTATCGGTTCACTTTGGGGTTCCTCCCGTCTCCTCAGGCATCAGAGTTCCCCCCACCAGTGGCCGGCAGGTGCCCTAGCTGTGGGGAGACATTAACTCTGTGTCTTCCTACACTGCCCTCTTGACTCCCACCTAGTATGCTTTTTAAAGCAAATAAATTTATTTACAGTGTTCTGGGCACTGCTTTATGTGGTCTATTCAGCTTAAAGAGATAAGGTAAATTATTATGAACTTTTGTTATTTGCTTTGGACACAATGACACTTTTTTACTAATTATGACTCTTTTTTCCTTGAGCATAGGATGGCTTAAAGTTAAAGATAATTATTAATTAATTTATATTATGGCAATTATGATTCCCAATAAGATCATCTTCCATTATCTGTACATAATATCTGTGAATGAACAGTTAGAAGTTACATTATGGAATCAAAATGTGTATGATGAATTCATATATCCCTCGGTGTCACCCATATAATTGCAAAAATGAGAGAGTGAAACAATTGGGTGAAGATTTCTTTCTTACCTTAAAATAGTTTCAAAATGAGAATATATTATGCACTTACTAAGTGATGAGAGATGGTATCATTGCCTATATCATGTTATGCAACGTCCTAATTTTATGTCTCTGTCATAAATCCTAAAAGCTGGAAAAAGCAGTAATTTGTCACTTTTTAGTTTTTCTCAATTTATAAGTTCCCTTGAAGTGCTGATCCCATGTGAAATGTTTCTGCACATACCAAACAAATATTTTGCTTCACAATCAACATTTGCTTATCCCAGAGTGACCATATTTCCTTCCTGTTTTATAACTTTGCTAGCTGTGTAACTATTATTAGCACCCATTTTCACTCTAAAATACCCTGGGTTAGAAAATAAATTGTATGGTCAGTCCAGTTCATACCTGTTTGCATAACTAGTTCAAAAATTCTAGTTGATTTTAGAATTCTACCCTGTATGAAATGAATCTTATGCAATTATAATCTGAGTTGTGATCTGTGGTGGAGTTTAGTACACATACCCACAAAATGTGGTACCTTGGCATATTGAGTATTTTAAACTGAAAGAGTTTGAGAAAACAGAAGAAGCAGGAAGGTCATTTTGACCTTTCTCCTACTCTTCTCCCCTGAAACATTTTAGAAAACCGTTGTATGAGAGGTGTCCTTCCTATTCCAGGAGAAATGGAGTATCCTTATGTCCAAAGAAAAAAAAACGCTGAGAAAAATCCTAACAAACAGGCCTTCCTAAGTTTCCTTCAGTTTAGTACACTTGCCTCATACTCCTTGACCTATCATATTTCTCCATGAGTGTCCACTCTTCATCAAATGTAGCATAAAAATACTCAGGTAAGTTTCTTGGGTCCCCATGTTCTTATGAAGGTTCCCATGTCACATAAAACTTACATTAAATACTTTTGTATGCTTTTCTTCTGTCAACTTGCCCTTGTCAGTTTAATTTTTGGACCCATCCAGGGGCTCTAAGAATGTTAAGGGGAACTTTTTCCTCCTTTAAATTTGTGCTTTTTCTATCAATAAAATAAAGAATAAAATAAAAAATGCTGAAAACTTAAAGGGCTTTAAATTACGATTTTTTATCAGACTAGAAAATATGAATCAGAACTTATTACATTAAACATTTGTATTTTATTAATTTTGGTGAAAAAGTAGAGTTTAATGAGTTGTAAAAAATACATTTGAGCAATAATACATTGATACATAAGCACATGGATAGGAATCACTCACAAATGAAAGTACGTTAGCCTGACAAATATTCCAGCAAATATTTGCTCTGAAGCAGACTGTTCAGCAATGTCATTGATACAGAATGTTAAAAGTAGAGAGAAATTAAAATATAACAATGTATTTATTATGTAAATTCTATTGTAAAGTTAACATTATGCATATATATTTTTTAAATGGGTCAAGTACAACACCTTAATTGATCAGTGGGGAAATCAGCTTATGACATTTGGATTCACCCATGACCTCATGTAGATGTGCATTTTTTTAAGGACATTGGATGGGCATCTATTATGTCCAGGGAAATGGAAAACCCTGAACTGACACTTTAAAAGATAAAGAACCTTGTAGGCACCTCTAAAGTGTGTTTTCGTAAACCATGCAGATTGATGCAGTAGTACCCCAAATGTAACTTTCAGAATGAAATGTGGGTAATAATTAAGTAAAATGTTACTTTGAAATTTGTATTCCCAAATGGTTCATTGCTTTCATATTCTAAATTCCAGTGCCCTTGTAGGTCCAATTAAGATGCTTAATTGAAAAATTCCAAGTAAGCAGACTGCCCTGGCACCCAGAGAGGATTATGTCTAGTAATGATATTTCTGAATTGGACAGAAAGAATACTCACAAATGTCAGCAGAGGAACATATATTTGATAATGGAACATTTATTCTCCAAGTGTAAAGAAAATCAAGCCTGAGAATCAGGGGTGCTATGGTAACGTACAATTTTCTTTTTTTCAGGTCTAATTTTAAACTATCCGTGCCTTCATTCTTTCCCTCACGATCCCTTAATTCTTAAGTAAAGGATAAAAATACAACTAGTGGTAGCAACTTTTAATTTATTAACACAATTTCCTAGTTGCTATCTGTAACTTTTTTTGAAATGCAGGGTGAGGCAAGCCATTCTGTGACTGCCAGGTACTCCTTCCAATGTAGAACTAGTAGAATAACCAAGGCTATATTTAACTAAGGGCACTAGAGAGAAAATTGCTTATATACATTTGATTTTAATATGCACATTAGCAGCCAATTATGCCTTATGTTGAAACAAAGCATTTTTATGATGCACTTCAATTCTTTTACATAAGGGCTTTTGTTTATTGTTTTACTTGTCTTATGTTGCATGTTTTCTGTACTGTGGATGAATATCACACAAAACATTGCAGAAAGTGAATTACTAGTGTGGCACTTACATTTCTCTGATATATTGTATGGAAATAATTGTGTTGTATCTTTAACATTTCTCTATTATCAATTATATTTATATCTTATTTGTGAGTCATCCCAAAAATAGGAAGAAGAAAAAATAATAATAGAGTATCATTAACCTTGATTTAAAAAGTTTAGAACTCTATCCATGATATTTAATAAGAAAAAGATGAATAGAATATACGGTCCAAAGCTATTTCAGTAATATTTTTTAGATATAATTGACTGTGGTCTTTGTCAAACTATATGTTGAGAAACACAACATTCGTGTTTCCTTACAACGAAAGGAAAGATAAAATTGAATATAGAAGTTTTCTTTGTATTCTATCTAAAGATGATTTCATTTTAGTATTTGTTTTTGTGAATTGCAAATAATTGTGAATAATTATTTCCCTGCTCCCACTGCCTTGCTGTCTTTGTTAAAGCTCTCCCCTTCTCTGTTTGAAGGTCATTCTTTTCTTCATCCATTGGCATTCTAGCCCAGTACTCAGACAAACCAACTTCTCTGATTTCCATACATTAATTTTCTCTGGGAGTGGCAACAGTAGTGCTGACACTCTTCTCACTGACCCAGCAAATACTGGTAGTCCTTAGTCCCTATCCAGAAATAGTCTCTGCCACATAACCTGAAAATAAAATTAGTGCCCTAACTCATGGGACAAAAGACAACACTAGAAGTGTATTTATACTGTTACAGGGCTGCCTGGTGGTCAAATCTTCCTGATTATTGCAGATTCCGGATTCATTTGTCTTCTGATTTAACACATTTCAACATCATATATCTGGGTTAAACAAATACTGCTCAAGTTCAAGTATTCTGTATTTGTCAAGAAGTTCAAATAAATTGAAATTAAATTGCTCCTTATTCTATGTACCTCTAGAGGTACAAAAGCTAGAAAAACAATTATGCTTTTGAAGCCAGTTTATACAGGTCTTTTTTGCTTAATTATATGAGGAATTGAAATGTGGTCTTTTCTTTCTAGAGGTGATATTTTGTGTCTCTTTAAAATATACAACCAAGAGAAAATTGCTAAGAATGTAGCTTTACCACAGTTCAAACACTTCCTTCTGGACAAGCCACTTTATTTGACATAGGTCTTTATCTTCTGTATACTCTGAGAGAACTGGAACTAGATGTAGTTTTGCTTCCAACAGGCGTCATGACAGAAATTTTCAAAACTAATGTGTTCTTTGTTGTATATACAACTTTCAAAATTTGTTTCGGTCTCTGTGTCTGCCCATCTTGTTGAAAGTTGTACCCCTAAAGGAAAACTTTCCTTCAACCTCTTGACTTCTAAATTATTGGTTAGTTAATGACTGCCGTGAGGTGTTACCAAGACTCCTGAGAACACACTTGGTGAAATAGAATATAGAAAATTATGAAAAAAAATAGAATGCTAAGAGCATGGTGCATACCAGATAAGAATGTTTCTTCCCAAAGGGGTTGCTATAGTTTGTGGTTTAGGTGATTTTGGTCCTGGAACATATGATCGAATATAAATAGGATGCCTCTATTTTCACTGAGAGTAAACAATGCCTATTAAACATGATCTTTCTTTTGTATGAACTTGTGCCTTTAACTTCCTTATTTCAGAGACAGCAAAATGTAACACATCTTTCCATTTTGGCATAAGTTTTAGTCCATTGAAATATTTATTTGCTATCTGATAGGAGTGGGAAGATCTTCCAGATGCTACCTTATCAAGAGGGCATCACTAAAGACAATTTTTGCCTCTTATCATTATATATTCTCAAAATTAAGACAAAATATAAGCATCTGGGTTAAAACACTACTGCTCACATTGAAAAATTCCATATCTGGCTGGCAGTGAAATTTGAATTGAATTGTTCCTTATTCAATACCACTGTGCCACAGGGTTATTGTTTTAATGGCCACACCCATGCAAAGTTTATGTGTGAATGTGTGTGTATGTGTGTGTCTGTGTGTTGTGTTTGATTGAGGAAATGCAGTGTACAGGATACTTCAATTGATATGATACTGGAAATGTCGTAGTATTTAATTTTTTTCAGTATTTAATGGCTATTTATATCTAAGTTTTACATTGCAAAATAACTTTATGTTTGAGTATAAATTAGGTGAATAATAACAAGTAAATGTCCATTTAGAGCAAATTGTCTATAACACTTTCACTTAGACAAAGCTTTGTTTTAATTTGCTTTAAGCATCTTTTTTTAAAGACTACAAGTTAATATCAGCAAATAATTCCTGGGATTTAAATTGAATTACTATACTGAATTCAACACTTTTGTACCTGGAAAAAAAAGACAGCAAAATACTAAATGGTACCCTACATAATGTACAAATCAGTTGCATAGGTATTTACTTTTTTATTTCTAGAAAGTGCTAAGTCTCTTATTCTTTGTAATTTCTTATAAAAAAGAAATGTGTATTATCTTTTATTCAAATTGTTGTAAGTAAAATAAACAGCCTGAACTTAACAACTTTAACTCCTGGTATTAACTTTGTACATACTTGAGAATTACAGGCACAGCTATAATTCTCAAGGAAGAATAATTAGAAAAACAAGAACAACAGGTGACGATTTGGTCAGGGTACCAAAATCCTAGGTTATTAATTTATCTATTCTTTTCCATTTTACAGTTTTCCTCTTGATATTGGATACTGTGCTCATGCCCTATTGCTCATTTTAATGAATACTTAACCATATGAAATATTTGTTCATTTCAACAGAATTCCCCCTGGTTTCAAAAGAGAATGCAGAAGCCATTTCAGAGCTTAATTAGGGAGATTTGGAGCCTCTATGCTAGTTCAATCAATTTTATCACAAGTAAAAGCATTTTAACTATTCCCTTTGTCTATACAATCATTTGCAACCCAGCAGAAAAATTCTATTCCTTCTACTGTAAGCTTAACCAAGCAGGACAGTCAGTTGGAGTGAGGTCACACTGGAAAACGTTTTTAAAAGGGTTTTCTAAACCTTTTTAAAATTTTAGTTAAGTTTTAATGAGCACTGCAGAAGAGTTAGATCCCCAGAGGGCAAATCAATTTTGAGTGTTACACTGTCCCTTTTAGCCTCTGAAGTACTACCTTAACTGACTTCTCCATGCTTATGTTGAGCCAGATATTCAGGATAAAAGAATGCAAATATACAGCCTGTGAATTTCTGCCTCACCCAGGGGTCACCAAATCCTTCAGCCATTTTATTTTTTCAAGTGGTGAAAGGGATGAAATAGGTGGAACAAAGTATTTGGCTATTTCAGCACTAAGAGAAGTGTGAGGTATAAGGTGGGCTATGGAGGGTTTGGGAACCTTCATTAGGACACGCTTAGTGACTTTACCCCCTTGGGTCTAGATCAGCTCCTGGTATACAGAAAGTTTAAAATTCAGCCTGGGACCCACTGTGGTTTAACATGACTGACTACTGAAGGATGAAGGAAAGCTGCCTAATGAAGTTCAGACCATGTTTACTTTTACTTTTTCCCTCATATGTGCGTTGTTTTAGGGATTTTTAGATTCATAATGTTAGATATATAGGAGTTTCCCCTACGCAGTTGCACAATTGCTTCTTTTTCATATATAACCTCAGATAAACTGACACCATGCATCTTCCGAAAAGGACATTATGCTCCAGAGTGTACTTCTCTGGGGCTATTTACTACATTCTGCTGTCTCCCTGCAGTAAGGAAATTATATATTAAAGATTAACTGAGGATATCATTTCCTCTCTCTAGGCTGCCATGAAGTAAGTCTACAAACTGCTGCTCAGTATTTTTGCAGCTTACCCCTATGAAAGAAAAATTTTGAGACTAGATGAACACATGTTCTTCATTCCATCCATGAATCAATATGTAGCCTCCTACAAATGCTAAGTAATGCACTGTATTGAGCCCTTGTTCTAGAAGATATGTTATTACTCTGTTTACCTAATCTTTTAAAATTTTGGCTTAAAGGTCATCTTCTCAGTGAGGCCTACCTGACCATCCTATTTAAATTCACAACAGGTACCACACCCCCTCTTTATTCTCCAACCTTGCTCTATTTCTTTTCTCATGGCATTTCTTACCACCCAACACAGTATATCCTTTTTCTTATTAAGAAAAATATAGTTATAGGTACAGAACTAAAATATAAATCCATATAAAGTGAACTTATGTAATACTGTATTCATTTTTTTCATTGCTGCATTACACACTATGTCATATTTACACCAAACCTATGAGTAGCCTAATTCCCATTTCATTGAAGAGGAAATAGATTAAATAACTTGTTTCAGGTCATGTGGTTTGTAAGAGGTCAGGATGGCATTTAGGCCCTTTTATATCTGACTTAATTGTTCATATTCTTTATACTTTCCACGTGATTTTGACATGTCTGAGAGAAGACCTTGAATAATATATGTACAGTAGTCCCCCCTTCTCTGAGGTTTCACTTTTTGCCATTTCAGTTACCTGCGGTCAGCTGTAGTCTGAAAATATTAAATGGAAAATCGCAGAAATAAACAATTCATAGATTTAAATTTATGTGCTATTCCAAGTAGCGTGATGAAATCTTGTGCTGTCCCATCACTTCCTGCCCAGGATCCCCCGCCATCAACATCTTCTGCTCCTCATATCTAACCAATGACATCATTATGGCTAGATGATTCAAGACCACCTGAAATAGATGTAAGAAGGAGACTAGTAGCCTAATGCTACATCACAATGCCTACATCATTTACCTAACTTCATCTCATCACGTAGGCATTTTGTCATATCATCACAAGAAGAAGGGTGAATATAGCATCATAAGATATTTTGAAAAAGAGAGATAAACCACCTTTGTGTAACTTTTATTACAGTATATTGTTATAATTATTCTATTTTATTATTCTTGTTAATCTCTTATTATGCCTAATTTATAAATTAAATTTTATCATAGATACCTATGATATACCCAGGTATAGGAAAAAGCATGCTATATATAGGGATTGGTATTATCAGAGGCTTCAGACATCTGCTGGGTGTCTTGGATCATATTCCCTGAATATAAGTGGGGACTACTGTAATCATATTAGTGTGATTAAATCTTGAGTTCTGAATGGATTCCTATTGATTAGAAACTTGCTTTTTTCTCTCTGAATTTGCTTTGGATATTGTAGTTCCACTACAGTAGGGTAAATAATCCTCTCCAACTTTGGATAGCTCAGTTCTTCTCAAAAATGGAGTCTAATCACCGGCCAAAATTCAAAGCTGAATTTAAATCTGTTGGCTCCTTAGCATTTATTTGACTGTAACTTTTATGTAATCTTTAGAATTCTGGTGCTAAGTGACATTAAGGATGACTGGCATCTTATTCTTACACTTAAGTATTTTGTAAACAGTTTATAGCTGCTTCATAACAAATTGCTTGCAAGTGTAAGGAACATAAACAACAAAAATCGTAACCAATATAATGTAGTTTTCCCTGGGTGAATTATTTTAAATGTCTTTAGTGTGAGAGTGTAATTTCTTTCAGACTTTTTGATTTGGATTCATTCTCCAGTTTGGAAGCACAATAAAGAACACACGCTATTTAAAATCTCATCAACAAGGGGAAAAACATTAAAAAGTTGGGCTTATTAACATGAATTTTTCAATGTATTATTACATCAGTTAGGACAGGTTAGATTATGCTGAAGTAACAACCTGAAAAATCTAAATGGTTTACAACAAAACTTATTTCTACCTTGTGCAATACATCCATCACTCATCAGTTACTGTTCTGTTCTAACCTATTTACTCTAGGATACAGGCTGCTGGATCAGTCTCTATGTAGAGCACTACCACTGATTGTTCCAGAGAGAGGAAAGAGAGTAGACGACTCACATGCTGGTTCTTAAAACTTTTGTTTAGAAATGACACTTCATGGACCTAAATAAATCACCGTGTCCATGCCTGAGTTCAACAAGGCAAGGAAGGAAACAGGAGACACATGTCACAACCTGATGGTAGCGGGGGAGGGGTGCATAATAATTTTGAAACGAGGTGAAGGAATAATTTTAAACATTAATAATATCTACTTAAATTATCTTTTAAAATTTGACTTACAGAGTTTTAAAAAATTGTTTCTATCTCAAAGGAATATGATAATATTTTCCCTTGGTTTTTGCTGTATCTTAAACGTAGCTAAGAAGTCTGTGTGGTCCTACATACACACTTATATAACTTTCCAGGATTACCAGTGCTTTCCATTGATGGTCAAAATCAGTCAAAAACAATATTCCCTTCTACTGGGTTGGCCAAAAAGTGCTTTCAGTTTTTAAGTAAAAATAAAAGACACATTTTTCATTTTCACCAAGAACTTTATTGAACAACATATCCACCCTTTTGTTCCACTACCTTCTGCCATTGTTCAGGCAACTTCATAATTCCATCTTCCCAAAACTTTTTATCTTTTTGAGCAAAGAACTGCTCCAGGTGCCTTTTACAGTCTCCCAGCGAATTGAAATTTTTTCCATTAAGAGAATTTTGTAAAGACTGAAATAAATGGAAATCCAGAGGTTCAATGTCTGGTGAATACGGCGGATGAATCAGAACTTCCCAGACAAGCTGTAACAGTTTTTGCCTGGTCATCAAAGAAACGTGGTCTTGCAGTATCCTGATGGAAGATTATGTGTTTTCTGTTGACTAATTCAGGACGCTTTTCGTCAAGTGCTGCTTTCAGTTGGTCTAACTGGGAGCAGTATTTTTTGGAATTAATCATTTGGGTTTCCGGAAGGAGCTCATAATAGAGGACTCCCTTCCAATCCCACCATATACACAACATCACCTTCTTTGAATGAAGACTGGCCTTTGGTGTGATTGGTGGTGGTTCATTTTGCTTGCCCCACGATCTCTTCCATTCCACATTATTGTACAGTATCCACTTTTCATTGCCTGTCACAATTTGTTTTAAAAACAGAACATTTTCATTACGTTTTGGTAGAGAATCGCATGCAAAAATACGGTCAAGAAGGGTTTTTTTTTGCTTAACTTATGTGGAACCCAAACATCAAAGCGATGAACACAACCAAGCTGGTGCAAATGATTTTCAACACTTGATTTGGATATTTTGAGTATGTCGGCTATCTCCCACGTCGTATAATGTTGATTGTTCTCAATGAATGTCTTGACTTAATCGCTGTCAACTTCAACTGGTCTACCTGACTGTGGAGCATCGTTCAGCGAGAAATCTCCAGCACGAAACTTCGCAAACCACTTTTGACACGTTTGATCAGTCACAGCACTTTCTCCATACACTGCACGAATCTTTTTTTGCATTTCGGTTCCATTTTTACCTTTCTTGAAATAATAAAGCATAATATGCCTAAAATGTTGCTTTTTTTCTTCCATCTTCAATATTGAAATGGCTACACAAAAATTCACCAATTTTGATGTCTTTTTTTAAACGCATGCTGATATGACAGCTGTCACATAAAATCTAACAAAATTGTTTTTAATGAAGTTGAAGACAACTAAGTGTTACTAGACCCATCTTAACGGAAAAAAAACGAACGAACCTTTTGGCCAACCCAATACATTTTTTGGGAGTAACTGTATTTACAATGAGAAATAGTCTATGTTCTGAAAATTCACTTATTTGAATAGCCCCACTCTAGGCCTGCTTTCCCAGTCTTCAGTTTCACCTTACATGTTTACACATACATGTTTGTTGGCATACTTCTGTCAAAACGGAGTAATCTGTGTCAACCATGCTATCCAAACTATAGTGCATTTTACATAATGAGAACACAGCTGGCACAGTGGCTTGATTCCATATACTCCGAACATATGGTTTAAGGAAGGCCAGAGGAGCTCTGATCAGGAAACATGATTCCAATTAGAAGAGATGTATTAGAGTCCATACTCCTGTGAAGAAAAATATTGTTTTATAAATATAGGCTTCATTAAGCACCTGTCTGCACAATTTACTGAGGTTATTCAAGTTTAAAGTAAGAATAGCAATGAGGGATTATGCTTCAGTTTGAATATCAAAATTTATTTTGACTAAGGTCAGGATTATAAAGTGAAGTGAAATATAAACCTTTTTCATGCACCTCTTACTACTGACAATCTGAAGATTGACTTCAGTGTCCCTTTGGGTTTCTGAATCACCGAGAGGCAATTATTTTTCCTCTTTGTTCAAAGAGACTTTGGGGCAGCATTTGTCCTCTTGCTGGAGATATTCAAACAATAAAGGTTACATTCCTATTACAAATTATTGTGTACCCCAAGAATGGGCAGGGGTAGGAGGGATAGGAACGTGCACAGTACCTTGTGGGCTTAAAGCCTTTCTTATCCCCAGCACAGAATCAGATGCCTCCTTGCATTACATCTTTTATTCCAGGCATTATTGGCTGCCTTAGGCTTTGGGTACTTTTTAGGCAAACTTTTCCCTCAATGTTAGAGCCAAGTATTGTAGTTCTGTTAGCTGCTTCCAAAGGCTTTCCCTTATTAGTCTTGAACTCCCAGCATCCTTAGCAGAAAGCTATTCCAAGGGGCTACTGGCCAATAACTGTGTGACCCCTTTTGAGAAGTAGCAAGCAATAATCTTGGGAGGTTGATTCTTCCCCTCCCTTATCAATTGATTACTTTAGTTTTACCATCTGGAGTTCCTCATGGGCACTACATTGCTGAACATTATTCCTTCAGGCAGCATCTCCTTAGGAAGCATTTTTTGATCTCTTCACCTTGCCTGGTGAAGTTAGATTTTGAAACACAGAATGAGATCCTTGTATTTCTTCCGTAGCCCATTAGTTTAAGGTGGTTTCTAATATTGGCTTCATTAGTGTAAATTGAATATGGGAGTCAATTGCTCCCTCTGTTCAGTGGCTCCCCTTAGAGATATGAGATCTAGAAATATGTGGTCTTATGCACAGAACTTTGTGGGTGCTCAAGGAACAGCTCTGAGTTTCCTACAGCTTGTGAGAAGCCAACCATATGTTCTAGGGATTTTCCAGATATTCTCTATTTATCCCTCCAGATCTGTCATTCTCACCTAGTTCTGTGGCCTGAGAGGTTAATCATTTTCAACTGCGTGAATGGGTACCCTTGACCTCTGGCTTCTGATTTGGCCAGGTAAGTCATTGGGAGGGTGAAAGGAGAGTGAGGCAGGGGCATTTATTCCCACAGCTCCCCCTCTACTGCCTTTCTTTACAGCAGCTGCTCTTTCAGTCCTAAAGAGTGTAATGACTTTCCACATTGCCAGCCCTGGCATTGTGCATCATCTCTTCTTGGTTTACCATAACACTATCCAGAGTCTGTAAATAGTCCCTTAGGTAAGTGCTCCTCCTTTACCCCTTTTGTTATAATCTTTCCTTCTGTGACTTTGGCATATACAAAGGCGTTTTGTAAACATATGATTACAGTTGTGAATAACTGTATTCCCAACCGATATATTGAACTGTATTCATAACCGATTCAACCCATATGCACCTTTACCATGTATGATGCATTCCTAAGATGTTTTCTACACTTTGTGGATGCAGCTGATGCTGTTTAATTGTGTCTCATCAACTTTTATTCTACAATTGTGTCCTTAGTTTCCCGAAGTAAAACATCTCCCTTACCTTACTATGTAGTCTTCCAATTTTGATAATGTATATCCCTAGATTTGGAATCCAACAGTGTATGGACACTAACCTTTTACAGTGTTGAGCAGATGTAACTCTTTGTTTCCAAGAGAGCTGGGGAAAAACGACTAGAATGTGAAAAGGGTCAGCTAGTTCTCTGATTTTGTAACTGAGCGAAAATTTTAACGTCTCTAGATTTTAATTTCCACTTATGTGAAGTAAGGAAGCTGGGATAAATGAGTGTTTCTTTCCATGAGTGCAGTTTTATTCCTTTATTAAGCCTCATCTATATGCCAGGCACACAGAAGACTGGTTTTGGTGTGTTAAAAATTTAGAGCAACTTGATGGAGAATGGTGCTAGGAAGTGTCATTTTTACTCATAAATTACTTTCCCTGATTCCAGCATTTCCTAACTTGGGATCCATCATCTTTTGGAAAGTCCATGGATGGTCTTTAGGCAGGGTATATAGTCCCTTGATTGTATGTTAGAAGACTGGGTCCATGCACGTTTCTCTGGGTGAGTGTCCATATCTAACACCGGATTCATAATGGAAAAATGACCTCCTTTCCAACAAAAAAATTAAGGACCACTGTCCTTTTCCTTTTCCTCACTCCTACTCCTTGAAGACACGTTAAGGACGTGTTAAAGTTCCAGGCTGCCAAAGATATAATTAATATATGACCTACTGCCTCCATAAATGCATTTATCATGTACCATGAGCCATCGTCTTTTCACAAGGTTTCACATTTCTTTAAAATATTCTGATGGATTTTTAGATCAACCTTTGACTTGTAGAAATGAGAAAGAGGCTTTTTGTCCATGTGACTTTCTTTTTAATGATAAATAGCCGGCATATTTAAGAACTCTTTTAGGATAAAGAGAAGAAGCAGATTTCTCTCACAGAGAAAATCAGATTAGGAGTCTTTATTTTAAAATTAAGTATCTAAGTTCTGCTTTTCAGGTGTTTTTCCTTCCTTGAAGCACTAACTTGCCTAATGGAATTCTCATTGAAGTTTCTGTCTCTATCACACTGCTCTATCAAGCCTTTAGTTTTCTTTCACTGATTTTTTTCTCCTGTGTCTCCTTATAAAAGGTGTCAGGTCACATCTACAGGATAGTAAGTGGGGTAACACATCCGTATTTTCATACAGAATCAAATTCGAGAGGAGGCAGAAAATAACTTTGCCTATCGGTGATGTTCGTATTTCCAAAATATCTCCCTCTCTCCTATATATTTCAATCTGGTTTCCATCCTCCATATTTAACCAAAACACTTCAGTTAATTTAACCAATTATTGTGTATCTGTCTCTCTACCTGCCTATCTGTCTGTCTACTTATCTATCTGTCTAATCTGTTTTTCTGTCATCTATCTGTCTGTCTCTATTTATCAACACTTATAAAGAATTTTGAGAATTAACTCATACTTTTTAAGAGTTACCTTATTTTATCCTCAAAACCTGTGATTCTCAAACTTCGTGTCTCAAAATCACTTTTTACTCTTAAAATTATTAAAGATCTCAGAATATTGCTTATGTAGGCTTAATATGTTGACATTTTTCATATTCTAAAATAAAATTGAGACAATTTGAAATATTTATTTAGTAATTAGTTTAACAACAATAATAAAGCCATTGTAAAGTAACAACTAACTTTTTATGAAAATAAAAATATTTTCCAGCACAAAAGCAATGTAGTGAAAAAAGTGGCATTCTTTTATATTTTTCAAATCTTTTTAATAACTGATTTAATAAAAGGCAGCTAGACTCTCATATCTTCTTTTTCATTCAATCTGTTTGATATGATGTTTTATAGGAACCATGAAGAAATTCCAGCCTCTATCTAGTTGGAAAAGGGAGGACCATTTTAATAACCTAAAGGTTATTTCAGTTTTGGATTCAAAATCATGTCAATAAATTTTTCATAGTCTGCTACATTTGAACACTGGAGTATTTTGAACATCGAATGGTTATTTTTACCTATGTAGAATTTTGGAACATTATGCATTAGGCATTTGGAAAATGTTGGTTCACTGAGATACATAGGTCCTGGCAATATTTACACATTTCATTATATAATATGAAAGACAAAAATGTATTGAAATTAATATTTTTACTGGTTCATCAATAATATTCTTATAGGAAATTGACTTTTTTTCTTTTACCTGCAAGTGAACTGTGGAGAAGAATACAATGGTAATAATACATTTTAGTGCCACCTCCTTGGCTTTTGCAAGTCAACTCAGTCAAAAAGGCAAATAATGTCTTAACACTATTATGAAAGTAGTTTTGATCTCACAAATCTCCTCAAAGTGGCTCTGGAAACCCCACGTGTCCACAGAGCACACTTTGATAAGCATTGTTCAAAACAGCCTGTATTAAAAATGAGAAAACTGAGGCAAAGAGTTTAGATGGCTTCCTCTAGTATACCTAGCTAGTAAATGAAGGAGGTGGGATTCTAACTGGGGTAATCTGCTACCAAATCCATGCCCTTAAACTCCATTTTGATAAATCAAATAACATTTTTTCAGTTCTCACCTTATTTTATCGGTGTGATTTGTCATCACTGTTGTTTCCTCTCTCAACTGCTTTCTTACCTCTGCTTCCATAGCATCATCCTCTCCTAGTTTTCCTATACCACTTAGGCAGCTCTTTTTCAGCCTTCTTTGCAGTTTCATTCTCCTGTAACCATCCATCTTCAAGCTGAAGTACCCTAAGGTTTCATCTTTCCTCTCCTATCTTCCTCAGTTTAAACTCCCTCTAGGCAATATCCGTGTGCATGCCTTCATTACCATTGATATGCAAAGGACTCAGAGGTTTATATCTCCAACTCTGATTTCTCATCTGTGAAACACTTTTATTTTTAACTCATTTTGCATGATTTCTTCCTTCAAACATATTCTGAACTCTATAGGACCATAAGTAGAACTAGGTACCCTCTTCCCACCCGTGACTTCAGCCTAAAGCTGCTTCTTTTCTATATCCTATTTAATGAATGTTATTACCATCTATCCATATCTTATGTGGTGATTGCAGTAGTCCCCCTCTTACCCATTCTGCACAGTGGGGGCAAAGTATCATGCAAGTTCAGATCTGTTTCCTTTCTGCTAAAAAATTTCAGGGCCTCTTCATTGCCTTTATGATAAAGCCTAATACTTTAGGATCCCCTATGAATAGGACGACTATAAGTCTCCAGTCACTTGGTAACTGGTAACCCAACTATTCCTAATGTTATTAGTAGAAACCCATTTCACTTTGAAAAGTGCCTTGGTTTGCATGACGAATCTACATGGCCACCCTGTCTGTGGATGTCCTGCATGATTGGATCTCTGGTCTCATCATGTACAAAGCTCTTTCTTACTCTGGACTTCAACATAAACAGCTTTCTTCAAGTCCCTGAACTACAAACATTTTAATCCACTTACCTCCTATTATTTCTTCAGATTTCATCTCAGTCTTCACATTTTAGGGTAGGCTTTCAGATTCTACCTGATTCAGTCCCATAGCACCATAAACATTCTCTTTTGTAGCTCTTGTCTCACATGTAGTGAATAGTTTTGTGATAAATTTCCATATCCCATTTTAGACTGTAAGCTCTGTGGTGGCAACCAGCGTGGCCTTTTAGCTCCCTGTTGTGTCCTCGGTATTTTTCAGTATTTGGACAAAGTGAGCATCCAATATAATTTTTTGAAGAAACAAACAATACCTGAGATACTAATTCATATTTTTAACTAACATCTGTGAAAAGAATTAATATTTAACTATTTTTGAACCCTCTTTAAAATGCAAATATGAATAGCTTTAAACATTGTTAAGATCGCCTTTTTCTGAGTTAGTTTATCAGAGAACTTTTCCTTTTTTATAGGAAGAGCTGAGGAAATGAAACTTGAATGGGAGCAAGGAAAAGATCACTCAAGAATAGGGGAGTGGCAGAAGTTAAGAGTGTGCATACGAATGTGTGTGTGTTTGTGTGTGTGTGTGTAGTTTGTCGGTGGGAGGAGAGCTGTTGGGAGCTGTTAGGAGGAGATTATTTTTCTCTCTTTAACTGCTGCTTTGCAACCCTGTGGGGCAGAGCTTTAAGTGAGATGTAGATACCCGTGCAATTTTACAGTTTAACCACTGGAGTAAAATATTTTGATATAGGCAAGCCAATGGACCTTTCTGTGTTTTTTTAAATTTTTCCATACTGAGATGGTTCATTCTTGGCTCACTGGTCCCTCCGGCACCATAGCATTTGTTGCAGTTCACTGAAGGAGAGGCAGGGGAAAATGGTGCAGTTGAGTGCCTAGAGGGTAATCAGAGAGGTCACTATAACTTTATTTAATGAGAACATGGCGCACACAGCCTCTGCCCCCAAGTTATCAGAATTTTCCAGAAGCTGAACATTGATATAATACCCTGAGTCACAGGTAATCTGATAATGACCTCTGTTATAAATGCTTTGAAGAAAGCTTCTTTAAAGGGGTCACTCTGGGATCATGCTCAATTTGATAAACGTTCTCACGTATTTTAGCCCATTGTTTGCTAGTGGATCGAAAAATGTAAACTCTGATTCTAATGGCAGGGACTTTATTTTTAGCTTAAATTATGAAAACACCAAATGACCTTTGATCTACTAGAGAGTAGGAGACATTTCACATTGCTGTGCTGACCTGCAAAGTGGCACATGACTCTTACAATTAAATGAGTCAGAGCTCCTCCTAAGCCTCTCTGCTTCCACCTTGAAGGCAAATGATGTAATAACTACATGTCAAAACATCTGAGAATATATTGAAGATCTACGCTACTTAGTTCATTTAGCCCCAAGGTGTGGTATGTAATCTAGCCCCTTGAAAGGTACCAAACACATTTGAAATACTTTTCTGTGTTGTGCATTTTCTGTGACTTAATGGTAGTTTTTGTTTAGCCGTTTGTAGAAATCTTCCCAATGACTAGTATTGTCATCAAGACAATTACTAAGAGTGTAAGACTTTTTTATAAAAGAAATAACAAAACCTGTTCTTATGAGTCATCAAAGTTTTCTTTCCTCATAATTTTTATAACTTTCCATTTTGTGATTATTCCCCTGTAACTTTACAGTTTTAATGCAGTCATTGGTACCAATATATAGAGAAAGAAAACTTTTACCTCTGTAGTCTCCCTGTTATTAAATGTGTAGCAATGATGATTTTTTCTTTAAATCTAGAAAACTAGCCAAAGAAATCAATTTTAATTAATGCAGATCTCACCATAAATTCATTATGGACTTACTGTGTGATGTAAGTAAAATGTTAAATTTTGCCTTACTTTATATTTTTGTTTTATAAACAAAGTTTTCAAGAATGCATCTATCTTCTAGAATTAAGGACTAGAAATAAATAAGATAATATATACATAAAAACTCAAAAACTTGATAGTTTTGAAACTTTTTGCTCAAATTTTATGTGTTATATTTTTCACTTAGAATATAAATTAAATGCCACCTGTGAACATTTTTGAAGTAGATGATTCATTTTGACGTTTGAATTGTATTATTATACATTGGTCCACAAATTTTAGAATAACTGTTCTATTAATATTTCTCTGACTGATAAATGTTTATTAAACACTAGTAATGTTGAGAGTCATAATTAAAAACTATACACCTTTACCAGCCAAGTTAAATAAATACACATTTTGACCTTATTATAGAATGTGACACACTGAATTATCATTATTTCTTTAAGTGTCTCCTCTTATCAAGTATAAAAACAACTATTGGAATAACATTGTGATTTATTTAAATTTATGTCTACCAAACAAGCATAATTTCTGGTCCATGACCAAAACTCAGTAATGGCTTGTTGCATGGGTAAAATATCTATAAAATGTACATAATCATAAGGGGGTAAACTTACAGAAGAGGGAATTGAACACTCAAGACCCAAATTCAGACAGGTAACCCCAACACAAATACATCAGCAAAGCGGGTTGCTGACATGCTGTGGAATTAGTAGAACTGATATATCGCTTCTTGCTTTCTGGTATGTGTGTACGTGGGTTTGTGGGAGAAGAGGGTACTGTCAGCCTGACAGGGCAGGAACAGTGGAAGGTGAATATACCATAAAGATTTAAGAAATTCAAGATGGACTTAATGGAGAAACATCATCCTAAAGGTTCGTTAATTCATTCAAGAAATATCTATTGAGTGCTTCCTATATGCACTATTTTTAAATTGCAAAAATGAAGCAGTGGACAAAACAGAGCCCTACTCAGAATTAAAAGAATTAAAAGAAAAAAATGGTTCTGATGAACCTAAGGGCAGGACAGGAATAAAGACACAGACGTAGAGAATGGACTTGAGGACATGGGGAGGGGGAAGGATAAGCTGGGACAAAGTGAGAGAGAGGCATGGACATATATTTTAGTTTATAAAAAAAATATTTTGAGGATAAAGAGGGTTCATTTGTTAGAGAGACAATAGAAAGATGATCTTCCCATTGTAAGTACAATATTTTAAATCATCTCTGAAAAAGAGATCCCCAGAGAACAGATTCAAGGATTTCCACCCAATTCTTTCAATACTTAGTGGATCTCCCTGGAAAGAAATTATTCCCATTGGTTTACTTAACCCTCACACGCTGCATTTTAAGCTAGTTTCCTCAGAGTCTGTGTCCATAATGAGAATGAAGGTAAAGAAAGGATAAACACTAGGATGAAATAAAGGTCAGGAGAGGGGTTTTTTAACAGGAGAGAAGAAAAGGAGAAAAAGGAATAAGAAACTATATTTAGATTTATTTCCAGAGCAAGAGGTAATGAGAAAAGATGTTTGTGAAAAAATCATCCCTACTTGTCTAAGATCCCATGTGATTATATTTAGACCTAGATATTTCTGATAATTTTCATGGTCTCTCATATCTCTTTATTTTACTCAATGTGGTAAACAGACATTATTTAATACATTTTTATTATTTACTTCTCTTTAAACTTCAACATATTATAATTTTCTTTACCATTTAAGGTTAGATTTCCTTGACTAGCTTTTGTAATTTTTACCTATTTTTCTTCTGATATGTAATTCCCCAAATATAGCATGGTCACCTATTTTGCAGGAAATTGTATTTCTTTCTATCTATTATTTTGTGCTTATTAGAAATAATCTTTCTTTTTTTTAAAAACATCTTTATTGGAGTATAATTTCTTTACAATGTAGTGTTAGTTTCTGCTGTATAACAAAGTGAATCAGCTATATGTATACATATATCCCCATATCCCCTCCCTCTTGCATCTCCCTCTCACCTTCCCTATCCCACCCCTCTAGGTGGTCACAAAGCACCGAGCTGATCTCCCTGTGCTATGCAGCTGCTTCCCACTAGCTATCTATTTTACATTCGGTAGTGTATATATGTCCATGCCTCTCTCTCACTTTGTCCCAGCTTATCCTTCCCCCTCCCCATGTCCTCAAGTCCATTCTCTACGTCTGTGTCTTTATTCCTGTCCTGCCCTTAGGTTCATCAGAACCATTTTTTTCTTTTAATTCTATATATATATATGTGTTAGCATACAGTATTTGTTTTTCTCTTTCTGACTTACTTCACTCTGTATGACAGACTCTAGGTCCATCCACCTCACTACAAATAACTCAAAGAAATAATCTTTCTTTTTTAGACATTAGAAGTTGCACATTTGTGTATTAGAGGAGTCCTGGGATTTCACTGGAGGGATTCTTGAAGTTATCTCTTTATGAAACTCTATCTTGACATATAATTGAAGAAAAGACACTTGCCCATATCAAAACTTGGGCACTAATGGAGAATGTAAGAGGGGTTCATCTTCCCCAGGTGATGCCACCAGTATACAATATATCTCTCAGTAATGTAGCTATGGTGATCACTCTAGTTTCCATACCATGTAACATCATTCAAAAAATATCATTTTACTGTGCTACTTATAATTTTATTTATTTGATTTTCTTATTTTTCTCTTTTGTTTTAAATGCATTTTAATAAGCTACAACATTCTAAGACAGAGTATCATTCTAAGGCAATGTAAACATATGTAAAATAATCACTATGACCTTTTTTATTTCTCCATGTACTCTGGGTTCAATTAAAATTTCTTGCTACTGCCTACAAACCCAGTCTTCTGTCTGCATAGTCTGGTTTTATGAGGACAAAAACATTTTTTGTAGGTAAAATTATCAATTCACTGAAAATGATGTAATTTAATAGTCTCCAGACTGTGCAAATTTAGGGACTTAGGTATTCTTAAACTCAAGTGAAGTTTATTAAACTTAAGGATTTAGTAGTTAATACAAGTTACACATTTGCACAGTCATTCCTAATGTTTATAAAGGTGTATACTTTGCATAACATTTGCATTGCTATACTTGTCAATCAGCTTTAGCTGTTCTTAGTTTGATGAGGCTAGACAGGTGGTTGGGGTATATATCGAGGCGTGAGGCTATAGGGAAAGCAGTTAAATGTATTCTGTCACATAAATGTGTAGAAAGATAAAGAAGAATGCAGAGAGAGGGAGGCAAGTGTGGGTTCCTTCGTGACCATAAATTTATTGGACATCATTCTTTCACTTTAAAACTATTCAGGACCATTAGTCTGATTCTTCATGTTCTCCACAGGCTTGCACATTTTAACTAGAGTATTTTCACTAACTGTGGTCCTACTTCACCCTTTTAAAAAGTTACCTTCTTATGTGATTGCTCTCTTCCTTTTCTAATGATAGCACACAAGAAAATAGTTTAAACTGTAACCTCTAAAGCCACTTAATCAAATCTTACCTATAAAATGGAGTGTGTATCCTCACCACAGTACATTCACATTGGCATTGGAAAAGTAAAATCTTAATTTTTAGACTTATGGAGTTGAAAGGCTACCACCACAAAATGTGCATGATGACATTTACACAGCCTCAATGACATGACACTTTAGAATGAGAGCTCCAAGTCTCCTGACTGTGGCCCACCTGCAAGTCATTATAGACCATAATATGTTTCTCAGGTCCTGACCATATTATTTATAGAGCTTGACCAGCCTGTCAGAGAATAATAACAGCATTTCATCCTTCTGCTGTTCCCTACATCTCAATGTTCCTTACTAACATGAATAAATTCTTATATCACTTCTGTGTGGTATTGGATAAATATTATGACATCAAGTTTTACAGATGGGGAAGTAGAAAATGAAGCACAGATGTTAAATAATTTTCTCCAATCCCAAGTCAATATGTAGCACTTTTCAACAGACCATATAAATAATACCAAGGATCAAAACTGATGTGTAGGGAAGTAGAAATGGGTGGAGGGGATCGGGGCTCATTTAAGCCAATTGAATATGGAAAAGTCACTGTGGGAGTAGTTAAGCTAAGAAGGTGATTGAAAAAAAAAGAGGGATTAAGTCACTATGATTTATTTATAGCTTCTCTCCTAGTAACTTCCCGAAAGGACTTGCAATTGGAGAATTAGGATGTCTCTTCTCCCCTAAGGTATTTTTGCAAGAAAAAGAATGAGAACAGACACTAGGAAGAAAATTGCATTAGATTTCTAATGAGGGATTATTGTTCAGTTGGCCTGGTTATACTCTGGTAATGAAATTGTAGATGGACTAAGGAAAGAGTTGTCTGAGAATTCATATTTATGATATCTTTAGCATTAGAACTCTCATCTTTATTTTTTTTCTCCTCTTCATCTTTATCCACATCTGCTTATGGTTGCTCTCTCCCTGCACAAAATATATATTATATATAATATATATTATGTATATAATGTACTTATACATATATACAATATATATTGAATATATATGGGATGTATCCTCTCTCTTTCTCTCTAATATATATATATATAATAGAGAGAGAGGAAGAGAGGAGAGAGAGAGAGACACCATTATTACTATCTTTATTTTTTGATTTTCTCAGGATCTCATTAAATCAAGGTTTACTCCACATGCAGATTCCACATGATTAAATAATCATTTGGATAATTATGTCTTTAATATCTGTCTCCCACAAAAGACTCCATGAGAACAGCAACCATCTGTCAAGTTTCCACCTCTACTTCTATCTCTGGTACATACCACAGGGTCTGGCATATACTAGGTGCCTAGTAAAAATTTCATGAAAGAGTGATGGGATGAATGAAGAAGGAAGCAATGAAATGCTGCATTTGAGTGGATCTTAATCAGAGCCTAGGGAAACCCTCAAGACTGGAGCAATGACTGGTTCAGAGAGAAAACTGTGTTCCCCTGCAATTTCAAAAGCTTACTAAGTCTCTCAGAAGGATAGAGTGTAATGTGGCAGTGGACTGTATAAGACACTTGTGGAAAGTAACTTTAGAATAAGAGAGTAAAAAGGCTTAGCTTTTTTACCTGTAGAGAACCTAGGCTTCAAGTGAGTAGTATAAACAATTTGAGGGAACCACTTGAGAGCACGCTCTAAAATTAAATTAAAGGAGTTTGTCATCATCCTGAGAACAAATTAAATAGGAGATTTCAGTTACTTATTTTTCTAGTAAACAAAGGATTAAGTGGGAATAGTCACTGCACACCAAAGAATAAAGATGCACTGAATTATGAAGACCACATTTGGTTCTATTAAATTGCTACAAATAGTTTCTTGATTACTCTAAAATATCAAGGATATTCTCTTGGTTACTTTGTTTTTGGTAGTGGAGATTCACTGGCAGTCAGGATCCCTAACCTCATGGAAGCTACATTCAATCACATAGAACCAGACATTACAAACATAAATATATAATATCAATACAGCCATTTTATATCATAATAAGCATTACAAAGAAAATAACATAGTGTATTAGGGATTAGGGAGTAACTAGGGTAAAGGTGGAGGTGGATGGCTTTTTTTAATTTGGTTGCCTGTGACAGTTTCTCAAAGGACATCGAATTTGAATTGAATCTAAAGGGATAAAAAAAGGAATTACACATGTTAAGAATTGGAGGAAGAACACCCTAGGGTGGAGGATGAGGTGGTGGGTGAGGGTCAGCCCCAATGCAAAGGCCCTGAGGTGGGAAAGAGGCTGGTGTAGTACGTTTGAGGAAGAGAAAGGGGGTCAATGTTGTGAGTATAGCTGTAGAGAATGAACTGCTGTAAAAGGAGTCTGGATACACAGGCAGGAACCTTACTTAGGCCTTGCTACTCAAAGCATGGCCCATGGAAGAATGGTGAATTTACACGGTCTAATTTACTTTCATAAAGTTTAGCTCTGGGTCTTATGGGAAGAATGAAACATATGAAGACTATAGCGGAGGGTATGAGGTTCTTGGCAAAGTCTGGGTGGCATTATGGTGACCAGGAGTAGGAAGATGTCATTAAAGGTGGAGGTGTAAAGAAGTGAATATCAGTAGAACTGTGGAAGTACTGGTGGGCTGATTTGCCAAGAAAAATGTTTAAAGTTACAGATGTCCCATAGACACTTGCCCTAAACAATGGATAGATGGTAGTATCATCTACTAAGATGGGAAAAGACTAGAAGAGAAACAGATTAGGGAGTTATAACCACACGTTTGAAATTGGACATCCAAAAAATATCAAGTTGGTCTTTTATTAAGTCAGGATTTCCTAATAGATAACTGTACTAGAGATATATCTTATTTAAAGGCACTGGACTATGTGAGACTATCTAGGGGTAAAGAGAGAGGAATATGCAGGACTTAGGCCCTGAAATACACTAGCATTTAAAGATTCTATAAATCTTTGTTACTCAAACTACGCTCCATAGACCTACAGCATCAGTATCATTTGGAATCTTACTAGAATTGCAGAATTGCCAGACTTATTGATTTATAATCTGAATTTCTACAAGAAGTTCTACTGTACAAGGTTGTATTGTAATAAACAAAGAAGACAGAGATGGTGTAATGATTGAAACAGAGGACTTAACTTGTAACATGTGGTATCAGAAATATCAAAAGAGGGAAGTGTTTTAGGCATGAAGGAGTAGTCAAACCTATGGAATGCCCTGATAGGTCAGATAAAGTAAGGACACAGAATTGTTCTTTGAATTTCATCTCAACTTACTTTCTTACGAAATCTGTTCTACATTTATCCACATTATTATTAATAATCCTTATCAGCATAAAACGTACTCTGTTGACTCCCATTAAGTCCTTTTTTAATCTTACACCCACATCTCATTCTAACTCATTACTTTCCTTTTTTTTTTCCAGAAAAACTTATCAAAAGAACTGATGAAGTTATTATCTTTGTGTCTTTATCTCTTATTTCCTCTTCAGTCAATTCCAATCTGGTTTCTGTCCTTATTGAACCAATTATGGAGGGTAGAGTTATTTTACAGGTGAACTGGGAAAGTTCAATGCTTTTCTCTAGGAATTCCTAGATATTTTAGTTAAGCATGAAAATATTTTATTTAAAAATTATTTACTTAAATAGGTACCACTAAATAGGCCAATTTTATGTTCGTTATGGGTATAACTTACATTTCCACAGACCAATCATATCTGGGATTAAATGGAGCATCTACATACAGAAGTAGCATAAAAATGAATTGAAATAATCACTTCCATGGTAAAATGGATAAAATTAGTACTGTACCAAGGGATCTGTCAAGATAAATAGAAAGAGGAAGTTGAAGATGTTGACAGCTATATCTATGTGGGTCATGTGTTAATGGGGAATTTAGCAGCAGAAGAAAGCTAGAGTGTGTAAAGAATAGTCTTCATCACTAGATGAAGAGCTGCCCTCCAAAAAAAGAAGAAAGAAAAAATTCAAAAAGCTATTCTACCAGAATTCTACCATTCTGCCTCCAGCTGTACAAGTGCCACATGTCTGAAAGATGCCACTAAATGCTCATTGAGAACTCTAGCGAAAGGATGTAATCTTTAAGTAACTCAAGGTGCAATGGAACAGAAAATGCACTCAGCTTTACTGACCTATTAAACATGGGCTGAGTTACAGTCATAATGTGGCATTTATGGTTACAGTATAGGCGATGAATAATTCAATTAAATTTCTTTCCCTCAAGTTATAGAACTAGGCACTGTTCCGGGTACCAAGATTTGTAAATCTGTGGTATCGAGTTTAATGGCAAAGAAAAGATGTGTTTATCAAAACATTACTAGAGACAGCAGCAAATGCAAATTCCCAAAGGGAAGTGCAGATAAAGTATTGTGTGTGTTGGGTAGTGAGGTGGTTAGGGAAAGGAATAATCATATTGAGTTGTGGGGATGAAAAGAAATTTCATGAATAAGAAATTTGTATCTATTGTGCACCTCCAACACCAGTCACAGGACCTGCTACATAGGCATACACAAAATAGAGATTGAGTGCTTAACTGAATGCGGTAGAAATTTAGGAAAATTTAAGAAAGGGTCCAAATGTATAAATGGAGAGGAGGTATATGAATCAGGGCACCAAAGTAGGGAATCATAGGTGTTACTCTGGAGAATAGCAAATGATCCATTTTAACAGGAACCTATCGTGTGAAGGCACAGGGATGTCGAGCATATGGTTCTGAACTTTGTGATGTCCTGACAAGCTCTTCCAGAGGAGCCATGTGCCCTGATGTGTACAGTGTGCTCATCCACAGAATGGACCCTTTTCTTTTCGCAAAGGCAGTCATCAGCTCTAGCCCAAACTTGTACATTCAGGCTTCTATCTTCCCAGAGATGGTGTCTTTTTCTAATTTGCATAAATGTGCCCTATAAGCTAAGGTAGTATCTGGAAAGATAAGTTAAGGCCACACACAACAGAGGGTCCTGAATGTTTCTAGCAGGGATCTGTTCTTAATTCAGGAAGCAGTGTGCAACTAATCAAAGAGCATTTTTCAGCAGAGAAGGGACCATGTTTGGAGCTGTAAAATCAGACCTTAGAGCGATTGGAATGGGAAAAGATGGGAGTGGTAAAACCAGTTAGAGGAACAGATCACAGAGCTTAACTTAATATAAGAAGACAGTGTATTTCATGAATTAGATAACATAGATTGTGGTAACCATGTAATGAATCAGTTTGGTGAAATATGGAAGTACATCTGCATTAGTAGACATATGAAATCAATGTCTATGACTAATAGAAAAAATGACTTCTACATGTGTACGTGTGACATGAGCAAGACAAAAATTGTGTAAACAAATATATTTATAGGACATTTTCTATGCCAGGCACTGACCAGCCTGGATATTAGGGGTACAAAGGTGAATGAAGCATAGTTCTTGCTACGGCAAATGACAGCAGTTAGTACACTAATACATATCTTCTCTTTAGGATTCTGGAATCTAATTATTTTAAGCTAAATGTTTCCATATTGATGGCAAGATAAGAATATCTTTTATCATACTCAGTTGTTCCTAATTATCACTGTAATTTTACCCTTTCATTTTTACATGAGAAAATCAACTCAATTCAAAATTGTATGATGGGAGTTTTCATCAGACTTGATCTAAGTAAATAAATATTAACCTTTAAATCTTAATGTATAAACATAAGAAAAATGTGAATATGTTATTCCTGATTCATAGGCTGGAATGCCTTTAGTCTTTAGCCTACCACATTATTAATGGAAACACAAAATTAAAGGAGATATATATATATATATATATTAAGATATGTAAGTCACTACATTTTATGTTGTTAGGATGAGAATAGATGGTCATAATACAAATTTGTGGGGTGGGAGGGATTGTTAGATAGTTTCCATTTGCTCCTCCCGGTTTGCTCTCTACTCCTTCTCACTCTGCTTTCAAAGCCAGTGTCCCATCTGTGTGGATCACAGCAGTGGGCTTTCTGGATTCCTGTAGGGTTCAACCTATGGGAAGGGTATTTCTTCTCCTGACTTCCTCTTTGCAGGACTACCTTGGGTTGCCTATTTCCCTCACAAGTTCACTGTTCAGAAGTTCACAAGCGACCTTCTCTGATGACCTTCACCTTATGTATTCTGGTAACCATTTCCCTGTCTTGTTCCTTTGGGCCCACTAGGGCTTATAACAGCTCTGCTTTTACTAGCCTGTCGTTATGCCACAGTCACTTGGGGTGTTCTAAAACTTTGTAAATAATCTCTTTATTAAACTCTCTTCAAATTATCCTGATGTGAGAATGACATTTGTTTCCTTTTGGGGACAGTAATTTAGAGAACGGCAATAGGGCTGGAGGTTGTAACAATATGTGCAGTATTAAGTGGAGGGTACATCCAGATATTGCCTGGAGGGCAATATTCAGATATTAAAGTTAAGAACACTCGGCTAGGCAGAGGAACAATTCCTTAGAGAACAGAAGTTAGAGATTAGAGAAAATAAGCAGATCTAAAAGTTCTAGGAAACTATCAGAAAATAAGAATTAAAATATCAGGACAAAACATGAAGTAAAACAGACATGGCATCAATGAAAAGGAGGAACATGATAGTAAAGGCAATAACTTTATTCCTCATTTACCTGAATAACTGCAGGGACGGGGACAACATTTATGTATTCATAACTATTTGAGCTGCTGACTGGAAGCACATAGCTAAGCTAAGCTGATGGGCGTATTGAGGATACAGCAACAATTTTATTGGCAGATCAAAACAATGATTTTCTCTGTCCCTTAAATGTAATGAGTCTTAGAGGTACATATGCTGATCTTTCCCCAAATATCTTCCAGTTCTTCTACCAAATCTGAATCCCCGCTTTTTGTAATGATCTGAGGACAAGATAGGTAAGTCATAGCAAATGAGATTCAGGAGAATTACTCAGGTGACATGGTAGGAAGAATGATAATCCCCAAAGATGTCCACACCATAATCCCCAGAACCTGTGAATATGCCACCTTACATGGCAAAGGGACTTTGTAGCTGTGATTTAAGCTTAGAATCTTGAGATCAGGAGATTACCTGGATTATCTGGTGGGCTCAATGTATTCACATGGTCTCTAAGAGTAGAGAATCTTTCCTGGCTATGGTCTGAGGAAGGGATGAGACACAAAAAAGAAAGGGTCAGAGAGATGTGAGGTTTCTGGCTTTGATGGTGGAGAAGGAAGACCACCAGCCAGGGAATGTGGGGTGCATCTAGAAGTTGGAAAAGGCAAGGAAAGATTCTTCCCTAGAGTCAGCAGAAGAAAATACAGTCCTGCTGAAACTTTGACTTTAGCCTGATAAAGACCCATATTGGACTTATGGAAACATAGATGATAAAGTTGAGTTGTTTTAAGTTTAAAAGTTTATGAAAATTTGTTAAAATAGCAACAGGAAACTTATACCAAGATGTATTTACAGATCATGAAACTTGAAAATTTTGGATAAAGAAATAAAATACAACAGAAAATCCCCGCTGACTTGGAATGAAGTTGATAAGGGCAAATGCCTAACAAGAAAGACTCTATCCTGGTGGAAAAAAAAAAAAAAAGCTGTAAAAAAGGTCAATAGGTTAATGGTCAGTCTGCCAATTAACTAACTACATGAAAGGTCAATAATTTATGCATATAAAGTTTGGTATTATTCAGAAACTCAAGAATATCCACTTTTTTGGCTTCTTTGGGATATGACAGTGATGGAAATAGAGAGATGAAGGAACTTACAGTTTACACCTGAACAAGGCTCACTGCTGCCACCTGAAGTTGCCCAAAACGTCCTTTCTGCTCAGTTCTGTGTGCTCTTCTTAACTGTTGCATAGCATACCTGTTTACATTTGTTAATTGCCATTGCTAGGGGCGAACAGACCCATTTGGTATAACATTTCCAGGAATGAAACTGAGGTTAGCACTGGCAATGATTGTGGAGATTTTGATTTTGATCACACCGTTTTAATATTTATTTTGGTTTTGATCCTATCATTTCAATATTGATTTCTCAAAAATTATCATGAATTTACTTCTACTTTTGAGAAGAAATAAAATGTTCTGACACCTTGTTTTGCCCCTTTCAGAAGGAGTGGCTACAAGAATCTTGATATGCTATAGGGATTGGTTTTCAGACAGTGACCCATAGGTTCTCTATAGCCAATCAATTTCAGGAGAGATTATAGAGTTGGAGAATGGGATTCCGCCCTCATTTAGGGATAGAGAACAAGAAGGTCTTTAAACTTAAAGGAAAGAAAGGATAAGATATGTTAGTAAAGTAAATCCATGTATGTGATTCATTTTAACACGTCATAACTCAAGTTAAAAAGAAGTTATAAGGGGCTTCCCTGGTGGCGCAGTGGTTGAGGGTCTGCTGGCCGATGCAGGGGATGCGGGTTCGTGCCCTGGTCTGGGAGGATCCCACATGCCGCGGAGCGGCTGGGCCCGTGAGCTGTGGCTGCTGAGTCTGTGCGTCCGGAGCCTGTGCTCCGCAACGGGAGAGGCCACGGCATTGAGAGGCCTGCGTACCGCAAAAAAAAAAAAAAAAAAAAAGTTGTAGGACTTCCCTGGTGATGCAGTGGTTAAGAGTCTACCTGCCAACGCAGGGGACACAGGTTCGAGCCCTGGTCCGGGAAGATCCCACATGCCACGGAGCAACAAAGCCTGTGCGCCACAACTACTGAAGTTCGCACGCCTAGAGCCCGAGCTCTGCAACAAGGGAAGCCACCGCAATGAGAAGCATGTGCACCACAAAGAAGAGTAGCCCCCACTTGCCACAACTAGAGAATGCCCATGCGCAGCAACAAAGACCCAACAGAGCCAAAAATAAATAAATAAATAAATTTATTATAAATAAATAAAATAAAAAGAAGTCATACCAGAAAAGAAATAATTTTGAAACTTATTCTAAAGGCATTCAATATTTTTTAAAAATTGATGCTTTAGATTTTATGATGAGCATGCATAAAAAAACAGAAGTCAGCTGGGTAATTCAATGAATGTAGATTTTTTTCCCACACTGTCATGTTTCAGTACAATTCACAGCTGTATAAATAATGCCATTCATAAACAGAACTCAGGCAAATTCAGTTCTGTTTCTATTAATGCGGAATGTGCTAAAATTTTCTACTTTTGTTTGCTTAAAGAGCATGTATGTCTTGGCACACAAAAGCTCTCTTGTGTTCATCTAATTGTAAAAAAAGTTAAAAACCCACCTCAAAATCCTAAGGGCACCAAGCAGTCATCCTTCCAAAGAGGTCTATATTCTCAGACGTTGCTTGTATTACTGATTGTGGAACAAAATCCACTGCATAATTTCTGTGGTTGTCTAAAACTGACAAAACAGCTGGGAGATAAAAACTTACTGGTTGCTATTTCCCCAGATTTTCTTTCACCTCCCTCTGAGGAATGTGTTTTCAGAGCATACATAACACAATCCAAAAAGGGAGGCTTTTTCTGAATGAAACATATTCTGTCTTAAGCAAGTTCTAAAGTGGTCTACATGTGAAGCTTTGGAATCTGATGATACCTACTCCATGGAGGCCTGATGGTAAGTCACGTAATACATCGATAGGTTTATTCGTTTCTTGGTTAGTAATTCCAGATGGTGTGTCTGTGCTCCGGCTGTGCACTCTGTGTAAATCATCTCACTCACAATCAACGGATATCCAGAGCACTTTAATTGGAAACATTTATTTTTACCAGTTATTTATAACTTTCAATAGAGTCTCATTCAAGAACATGGAGCCCCTTGTTTTTCATAAAGCTGAGCTCTTTTTCTGGAGAGCAGGTTTTGGCAGGGTATGTGCTGTCTGAAACAAAGTTTTTCCTGAGGTTTTTATATGTTCAATATATTTTTGGTTTAGTCTTAAGAAATGCTGCTATTGAATCTTCTGCCTCTCTCAACACCACCTTCTTGCCAACTCTTATTTTGGACTAGAAAGTACTTCAAAAGAAAAGCATGTTTGCCACAGTTGAAAAATGATTGCTGTTAATGCCAGGGTCTTAGTATCAGCTCTTCAAACCACTATCATTAATCTTAATTAGAAAACTAAAGCAAAGGTTTTTACCATTTGCAATTAATATGGGACCTAATTTGGATTCAGATTCCAAACTGAACTCACTTGTCTGCCTGTGTTGGAGAGAGTGTTTTATACCTGCCAGTACCAATATTGTTTTAGTAACCGAGAAAATAGCAGTGCCTTGACTGACATCAGAATAATCTGTGTCGACCATAAGCATTAATCTTATTTAGAAAGTCAAGCCGACCTTTGTCAAAGAAGAAAGATCTGGGGGAAAAAAAAAAAAAGAAATTTACTTCAAGGCTCTACATAGTATCAAAAGCACCAAGTTTCATCTTTGAATTTTTCCCATGGGAGAGATGGATTTGGCCATTTGTAATGAAAGTCTTGTCCTTTACTCTTCCTTATGTTATGCCTCATTCTTTGGAGGAGACATATGACACCTGATCTCTTTCTTCATGGGAGAGCTCTTCTTATAAAATAGTATTTTGGAGAAAATATCTCTAAATTCTTAGAGACATTACCTCCAATTTTGTAAGCATTTCAAGTCACTTTTAATTCTAATTCAATTTATCTGAATTTACTAAACACAGAAATATCTTTAAGGAGTTATTGGCCTAGATGATTTATTGTATTAAAACCACCATTTATCTCACCTTCAAAGTGAACCTCTTAACATTGGTGGTCTATTTTTTTTTCTAAAGGTCCGTGAGTGAGGTTGTGAGTTTCAGGACTTCTCAGGAACGCAGTGGCTGGTTGGAAACTGAGATAATGGTGCTTGAAATTTAAACGCAAATTGTCTGATATTCAGAAGATTTTATTTTCAAAAATTTTACCAACTGCTGTAGTAAACTGATACTTGTATCTATGTAAATAAACATATATGCTGGTATTTATATGTGTATAAATTCAGCTTATCAAAGCATGTGTGTGTATATACATGTCACTTGTGTTTTACACATTTTTCACATATGAAAAAAGAAGGATAACAAAAGGCATACAGTAGCAGTCAAATCAGAATAACGTTCCTAGCATCTAATTTTTAGTAAATTGATTATTAATTTGTCTTTCAGTTTTAAAACACCCAAATGAACAAAGCTAAGGATCAATATTTGAGTATTTTATCTAATTTTATTTGGCTGAGAATGAGAAGTCTGACTGCTAAACACTCTCCTAAAAAGGCTTAAAACTTTCTGATGCTGGTTTCATATTGTCTCTATTTAATCCAACTTTTTGCATCTTGATCCTAGTAAATAAAGAATACAAAGCATTAACATGACTGAAGCTGGATATTGCATATATGGGTATTTATCATAGTAATTTATGTATGTCTTACCCATATTTGAAAATATCCATAAAAAACATTAAAAAATAAAATATTAACACGGTCAATAGATATTGATTGACAGAAGAATAAAATTAAACAGAAACTCAAACATGCCATCTGACTCTATTCAAAATATAGCCCAAATATATACCTCAAACATAAACCTTTCCTACAAACACACCCTTCTTACCACCTGCTTGGACCCAGAAGCTACTCCAACCAAACAGAGCTGAATTTCATCCACCACTAAACACCTTGGAAATAGCATTAAGGAAGATTGGCAACTGTCAAGAATTTTTGCTCTTTCAAAGGTTATTCACTTTTGCCTTGTCACTTTCATCATGGAAATGGTATTTCTCACAGAGTTTTATATAATATGGTTTTCAGTGTGTATACAAGTGACTTTTCAATGTTAGACATTCCCCATCAGAATTCTATTAAATAGTGCTATTCTGACTCTGAAAGATGTTGGATGAATTAACATGGGAATCATTTATGTAGACAATATTCATTATTCTTATTTAGAAAGTCATATTTTCTGATGGCCATGAAAGGATTTTATTTTGTTTCTGAATTCTCAGTTGGCAACTAAATCAAAAACCCATTTCCAATAACTGCCACTACATAGCTCATATATTCCTATGCTTCATTTTCTTCAGCTATCCTATAAAGTATAAATGTGTTAAAGCTGCAGAGTAATCTTCTCTTGCAAAGGGCATCAGTAGACGCCTAGTTTGTATTTTCTTATCACTCAGTTTCTCACTACATACAGCTTTGTCTTTATCTTCTAATCTCTAGTTATAAACTCCTTCATTATAATCTGAAGGAAATTGTGCTAGTAAACTTGATGAATTGGGAAATGTCTTTAAACTCTGTAGTCTAGTAAATAATTCCAGCAACAGGAAAATACTTTGTAATAAATTTGAAAGTACTTTAACTGTGGAGTATATTACCTTCTGCTTTCAGAGTTTTTTAGGCTTATGATCTGTAAGTTTTTAAAATAACAAAAGGAATGTATGAGAAGAAATTCTGGCAATCCCAGAAGTAGTCCCTGTTCTGCATATAGTACCATCTGTAGAAAGACACCAATACCAAATTGCCAGTTGTAGCAAGTTGTACATTTTTCTTATTTCTTGGGGTCCCTTTCAAATCAATACTGTTTTTTCTTTGTCAAAATAGTGAAGATATCCAATGGATTAAAATATAGAATGAAGTTGAAATAGTATTACATTTTGAAAATATAAACTAATTAGTACAATATTTCCTGAAGAACACAGTAAATTGGTTCATAAGCTTAATCACTCTTTTCATTTAAGGTCTTTCAACATACAGTGACTGTGGACCAAGATGCAAATGGCAGTGTTTCATACTGAACAAAGTATAGTGACATTCATTTTGACATCTGTCTATCAGCTTATTTATTCTGCCTGATGTAGTGTTATGGTTTGTGTGTTTCAGAATTTTAGGTAAAAACCCAGGTAATCTAGAAAATATACATTTTAAATTAAATTAATTAAAAATTAATTTTGGGTTAAAGGTAAAATGCCTATAACACTCCTAAGCAAAAGATTTTTATATTTGATAATATTCGTTTGAAAAAAATTGTTATTTATTTGGGGAAAATATTCTCTTATAAAGTCTAAATATTCATACTGACCTCTGGGGAAAATGTAAGAAACAGTGTGAAGGAGAATAGAATAATTATTTCCATATTATTTTCCTATAACTGTATGTCTAGAAATAGCAGCTTTGGAGCAAGTGGGACCAAAATCTAAAACTGTCAAATAAGAGCATTGTATTAAGCCAAAGTAATGCATATATAACTGTTTTAAGTTAGAATAATACTCAGCATCTTTTGGAGTTTTCAATCTCGGGAGATAGATGTGTTCAGTCTTGCAATATTTTCATTGTATGCTTTTTCCAGACACCACTAGAGGCCACACAACTCCAAAAATAAATGAGTGATTACATGGATTACTAATCAAAGCATAAAAGAAAATAGAAAGTTAAGTGGAAGGATTACCACCACTATCTGCATGGCAAGATTTTAAATTCAGAAATTTTTCCTGGAAGAGTTTAGATGGCCCAGCCCTTGTGAAGTCATTAACACTTGCGCACTTTTTATTTCCTTCTCTAACTGCAACATATTCTAATGTTGCACACTCCTTACACACACCCACATACACAGAATATATGTATGTAAGTGCCCACAGCACACAGGGTCTTGAAAGAAATATACTTCTGAATCTATTAGGAAATTGAATTTTAAAATGTACTATATTATAGATTGCTAAAAATGTGCTTGCTTTCTTTTTATATTGTATTTATTTTTATGTTAGGATAAAGAGAGACTTTAAATACAGTTACAGTTTACATTTGTAACAAAAATATGACCATTCTCTGTGTCAAACTTTATGTTATGCCATAAACATATTTTATAATAATTAGGTAAAAACCCACGGAGATGAGCTGCCTTCTTTCTCCAAGAACACATACCTCCTCCCAGATGTCCTGAGAATAGTGTGGGGATAATGTTTCATTACCAGTATACAGACCAGTCTTCTGGATCTCTTCTTACATCCTAAGTAAAATTAGATGTAGCATTTTCAGCCTGGTTCCTAAATGTTTTGTCTGCCAGCCGGCAGCTTGTCACCTTGAGCAGACTTAACTAATTAGTTCAGTTCTCTGGTTCCTGGCTAGACTTGAATCATAGGAAGCTTTCATGGCATCTCAGCAGAAGCTTAAATTGTGACCTTTATGGTGAATAAGTAGTGTCTAGGCTCTGGGAATTTATTTTGTGAAAAACCAGTAGCACCTGGGCTGATTTTTATAGAAGACATAATAATGTTACAAGCTTTTCTCTGAGAGCCTTTCATTCTGGGCATCTCTGTTTTCCTGATGAGTAAACATAATTTCCCTGCTTTTTCAGCTAGAGAAAGAGTAGTTAAGAGAGCTTAAATGACATCATGATAGCAAAACAATACCTAAGGCAAAGTGTCCCCAGATTTTTAAACTACAACTGTTCACACTGACAATTACTAGATGATGGTATTTCAAAATTAATAAATCAGATTCCTACAGGGCTTCTCTCATGTCCAGAAGGATGTGAAGACTGCTCGGAGCATATAAAGGCATGTAAGGCCCAGTTCTTCCTCCCAAGAAAATAACAATATAATCTTAAAAGTATATCTTTAATAACAACCTAAGTACATGTTATTTTCTGAGATACATTGGAAGTAGTTAGAATAAAAAAACTAGTCAGAGATATAGAGTTATCACAAGCAAAATAGGAAATCAGAGTGGCAATACTATTCTTGAAGAAGAATTCAAAGCAGAAAGTGTTACAAAAAATGTTTATATCGGTAAAAGTGACTACAATATTTGGTAAAGCTCAAAAAAAAAATTTTCCCTCTAAACAAGATAGATTTGTGACACATAAGGATGTTACAAACACAATGAAATATAGACAAAGACTATTGATAAGATTCTTTGAAACAACGTTATCAATGTTTGAAAATTAAATGATTAAAATTAAAGAGGGATATTGACTACTTGAGTAATATAAGTAATTTTGAGCTACGTGTTGGGTTGGCCAAAATGTTCATTCGGGCTTTTCTGTAAGACGTTACAGAAAAACCCGACCAAACGTTTTGGCCAACCCATAGATATCCTTGATATAGGTATGTTATATGTATTATAATATATGTTATATATAATTTGTCTTTGGATATATGACTCCTTCTCATACCTAGTATATCTAATTATATGTTGTGTTATATTTACATATTATGTAAAATTATGTATTATATATTACAGGTATCTATATAGATATGTAGTTTAAAGAAAAAAGTCTACTTATCATCAAAAATGGCATAGATAGAAGATCAATAAATTCCAAAATTCAGATATATGTTTTTGCTTTAAACACATTAAAAATGACTGTAAACTAATAAAAATTTTAAATAATGATAGCCTTTAGCACTCATAAAAATTATCATGCAGAGTAACTCTTTCATGAAGACAGAATTGAAGAGATATTTAATGTTCATGTGTAGGAGTACTTTATACTTTAAATGTGTCAATACTACCTAAATCTAGTTTCAGTGTTGCCCAAAAAGCTTCTTCTTAAATGAATAAACTGTTTCTAAAATTTATATAGAACTACAAAGGGCCAAGAATAGTCAAACCTTACCAGTAAAAGAAAATAAAAAAGGGAAGCATATTGAAAAGCTTAGTATTAAATGAAAATATTACAACTGTGTGTGGATGATTCAGGGATAAGTAGTTGTCAATAGAAGAGAGTGGTGGGTTATTAAAAAGACACTGACTTATGAGAAATTTTGCTTTATGACAGATGTGGTATCACAGGGTTTTGAGCAAAGGAGTGACTATTACATAACTGGTCTTGGAAAATGTAGATTTCCTGAACAAAAAACCATGAAACAGTCACAGGTCAAAGACTGTCAAATTTTACTGTATACAAATTAAGAACTTTAGCTTGTGAAAATGTGTTTTAGAGAAAGTGAAAAGACAGAACACAAACTAGCATTAGATATTTGCAATATATGTAAACAACAAAATATTAATTTTCAAATATATAACACTTACAGAACAATCAATAAACAAGTAAACAGAATTGAAAAACTATTCAGACATGAACACGTGTTTTGCAAGAAAAGTAATACAAATAACTGAAAAAGGTCTGAAGATGTGCTGAACTTCATTAGTAATCACAAAGGTACAAATCAAGATAACTATGAGATACTATTTTAGACCTATTCATTAGGCAGGAGTTAAGTCCGACCATACTGAGTTTTACAGGTGATGTGCATCACTGGGATCAATTATGCTAGCAGGAGAATACGTTGGTTAATAAGTATGGAAAACAATTTGAAATTGTCTTGTAAAGATGAACTTTTGTTTCCCCTCTAATCCAATAGTTTAACTCCTAAGTATTTATCCAAGAGAAACTTTTCAAAAGTACATCAGAAAGCATGTACAATTAAGGTTCAGAAAATCATTTTTTGTAATAGAGAAAAAAACCCTGAAACATCATAAATCCTTTAAATGAGATAAATAGATAAATAAATTTTATCATAATCACATAATAGAATATTATGCATCAGGAAAAATAAATGAATTATAGCTCTGTGCAATAACATAGATGACCTCATTATGATAGTATTGAGTGGAAAGACCACATGCAGTATGATGACCTTTATATAAAATTCAAAAAAAGGAAATGTAAATTGATATCGTTAATATACAAAAAGGCTTTCCAGTAACAGTGGATGTGAAAAGATCATTAACGTAAGAAATACGACTAGAAAATAAAAATGAAAAATAAGTGCTTAGTTGAGCAAAGGGTATAGTCAGATAAACACTGTATTCACTTTTGATGGAAGGATAAAAGAACAAAATCTCCCTGAAAAGCAATTTATTAATAACTAAAGAAACTTAAAAATGTTGTTGTTCTTTAACGTAGTAATTCTTAGAAATCAGTTCCTAGAAATAATCAGTGATAGTTTTATAGATAAAGATACCCATCGCAATATGATTGACAGTAGTAAAATTAGAAATAAATGAAATATAAACTATTATAATTCAATAAATTATAGTGTATACATTAAATGGATGTTAGGAAATCATTAAATTATGTTTTCAAATTTTTTAAATAATCATTTAATTATTTTATACAAAATAATGTCTAAAATTATTTTAAGAATCAAGAAAAATAACAAAAGTATATCTCCATACACAAATACCTTGGGAAAATATTATTCCTAGTCTGTGTTTCTCTCCCTTGAAATATATATATATAGATTCACACACATACATATATGTGTATATATGTAATATTTATATAAAATAAATGAGTATTATATATTTTGTGTATGTATATGTTATACACATAGAGATTCCTTGAGTTTGTTAATTTTCAGGAATGTCTTTCTATTGCCATTGCATATAAACAATAACAAAAAATGACTTTATAATATTCTTGTCTCACAATATATTCCCCTCTGATCTATAGACAATTTGTTCATTGGTATCTAAAATTTGTTATGGAAAAATTTGGTGTCAATATGTTTAGGTCCAACTTTAACCCCCATTGGTGACTTATTTTCTGCAAGAATCCTGAAGAATTCTTTATTTATCAAGTTCGATGATATAATCACAATATGTTTCAATAATATATCTCTTATTCTATGCCAGATTTTTTTAAAATGCAGTGTGCCATTTTAATCTTCATATATACTACTTTTATTACAGTGTTTGTTTCATATGTTGGATTATCTACTTCTTTCCCAGTGGAAGCCTCTTTTATATCAATACTATGATTTTTAAGCATGGCTAGTCTATTTCACAATGTTTTAAATTTATTTTGGTCCCCTTAACTATAATATTTCTGGATTTTCTTGATTGTGAGGCACTCTCAAAGAGTTGTGTTTTCATTTTTTCTGTACTTTTTTTTTTGCACTGGCTTCCCTCTTAGATTGGACACTTTGATATTTAAAAAAATGCGATGTACATTTCTTTTATCTATTTCTGTGGTATGCTTGCTTACTCGCCATGTATTTTCTTTTCATCTTGCTCTGCCAAAAACCTTTATTTGTTGTTTTGTCACGTGAATTAATTCTCCTTGACTCTATGACTACTATATCTGAAACCTATCTTCCTTCCCCTCTCCAAGTATAGTTTGTGGCTTGAGATATGACACTTTGGTCCAGTTTGGAGAAAGGCCTTTGCTGGAATTATATATAGGCTTTGTTGGATACCCTGGGCATATCTTATACTTAATGTGAAATGGTATGAAGCAGGGTTCCCACTACTTAGCTAGAGGGAATATCATGATCCCTTGGCAGAAGACTTGGGTACCTCAGATCATTCCCTCCTGTTCATGATGCAGCACTTGAAAATGGTGGGGGGCCTTTATTCTGTAGGGTTCAAACCTGTTTTTTCTAAACAACCTGCTTGTCATGTTTATCCATTTGTCTTCCAATTGGTGGGTATTAGTGAGTTTTGGAGATTTTCTTGATTTACATTCTTTCTCAAAATGACTAACAGGTGTTATAACCCAAATATTGCTGTAGCAGAATTCTTTCCTTGGTCAAGATTTTTTAAAGATTATGGTATGAAATTTTACTTGTAACATGGTTTGCTTGTAGCTGTTGAGGATTCTGTTTGGTTATTTCTGTTTTTTTCTTTTTATCTAGTATTGAGGGATCTAGATTTTATAATCCTGCTTTATTATCTAGAGTTCTTTTGAAATGATATATTTCTGCAAAAATGATAGACAACCATATAAATAGTAAAATTCCCATTTTATAAAACCAAAAAATGCTTAGAAAGTAATTGTAAAATAATGAGTACTTTTTTGTTAGGGCTTTAATGGTTATTTTATTCTTAGTTTTATAATTTTCTCTGTTTTACGGATTTATTCTTCTGAATATTTGCTACTTTGATTGTCCAAGAAAAGAAAATGCTTTGTTTTGGGACTACACAAAAAATCCTCAATCATATAAATAAAAAATAATTATTTGCATTTTCCAATATTCAATTATGGTTTTTTTTAACATCTTTAATGGAGTATAATTGCTTTACAATGGTGTGTTAGTTTCCACTGTATAACAAAGTGAATCAGCTATACATATACATATATCCCCATATCTCCTCCCTCTCACGTCTTCCTCCCACCCTCCCCATCCCACCCCTCTAGTTGGACACAAAGCACCGATCTCCCTGTGCTATGTGGCTGCTTCCCACTAGCTATCTATTTTATATTTGGTAGTGAAAATATGTCCATCTCACTCTCTCACTTCGTCCCAGCTTACCCTTCCCCCACCCTGTGTCCTCAAGTTCATTCTCTATATCTGCATCTTTATTCTTGCCCTGCCCTAGATTCTTCAGAACCATTTCTTTTTTTTTTTTAGATTCCATATATATGTGTTAGCATATGGTACTTGTTTTTCTCTTTCTGACTTACTTCACTCTGTATGACAGTATCTAGGTCCACCCACCTCACTACAAGTAACTCAATTTCATTTCTTTTTATGGCTGAGTAATATTCCATTGTATATATGTGCCACATCTTCTTTATCCATTCATCTGTTGATGGACACTTAGGTTGCTTCCATGTCTTGGCTATTGTAAATAGAGCTGCAGTGAACATTGTGGTATATGATTCTTTTTGAATGATGGTTTTCTCAGGATGTATGCCCAGTAGTGGGATTGGTGGGTCGTACTGTAGTTCTATTTTTAGTTTTTTAAGGAACCTCCATACTGTTCTCCATAGTGGCTATATCAATTCACATTCCCACCAACACTGCAAGGGTTTCCTTTTTCTCCACACCGTCTGCAGCATTTATTGTTTGTAGATTTTTAATGGTGGCCATTCTGACCAGTGTGAGGTGATAACCTCATTGTAGTTTTGATTTACATTTCTCTAATGATTAGTGATTTTGAGGAACCTTTCATGTGTTTGTGGGAAATCTGTATATCTCCTTTGGAGAAATGTTTATTTAGGTCTTCTGCCCATTTTTGGATTGGGTTGTTTGTTTTTTTGATATTGAGCTGCATGAGCTGCTTGTAAATTTTGGAGATTAATCCTTTGTCAGTTGCTTCATTTGCAAATATTTTCTCCCATTCTGAGGGTTGTCTTTTCATCTTGTCTATGGTTTCCTTTGCTGTGCAAAAGCTTTTAAGTTTCATTATGTCCCATGTGTTTATTTTTGTTTTTATTTCCATTTCTCTAGGAAGTGGATCAAAAAGCATCTTGCTGCAATTTATGTCATAGAGTTTTCTGCCTGTGTTTTCCTCTAAGAGTTTTATAGTGTCTGCCTTACATTTAGGTCTTTAATCCATTTGAGTTTATTTTTGTGTATGGTGTTAGGGAGTGTTCTAATTTCATTCTTTTTTTTTGCGGTGCACGGGCCTCTCACCACTGTGGCCTCTCCCACTGCGGAGCACAGGCTCCGGATGCGCAGGCCCAGCGGCCATGGCCCACGGGCCCAGCCGCTCCGTGGCATGTGTGATCCTCCCGGACCAGGGCACGAACCTGTGTCCCCCACATCGGCAGGCAGACTCCCAACCACTGTGCCACCAGGGAAGCCCTAATTTCATTCTTTTACATGTAGCTATCCAGTTTTCCCAGCACCACTTATTGAAGAGACTGTCTTTTCTCCACTGTATATTCTTGCCTCCTTTATCAAAGATAAGGTGACCATATGTGCGTGGGTTTATCTCTGGGCTTTCTATCCTGTTCCATTGATCTATATTTCTGTTTTTGTGCCAGTACCATACTATCTTGATTACTATAGCTTTGTAGTATAGTCTGAAGTCAGAGAGCATGATTCCTCCAGCTCTGTTTTTCTTTCTCAAGATTGCTTTGGCTATTCGGGGTCTTTTGTGTTTCCATACAAATTGTGAAATGTTTTGTTCTAGTTCTGTGAAAAATGCCATTGGTAGTTTGGTAAGGATTGCATTGAATCTGTAGATTGATTTGGGTACTATAGTCATTTTCACAATGTTGATTCTTCTAGTGCAAGAACATGGTATATCTCTCCATCTGTTTGTATCATCTTTACTTTCTTTCATCAGTGTCTTATAGTTTTCTGCATACAGGTCTTTTTTCTCCTTAGGTAGGTTTACTCTTAGGTATTTTATTCTTTTTGTTGCAGTGGTAAATGGGAGTGTTTCCTTAATTTCTCTTTCTGATTTTTCATCATTAGTGTATAGGAATGCAAGAGATTTCTGTGCATTAATTTTGTATCCTGCTACTTTACCAAATTCATTGATTAGCTCTAGTAGTTTTCTGGTAGCATCTTTAGGTTTCTCTATGTATAGTATCATGTCATCTGCAAACAGTGACAGCTTTACTACTTCTTTTCTGATTTGGATTCATTTTATTTCTTTTTCTTCTCTGATTGCTGTGGATAAAACATCCAAAACTATGTTGAATAATAATGGTGAGAGTGGGCAAGCTTGTATTGTTCCCGATCTTAGTGGAAACGGTTTCAGTTTTTCACCATTGAGAATGATGTTGCCTGTGGGTTTGTTAATGTGTTTGTTTATTATGTTGAAGTAAGTTCCCTCTATGCCTACTTTCTGGAGGGTTTTTTTCATGAATCTGTGTTGAATCTTGTTGAAAGATCCTTCTGCATCTATTGAGATTATCGTATGGTTTTTCTCCTTCAATTTGTTACTATTGTTTATCACATTGATTGATTTGCATTTATTGAAGAATCCTTGCATTCCTAGGATAAACCCTACTTGATCATGGTGTATGATCCTTTTAATGAGGTGTTGGATTCTGTTTGCTAGTATTTTGTTGAGGATTTTTGCATCTATGTTCATCAGTGATATTGGCCTGTAGTTTTCTTTTTTTGTGACATCTTCATCTCATTTAGGTATTAAGGTGATGGTGACCTCGTAGAATGAGTTTGGGAGTATTCCTTCCTCTGCTATATTTTGGAAGAGTTTGAGAAGGATAGGTGTTTGCTCTTCTCTAAATGTTTGATAGAATTCGCCTGGGAAGCCGTCTAGTCCCGGGCTTTTGTTTGTTGGAAGATTTTTAATCACAGTCTCAATTTCAGTGCTTGTGATTGGTCTGTTCATATTTTCTATTTCTTCCTGGTTCAGTCTCAGAAGGTTGTGGTTTTCTAAGAATTTGTCCATTTCTTCCCGGTTGTCCATTTTATCAGCATATAGGTGCTTGTAGTAATCTCTCCTGATCCTTTGTATTTCTGCAGTATCAGTTGTTACTTCTCCCTTTTCATTTCTAATTTTATTGACTTGAGTCTTCTCCCTTTTTTTCATGATGAGTCTGGCTAATGGTTTATCAATTTTGTTTATCTTCTCAAAGATCCAGCTTTTAGTTTTATTGATCTTTGCTGTTGTTTCCTTCGTTGCTTTTTCATTTTTTTCAGATCTGATCTTCATGATTTCTTTCCATCTGCTAACTTTGGGGTTTTTTTGTTGTTCTTTCTCTAATTCCTTTAGGTGTAAGGTTAGGTTGTTTATTTGAGATTTTTCTTGTATCTTGAGGTAGGATTGTGTTGCTATGAAGTTCCATCTTAGAACTGCTTTTGCTGCATCCCACAGATTTTCCTTTGTTGTGTTTTCATCGTCATTTTTTTCTAGGTATTTTTTGATTTCCTCTTTAATTTCTTCAGTGATCTCTTGGTTATTTAGTAGTGTATTGCTTAGCCTCCATGTGTTTGTATTTTTAAAAGATTTTTTCCTGCAGTTGATGTCTAGTCTCATAGCGTTGTGGTTGGAAAAGATACTTGATACAATTTCAATTTTCTTAAATTTACCAAGGCTGATTTATGACCCAAGATATGATCTATTCTGGAGAATGTTCCACGAGCACTTGAGAAGAATGTGTATTGTGTTGTTTTTGAGTGAAATGTCCTATAAATATCAATTAAGTCCCTCTTGTTTAATGTATCATTTAAAGCTTGTGTTTCCTTATTTATTTTCATTTTGGAATATCTGTCCATTGGTGAAAGTGGGGTGTTAAAGTCCCCTACTGTTATTGTGTAACTGTCGATTTCCCCTTTTATGGCTGTTAACATTTGCCTTATGTATTGAGGTGCTCCTGTGTTGGGTGCATAAATATTTACAATTGTTATATCTTCTTCTTGGATTGACCCCTTGATCATTATGTAGTGTCTTTCTTTGTCTCTTGTAATGGTCTTTATTTTAAAGTCTATTTTTTCTGATATGAGGATTGCTACTCCAGCTTTCTTATTTTTTAATTTTTTTATTGTTTATTTTTTTTATTTTTTGCGGTACACGGGCTTCTCACTGCTGTGGCCTCTCCCGCTGCGGAGCACAGGCTCCGGTCGTGCAGGCTCAGCAGCCATGGCTCACAGGCCCAGCTGCTCCGCGGCGTGTGGGATCCTCCCGGACCGGGGCACGAACCCGTGTCCCCTGCATCGGCAGGCGGACTCTCAACCACTGCACCACCAGGGAAGTCCCCAGCTTTCTTTTGATTTCCATTTGCATGGAATATCTTTTTCCATCCCCTCACTTTCAGTCTGTATGTGTTCCTCAGTCTGAAATGGGTCTCTTGTAGACAGTATATATACAGGTCTTGTTTTTGTATCCATTCAGCCAGTCTGTGTCTTTTTGTTGGAGCATTTAATCCATTTACATTTAAGGTAATTAACAATATGTATGATTCTTTTACCATTTTCTTAATTGTTTTGGGTCTGTTATTGTAGGTTTTTTCCTTCTCTTGTGTTTCCTGTCTAGGGAAGTTCCTTTAGCATTTGTTGTAAAGCTGGTTTGGTGGTGCTGAAATCTCTTAGCTTTTGCTTGTCTGTAAAGGTTTTAATTTCTCCGTCGAATCTGAATGAGATCCTTGCTGGGTAGAGTAATCTCAGGTGTAATTTTTTCCCTTCCATCACTTTAAATATGTCCTGCCACACCTTTCTGGCTTGCAGAGCTTCTGCTGAGAAATCAGCTGTTAACTTTATGGGGATTCCCTTGTATGTTATTTGTTGCTTTTCTTTTGCTGCTTTTAATATTTTTTCTTTGTATTTAATTTTTGATAGTTTGATTAATATGTGTCTTGGCATGTTTCTCCTTGGATTTTTCCTGTATGGGACTCTCTGTGCTTCCTGGAATTGACTGACTATTTCCTTTCCCATTTTAGGTAAGTTTTCAACTATAATCTCTTCAAATATTTTCTCAGTCCCTTTCTTTTTCTCTTCTTACTCTGGGACCCCTATAATTTTAATGTTGGTGCATGTAATGTTGTCCCAGAGTTCTCTAAGAGTGTCCTCAATTCTTTTCACTCTTTTTTTTTTTTTTGCGGTACGCAGGCCTCTCACTGCTGTGGCCTCTCCCGTTGCAGAGCACAGGCTCTGGACGCGCAGGCTCAGCAGCCATGGCTCACGGGCCCAGCCGCTCTGCAGCATGTGGGATCCTCCTGGACCGGGGCACGAACCCACGTCCCTTGCATCAGCAGGCGGACTCTCAACCACTGCGCCACCAGGGGAGCCCTCTTTTCACTCTTTGTTCTTTATTCTGATCTGCAGTAGTTATTTCCACTATTTTATCTTCCAGTTCACTTATTCGTTCTTCTGCCTCAGTTATTCTGCTATTGATTCCTTCTAGAGAATTTTTAATTTCATTTACTTTGTTGGTCATCATTGCTTGTTTGCTCTTTAGTTCTTCTAGATCCTTGTTAAACATTTATTGTATTTTCTCCATTCTGTTTCCAAGACTTTGGATATATCTACTACCATTACTCTGAATTCTTTTTCAGGTAGCCTGTCTATTTCCTCCTGATTTGTTTGGTCTGGTGGGTTTTTACTGTCCTCCTTCAACTGCTGTATATTTCTCTTTTTCTCATTTTGCTTAGCTTAGTGTGCTTGGGGTTTCCTTTTCACAGGATGCAGGTTCGTAGTTCCCATTGTTTTTGGTGTCTGCCCCCAGTGGGTGAGGTTGGTTCAGTGGGTTGTGTAGGCTTCTTGGTGGAGGGGACTGGTGCCTGTGTTCTGGTGGATGAGGCTGGGTCCTGTCTTTCTGGTGAGCAGGACTGCATCCGGTGGTCTGTTTTGGGGTGCCTGTGAACTTATGATTTTAGGCAGCCTCTCTGCTAATGGGTGGGGTTGTGTTCCTGTCTTGGTAGTTGGTTGGCATGGGGTTTCCAGCACTGTAGCTTTCTGGCTGTTGAGTGGAGCTGGGTCTTAGCATTGAGATGGAGATCTCTGGGAGAACTTTCCGCATTTGATATTACGTGGGGCCGGGAGGTCTCTGGTGGACCAATATTTTGAACTCTGCTCTCCCACCTAAGAGGCTCAGGCCTGACACCTGGCCGGTGCACCAAGACCCTCTCAGCCACATGGCTCAAAAGAAAAGGGAGAACAAAAAGGAAAGAAAGAAAAAACATAAAAAAGTTATTAAAATAAAAAATTTTTTAAATCATAAAAAATTGAAAAATAAAAAAGTAATAAAAAAGAAAAGAAAGAAGAGAGCAACCAAACGAATAAACAAATCCACCAATGATTACAAGTGGTAAAAATTATACAAAAAAAAAAAAAAAAAGGACAGAACCCTAGGACAAATGCTAAAAGCAAAGGTATACAGACAAAAATCACACAGGAAAGCATACACATACACAGTCAGAAAAAGGGACAAAAATTATATATATATATATATAAAGGAAGGCAGAAACCAAATCAATAAGCAAATCTACCAATGATAATAAACTCTAAATACCAAACTAAGATAAACATAAAACCAGAAACAAATTAGATGCAGGAAGCAAACCCCAAGTCTACAGTTGCTCCCAAAACCCACTGCCTCAATTTTTGGATGATTCGTCGGCTATTCAGGTATTCCACAGGTGCAGGGTACGTCAAGTTGATTGTGGAGTTTTAATCCGCTGCTCCTGAGCCTGCTGGGAGAGATTTCCTTTTCTCTTCTTTGTTTGAACAGCTCCTGGGTTTCAGCTTTGGATGTGGCCCTGCCTCTGCGTATAGGTCACCTGAGGGCATCTGTTCTTTGCTCAGACAGGACAATGTTAAAGTAGCAGCTGATTAGGGAGCTCTGGCTCACTCAGGCTGGGGGGAGGGAGGGGTACGGAATGCGGGGTGAGCCTGCGGTGGTAGAGGCTGGCGTGCTGTTGTAACAGCCTGAGGCGGGCCTTGTGTTCTCCTGGGGAAGTTGTCCCTGGATCACGGGACCCTAGCAGTGGCGGTCTGCAGAGGCTCCCAGGAGGGGAGGTGTGGATAGTGACCTGTGCTTGCACACAGGCTTCTTGGTGGCAGCAGCAGCCTTAGCATCTCACGCCCGTCTCTGGTGTCTGCGCTGATGGCCATGGCTTGCGCCAGTCTCTGGAGCTTGGTTAGGCGGTGCTCTGAATCCCCTCTGCTCGTGCACCCCAAAACAATGGTCTCTTGCCTCTTAGGCTGGTCCAGACTTTTTCCTGGACTCCCTCCGGACTAGCTGTGGTGCACTAGCCCCTTTCAGTCTCTCTTCATGCAGCCAACCCCAGTCCTCGCCCTGGGATCTGACCTCAGAAGCCCAAGCCTCAGCTCCCAGCCCCTGCCCGCCCTGGCAGGTGAGCAGACAAGCCTCTCGGGCTGGTGAGTGCTGGTCAGCACCGATCCTCTGTGCGGGAATCTCTTTTCTTTGCCCTCTGCACCCCTGTTGCTGTGCTCTCCTCCACGGCTCCGAAGCTTCCCCCCTCTGCCTCCCGCAGTCTCCACCCGCGAAGGGGCTTCCTACTGTGTGGAAACTTTTCCTCCTTCACAGCTCCCTCCCACGGGTGCAGGTCCTGTCCCTATTCTTTTGTCTCTTTTTTTTCTTCTTTCTTTTGCCCTACCTAGGTACGTGGGGAGTTTCTTGCCTTTTGGGAAGTCTGAGGTCTTCTGCCAGCATTCAGTAGGTGTTCTGTAAGAGTTGTTCCACATGTAGGTGTATTTCTGATATATTTGTGGGGAGGAAGGTGATCTCCATGTCTTAGTCCTCCGCCATCTTGAAGGTCCTCCTCCTCAATTATGTTTTTTAAGTTCACATGTAAAATGTGACTGACTGGTAGAAACTTGTTCATTTAGTCTATTAAATATATGATATAAAGAAAGTTTAATGACAATAGTGTGCAAATGTGGGAAATTCTGAGGGACAGAGGATGTTTTAACCTCAAATGAGTTTCATAAAATGAAGATTTATTCAATTTTGTATCTGGCACTCATTACATAGGAAACCAATTCGATTTAATTGGCCTTATTTTCTGAGTCTCCATGCTTGAGGATAGTGATGTGTCATTATCTTGCAGCACTAGTTTTCTTTAGCAACTGTGATGATCAGACTTCTGGTTTCCAACGACCAGGCGCATTTCAAAATCAATGTTGGAACTGGCAGAATGTTGCCACAATTTTGTTTTTTCAAGCTCCAAAAATGAAACAGATATGAGTAACATCTCTTTTCTCCTTCTTAAAGAAAAGACTGTATATATCTGAATAATCCCAAATAACTATAGGCTCTGATACACAAGAGCCATTTTCCACATTTGGTTTCCTTCACTTAAAAAAGTTCAAAACAAGGCACTTTAAGGATCACCCCAGAAATTTACAAGGTTAAAGTTTCAGTATTCAAAAGTGAAGTACTGGTTTAAGATAAAAAATATGCTAACAGTAAGTTTTGGAGTCATGATGGCTTAAGAAGCTTATCATTTTATCAGAAACTATTGGCTTGTAGAATAACTACAGTAAGAAATATGGGGCTTTTGAGTATATTGTTCTAATGTGAGGTATATTATATATGACACTACTCTTCACATTAGGAGATGAGAGGTGTATATCTTGACGTAATTGGAAACATCCTTCTCCCTTAGAAAAGGTGATTCACAAAGCCCAGCTAGGGAGAGCACACTCACAATTCAAAATACAAAATAGACTAGTGCAGTCTCAGAAACAATAAGGAACTAAACCAACTGCAGGCAAATCTCTTCAATTAATTACACAATGAGAGTTAGGCCTGGACTATTTCATTTTGGATTGCTTTTTGCAACCTCATAATCTCTTTAATGGCAGTAATTTGTTAATAAAACAGTGGTAATGAAACAGAAGTATCTGTTTACAGCAGTCCCCTTATATTTCTTGTGCTTATGCCTGCTTTCATTATTTATAGGGAAAGGTACACATTTGCTCTGGTATACATCAGTAATAGAAAACCACTTTACAGGAGGATAGGAAAGGACATTATCAGTAGAGTATAATGTCTGTATCTGGAATCATTATTGACCCCTTTGGAGTGTTTTTTCAACCTTAAAGCAATAGATCTTGAAACAAGCTAAAAGCTACAATAAAAACATATTTTATCTTTAGTCCTTTAAACAATATTTCTTTGTTCTAAATGGGCTCTCTGCATCAGCAATTACCTGTTAAGTTTTTCTCATTTCTTGACTTGGGAACCTACATTTTACTGTGAACCAATAGTAATTCTAGAAACAAAATATACTTTCAAAGATATATGAATTATTTTTCTTCATATCTAGAGAAGTTTATGTTTTTCTTCTGTTTCATACTTATTGATAACACAGTACAGTTGTGTCTATAATCTGTGTAAAATATTGGGGATTCTTGATGAAAACATCAAGAAAACAATCACACAATTCCCCAAATCCAAAACAACAATGAAAAATTAAATTCATTAAAAAATTAATATAATTTTTGATAATCTGTGAATAAAAAGCCAGCTTTGTTTTTTCAGTTTTGAAAAAAGATTTATTTTAGTTAAATTTAATAAATGAATTTCAAATATAATGTTTTTAAAGACATTCATTATTTAAAATATATTTTGCATTTGATAAATTTCCTCAATATAACACAGAATACTGTATGAGAGGAAAGGCTATCTAAAATGCAATTATTTAAGTCTACAGTAAACAAAAATCCCTTTATAATACAATTTATGTCACAATATCCTGTTATGTCTTGCATAAAAATCTGAATTCTTTGAACGTTAGTGGACAATTACAACAGAAGGGTAGTAAAATCTTTCCAGTATACTAAAACATGTTCTATTAATTAATAATGCAGTGTCAAGAGAAGTCTTCTTATTTAAACTAAAGTGTTTTTTTAAAGATCAATATTTTTCTATTTTTGAAATCTCATTTCTGAACTAAAAATCATATGGGAATTTTAAATTCCAGCATTATTCCCAAATCAAGGATTTTCTGTAATGTAGGACATGCCCAACATGCCAATCTGTATATGTTACTTTGCCATATATCAGCCATGATGCAATTCCCAACTACACCCCACTGTATGGATGGTGACATTACATAACACTTTTCAGGCAGTTTCTTCATATGTAAAATAGGAACAATGATAATTCCTACCATAGATGGAATTTATTGCTAAAGGAAATGCATCAAAACTCAGAATCTGAAATAAACATTTATTTAACATTAGCTTATCAATAGTAGATTTCAAGGAAATAGTGAACTCCTCATTTACAGTGGTGTTTATTGGGCTATATTGGTGGCTTGAAACTCAGGTTAAGGGAAGGCGGATTTTATGTGCCTATGAGAATTATTTAACTGGGACTAATTCTATAAGATTTTAAAACAAACTGTGAAATAAACTATGAAAACTATGAAGTTAGCATACTTAGGAAAATTCATTCTGTTCATAAGTATTTCACCTCATGTCATTTCCAGTCACCAGCACTTATGACGCCATAGACAGGCACAGACACAGAACTATATCCATGGGAAGGGAAGGGGCATTAGTCTATAGAAGAAAACCAGAATGTCCTTATGAATGTTCTGCAGAATCTGCCAAATGCATGTGGGTGGGTTTACCTCTTCCAGTCATCTCCTGTTGTTGAGAGCTGGGAGCAAGATCAGCCACCTAATTTTCCAGGCTCAGTGCAAAATGAAAATATAGGACCCCTTTCTTCAACCAGCAGGAAACAACTGCTAGTAAAAGTACTTAAAATAAAATTCCTTTCTTCTGTGGTTCTTCCCCCTCTTTCACAACCTAAACTATATATTTTTAAAATTTACTATTTAATGGCCTGCTCTTTGAGTGTGGGGGTATCTGGAGGGCTAGTACAGACATTCACAGGCCACTGGAGGCCTTGTCTCTGTGACTGAGTGTGCTCACATGGCCCACCAGCTGCAGGGTCCTTACCTCCTGCCAGAAACCAGATCAACACGCTGAATCTCATAAACAGCAAGGAAGTCAAGCAGGCTCAAACCAAGGAGGACTGACAACCGCAAAGGACACTGTGACCTCTGCATGAGAGGCATCAGCTGCCTAGATCAGGGTGGGTGAGAGGCTTGCCCCTACTTGTCTCCTGCAGGATGTGTTGAGGCTCTCACTGCCCATCTATAGAGGAATAATCGCCACTAAGTCTCATCAGGACTGACCTTTACCTTCTGGGCACTGGTGATCAGGCCCTGGCTGGTGATGCAGGGCAGAGGCTGCCTCTGGGAGGGGGAGAAGAGGGAGAGGCCAAGAATAGGTCCAGCAGAGGCAGAGGTTCTAAGCCTCCCGGATGAGTTCTTGCAAATCACACATTCAAAGATAAAATTATTAAGAATTTCAAGGCAGTGACCAAACTCACATTAAACCCCAAGTGCTGGGACTGGGTGCGGGCAGAGCCCTCTGCTGCTGCTCTGGTTGAAAGCTGGTAAGGACAGCACTTGTCCAGAGGGCTCAACCTGTACTCCTGGGTATCTGAGCAGATTATTCCTAGTGTTTAGGATGTGCCTCCCAGGAGCATTAAGAAGTGTTGGAATGATGATATTTCATTGCAATTTAAAAACCATCTTTTTTTTTTAACTATTTATGAATCAAGATCAAACAATATCCTCTGAATGAGGATTCTTTGGAGTAAACCCTCTTTGGAGTTGTGTGCTGGCCTGACAACGACCTGGCTTCCCAGCCAGTCTAACACTGCTTTTGGGATCTACCCATAGGGAGATTTATGTTGATTGCGCAACTGATTTTCCTGACTGCCTTTCCCACAGCCTTCATTGACTAATATGACTAAATATTTTTCCTCCTGTTTCTGTAGATAGCCTATTAGGGTTCTCTGCATGGTTTAATTAAATAAGGTGCTCCCTGGAATTCAGAGAATACTTTTTGAAATTGAAACAATTAGGAATACACATAAAATATGTGAAATCAGGTGGAAAGATCTCAAGGGTGCTCTTTCTATTACTTTCCTCTTTAGAGAAATCTGCTTATTCTCTCATCCACCACACACTTGGTACTGAGAACGAGGGTAGGAATGCATCTTCCACTCTTGATCAAAAGACCTCCTCCTTGCCTGCTCAGGGCATTGTTTTGTCATATCCCACCCACTCTAGCCAACACTTTCCATATATTCTTTTGAGAATTTGGCAACTAACTCAAGGTATTCCTCATTAATTCAGGTCTCTCAAGTTATACTGGGAAACTGAAGGACTCTTTGCAGGATAAATCCAGCCCCATATCCATTTGATTTTCAGGGTGAAAGCATCATCTCCACTCCACTTCAACAACAACCCACACCTGAGGTTAGTGGGTTGTCATCACTACAGCTAGTCATCACGACAGCTCTTTCAGGTGTGAAAATCCATTGCTCCACTCTTACACAGCTTCCAGTTTCTTTGGGTTTCTCACCAGCTTGCTTTCACTACATTTGCTCTTGCACACCCGTTACAATTTCCAGTGCCTTGCCTTTTCCGCTGGAAGCTTCTAAGCCCTACTGTGTGCTCTTTTTTCCTTTTACACTCTCAACTCCTTGGGCTGTCAGCATAATCTTACTGTTTTCTTTTTCATCACAGCCACTTGCAAAATTTCAACTTTGATTCCATTCAGATCATCCTTCTCTGGTTCTATGCCTTATAAGTGCCATGATGAAGGGGAAGAAAATCTAACACTGACTGAGTTTAAATTTATAGTTACAAGTCTTCAGCTGAGCAGGACCTTCATTGTTCTCTGGCGTTTATTGTTTAGAGCCACACCCAGCTTTTTCAGCCATTCCCTGGATGTACACTCACATTTTTGTCACTTTCCTCATGTACTTGAGTCTATCTAAGTAGACTCAGCAAACTACTTTCCTACTTCACAGAAAAGCTGGAAACTGAACATTTACACATATTTATTTTCCCTTCCTCTTGAAACAACAAAGATACGTGTATCTCTACTAACTTCTCTCCATTCTGATTCTGTGCATGAACAGAAGGATTGCCTGGTCTCTCTTTGGGAAATGTGCTCCATTAATTGTCTCTCTTTTTTTTTTTTATCTTCAGCAGTATCTTACTGTTTGTCTCTTTTCCTCTAACGTATAAACAACTGCTGATTTCCCCCACTGTAGAAATATGGAAGACAAAAAATATTTTTCCCATTTCATTTTACTTTATCTCTAGTTCACAACAAAGGTTTTGAAAGAATGTTCTATATTGGCTATCACAGTTGCTCACATCCCATTTATAAGCAAACACTAACCTCCACTTCATTTCTAAACATACTGTAACTGGGGACTCCAAAGATGTCCTAAAGACACTTTATTCTCTTATCCAGTGTAACTTATCCGAGATGATTGGCATCATTGATTACCCCTGCCTTCTTTTTTTTTTTTTTTTTTTGTGGTACGCGGGCCTCTCACTGTTGTGGCCTCTCCCGTTGCGGAGCACAGGCTCTGGACGCGCAGGCTCAGCGGCCATGGCTCACGGGCCCAGCGGCTCCGCGGCACGTGGGATCTTCCCGGACCGGGGCATGAACCCGTGTCCCCTGCATCGGCAGGCGGACTCTCAACCACTGCACCACCAGGGAAGCCCATCCCTGCCTTCTTGATTCCACCATAAACATTCGGTATTTACCTTTGTCTTTTTAAGATTTTTCTTCTTCCTTCCATGTCCACTACTGCTTTGTCCCTTTCATAGGCTTTTCATTATTTTTTCTGTTTCCATATGGAAGAATTCAGGACATCATCTTTATCTTTCTTTTCTTCCTTCAATTTCTAGGTGAAATAATCTAAACTCGTAGGTTTTGGGCTCCTGACTCTAACTGAAATGGAGTAAGAGGAATGGAAATTATCCTGCTGCCTAAACAACTAAAAATATGGCTAAACCTATGAAACAGTGGTTTTTCTAAACATTGGACATCAAGCAATCAAAGTAAGTGAACCATGAAAGAGAGGAAGTAAATGAAATGAGCACTGATTGGCCCAGTTGAGTGCTTCAAGGATTTTCCAGGTCGTAGTTCAGTGAAGTGGGTAACCAGGAAGAATTCATCAGACTCACTGAGTTGAGGAAATAGAGGTGAGAAGAAAGGACAGGTACATAAAGAACTGAGGAGATTTGCAGAGCTCCTCTAGTCTTCAGCAGAGTAGTGATTGGAAGATTTTTTGAGGGAATTATTTGAGGTAGGAAAAAATACTTACCCTAAAGGATTAGAAGAAACAGTAGCTAGAGCTCACGTAGGGCTGGGAAGAGTATCTGTTCCCCAGCTAGACCTGACAGCCTCATAATATGTGTGACACTGAGTACAGTTCTCAGAAGGGCCTTATCTCAGTAGTGGGGAATTATTATCCCAAGAGTAAATGCTGCTTTGGTCCCACTTAACAAGTCAAGAGGAAGACTGAAAGGATCAAACAGCTTACAAATAAGTTAACTGTGTCCCAGATCAAAGCTCAAGAATAATTATAGTAATACAAAAAATATACACTACTCAACAAGGTAAAATTTACAATGTATGGCATATAATAAAATTGTAAGGCATCCTAAGAAGCAGAAGAATATGACCTATAAAGAGGAGAAAATCCATTAAATCAGAACCAACCCAAAAGTGATACAGATGTCAGAATTAAAAAACAGGGACATTAAAATGCTTATGTTAACTCTATTCCATGTATTGTAAGAGGTGGAAGAGAGACATCGTGTTGAGTAGATAAATGGAAAATATAAAGTTGCAAACGGAACTTATAGAAATAAAAACTACAATGTCTGAGAAAGAAAATCACTGAAAGGAATGAATATGATATTAGATATGGCAGAAGATAATATTGGTAAATTTGAAGCTATAAAAACTCTCCAAAAAACCCCCCAAAAAACCTGGGGGAGAAAAAAGACCTAAAAACAAAAACATATACACCTGTGGGACAACTCTTCAAGTGACCCGTTATATATATAACTGGAGTTTCTAACAGAGAGTGAAAATAGAAATTTTATTTGTAGAAATTATCACCAAAAATGTTCATAATATGATGAAAATTATTAACTCACAAATCCTAGGAGCTAAGTAAACCCCAAACACACATACGTGAATTTCAACTTCTGGATATTTGTGGCTGACTATCAACTAGGGAAGACGTATCTCCTAGATTAATTCCTTTTATATGTAACCAACAACCTATTAGACATACTTAACTGGATGTCCTGTGTATACTTTACAGAAAACATGGCTAATGGTTCACCTATTTGTTTGTGAACCAGTATTTACTGAGGCTCTGATATGTTCCAGACAATGCAATAGGGATCAAAATTACACAATTGAAAAGAAATTGTCCTTGAGGTTTAGGAGTCAACATAAGACATATATATACAAATTATTTAAAATACAATGTGTTAAGTTCCATAACGGTGATGAGTACAAGATGAAAATACCATAGATGAAGGTGAAACTGAATCTAACTGGGAGAGTCAGCTAAAATGTACTATTATTTCAATTAAATGCTGAAAGTTGCACCTTGAGGATTGTAATTAAGAGGTCATTTGTGACAGCGCAGCTGCACCGCCTCGCAAGTGCAGGGCCGCGTGACCCCAGCGCGAGCCCGGCTGCTTTGGCCACCAGGTGGCGCTCGTTATCTGCCCGGCAATCCACTTGCTCCCGCCGGAGGCCGGACAGCCGCAGCTGCGCGACGCTTCTCCGGGTGAGTGGACTGGGCGCCGGACGCCGGGGTTTAGGGGAGACGGGCGAAGGCTGTGTGTGTTGGGGGGGCACTTTGGCGGGGAGGTCTTGGGGCCAAACAGAGGGGCCAAAACCGAGTCAAAGGCGTCGACTTGTGGAAATGCTGGCAGGGAGCTGCGGCGCCCGGGGCAGGAGAATCCGGGCGCTTGCGGGAGGGCGTTTAGAGGACGACGGTCTTGGGCTGAGAGGGGGCTTCGTAGCAGATGAGAGGCGGGGAGGCCCCAAGAGCATCGAGAGTATCGCAGTGAGAGGAGGAGGCTTTTGCCTGGATGGACACCAGCCAGTGGCTGGGAGGAGCCCGGAGTCCAGAGAATTAGAGGGAGAGGGTGGGAGAAGAGATGTTTAAAAAAAAACACAGAGGGCTTCCCTGGTGGCGCAGTGGTTGAGAGTCTGCCTGCCGATGCAGGGGACACGGGTTCGTGCCTCGGTTTGGGAGGATCCCACATGCCGCGGGGCGGCTGGGCCCGTGAGCCATGGCCGCTGAGCCTGCGCGTCCGGAGCCTGTGCTCCGCAACGGGAGAGGCCGCAACAGTGAGAGGCCCGCGTACTGCAAAAAAAAAAAAAAAAAAAAGTGGTGGTGCTCACCAATATCTGAATTCCCTTCTAACTTGCAACACTCTTGTCCTACATTTCCCATTACCTTGCCTTTGTTGGGGCCATATGACTGAGTTCTAATCAGCAAAATTCGAGAAGTTATGAGCAGCACTGCCAGATATGGCCTCTAAAATCTCTTATGGAATCGTCCATATTCTTTTCTTCCCTATGCTCTTATGTAGTTGCACACCATTCAGAAGAGGACTTGGAGAAATGGTGGAGCACAAGATGGAAAAAAGCCTTGGTCTCTTAACCACCGTGTGGAAGCTTATCTCCTGACACTTAACGGTACTGTGACATGATTATCTTTAAATTTAATTTGTTTCCCTAAGCCTGTGGGTATTTGCTTTGCAATGTTGTGGGTTGCAGCAGTTTTTCAAAACCAGAGCTTCTAAACTCTTTGACGGATTTTAATAATTCCATAATGTGTTTTATTGCAGTGTCCACGAATATTGTTTTATTTACTTGTAGTTTACTGTCGACAGTTCTGGCAGTTCCCAGAGTTAACATTTGTGCACATGCCAGTGGGATGGGTGCAGATACAGGCAAGCCATCCCCCATGCACTGCCCCCACCAGGAGCCAGACTCTGGAGGGGATGTGTTAATTTCTTCCTTCCTGCAGGCATTCATAGATGGGCCTGGTCAGGATGTTTCCTGTGAGCTTAAATAAAGGTATTTGAGCTTAATGCTCAGGCATGGGAGGCAGGGTTCCTGGAAATGGGCCATTATATACACTATAAGCTGTAGGCAGCACTCCTTTAGTGATTAACTTGTAACAAAAGCAATCGAATACAAAGGTTAAAGTAAAAACAGGTCCAGTATGGAGTCAGATTTGTTTTTCTCTATTACAAAAGTACATAGTTTAAAAATTATATAACATACTATAATACTTATATATACATCTAGAACTTTTAAATTAAATAGGAAAAACAGACATGGAATGAAGAAAAATTTATGTATTTGATTTGATTATTAAATAATGCAACATATAATTTGGTGAATTTCAAAGGCATTTATTTTTTACTATGATAACCACTGAATTTCACTTTGGTGGGGGCTAAGTTATTCTTATAAAATAAAGATTAAAGGAGGCTATGTTTCTCCTCTTCAAATCATTCTTGTTATGTGTATTCAGTTTGCAAGACAATCAGTTACTGCTGTTTGAATCTGGCAACTAGCCACTATTTTTAATTGAAATGGTATTTTGCAAAATAAAGAACATGAAGTTATAAGAGGAAGTGGTGTTGATGTGTTAACAGGAGTGAGCCATAAGGAATGGCAATTATATATTTTAACATGTAAAGAGATTTTCCAAATTAGCTGTTGGTAAAATTGCTACGCCTGTCACACCAAGTTCATTTATTTCTTGGATAAACTTGAATAATATAAAGGCACTTATAAAGATGCTTTTTTAAAAGACATAAATGCATCATAATGATAGCATCACAGGAGTGCAGAGACTTGATTTTAAGTAGAACCAAGGGCTCTTGCTTAACCAAGTTAAGCAGGGCTTCAGAGTTAGATTGATCTGGATGATCCCATCTTGGACACCTTGTATGTGGTTACCTGGATTAAGTATCATAAACACTATGAAGCTTCCATTCTCTCATTTCTAAAAACCTCGATAATAATTTTACATTATAGGCTTTTGGAGTATATGTGAAGATTAAATGAGATAATGTCTAGAAAACACTTACCCCTGTGTCTGGCATTTAGGTGTTCAATAAGTGGTACCTGCTATTTTTATTTTTGCTTATTGGGAGAATGTGACAGAAATGTGTAGAAAACTGATAACTTTTATAAAGAAGTTTTATATTCAACTGAAGTCATATGTTAATATATGTCAGTATTCAAATCTAGTAGTATACTTTCCTCAATTTGTTTCATATAGATTCTCCTGTTCAGTTTCGTTCTGAATTTATTTAGAATGAATCCAAATTCAGTATTACATCTTGCCAAGCCTGTGACACTTACCCTGACCTCTGAAATTTAAGTAGAGGTTATATTGCTTTCTGCCAAAACAATGACTATACAAAAAAAGATTGTTTATTGACTGCATAATCAAAGTAACCAAAGTCAATTAATTATTGACTTATTAATTATCCGTTTTTTTCAACAAATAGTTTTATCCTAGGAGTGCTATTCTGTACAAACCAAGAATAATTTTGGGCACTGGGGGGTTTAATATATCTAGTGAAATGGTTTTCAACCATTTCAACCTGGTTTCACTTAGAATCATATGGGAATGTTTGTAAAATACCTATGCCTGGGCTCTATACCCAGAGATTCTGATTTAATTAATTTGTATGAAGCTCAAATGCTTTTAAAACCTCCCCATGGCAATTCCAATACGTAGCTGTGCTTGAGAGCCATATATTTAAAGTAGTGGTTCTCAATTTTGTGAACAACTATAATATTCACCTGGGAGCTTTATTTTAATTTATTATTAATTTAATTGATGTAATTTAAATTTTTATTGAGATGTAATAAGTAAACATAAAAGTGCACTAATCTTAAATGTACAGCTCAATGAATTTTAGATATGTGTATATTTGCATAATAACTTGAATCATTATATTTTCTCTAGTCCAAACTGTTCCTTGTGACTCTTGTTTTTTGTTTTTTCTTTTAAATTGAAGTATAGTTGATTTACAGTATTCTATTAGTTTCAGATGTACAACATAATGATTCAATATTTTTATAGATTATACTCCATTTAAAGTTATTACAAAATAATGGCTATATTTCCCCATGCTGTACAATATATACTAGTTGATTATTTATTATATACATAGTTATTTGTATCTCTTAATCCCCCACTCCATCTTGTCCCTCCATCCTTCCCTCTCCCCATTGGTAACCACTCTTTTGTTCTCTATATCTGCAACTCTGTTTCTATTTTGTTATATACATTCATTTGTTTTATTTTTTAGATTCCACATGTAAGTGATAACAGTATTTGTCTTTCTCTGTCTGACTTACTTCACTAAGCATAATAGCCTCTAGGTCCATCCACATTGTTGCAAATGGCAGAATTTCTTTTTTTTAATGGCTGAGTAATATTCCATTGTATAGATATGTAACATATCTTCTTTATCCATTCATCTGTTGATAGACACTTAGGTTGCTTCCATATCTTGGCTATTATAAATAATGTGATATAAACATTGGAGTGCATATATCTTTTCAAATAAGTATTTTCATTTCTTTTGAATATATACTCAGGAGTGGAATTGTTGGATTATATGGTAGTTCTATTTTTAGTTTTTAAGGAACCTCCATACTGTTTTCCACAGTGGCTGCACCAATTTACATTCCCACAACAGTGTACTGGGCTTCCCTTTACTCCATATCTTCATCAACATTTGTTATTTGTAAACTTTTTTATGATCACCATTTTGACAGGTGTGGGTTGATGGTTTTGACTTGCATTTCTCTGATGATTAGTGATGTTGAACATCTTTTCATGTGCCTGTTGCTCATCTGTATTTGGAAAAATGTCTATTCAGGCCTTCTGCTCATTTTTTAAACAGGTTGTTTGTTTTTTTGAAATTGAGTTGTATGAGCTGTTTATATATTTTGGATGTTAACCTCTTATCAGTTACATCTTTTGCAAATATTTTTTTCCCATTCAGTAGGTTGTCTTTTTCTTTTGTCAGTGGTTTTCTTTGCTGTGCAAAAGCTTTTAAGTTTAATTAGATCCTATTGTTTATATTTACTTTTGTTTCTTTTGCCTTGGGAGACAGATCCTAAAAAATATCGCTACAATTTATGTCAAAAAGTGCTCTGCCTATGTTCTCTTCTAGGATTCCTATGGTTTCAGGTTTTACATTTCAGTCTTTAATCCATTTTGAGTTTATTTTTTAATATAGTTTGAGGAAATGCTCTAATCTCATTTGTTTACATGTAGCTGTCCAATTTTCCCAGTGCCACTTATTGAAGACACTGTCTTTTCTCCATCATATATTCTTGCCTCCTTTGTTGTAGATTAATTGACCATACATACGTGAGTTTATTTCTAGGCTCCCTATTCTGTTCCATTGATCAGGGTCTGTTTTTGTGCTAATACCATGCTATTGTGATTACTGTGGCTTTGTAGTATAGTCTGAAGTCAGGGAGCGTGAAACTTCCAGCTTTTGTTTTCTCAAGATTGCTTTGGCAATTTGGGGTCTTTTGTGGTTTCATATAAATTTTAGAATTATTCTGGTTCTGTGTAAAAGTATCATGGTATTTTGATAGAAATTACATTAAATCTATAGATTGAAACTCTGAGATAATAAAGATGCGCTATTTTAAGCCTGTGAGTTTTGGGGGTAATTTGTTATGCAGCGATAGATAAATAGTTGAGTTTGGTACATTGTTTTACAACTGTTAAACTGGTTAATAATGCTTTCAGGTCCTTCCTGGAACAGGTAAACAATTGGACCAAATACATGAAAATATGTTTCTCAAGCCTTTGGACATCAGACAGTAATGTACAGTGATATTTGAGAGATGGGAAACTAATGAAGTAAACTTGAGATTGCCCAGTTTGCTACCTTAAAAGAATTTTCAGTCTACAGTGCCCGGAGGGGAAACTCACATGGAGTTCAGCAGACTCCTTTATTTGAGGAGACAGAGCAAACATTCTAGGAAGAACAAGATAGCTGTGGTCCTCAGAGCAGAGTACCCAAGAGGAGAAAGAATAGAGAAAGACAGCTATGGAATTTGCAGTGGTTGAGTAGTCAGTGGATGCATCAACAAATGCATGTGATAAAACTATGCTAAGTCAGGAAAGGGACCACCTGAAAAGAATAGAGGGAATAATATTCAGAGCTTACATGGGGCCAAGAAGAGTGCCTGTTTTTAAGTCCGAATGTGAACATCATAATTCATAGGGCATTGAAGAATACTCAGAAAAGTCTTGCCTCTTAACAGTAATTAGCCTTAGACTGACCACTTCTCTGGTCCCACTTAACAAATTTCCCAGTAATTTAACTGTCTTAGAACAAAGCCTAAGAATATTTGTAGAAATTATATCCCTATCTATCTATCTATCTATCTACCTATATGCAGAGAGGTAGATGGGTGTGCGTGCATGTGTGTGTGGGTGTGTGTATCTTAGCCAAAATCCAATGAGGTAAAATTCACAACATGTATCATCTAATGAAAAATTTTGCAGCATGATAAAAAAACCCAGGAATATATGATTATGAAGAGGAAAAAAATTAATGCAAATCTACCCAAAACTAACACAGGTGTTAGAAATAGCATACAGGTACTAAAGCAGTTATAACTATCCCATATGTTCAAAAAGACACAGGAAAGATTGGACATTTTATGTAGAGGCACAAGTTAAAAAATACATGAGTGAAAAACACTGGTTTGGTTTAATGGTGTATTAGATGTGGAAGAAAAAATATTAGTGATCTTGAAGACATAGTAGTAGAAACAATCCAAAATGAAATGTAGTAGGAAAAAAAAAACGAGCTGAGCAAAGAGACCTGTAGAACTACAAGTGGCCTAATATATGTGTATTGGAGAGAACAAAAACCAAAACTTTTTTCATCATTATTTTATCCCCAGCATCAAGCATGGTGTCCAGCATATGGTAGGGCTAGATAAATATTTCTTAAGTGAATGAGTTAACGTTTAAAGTGAATCAGAAATTGTGAACCTTATATTTTATTAAATATACTGATTCAAAGTAAATGAAAATATTTTTATTAGTAAAAGAAAACCAAAATCCATTTTGTGGAAAATATTAAATATTATGTATATATGTATACATACACACATATGTATATATCCCTCTATACACATACGTATATATTATTGCTTAAACAGATTTGTAGATCAGTATTTTGAATTGCTAGTAATTAAGTCTAGAAGTTTATAGATGCACACAAAAACACACACACTTTGTTTCTATATGTCAGCCAGTCAGAAAAGGGAGAAAAATATACAGAGAAGAAAAAGAAAGACTTCACATTTGAACAGCAGTTATAGATATAGACACACCACAAACATGCAAACACTCACACTAGAAATAGCATTCATGGGATACAGACTGATTTATTGTATAAATACAATAAGAATAGGAAATTTGAAGACAGATATGAATTCAATCTCACCTAATACTCTTGTGAGCACTGAACTTACGTAGCAGTCATTGTAGTCTCTATCCTATAGCAGTCCTGTTCAGTTTTATTCAAGAGTCTGTACAGAGAGCACTCCCTTTAATATGTAGTCCTTTAGATGTTTGAAGAGATTCCCCAGAGATTCCTTTTATAAACTCAAGAAAGATCTACTACATTATTTATCAGATTTTTCTAATCTGAGGCTACTGCTAATCGACATGATAGGGGGGAGAAGCTAGATTTCAAAGTCTCTAATAGTTTCAAAGAGGTGGAGTGTAACTCCCCCCTCCTTAAGTATGGGCTGCCCATAGTGGTTGTCTCCTAAAGAGTATAGTATGGAAAGGGAGAAAAGAATGACTTCACAGTGGAGAAACCTGACAAACTACTTCAGCCAGGTGATCAAGGTTGACATCAACAGTGTTAACCCATGATGATAGAATGTACCCTTGAAATGATGTGATACAATGGCACTTTACCTCTGTATTCATCCTCTCCAAAACCTACAACCCCAGTCTAATTGTGAGAAAAAAACATCAGACTAATCCAATTTGAGGGATATTCTATATAATCACCGACCAGTCACTCTTCAAAACTGTCAAGGTCATCAAAAACAAGGAAAAGTCTGAGAAAGTGTCAACAGCCTAGAGCCATCTAAGGAGACATGAGGACTAACTGTGGTGTGGTGCCCTGAATAGGATCCTGGAACAGAAAAGATATTAGGTGAAAACTAAGGAAATTTGAATAAAGTATGGGTTTTATTTGACAATATTTAAAAATCATGGTTCACTAAATGTCACAAATGTACCATACTAATGTAAGATAACAGAAACTAGGAATAGGGTATATGGGAGCTATCTGTACTATTTTTGTAACTTTTCTATATATCTAAATCTGTTCTAAAATAATAAGTTTATCAAAAAAGTAAAGTAGGAAACATGAATAATATACTTACTATATAAGAGAGGAATAAACATTATATATGAGAGTGAGTAAGAGCAAATTTTAAATGAATAAAATCTGGGAAACTTGAGAGTCCCTAAATTTGTTGTTTGAAATTTTAATCTTTTATTATATTGTTTACCTAAAATTTGATTTGAAGCACAGTTGATTCATTTCCTGTAGTCTGAGTACTTCCCAATAATTAAGGACTTAGGACTTAAGAACAGGTTGGGTGAGGTATGCATTTTGTACTGGCTTGACCTTTTTATGCATTAATAATTACTGTTGGAAACCTATTTCAAACAGTGGTGACTACACTGGGTATTCAAAAGTAAATAAGGTAAATATATGCCCTGACTTGAAGAATGTCATAGTCTAGTGGGAGAGACTGACACATAAACAGTTAAATACAATGCAATGTGAAACACGCTGTGAAAGGACAAGGGAGGGGGTGGCTAAGCTTTCTGGGCTTCACAACACAAAGTCTTAGAAAAGCCCCCATGACCCTTGTTTCTTGTTCATTGAGGTGCAAAGTCACTATTACTCAAAACCTTGCTGTTTTTCATAGCTGCTGATGTTTCAGCATCCATCCTTTCTTATGCCACAATCACTTTTTTTGCTTAATAAAGTCAGAGAATATTAATGTTGAGAGAATAAAAGGGAAATTCAAGTTTATCTATTACATCTTCCTAAATCATTCATGAGTTTCCTGGCAAAGGGCATCCACTCTGTGTATGAGCACTTTTAGGGATGGAAATCTCAATATGTTTCAGGGTAGCCTAGTCCATTGTTTTAACAATCCAATTATTCAAAATTTTCTTTAACAGTAACTCTTAATTTTGTTTCTAGTCATTTTTCATTCATTACAGACCTGCCTTTGTTTTTTCCAACCTTCAAATAGAGGACATTAATAAACGCATGTATGTAACTTAAAAGTTTAATTACTTTGCAGGCACACGTGGTACAATCAATTTATAAACATAATGGAAACATATTTTATGCAGTTTTAATATACCACAAATTTAATAGCTATCATTTTAGTGGCATATCATTAAATGTCATTTCCCAACTTATGGAAAGTATGTTTCAGTTAATGGTACTAGTTCACAAACATTTTTAAGACTATCTCCAACTCAGTTTAAAAATGTAATTTTGATCAATTAAAAAAGGTGCTTTTAAATAGCACCATAAAGAGTAATCTAATAGAACTAGGTTAAAGCAAATGAAGTAGTTAAGAAATTTGTCTTTATCTCATCTGAAAAATTCATTGAAGAATATTTGTAGAGTTCAAGCACATCATTAGGAAGCATTATCATTAGGGATATGGTATGGAGAGTCAATTTAGAGTGTAGATTTATCTAGCTATCAAGGATGGTAGAATAAAAAATACTTAGGTGACTTCACTTAGGTGAAGTCACCTAACACTATTTACCTATCTATTTATCTATTTATCTTATATCCTGGAGGCTTCTAGGCCATAATATATTTGTCTTGATTGTTGCATTTATTACAAAAAGCAAAGAATGAAACCAGTAATGTATGCTGTTGTGATTTCATAAGTATTAAATAGGACGTTAATGAAAATATTAATAAAAAGAAATAGTGTGAGAGCTATCTATACATTCCTTCATGTAATATTTGCAGTTAGTGTTCTTAATGTCTACAAAGTTATTCAGTTTTAGTACTCCACAATGAGGGTGAAATTCTTGGCATTTAAAAGAATAATTGCACACCTCTACAAGATTAAAAAATAAATTATACTTGTTCTTAATTTGATATAAGGTTTGTTCCCAACTTTGAGTGACCAGCCCTTTATATTCCCTCAGGTGTTCTACTCCCTTGATTAATATAGAATTAAAGAATGTCAGTTGTGAACAATAAAATACTAGTAATTCTACTCATGTACTTATAATCCAAGTTAAAATTAATTTAAAATTAATTCATTCTCTTCTCTTCTTATTGCTGTCTTGCCAAACTCCTTGAACTTCACAAGTCTTTTTCACATAAGTGCTTACTTTGTCTGGTATACCCTAAGCTCTGCTTAATTTAGTTGCAATTATCTTTAACATGAATGTAGACCTTCACTTTCATACAAATTTATTCTTGTTGGCCTTATGTTATTCACTGTAAATATCTATATATCCTCTACATATACAGATATATCCTATATATCCCTATAGATATAGATATCTCCCCTTTAGTGAATAATATTGTGATGGTTTTTTACATGTCAACTTGACTGAATCATAGGGTGCCCAGATATTTGACTAAACATTATTTATTTCTGAGTGTGTCTATGAGGGTGTTGGTGGATGAGATTAACATTTGAATCAGTGAAGCAGATTGCCCTCCTCAACGTAGGTAGAGATCATTCAGTCCTTTGAGGGCCTGAATAGAACAGTGAGTGGCGGGTGAGGAATTTGTTTCTTTCTGCCTGATTGGATGAGCTGGAACATGGATCTTCTTTGGCTTTTGGATTGAGTTTACACCATTGGCTCCCTTGGTTCTCAGTACTTTGGACTCAGACTGAATTACACATGAGCTTGAATTACACTATGTGTTTTCCTGGGTCTCTGGTTTGCAGATGGCTGATGGTGGGACTTGTCCTCTGAGCAATTCCTTGTAATGAATATATAGGATATTTTAAATATTTAAAATATTACATTCCTTATGATACATATATATGTTATAATAATGTATATCATAGGTTCTATTGGTTCTATTTCTCTAGAGAGCGCTGACTAATACAAATATATATACATAATGGAGATCTGTCTATCTATCTACCATTATCTATCTATCTATCTCTCTACCTATCTATCTATCTTATATCCTGGAGGCTTCTAGGCAAGTTGGAACAGTGACTTAGATCAGTGATTTTGGTCAGAGTTTTGCAGCTATACATGTTTAGGTAAGGCCTAATGCAACAGGCTTTGTATATTGAAATCTTTAAGTTTGAAATAAACCAAAAAAACCCTTGAAGAATGGAAAAAAATGAAAAGAAAGGAAAATTATTAAAATAAATTTCATAAGGATGTCATAATTTTTTTTTTTTTTTTTTTGCGGTGCGCAGGCTTCTCATTGTTGTAGCCTCTACCGTTGCAGAGCACAGGCTCCGGATGCGCAGGCTCAGTGGCCATGGCTCACGGGCCCAGCTGCTCCGCGGCATGTGGGATCCTCCCAGACTGGGGCACGAACCCGTGTCCCCTGCATCGGCAGGCGGACTCTCAACCACTGCGCCACCAGGGAAGCCCTTGTCATAAATTTTTAAATGGACAGAAAATTACATTAATTTTAGTGAAAATAATTATATGTAAATTATTTTAATTTTCCCTACAAGGTGGATTTGATTTTCTAATAAGATAAGAAATGAAATGAGTTTTTCTTTAAGATTGTTTTCTTTTTTTCCCTTTTTTTAATTGAAGTATAGTTGATTTGCAATGTTGTGTTCACATTGTTTTCTAAAGACAGTCTCATGTACTCTTTTAGTCAAAAAAGTCAGTCATATTCCATTTACCATCAGGAATAACATGGGGAACCTGGAAAACATTGTCATAACGTTATTTTAATTTTGATTAGCTTTAGCAAAAAGTCAAGAACACTATAAAAGAGCTCAAGTTCTATGGGAAGTCTGTAGGAACCTTGGCATCAAAGGCAACGCTAGAACCTCAAGCTCACCAGGACTCTCTTCCCCTTCCATCTCCTGTTTCTATGTGTCTATTCTCAACTTTATTTTGCAGGCAGTTTCCCCCATATAGTTGGGAAGATGACCATTGTTAGCTATTCCCAGGATAGTAATTTTCTCAGAAAAGACACTGTCTCTTCCCCAGTCTGTTCAAATCAGTCCTGGATTCTGATTAGTGCCCCCTGCCCCCATACCAATCTCTGTGTCCAGGAGAAATGTGCCAATTCATGTTCAACTTGTCTCAATATGTGTACCCTGAAACTAGGGGGTTGGGGAATAGGTTTACAATCAGGAATAGAAGATTGAATAAAGATATATCAGGTGGCCAAAAAAACAATAGACAGTGCATTTCATTATATATAGTAGTAGACTGAATGTAGTGTGTATAAATCTGGACTACTAAGTATGATTCTATATAAACATTTTAATAAATGCAAAATAGAGCTTGGATTCAAAAGCAGTATTGTGGTGTGGGACATTTATTGCACCAGAAATCAGAGGTCCTGGATCATGAGTTAGTCCCTTTATACTCATAGGCCTTGGATAAGTCACCTAAATGCTGAGCCTTATTTTTTTTTAATTTCTAAAATGAGAATTTTACAAATGTAGACATTATTCTTCAAAATTTCTTTGAAAATGATACGTATGGTTCAGAAAAGCCTAAATAAAATGGTAAAGGGGAGAAAGGTTTATAGACCTAAACTGTTTTATCTATCTATCTGAAATAATCATGATTATAACATTTAAAGTGATTGCTGTCTTCTCTGTAATTCTTCAATGTAATTCTTCAATTTAAGGAGGGTAGAGGCTATTGAATATGTATATATGAGAATGAAAGCCTAAAGGTAATCCAATTATATGTTAAATTTCCTTGGTTAATAATTTTATTTCTTGCTTTAACTGTTATAGCCTTGGGACTGGAGATAGAGTTGTATAGTTTTACTCTGCTGAATTCCAAGTTTTTCTACTATGTAGAGTTTTGAATAAAATTTTGATTTCAGACTCTTTACAGGATTACTCTGAACTGTACAAAATACACCTGATCAATAAAGTAGCATTAACCTGACTTGCCCTGAAATATGCAACTTTCCATTTCCACATTTGCTAAACATGCAGAAGTCATCCACATTAGGAAATCCGAGTTGTCTTTACTCTTTCTTTGTTCCTAGTATTGATTTGTATATAGGGTAGGAAGGAGGAAAAGCTATTTTTGGTATGCTCTTCAGCTCCTTTCCCAAATACTTTATCTTATCAAATAGCCACATGCCAGCTCTTCCTTTCTGCCTGAATAACAGCTGTGGTTAGACAATTTACCTGAATGCTCACAGCTTATACAAATACCTAGAAATTCATGAAAACGTCATAAGGATTAGAGTGTTAATATTATGGGATATGATGGACAGAGAGTCTAGAGCCAAACATCTCCCACCCTCCAAAACTTCCAGGTATGCCTTAAATATCCACTAAGAAGAGATGTAAAGGGTAGATAAGTTCATCAATAATCATCACAGAAGGAATCTTCCAAGTATTCACAATAAAGCTACAAGTACAATCCTATTAGTGTCCTTTGTTGTATTTTCAAGTGATAACTCAGGACCATTTTTCTTTCTTTTATCCTATGAGACAATATAGTGATATTTTCCTTAAACAAAAATCTACAGCTGGATTCACCTGTGTTTATATGAATGTATACCAACATAATGGTTTCTCAGTTTGCTATTTATTTCACACTCACAATTAATTTAATGACAAGAAAAGCTATACTGGTATTATAGTTATTTAACAATTAGACACATTAAACAATAGAATATATGACATCTTTACAGTCATGGGCATTTTCCCAAGAGTGTCTAGTACAATGAGGAAAATACAAGAGAAAACCCAGCATTGGGTTCACAGGAACCTGGTTTTAAATCATGGCACTATTACTTTCTAGCTTTTTGATGTATGAAATTTATCTACCTTTATAAATGTATACTTTTTAATCTGTGTAGTAAAGATAGCATAATAGTATCATGTGATTTGTTAAGAATATAATATGCTGTCTAGACTGCTAATTTTCTTCTTTCCCTTTCTAGTCCTCTTATACAGGACCCAACCATCTTTTACTGATTTGTTCCTGAATAATTTCTTAATTATTATTTTAAATTTAGAGAAAAAGTTTCTTATATTTATGTGCAGTCTTTATATTAAGGGGTCTTATTTTATCACTTAGCATGCATCAGTGAAATTACCTCCTTAAAAGGGTGCTATGAATTCTGATAAATTTAGGCATACTTTCTTGTAATTGAGAACTCATGAGGTGAAAATGTCCTTCTTGAATAACCTCAGACTGTACATCTGAAACCAAGTTTCTCAATGGAATTGCATGTCTGATTGAGAATAGGAGGTAATTAGTGAGTTCTTTCTATATTTTACTATTATCATAACAGAACATTTTTTAGTTCCTTACACTTCATTTTGTCTAAAATTAGTATGCTCACTCATGCCTCAGAAATTCTCTGTGTTGTCCCTTGGGATGAGAGAGATATAATTATGTGATATGTGTAAACAGGGATTAATTTAATCTTAGGCAAATCCACACTTTGCAGTGTGAGTGAGGTTTGCAGAGGATTATAAATACAGTGAGTTAGATACAGCTTGACATCTTGTTTTTTGAGACTCATACTTTTTAAAAGCTTTTCAAAATCACTTATTAATTTTTGGTATGCAAAATTACATGGGAAAAAAATAAAAATTGAGCAACAAGTCAAGTTTACTTTGGATTGAATGTTAAAAATGTCTCTTACCTATTGGAATAGGAATTAGGTTTTATGTGATTCGAAAAGGCATGTGTCTTCTTTGCAAAAGGGCAATTGTCTTGCTTAGAGATGCATGTTGAAACAATGCTCATAACCTGGAACATTTATTCATTTTGATTCCCAGCATTGTTCATCATTGGACTGGGCAGCATTTATTTGGTGGCACCCTATGAACTCTAAAGTACATAAGTTTAATGGCAGGAGTGTGTGTGGAGAGATTGGCAGAGAGAAGCCCAGCATACATCATGTGGCTAGAAATGATATAGTAGGAAGTCACAAGCCATCATACTCATTGTAGGTTTAAGCTTTAGCTATTTCTGTGGTTAAAAAAAATATTTGGGGTAGATTGGACTTTATCCAAAATCAATTTACAGCTCTCAAAATTTTTTTAAAGCCTTCACAGAGGGAGACATGAGTTTGGCACCTCTATTAGAGCTACACTTCCGGGAATATCAGGAATCGACATATTGGTTTAATAAAGGGTAAAAAATTCAATCAATGCAACATCAATGTTTGGCATGGAATAGAGTAAGTTGGTGATTTTCTTTCAGAAGGCTAATAGCAAGGTAGTGTTAACTCCTAGGATCTTGACAGGTATTAGAAATTGGATTGTATAAAAGAAAGGAAGATATAATGTAAATAGTAGAGATCACATCTGTTTTCAGTATCTCTAGGGTGAAAGAGTAGAAACACTTGAAGTTGTTAAAAGTCTTGACTAGTCAAGGCATAGAGGAAAGGAGTGTGGACCATAAAGGGTTATAGCTTCCATAGATCCAGGACATCAAAAAGAACAGCAATACTACATGTGCAGCATAAATGGATTCAGTTGTCTGTGACTATGAGCACAAGCTGTCTGTGATTAGAATCAAAACTATCCTATCACAGCTGGAATCATTAGAATGGTCTTGGGTGGGATTTAGAATGGGGAAAAAATCTAAATTTGAATCTCAAGGCTGTCTTTCAAATTACAGAAAGTCCTTAGAGACTTGCCTCTGATGGAAAATTGTACAAACTAGAAAAGAAACCATGAGTTTGACTACAGGTGTACTGAAAACATAACACTCAGTCATTATTTAGGTTTAATTTTAAAGGATCAAATTGAATGATTCTTGAATAATCTTATTAAGAGTCTAAAGCTCTAGATAGGAAAATGTGGTTTGTGAAAAGTTTTCTGAAAAGAACATTTTCATGTATATGCATTTAAAAAAAGTAATATAAGAAATATTTAGGGCATAAATTGAGTAAAGAGTTAAAAACTTTGTCATGATCATAAAAACTCATTCTTGTTTTAGTAAAGGGATTCTCCATATGGTTTATTAAAATTTTTTCCTTAATTAGTCACTATTTAACCTTTACTATATTCTATATATCTCATTCTTTAGATCTGTAAAAACTAACATCATACCTATCTGGCTATTTTGGCTTTATTCTAGGTGGATTTCTTCCTTTTATTTTATTGCTATCCAAAATTTGGGACCTTTATTCTCTTGATGTCATTACTTTAGCAGGTGCTATGCCGAGGTTTTAGCTACCAAGCTTTGTTCAGAGGCAAGGAAAAATATGTGTAATGGCTAAATTACAGACCAGGCACCTGCTGTCAAATACAGTCAACATAGAATAAATCACTTCTGCCTGTGAATCAAAATTTTAACTTCCCCTTGGCTGTCTGCAGAGCATAGCACAGCACCTGAGACATCATTATGGGGATGCTTTTGTCAAAGTACACCATTGCCCTTTGATATCAGATGCCAAAGCATTTATGCCATACCTGGGATTTGTAAGATTTTCCTTGAATATTGGTTTATATAATCATGGTATAGTTTGTTATTATTTGCCTCTTACCCATTATTTCACATTTTCTACTAAGTTTAATGAGAGAGTTTTTGGCTATACAAATATCCCTCAAAAAAATAAGTAATATGTTTTGCTAAATAGATTGTATGAAACTCACCCAGTTCATGAAATAAGGAAAGTCAGTTGGCAAAACATACTAATTTCAAAATGTATGTAAAATAACTCTTTTATGCCAAAGCAGAATTGTATGCCTTGAATTGAGCCACATAAAATAATATAGTGATGATAATTCAATTCTGATTAACACCATTTAGGCATCTACTACATGTAAATCCCTTTTCTAGACATAGTGAGACTTAAATGATGGATAAGAGTCAACCCTCCCCTCCAGAAATTTATAATCCAATGTGGTCAAGGAAAATAATATATACATACTGATATGCATATTTAAAGGCAAATAATTTAAGTGCTATAGTACAGAGGTTCTCAAATTTTATTCCTTGGATCAGCAGCACCAGCATCACTTGTGAGCTTGTTAGAAATGCACATTTTAGTTAGGTTGCATCTCAAATCCTTGAACAATGTGGGGGTTAGAGGCAACAATCCCCCGCTCAGTCAAACAACCTAAGTGTCCATCATGGGATGAATGGATAAAGAAGATGTGGCACATATATACAATGGAATATTACTCAGCCATAAAAAGAAATGAAACTGAGCTATTTGTAGTGAGGTGGATGGACCTAGAGTCTGTCATACAGAGTGAAGTAAGTCAGAAAGAGAAAGACAAATACCATATACTAACACATATATATGGAATTTAAGAAAAAAAAATGTCATGAAGAACCTAGGGGTAAGACAGGAATAAAGACACAGACCTACTAGAGAATGGACTTCAGGATATGGGGAGGGGGAAGGGTAAGCTGTCACATACAGCTTTTAACTTCCCCAAAACTTAACTACTAATAGCTTACTGTCGACCAGAAGCCTTACCTGTAACATGAACAATTGATTAGCACATATTTTGTATGGTATATGCATTATATACTGTATTCTTATAATAAAGTAAGCTAGAGAAAAGAAAATGTTATTGAAAAAATCATAAAAAAGAAAAAAACATTTATAGTACTGTACTATTTTTATCAATAACAGAAGTTCATATCATCTGTTTACAAGATGAATCATCTGTCAGTACCTATATCAATGTCATCTCCTATGATACAAAACACTGTATCTTATATATGTTACTAACACTGGAAATCAAAAATGAAGAGATAATGTGAAAAATAAATTCATATTTTCTTACAGGCATCATGCATTGATAACAAAGAAGCAGCAATGTGATTGCTTTATGGTAGCCTAGTGTAATCAATATGATTGCTTCACAGTAGCCTGGCCTATACCCTAATGAATTAATCATTATAAAATTTTGTGGCATACAGTATTATAGTCATATTCATAATACTGTATTGAAACTTTGTTACATTTTTAAAAAACCACTTACCTGTGATGATAGGCTGATATGCAGTTTTTCCAGTTATGAGAGAGAGACATACTATGCAGCAATGTAATTCTTTGAAGGAAAGTTATGAAATAGTAAGAAAACTAATACATTATTAATTCCATATTAAATATCACTCACTTTATGCCCATGTAAGGATAGACTATCCACTTCAATTCAAGCCTTGCACTTGATGTTCTGAGCAGTGAATGCTTAGATGATGATGATGATGATGATGATGACACGAAAACATCTCATACAGTTCTTGCTGTAGTTATTAGATTTTCACATGAAGACAGTCACACACACGACAGACGAACATGTTAACAGTATGGCATGATTATTTACTATCCGTTAAGTAGAAATGGATCATCATAAAAGTACTCATCCTCATCTTCATGTTGAGTGGGCTGAGGAGGAGGAGGGAGAGGAGGGATTGGTCTTGCTGTCTCAGAGGCGAGAGGGGTGGAAGAGGTTGAGGAGTTAGAAGGAGCGGTCGGTGAGGCAGGCACACTCAGTGTAACTTTATGGACATACATCATAATTTCTGTCTGACGTTTTTGGTTTTTCATATCTCTAAAAATATTTCTGTATGGTACCAATTCTTCCACTGTTTGCTTTCATTGCAGTGCCTGTATCATAGAAGGGTCCATGTCATAAAAGAAGTCAAAAGAAGTCTTGAAAAATCAGAACCATTTTGCCAGATTCTTTTTTTTTCCCACAGTGTGTATATTCTTTTTTTTTTTTTTGGAGTATAATTGCTTTACAGTGTTGTGTTAGTTTCTGCTCTATAGTGAAGTGAATCAGCTATATGTATACATATACGGGTGGAGCTTAGGCGGGGGCGGGGTCTAGGGTGCGGGGACCGGTCTTAGGCTCAGGACCCAGCTGGAAAAGGCCTTGGGGGTGGGGCCTAGGTGGGGCAGTGTTTAAGCATGGGGCGGGGCCTCGACTTAGGGCCTTCACGGGCAGTGGGGAAAGGCAGCATGGCCTGAGGTGGCCTCGAAGTGTGGAGTTTGGAGGTAAGTCCCTGGTTGGGGGTGGGGAGCGAGGCTTAGGCTCAGCATGGCTGGAGGGAGCCTCTGAGGGTGGAGGATTAGGCCCAGGAGCCCAACAGGCTCCCCAGTGCCCAAGTGGGCATGAGACGCGCTGGCCGTGCTCCCTTCTGTTCCCCTGCTATCCCGAGGGTCTCCCCGTCCCTGTTGATCCCCTAACCATGGGTTGGCCCCACTGGGTGTGGGAACCCATCCCCTCCCCCAGCCGCCCCTCAGGGGCACCAGTCCCATTGGTCCGGCCTTTACTTTTGCTATCCCTTCCCTCCCTCCTTCTCCCTCAGGACCCACGAGGCTGGAGGGGGCCTTGGTGGGAAGAGGGTCAGGCCCAGGATCTCAGCAGCCTCTCTGGGGCCCAAGGTAGCTGGCCATGCTACCTTCTGATCCTCTGCCCTCCCAACAGTCTCCCCCCCTTTCTCCCTCCGGGTGTGGGAACACTTGCCATGCCCCAGCCGCCCCTCAGTGGGCCCAGTCCCATCCTGCCTCCACTTCTCCTCCCCCATTTCTCCCCCCATGTCCAACCCGGTCGCTCAGGGGTTCCTCCTGTCCCCTAGGTAGGTGCCCTAGTTGTGCAGAGGCATGAACTCTGTATCCTTCTAGTCTGCCACCTTGACTCCAACCCCCTGCCAGATTCTAATGTCAATTTGTTTTGTGGCACTGTTTCTCTTCTTTGTTATCGTCCGGCACTGGTTTGGAAGCACTCATCTCTATCAAGTCATCTTTTATTAATTCCTCTAATGTGGTATCTGTTAGCTCTTGAATTTCTCCAAGATTCTTATCTTGAAACCCTTCACCACCCACCCTTTATTTGTCATATCTTTTGTGATTTCCTTGTTTGTCTCTGTACTAAACATTTGAAGTTATACACAACATCTGGACACAGTTTTCTTCAGTAGGAATTTATTATTTGGGGCTTAATGGCTTTCATGGCTTTTCTTTAACAACAATGGCATCTTCAATGGTGTAATCATTCCAAACTCTCATGATGTTCTCTCTGTCAGGGTTCTCTTCCATAGCATTGACAATCCTCTTCATAGAATATTGTGGGTAATGAGCCTTAAAGGTCCTTATGACTCCCTGATCTAGAATAGGACATTTTCATCTCTATTAAAAACCTGTTCAGGGAGATACCCTTTCTCCTCAGTGATTTTCTTAATCTGGGAACTCGTCTGCTGCCTCTTGGTCAGCAGAAGCTGCTTCTTCAGTTATCTTAACATTTTTTAAGCCAAATCTCTTTCTAAAATTTTCAAACCATCCTTTGCTGGTGATAGGATTTCTCCAGCTTTAGATCCTTCTTCTTTTGCTTTAAGTTGTAATATAATGACTTTGCTTTTTTTCAAATCAATTAGAGCCTATAAGTATGCGTTTCTTATGGCAATTCTGCACTCACATAAAAGCTGCATTTTCAATACAAGGTATTTCCAAAAAGTGTAAGGTTTTTCTGCCTGCTGGCTCAGCTGCAGTGACAACTTCATGAATTTACTTTCCTTTCTTTACATTGGTCTTTACACTGGATTTATTTGTCTTCAAATGGCAGGCAACCACAGCTGCAAACCTCAATCTATAGTACACATCAAGCAGTACACCTTTTTGCTGTAATGTCATGCCTCTGCTTCTTGATGGTACTTCCAGCATCACTAGTGGCACTTGGTGTGGGTCCCATGGTGTTATTCAGTTTACGGTATTGCACTAAACACAGTGAGAAATACACAAGATCACTTTTTTACTGAAATACACAGTTTATTGGAGAGAACTGCTCATGCAGAGACGATTCATGTCACATGGCATTTAAGCAGATACCCATAACACTTGAGCTCACTGCAATAGTAACAGGAGGTGGCTATGAAATTATTAGTGATACAGTATGTACTGCAGTTAATTTTATTCAGTTATGATTTAATGCTGCATCTTTATATTTCTCTCATCTGCAAATGGCTCCCCGTACAGTCTGTAACTATGCATAAGTTTTGATAATTTTAACTTTTTGTAGTAGATTTGTATATATTTTATGATAGTAAATGATAAAATAGACTAGTATCTACATATATTTTATGCATTCATGACATACCTAACTTTTTCTATTTTTTCTGATATTTCCAGGTTACACAGTTTGCAAATTTTTTTCAAACTGTCACAAATTTCCAAAACAGTTTCCAATATATTTATTGAAAAATATTCACATGTAAATGGATCCACACAGTTCAAACCCGTGTTGTTCAGGGGTCAACTGTAATTCACAAAGTGGAGGGTGAGGCCTAGAAATCTGTTCTGACAAACCCTCAAGATAATTTTGATGTGTGAATCAGTTTGAGAATCACATTTATAAAAAATACATTCAGTATGTAAGAGAATGAGTTCTATTCTATCGAAGGAAGATACCTTGGGGAGGTAGTTTTGAACCAGACTTTCAAGGGAAAGTATTAAAGAATAAAGGTTTACTGAATATCCCCCTATGTGCCAGAATATTCATTTATATATTACAATAATCTATGAGGTTAGTTTTGCTTTCTAGAAGAGGAAATGATCACAGATGTTAATGAAATTGTCCCAGGTCACACACCTAACTAGTGACCAAGACAGGAATTGGAACTAGATATATTCAGATATCATTGAGAAGAATATAAGTCGACCCTTGAACAACACAGATTTGAACTGCATGGGTCTGCCTATATGTGTATTTTTTTCTTTTTTTAAAATTTTGATTATTTTTTTTATTGAAGTATAGTTGATTTGCAATGTTGTGTTAGTTTATGCTGTATGGCAAAGTGAGTCAGTTATACATAAACACATATCCCCTCTTTTTCAGATTCTATTCCCATGTAGGTCATTATAGAATATTGAGTAGAGTTCTCTGTACTATACAGTAGGTTCTTATTGGTTTTCTATTTTATATACAGTAGTGTGTAAACATATTTATTTCTCTAAATACATACTACATTACTACATGATCTGACATTAGTTGATTCTGTAGATACAGAACCACAGGTAGGATACAGAGGAACTGCATATACTGAGGGCCAGCTGTAAGTTATATGCAGATTTTCCATTTTCAATTGTATGGAAGGTTGGCGCCCCTAACCCCTGTGTTGTTCAAGGGTCAAGTGTATAAGAAAGAAAATCTTGCTCAGATATAGTTACATGAGTCTCATGGGGATTGTAGTAGGCAGATTTCTAAGTTGACCCCCAAGATTCCAGCTCCTGGTATTTACACATGTTCTCTCAATTATTTAGTCAAGTAGTATCTGGACACTGCTCTACAAGGATTTAAGAGAAGTAATTAAGATTCAAATCAGTTGTTCTTAAGATAGGGATATTATCTGGATAGATCTGACCTACTCACATGAGATGGTTAAATGTGGATCAAGAGGCAGAGAAAGATAAAATCAGAGATTTGAAGCATGAGAAGGATTCAGTGCAGCCTTGCTGGTTTGATGATGAAGGGGGCCATTTGGCAAGGGATGCAGGTGGTCTCCAGTAGCTGGGAGTGGCCCCTGGTTGACAACTAGCAGGAAATGCGAAACTCATTCATATAGTTACAAAGAAGTGTATGCTGTCCACAACGAGTTAGCTTGATAGAGCTCCCTGAACCTCAGATGGGAATCTGAACCTCATATGGGAATCACAGCCTCAGCTGAAACCATGATTTTGGCCTGGTGAAATCCTGAGTAGAGGGTCCAGCTAAACTGTACGCAGATTCCTGACCCACAGAAACTGTGAGGTAATAAGTGTTTTGCCTTAGTACTTTAGTCCACAGAGTTTGTGGTAATTTGTTATGTGGTAATAGAAAATTAATACAGATTTTGTCATCAGAAGTGATGTGCTGCTATAATAAATACCTAAAAATGTGGGGAGTACACACTTGGAACTGGGCAGTGGGGAGAGGATTGAAGAATTTTGAGGAGTATGGTAGAGGAAACCTAGATTTCCTTGAATAGACTGTTAGGAGAAATTTGGACGTTGAAGACATTGATGGTGAAGACTCAGAAGAAAATGAGGAACATGATAGAGAAAGCCTAAACAATTTAGCCTTGGACAGATTGTCAGTAGAAATCTGAACTTTACAGTGAGGGCTCAGAAGAAAGTGATGCATATGTTATTGAAAATTGAAGGGAGGGGGATTCTTGTTATGTAGTAGAAGTATGCTTAGCAATATAGTATTCTACAGCTATGTGGTAAGTAGAACATTTAAGCAATAAACTTGGATGTGTAGCTGAGGAAGTTCCAAGCAAAATACCAAAGGTTCTGCCTAATTTCTTCTTGCTGCTTACAGTAAAATGTGAGAGGGGAAAGACAAATTAGGGGAAAATGGTTAAACAAAAATAAAGACTTGATTTTCGAGATTATCAGCTTATCTGTATGGCAAAATATTATAAAATTAAGATACTATTTCCAAAATATTGCACAGAGTAAAGGCCAAGGGTGTGGCTATACAACCTTTTGCTAAAACCTTAGAAAGATAAAAAAAATTAGTCACACAGCAGGTTCTTTTAAGAGATTAAGGGTGTGCCTCATAGATCTTCTGAAACAAACCAGAGTAGCTCTAGGAAGCTCAGTCATCTCACCAGGAGATGACTGAGAAGCAAAAAAAAAAAAAGCTTGGAGTGAAACCTGATGCAATACTATACAGATCAATATGTTTCTTGAGAAAATTATATTAACAGAAGATTTCCAGGTTGGTTGGATTATAGAAGACAGAGAGAGAATGAAATGAAAAGAGGCTGTCATATACCCCAAATTCTACTGTTGAAAGCAAGCTAATAAAACCACTTAGCTGGAAGGATGACTCAGAAAGTGAAACCAAGAGCCCAGACGATGGAGCTGAGAGCTAGGGAGAATTATTCCCAGGCCTTGAATCATAATCAAGAAACTCTGGATGGACCTAGAGTCTGTCATATAGAGTGAAGTAAGTCAGAAAGAGAAAAACAAATACCATATGCTAACACATATGTATGGAATCTAAGAAAAAAAAAATGTTCATGAAGAACCTAGGGGTAAGTCAGGAATAAAGACACAGACCTACTAGAGAATGGACTTGAGGATATGGGGAGGGGGAAGGGTAAGCTGTGACAAAGTGAGAGAGTGGCATGGACATATATACAGTACCAAACATAAAATAGGTAGCTAGTGGGAAGCAGCCGCATAGCATAGGGAGATCAGCTCGGTGCTTTGTGACCACCTAGAGGGGTGGGATAGGGAGGGTGGGACGGAGGGAGACGCAAGAGGTATGGGAACATAGGTATATGTATAACTGATTCACTTTGTTATAAAGCAGAAACACACCATTGTAAAGCAATTATACTCCAATAAAGCTGTTAAAAAAAAAAAGAAACTCTGGATCGATTTTTCATGACTGGATTTCAAAATTGTGTTGGCCCAATTTTGGGGGCCAAATGACTCCTTTTTACCTTGTGTTTTCCTCATTTTTGAAATGGAATGTCTGTAATTTTTATCCTATGCCAATTCCACCATTATAGGTTATGAGTGCATGTAACTTGGGTATGTAACTTTAGTTTCCCACATTCACAGATGGAAAGTAATTGTGACTCAGGATGAATTATTACGAGGAATTTGATCAGCTCTTATTTAGATCATTTAGATCATGAGATTTAGATTTCGATGATGAAATTTTAGACTTGAGCTAGTGCTTTAATAGGATGAGTTTTTTGGGAAGTTCGGGAAGGGGTGAATGTGTTTTGCATTTGGGAGGGAAATGAATCTTTGGGGACCAAAGGACAGACTGTGTTAGGCAGGATTTTAAGATGGCCCCCAAGATTTCTGGTCTTTGGGGTACACTCTCTTTCTAATGGTTATTCAATCAAATGCTCATGTAGCTACTGCTTGTGAATGGGTTTTTTTCCCCAAGTAATTAAGGTCCCAAATTAGTTTTCTTCTAAACTACTTGGCAAAAAAGTAGTTTTTGAAAGTAGCTTATTTGCTGAATTATAGTTGTTTTGAATAATGAAGCCAAATAATTGATAGAAACTGACCAATGTTCTACTAAATTAAATATCATTTGCTTTCTTTCATGTCCTTCCAAATTGTCACATAAATTACCTCACTTCAAGAGAGTCCCTTAATATGTTACACGAAAACATAATCATTGCTTCTGGTTATTATTTTGTCTGAATAATCTGCTTTATCTTCTATTCACTTATAGGTCACCATCATTAAGCCAAAATGACTTTGTCCTTTTTTCCTTTTCTTTTTTGTTTTATGTCATTGTCCTTGGAATTCACGAGAGTTATTTTAACTTAAGAATATCTAGTTTTTGACAATATTTTATGCTTCCTCAGATTCTATCTTAATTTCATTGTATACCTTTATGTATTAAGATAAACAGTGTCAGTGCTTTATTTTAGCCTATCTTTGGTGGTTCAGAATTTGGGGGCATGCATTAAAATAGATATACCATGTTTCTATTGTATTTGTAGTAGTCAGTGCTAATAAAAGGGCTCTCATGCAATAAAAATTTGACCTTTCTAGGTATAACAGAGATACAGTCCATATCCATCTCATACATAAACATAATGCGGGCCTCCCTGGTGGTGCAGTGGTTGAGAGTCCGCCTGCCGATGCAGGGGATACGGGTTCATGCCCCGGTCCGGGAGGATCCCATATGCCGCGGAGCGGCTGGGCCCGTGAGCCATGGCCGCTGAGCCTGCGCATCCGGAGCCTGTGCTCCGAAACGGGAGAGGCCACAACAGTGAGAGGCCCACATACCGCAAAAAAAACAAAAAAAAACAAAAAAACATAGTGCCAGCCAAAAAATAAACCCTTGTTGTCCTGAATTCAGCCATTAAATCTGTCACCACATGAATTGGTGACTACACTTTTTTCTGCTGAAAGATCCATCAGTGGAATGGACTATCAATTTAAATTTGACTGAATTTAAACCAGATGACCTTTATAAAAGCCTTGTGGACACTGTTGGGGAGGGAAACAAGAGAGTAGCATAGAACTTCAACTGCCACGTTATATACAATAGCTGATTTTAACGACTTTAAGTACCACATTTCAGATTGATTTAGGCTTTCTCGAATGTATGCCTGGGAATTTCACTTTAGCAAAGATGTGGTTCTCAAAATCACATGGTGACATTTATTTTCCACATGAAACCCACCTGAAGAGGGTTTTCATTTCAAGCTAAACTTCACATTTTCATTTGGTTTGAATTCTCTCTGTGAAGTTAAAGTTGTTTGAACCTTACTATAATATTGTTGGTAATGCTAGATTTGATTCTGTTAAACTGTGTGAGCCCTATTGTGGAATAGAGTTGATCTTCTCTGCAGTGTGAATGAGGTATTGGCAGTTTCTGATGTAGGAACAAATTCATTGCTGAGAGAAGCAGATTTAGAGGGCGAAAGAAGTGAGAGAGAGAACTCTAAGATAATTTGATTATTAAAAATTTCTTCTTAACCAGGTTCATCAGCTAAAATAGAACTAATAGCTATTGATATCCTAAACTTATTCAGAATCTTACCAAATGGACATTTTCTAAATTTTATGTTTTTTACCTCTACAGTTAATATTCTTTGCTTTGAACAAAATGTGATCTTGTTATTATCCTTTTGGAGGATATAATATATGCATAGATACACATATATACACATTCTTTCTGTTTCTCATGTGGACTCTGAGACAGTCCTAGAAATGTCAGCAGACCTCCTGGAGGCAGGAAGTAAGGCTCATTTCAGTTTCAAACTATATTAATTCTGAATGAAATCAAGCCTATTCTCATGTTTATTATGGCAACCTGGTCCAAGTAAAAGTTGCAGATTTTAATAAGGGCATTTTCATTGGTTTCCTTCCATTCTCACAAACTCATAAATCAATTCCTGTCAGCCATTACTGATTTGTCAGTTCTTATGAGTAAATATGACAGCCAAATACTATTTAAATCTATAAAATTATATTTGTTAGTGAGCTAAACACAATTTTGGCCTCAATGACACACTCTTTGTTTCTTTGAGTTTATTTTTTTCCAGCTCATTTAAACTATCTGAAGAAACTGGAAAGAGTGTACTCAAATGGAATATATATTTAGATACCAGCAGAGTATATATTTCTTTGAACAGTCTAGCAAAAAGTAAAATTAAAAATCATGATAAAGAAAGGGAAAACAAGATTTTTTAAAGAAAAAAAGTTTGCATGTGAACTATTTTGTAGAAACAAATAACTTGATATCTTTAAATTTACACTTCAAATCCTTAACACCTTTGCATATACATGGTAAACATTAATTCCTGGGTAATAAAAATGTGATTTAATACCACATCTACAGCTTTATGCATATTCCAAAAGTCTCAGCAGACTAATTAGAGGTATCACATTTTATGGAATGAGCATTCCTTATTTTCTTGGCCTCTAACTACTGTGTAAAATTTAAATAAAGGATTTATTTCTCCAGCAGAGAGAAGGGTGGAGAAAATGCTAGATAGAACTGCCATCAGGCTAATAATTTGAATGTTTTGGGTCTATAATTTTTGCACCAACAGAAGTTCTTTAGAAGGGTCACAGTGAGAAAGCAATGATAATCAGATAAGTAAGATATTTGAACATTACAGAATTTATGACAGTATCCAAGACAGTCACACCTCAGGCCAACTGAATAGATGTTAAGAAACGGTCAATAGTACTAATTTGTGCCTATTCTTACTGACAGTCATGTAGCTCTGTAATTGAAATGCTCTGTAACAGTTTTCTACCTAAATTTTAATGATGCCCTTTATAATTCTCTTTTTAATGCAGTTCCTGAACTTTAGAAAGGTTCTTCACTGCCAAATGTCAGTTCATTGTGAAGTGCTGCCTTGGAAAAACTCTTGCTTTAAAAAAAAAAAAAAAAGTAGCATTGTTCATGATGTCTGATGAAAATCGCATTGTCCAGTCATGTGCTAAAATTGTTGATTAGTCCTCTCTTACTGTAAAAAAAGGCAAAAAAAAATCACTTAAAACTAACAGTTTGTTTTCAGATTTTAAAAATGCCATTTATAGAATATATGAAAAGAATATTTTTAAAAGAATACTCTCAATTTATTAAATGGCACAAGACTGTCATAAACAACAATTTCATAGTTACTTAATTAGAGAACTCTAGTAAAGAATTATTATCCTAACATTTACTGTTAAAAATTACTGAATAAAATTCACTGATCATCACTTTCCACCAAATTCATACCTTCTGGGAAAGAGTTTTCTCTTTTTCTTGTATATTTTGGAATCATAAGACCCCCTCTGCCCATCCTGTTTTTCTGATCTATAATGCAAAATCATGTGAAACTAGAATTCCTGAGATATACAAGTTAATACTTTAATTTTAATTTGATAAAAGGGATGCTTGAAGAGCAGAAAGAGACCACCAGGAGTTTTCAGAGTAAATAAATTATTTATATTAACTTTGCTATTATTTTTCGATTTGATGGCATGTGGACAGTTTTGTAACCTGGGTTCTGCACTGAGAAAATACAGTTTAAATTTAGTTGGACAGATTGAATAATGTTCATCTTTTGGACATCTGGATATTGATTAAAGTTAAGATCTCTAATACTAGGAGATCAAAATTAAAAGCCAACTACAGTTTTATTTATCATTTTAGGAAGAAGTTTTAGTATAATGTATTGTCTTTAAACCTACTTAACAGTCGTGTCTATTTACAAACTTACTGAAAAAGGTAATGTGTCTCAAGATTTACAGCTTTGAAGAGATTAGGGCTTTTAGATTTGCTTTTTTGTGGAACTCTGTCAGAAGTCACTTATGGGCAAATTATTCTGATTAGGAGTAGACTGTTTCTCAGCACTGTCATAAAATAAATCTAAATGTCTCAGCTGTTTCTGGTCCAGCGACAACCTCATTAAAGAAACACCGCACAGTTGCTAGGTTGGCAGCCTCGATTTTGAACGCCAGTCTAGGCTGCATGTAAAAGAGAATAAATTGCCTTCTTATTCCTCTAAAGGTCCATAGTGCTTATAATTTAGGATTGAGAGGCACTCTGAGAACAATGTCCAGAAGCATGAACTACTTCTCCCATAAGAGTATGATACCTGTGAAACAGATGTCATTAACTACAATTCTCAATTTTTCATGTTTGACAGGCAAAGCCAAATATTTTAAGAATTATGTAACTATTCTTAATAGGTAATAAGTGAAAATACTCCCAAGTTAAATTTCATTTCCCAGTTTCAGAGGACTTCATTACCCTTAGTAAAACTAATAATCGTAATGTGAGCGGAAAAGAAAAAACCTGAATTTGAAAGCTCCAGACACTAAAAAATTAAGATTTCTATGGGGTTTTAATAATGTCATAGATCAACTACAATGCTTTTCTGTGGTGCTGATTCCAGAATATAGTCTCTAATAGCTTATGTTTTAAGCCTAGAGAATCCCTTAGGGTTTGAAAATATGAGAAACTCGCCCTGTCAGAATGTAGACCACTTAGAAGTAAATGTTCAGCACCAAATTTACCCTTATTTTTTAAATGTGGCTTTTGGAGTAGTTGTTTACTACTTATTACGATATCTCAAACTGTCATTCGTGCTGACCTGCTTTGAAAATGTGGAAAATTATGTATGTCTCAGAGCTAAGGGAAAATACCCGAAGTGAATGAAATAATATATTTTGCCATAAAATTCCATTATAAAAAATGAACAAATTAATTACCTACACACATACCATGGATTTACAGGGTAAAGAGCAGACAATGAACAAAGTACCTGTGCATGATGATAATTTTACAAATTTATGTAGAGTTTATATAAAGTTTTATGTTAATAAATTGACCTCGCTGACTTTATCCTCTTCATCATAATGACAGAATTGCTGGACTGAGTCAGACTTTTGAGAAAGCTTTTACCATTTTGATTGTTTGTTCAGAAGAGGAAGAAAATGTTCAGTTCAGTTCAACAGACATTTAATGAGCACTTAGTCTGTTGCACCCTCCTTGTGGGACTCTGAGGTGCACAGCAAAGAAAACAGAGTTTCTAATGCAGACTTGCTTATAGTCAAGAGGAACTTATATATTTATCTAAATATGATTGCATATTCAACTCTTAGAGACTTTCCAATGAAGAACAATAACAACAAAGATCAAAGCAAACTAAACAAAACAAAGCTCTGAAAAGGTTGTACCAAACATAAAACCATTAGTAGTTTCACCATAAACATTTCCTTTTCTTTCTCTGATCCTCTCTTCGCTGTAACTTTCTCACTCCATAAATAAAATTACTTAAAATTTTTCCAGTTGAGAAGCAGAAGATATGAAAATTAGGTAATTGGTCTGGGCTTTCCAGAAGCCTTTAACAGGTGTGGGAGAAGGAATCCAGGCCTCTGACATTTTATTTAGTGGAAGAATTGAAATTAGAAGACTGTGCCCAAGTCTGGCCCCAATACCTCCTATTTCTGTAACCTGCATGACTGCATAACCTGCATGTTTCTGTAAGCTGCATGACTTTGGAAAAGTCACTTAGATTTGTAGCACCTTAACTCATTGACCTGTAAAACGGACTATAATACCTTTCCTTCCTGCTTTACTAGGATTGAAATGATGAATAAATGAAATAATACACATGAGCAAACACAATTAGATACCTTCAGTTTTGTCATTAATAGATTTTAATGCAAAATATCTCCCAGATAGTAAATATTTCTCATATTAAGAAATGCCAAAAATTCTGAATGGTCAAAAATGGGTACATTTAGTTATTACTTTTAATAAAGTAATTATTTTTAATAAATTTAGATAGTTAAAGTGATATTTTCACCTATGCATATTCTCAAAAAACAATTTTTTTCTCTTAAAAAAGCTCATAATCCCAGTCAGTCCTCAAAACATCCTGATTCATGCTTTAAAGATTTTCTTTTTCTTTTTTTATATTCTTTTCCATTATGGTTTATCACAAGATATTGAGTATAGTTCCTTGTGCTATGCAGTAGGACCTTGTTGTTTATCCATTCTAAATGCAATAGTTTGCATCTATCAACCCCAAACTCTCAGTCCATCCCTCTCTCCCTGCCCCCCGCCTTGGCAACCACAAATCTGTTCTCTATGTCTATGAATCTGTTTCTGTTTTATAGATAGGTTCATTTGTGCCATATTTTAGATACTACATGAAGATTTTTTTAAATTTCAAATCAAATGTTGATATTATAAAGATTTCTACCAACAGAATTAATCATTCTACAATCTGATTGGCAAAGTTTGGGCTTTAGCAGTGGAAGTTAAACCCTGCAAATGGAATGGTCCTTCGAAGAAGCTTCAATGCCAAAGCATTGTTGGTGTTGTCAGAGAACAGAAACATTGAAGGGAAGCCAAAGCATTTAATTCCAAAGCTGGAGAGTGTATTCTAATCACTGGATTTAAGTCAGTTATCACTCTAGTTATTATTTGAAAAAGATATATATCACCAAGGTAATAAATATATAAATTAGAGTTCCTTGATCACCTTGATCAAAAGAAGAATAACATATGCTAAAATCTTAATTATTATGATTGTAGAGGTCACAAAATTTGTAAGGTCTGGTCTGATACATATTTGCTATATTATCTCAAATGATTAGCCCTGTAGACACTGGTTTGTTCTTACAATTGAATGTGATTAAGCTAGAATTACAGTTATATTTCTCTTTGGATAGAGATCAGTGTCCATCCATTCTGAAAGTCAAGATGCAGCTTCTAGACACTTTTTGATAGTTTTGAATGAAGCAGTGGGAGTTGTTGCATTTGCCTATCCACCTGCCCCCCCCAAAGGCTTCACAAAACAGCAGAAGACAAACTGCCATCAGTGAGTGAAAGAAATTTCACAGATATAAAGAAATTATGAGGATATGGGTCAAAGGGTCAACTGATGTTTGACTTATGAATGTTGTTTGGGAAATTCCAAAGGAGTGAATTCATGTGAAAACTCCTACCTTGAGCTTTTCTTTCAAGATATGTCAGTGGGTTCTTTTAGACAATGAATAGAAAGAAAAGGAAAGATCAGAAAAGGTCACGTTTGCTTTGGATCTGGGAAGAGATTTTTATCAGAAGAGAGGAATTCTGACAAAATTCAAAAAACAACAACAACAAAAAAGAAGAATTCTGGTTTGATAGCACAGTTCCTGCACACTAGGTTGCCATGTCTGAGTGAGAGTGATTTACTAACATGAAGGAACATTGATCGGGACAGGTGGTTAGAGGGTGCAAATGGCAGGTATGGTAAAGGTAGAAGCTGAATAGTAATTGCCCATAGGATTGTATCCCACTTGTTCTCTTTCAGGTATATCAGCTTTAAGCCACAAGATGATTTTCAAGGACTGTATCTCTCACTCTCTACCTTTAAAGCCACTCAGTTGTCTTGAAAATTATTTAAAGTGGTGAATGTTGCAGCTTCTCAGAGGCCCAGAACTTCTAGCCAGGTTTATTTATCTGCTTTTTTTTTTTTTTTTCAAATTAAGCTTTCAGTGCTTATAAACAGCAATAGTAATAGTGAATCAAATACCTCTTTTAATTTTTTTGATTTTTATCTATTTGGTTTATTTTACACTTTGTAACACTGTGTATTAAGATAGGAAAAACAGATTTTGGAGTCATAAAACCAGACTTGGAATCTTTGCTATAGCACTGAAAAGCCCCTAGATTTTCTGAGGCTATAAAGTACGAATTTTAGTTTCCTCATCTATAAAATGGGAATAGTGATGTTAAGTGTCCTTTAGGAGAGTACATATTAAATAAAATAGAATTTCTGAATTTTCTGGACCATTGCCTGGCAAACAAAAATTGTCCAATGAGTGTTCAGTTCTTTTCTTACAGCAGGAATTAGAGATACTTAAGATCTTACTGACCTAATTATTTATTGTAAGTTTGTTTACTGTTGCATTCTTTTAAGCCACTTCAAAGTGAAGTGCTCTATGAAAATCTAACGTGAGTCTTTTTAAGGATGGCAGTTTTGTGCCCTACTTGTTCTCTCCTTCGTCATGTACTTATTTTTTAGTGGAAACAAAAGAAATTGTTAATTGTTATTTATTCTAGTATGTATAGAATTAATTTGACTGAATTTCCTAATGCTGTTTAAAAAGTTAACATCTGTAGGCAACAGAATTCCATCTTACATTTTCATTTTACAATATCACAGCATAGCATATGTGCTCTTTCACAGTGTGGCAAACTTGTCAACAGTTTGTCAAAGAGCAGATACATTCCTCATGGTAGAAGAGAAACAATTAATCCTGGGAATGAAACAACTATAATTTCACTTTTTTTTTTTAGTGAGCTTTAAGTGTTGTATTATTTTCTGGTTAACCCAGTGAGGGCAATTCAGAATTTTGTCTTCATTTTTCAAGTGAGTGAGTGAATATTAAAAGAGTGCCCCACTTTATAAAGTTGTTAAAATCCAAGTTTTATGTTGTCCTTATAAACATTATACAAAAACTAGGTTTTTGATGAGGAGGAGGCAATGCCATCAATGATAAAGCTATGGGGTATACAGTAAAACAAAACTTTAAGTTCTAAGTATAGTATCACTAGATGATTCATCTTAAGAAAGTAATTTAACATCTCTAGGGCTCAGGTTCCTCATCCATAAAATGGATGATGACAGTTGTACCCATCTCATAAGGTTGGCTTAAGAAGTAAATGAAATAAATCTTGGAAGCACTTAACCCAGTCTCTGGCACGTTATAAACACTCAATAGATATTCCTTGCTTTTACTGTGATAATATGATAACCATATCATTTTTATTCCCACATAAATGTATTTGAAAACGGATGGGCATTATTGATCCAGTTAAGTTTTCACTTGGTACTAAAGACCCTAAAAGTGCCATTTACGTTTTTGGTAGTGAGATATTGACTTGCTCTTCATTTATAGTACTGTACAGAATATTGGCCCTCTGGGGATTTGGTTCGAGGGAAGAACCATGTATTATCTGCTATCTAGCTTCTTTCAAAATTCAAGGTGATATAAAGTACCACCTATAAAGCATTCTTGTCAAACAAGCAAGCAAATAAGCACAACCTAAATCTGATCAAGCTTCCAGAATTATTCTATATTGTAGAGTTTTTAATATGCGCATGTTATTTTAAAATGTACAGCAACATATTAAGCTTGTTTATTTATAGGTAATGAAATTTGAGATGATTTGGATTTTCTAAAGTCTATGGAAGATGTAATAATATCTAAGATATGGCAAAAGAGGGGGTGCAAAGAATAAAAAATGGGAAGATTTAAGAGATATTCAAGAGACGAGCTATTAGGACACAACGAGGAGTTGCAGGCACTACTAGAGATAGGAGCTGATCAGATTTACCCAGATCCATAGAGAGGATTACAGCAGGTTTGATGGTTCTATAGAAGGATGAACAAACATGGATTTATCATAAGGACAGTTTGTGACATGTTAAAGTTAAAGTGCCTGTAGTATATCTGTGGGGAACTTGAAAGGGCTCAAATTTAGAGAAGCATTTAGGCTGAACATGTAGTTAGCACAAATCAATCAAACAATAAATTCACTGATCAATAAAACATGTTCTAAATAAAATATTTTTGTTGTTTTGGGATTCCCCATAAAGGTAATGGTTCTTTTGCAAACAGCTAAACTATGTTTAGCTGATAAATAGCTTTTATTATAAATATTCTGTTCTCTAGAAAAACTTCATTTTCTTAATCCTTTATTTTCTTCTCCTATGTTGGGAATGTCTGTTCACCCTTTAAGGAAGAAAAAGTAATGCATAAACAAGTTAAATTTGGTGAGCACACTTTTAAAAATAATTTTCAGTTGGTTACCAAAAGTAAAAAAATTAATTGCTTTACTGAATTGAAAATATTTTACTTCTTCTTTTTTCTCTTAAAACCAGCCTTTGTTTCTCTTGCCCTCTTCCTGTAGAGAAACAGCAGGGAATAGATTTTTTTAATACAAGAATTCATTATCACCCTTGTATTACCTCCCTGTGGTTTCTGGAAAAATGCAATGCTAACTACAATTCCTGGCTGCAGTGTTTGTCTATGCATGTTTTGAAAATGATTGTAGCTATTTTATATCATCAGACCTCTAAATTATACTCTTCAAAACTTGCTTAACTTATTTTCCTCATCCTTTCTCCTTGTCTTGGCTGTAGGAATTATGAGTCTTTGGTTTTTGTAGCCATTGTATGCATTTTGAGTATCCATTTTATTTCCTTTTCCAACAATAAAATTATGTCTATTTTATGGAAAAATGATTTTCCCATTGTGCCATTTGTCCTCCTCCTCCCAAATTTAACCAAAGCCAAAGCCCTATTATGGTCTTAAATATTAGCAGTTCATTAATGAGATTAATTTAGAAATGGAATTTGCTGAGAGTAGAAAATCTACATGGAGAAGGAAAACCAACTTTTCACTGGAGAATTTTGTGGTAAGAAAAACTAATACAAAGGATTATAAAAAGTTCTTTGCCAATAAGAAAGACAGTTGAAACAGTTGAAACTCCAATAATTGGAGTAAATAAACTGTGGGATTAATGCCTCATGCATGTAAAGTAAATTAATTTTTTCTGGGTACCATTTACTTCGTTTGGGAAATATTTTAGATACCTAACATAGCTGGTGTACCTTAATCGCAGTATAGACATAGAGAAGTAAGGGTTATTTTCAATGACAGTAAGAATTAGAGTGGATTTGCTTTGCAGTTTCTCTCCTTTCATTATGTAAAACAGAAAAAAAAAAAGGTTTAGGGGAAAACTTGAAAGAAAGAGAGAGAGAGATGGAGGGAGGTAGGGAAGCAGGCACCTAACTATTTGATCACCAGATAGAACTGTTATTTTGCTAAAGGCAGAAATTTTTATTTGGTAAAACTTTACTTTGCCTGCTGGTTTAGTACATTTTTCTTTTAAGGGGGATAGAAAGTAATTAAAATGTCCGGATTTAATTTTGCTTTCCATGAAAGACTTACCTGATGATATGAATGTGTTGGAAACATTAGAAGGAAATATGAATGGATAGAATTTTGGACATAGGTGTGTACTTTATATTTCAGAAAAAAAAATCTGGTGAGTCAAAAAATAGAACTATTGTTCAAAAACATGGAAATGGAAGGTCACAGTAATTCTAAAATTTAAATCCAGTCTCTTTAGTTAGGAATCACAAAATTTGATATCTTTAGAATTGAGGCAGTTAAAGATAATCAATATAGTTACACAGGACATTTATAAGAGCATAACAAAAAAATGAATACAGAATTTTATATTCCTATCATGTTCTTGATTACCAAAGTTTAGGCAGGAATAGACAAGTCCATTAAGAAAAAAAACTATTTCCATAGCATTTCTTATATTTGTATGTTCTGATATTGTGTAGTAATATATAAAGACTTATGACAACAGTAGATATTATTGAAAATAAATTTTAGACCCTATGGTAGCTAATAAACTTATCACATTTGCAAACTTTATCTTCTTTGTTCCAAGTATTATCTTATTTCCTACAATATAAAAACATTCTTCACAGAGCTTCAATCTCTGACCTACTCAGACCAAAAATACCATATTCAGTCATCCCTCTAATTTTCAATCAATTCCAATTTTTAGAATACGTGACAAAATATATATAATTGGCAAAACTATCAAGGTTGACACAGTAAATGAGCCTATAATTCAGATGCAATTCAAATATTATCACTAAATTATGGGCATTTATATTATAGACACAGAGGATAATAATTCTTTAACCAGACTACTGCAAACAAATTCCAAACTGTCTCTGGTACGTAATTGTTCGTAATAAACAATATCTCCCAGTATGCTCTCATGTATTACCCTCTCTTTCTGAATCGGGGACTCCTATCATTTGTATTAGCTGATAGAATATGGAAGAAATTATGGTCTGCCAGCTCTAGGCCATACCTTTAAAAGGCTGGGCCACATCCATTTCTTTGCTCTTGGAAGGCTCACTTTCATAGGCCACTGTGGAAAAAGGCTGATTACCCTCCTAGAGAGACTGCATGGAGAGTCCATGCCAATGGGAGAAGCCCTGAGACTGCATAGACAGGAAGAGGGCCCACCTATGCTAGTATTTCAGTTGAACACATAGATGATTCCAATCTCAGCTGCCATCAGACTGAAACTACATGGGAGTCCCAAAATGAGAGCAACACAATTATTTAGATGAACCCACTCAACCCACAAATGGTAAGAGGTGGTCAAACAGTTGTTTTAAGATATTATATTTGGGGGTAGCTTTTGCAGAGATAATCAAAACAGAAATTGGTACTAGAAATTGTTCCATGGAAACAGAGCCTCAAAGATGGGAATTTGTAAGTAGCCCTCTTAGCTCATTAGATTTAAAGGCATCCTGAGCCAGGGTGGCACTGCTAGCTCATGGCATGCCATGGCAGAGTGGTAATTTAAATGATCACATGTAGTCACCTATAGTAATTAAATGCTTACAGAAGGAAAGTTTTAGGTAACCAAGTAGTAACTGCCATAGAAATGTTAGAGTAAATAAGGGATGTAATGGAGGTGGTTGATCACTTCTAAATGCACTGGAAAATTGGAAAAAGAAAATTATAAGCTCAGTGTTTTAACTTCTCAACTCAAACTCTTAGTAAGAGACTGGAAGACATCCACAACTTTTCTAAACAATACTTGTATTTCCTATAGTTGCATGGTCGAAGTTTCTGAAAACCAACCTACAACAAATAATCCAGTTACTGCTTTTTGCCTCAGGACCAGGTTCAATATGCACAATAGTCACCAAATGGTGAGTGAATGAATCAGTACTTGAAAAGAAGGGCCTGGTTCAAAATAAAGTATGATAAAAACTTAAGAGAAGCAATGTTTATAGATAAGTACACTCTGACTTCATCTTAAGGAAGACAGGAAGGAGAAAACATTTGGTCCCTGTCATCTTTATATGACTTTAAAAATTATAATTCTGACTCCATTGATTTGAAGAGACCTATAGGAAACATATCTTTTATATGGGATAGTTTTGGTGTTACTTTTTGGTTTCTTACCCATTTTAATTGAAGATTGTTTAATTAAATATATTTTGTGGGAAAGTTTATTCTAAATTGAAATGGGAAGGGTGTTAAATTCCACTTCATGTCATGGTAATTGTTATGTTTTTTAAAAATGAGGGAAAATTCATTTCAGAATTCCTTTCAGATTTCTTATTTCAAAGTGATTCCTAAATTCAGATTTTTTGATGATCATTTTTAAATAACAAACACCTTGCATTTGTGACCTGACATGAAGAGCATGACAGTTGGAGCTTTTAGCCACACTTATACAGAAACCCAGCTCACCATAATCCTGGTGGAAGGATTGGATTTCTGTTTTTACTAACTTTCCCTCAAGAGACAGACACTTGGCTGTTTACTTCCATTTCCACTTTTTGGGGGTATCATTATTGTTGCTTCTGGGTGACATAAACAGCCTGTTCAGCTTAAATTCACCAAACTTTTAGAATGTAATTTAGTATCTGCTGAAGCCTTATGGTTAACACACATGCCAGACAATATTTCGTGCTAGGATATTCCCTATCCACCTGTGTTATGAAGAGTGATCTTCATAGAGGTAGTTGAACTCCATTCTCTAAATTGTTTTTAAATTTCCTTGTGGCTGGCTTAAGTCAATAGAGCAGTGTAGTGCACCTTTTGAAAAATCTCCTGTCTCATTTCTCAATACTTTGCTTTTTTTTTTTTTCATTTTAAGCTAGAGAACTCACTGTCATATACTGTATAGTTATCTGTGATCTATTGGTCCAACTCTGCTGGATTAATGCCAGATTTCAACACTTAGCTCCCCACTGGCAAACTACTTTCCCACCAGTGGTTAAAAAATGATCACTTTTACGCTTAAGCACACACATTGACATCTCCCGTCTTGAATTCCTCTGAAAAAGAAAAAAAATAGAGAAGTCTACCATAGCAACCCCCTCTGGCAGGGATTCGAAAGTAAAAGAGCATTTCCAATTTCAGTCAAAACCAAAACCAACTGGTTCAGAAAAGTTCAGATACTTCAGAAGTTAACGCAGGGCTCCCTTTGGTCCCATCAGGATTGATATACCTATCTGCCCAGTTTGCAGTTCAGCTGTTTTGTTATTACTTATAGAAAATGTTGCCTCAGCTGGAAAGCAGAATCATATCAGAAACCATTTTTAGAGGAGTTTAATGATGATATTTCAGTGGGACAAAAGGAAAAGAGTACCCCCTCAGGATTTCTTTAAAATCCATAAAGCCAGGTTTTGAAAAGAACATGATTGGAATGCAGGAAGAAACCTGTCCTTAGCAATTTCTCTTCATTGAATTGCTTCCTGGTTGTTCTTTAAATGGCAAGCCTTCATGGTATAGGGCATCTTTACTTACTGGAAAAATGGTAGCCTTCTCATGGCACAAAAACTATTACTTTCACACAAAGAATTGAAATAAATTATTTTCTCTCTTTCCTGTTTTAGGATGAAATTTAACTTAGGTCAAGAGATTTTTATTTTTCTTCTCAAGGAAAAATCGGTTAAGAATTCTGAATTTTTTTTAAATGTGCCAATTGGATTTGAAAGAAAAATGAATAATTTTCTCAAATTTGAAAATTTTTATGCTCTTTTCATTTCTTAAGCAAATGGAATTGTTAGATTACTGTAAACTCTTCATGAGTTATTAACATACAACACACTAAAAATGCCACATTATTTTGATGAGGCTTTAGTGAAATAAAATTCAAAAGTTTTCTTAGGTATTTATACAGGATATCTAAACAGATAAATTGGTGCTTACAAAAAAAAAAAAAATCACAGTAAAACCAGACAAGGTACAACAAAACAAAGAACAGGCAAGAGTAAAGAATGGTGTTGAATCAGGTGTTTCCCTATATGATACAGATATAAGATACAAAAGGAGTTAGAGAAGGACCTTGTGGGCTGAGGAAGTTAGAGGGACTTCACGAGACAAAGGCTCCTGAAGTAGTCACTGGAAGAAATAAAGAGGTAGAATTCATATTAGAGGCTAAATCTTGACTTTTTAACTCTTTAGAATAAAGAAATGGACATTTCTATAAAGTCAATGTAAGCAAACAACCCTAGAAGTCCTTAATCTAAATTAAAAGAGATGAACACATTTAAAGGAAATATGGTAAAAGAAACTGAAAGCCTCTAGGAGGAATGCCAAAAGAAAGGAGAAATACAAGAATACTGTCTTGACAGACAAAGAAGACAACATTCAGGAAAAGGAAGTCATAAACAATTACAACTATAGTGCAGAGGTCAAGGAGGGTGATAACTGTTGGAGGGCTAAAAGAAAGACAAGGACTGAAACAAATCAGTGAACTTTGTGACAAGGAGATTTTTGTTGACATTACAGCAGTGTCAGTGGAGTGGTTGATGGAAGTTTGAAGAGGTAAATGAAAAGTCAGGGGCAATAATTAGATACTGTTAACCAAGAATTTTAACTGGGAAAGAAGGGACAAATAATAATGAAGTAATGACAACAGAGAATTGTGTTTGTTTATGTATGTGTTTTGATATAACTGGTGTTTTATAATATTAAGAAAGAAAGCTTTTTCTTATCTGAAATACAAGGAAATGAGAAAGAACTGGAAGAAAATGAGACAGAATTGCTGCTTTGGTGCTAGAGAAGAGATATGTAGAAATAATATTCCTCACAATTAGAAGAGAATGTAAAAAAGCACTCTAGTAGAGGAGTAAGTTTTAGAGAGGAGTTTACATCTCTGAGATCATAAGGATAGATGAGCAGAAAGGAAGGAAAGAAGAAAGGAAGGAAGAAAGGAAGTTTCAAATAAGGGTGAGGATATATGTGTAAACATACGTGGAATGATCTCGATCACTTTATTGGAGATTGCAAGTAAAATAGAGACGAGATTGGAAGTTGACAAAACATCAGAAAGTTGGAATATTACCTACAGACTCTAAGCTGGAATACATGAGGACCAACAAGCAGAGATTAGAACAAAATTGTAGTTTTGTAGTTTAAACATTCAGAAAGCTATTCCTGCTTTATAACTAAAGGAAATAGACACAGAACATAAATTGTGTAAGTTTTGAGTGCTGAAAATCCTTCACCACTTCCTCTATCCCATACTCCTAGCTCTGCCACGGTTCTTAAACTTTTCATGTTATTTATTACTTTAGGTTAGATGAGTTGAAGGTCTCTCTTAGTGTGAAAGCAGTACTAAAATGATTACTACATCAGTAGTATTGTCAGTCAGTAAGTGCTATTTATATGTTAATTAACCATACTTAAGTCTAAAGAAATGGCTCTTTAACACCGAATTTCTGAAGCCTATGGTATTCTACTCATAGCTAATTTTATAAATGAGATCTCCAGTGTGTCTTTAAGGCCATACTATGTTTTAACTACTTTTGAAACTGCTAGGTGGCCTTTTGGGGGGGCTCTGAGGAGCACTAGTCCTTTATGTCTCAACTCAGAAAGAATGCAGTGAGAGGCAAAATGGTAGATAAGAAGTGATTTATTAGAATAGGACGCTTGTGAGGCTTACAAGTGGGCGGGTGAGAGGGTGCTGTGCCCAGAGAACTTAGTGGGCTACAGTTTATAATCAAAGGAAAAGTGGGGATGGGGAGAAGACCACCTTCTTCCTCATTCTTGAGTAGACATCACACTTCCATCATCAGCTCCTCCTCTGGGTTGGGCAGGGGAGTTTTCTTTCCCCCGCGTGGTCAAACTAGGACTGTCATGGCACTGTGGACAAATTATTTTAAATCTCAGTACAGTGAGGAACTTTCACTTTGAAATGTCACCTTTCCATAAATTATTGTTTTTTATGTGTGCAGAGAGCCTGTCCTAGGGATCATTAACTTACTGAGCTCACTAGGCAGGATGTGGGTCTCATGCCACCATTGTTTTATTGTTTTGGAGCATATCTCATGCTTCTGTGGCATGGTTTTGTTGCTAAGCAGGCCTGCTTGGTTTTGTGGTTAAGCCAACCTGCTTTCTTGAGTGATCATTAACTTACAGGGGTCTCCCATACTTTTTTCTTTACTTACAATCCTCTAGTGGGATTAACTATTTAATCACCTACTTTGTCCCTTTACTCTGTCCTTATCACTTTCATCTTTCATGTGGAGGATTGGCCCCTCATTTAACTGACTCTTCACTTATAAGTAACTAAAATGACTAATGTATTTACACTAGCTTGTTGCATAAATGTAGCTTCATCTCTCTTACTTCTTAATAATCACTTATTAAATGTTATTGCTTTTATTAAGAAGAATCCCAATATCTGTCTTGGGAGGCTTCCTTGCCGTGAACAGGCCATTAATCTAGGGCAGAGAGTCCCCAACCTTTGGGCCGTGGACTGGTACCGGTCCGTGGCCTGTTAGGAACAGGGCCACACAGCAGGAGGTGAGTGGTGGGCGCTGGAGCGAAGCTTCATCTGTATTTACAGCTGCTCCCCATCGCTCGCATTACGGCCTGAGCTCTGCCTCCTGTCAGCATTATGGTGAGTTGTATAATTATTTCATTATATAGTACAATATAATAATAATAGGAATAAAGTGCACAATAAATGTAATGCGCTTGAATCATCCCGAAACCATCCCTCCCCCCAAGTCGATGGAAAAATTGTCTTCCATGAAACCGGATTCCAGTGCCCAAAAGATGGCGGACCGCTGATCTAGGGCATACTCAGGATTTACTCATTCCTGAGTGCATTGCTTCTTCTACCAAGCAGGAAAGAGAGAGAAGGAGAGAGACTGACAGAGACAGAGAGGTAATCAGAAAACTTAGCTGCCTCATTATTCCACAGTTTCTACACCTCATGTGCAAAAAACCAAGGTCACTGGGGAAAAAGTCTTAGAAATAACTAGAGGAAAAATGCTTATATAGCACAAAAGAGGACTGTGCAGATGTAAAAAGGGAAAAATAATATTTCAGTAATATTTCACTTATATGGTCGTTGTGAAGTTGAAATGGGTTAATACATGTAAACCAGTTAGAACAATCCTGGCACATGGTAAAGCATACAATATAAATGTTAGGTGATGTCGTTACTTTTAGTATTTAATGCAGTATACATACTGTAGATCTAGAAAATATTGCTTTTCTCCTTTTTTTTTTTTTTGAGGCAACAGATGAAACTACACACTTCTGTACAAACCAAAAAATAAATTTAAAAATGTTCCTCCAGATTATTCAGCCCTCTTTGATCTTTTTCCTGTCTATCATCAGGATAGGAAGGAGCTGAGTAGAGACACAGAATGGCCTCAAAAGAAACACAAGTCCAGATGTGAGCATATTTTCTCTAGTGGGTATTAAATGGGAGAAAAAACCCTTAAGTATTTGCATACTGCCTTTTAAAAAGTCAATTTACAATTTCTGTTAGAAAATGCAATAACTGCAAAAGCAATTAAGCAGTTTTTATTATTTCCTGTCACTGAAGCTTTTCTTTAAGAGGAGTAAAATTTCAGGTAACATCCATAGAATCTGACTGTAATGGTAGGTTATATTTTTATTTAAGACCCACTTGAAGAAAATGAAGTAAATATATTTTTACAATGGCTGTAGACTATCTCAGAATATATATATATATATTTACATTTATATATATTTGTCAGAAAATAATAAAAATAAGTTACGTTTCATAGCAACTTTATATTTTCTTCTGTATTCTTGAATATTAGTCATTCATATTTGTGTATATCAAATGAAAAGCATATTCAGTTAGCCAATAGTAATTGGGCCTCTGCTATTCTAAATATACATTTATTTTATATAAAACATCTCATAAGCATAAGAGACTTTAAAAAAAACTCAATGTAGTATTCTGCTTTTCCCCTATTATTTACAAAGTGAAACACAAATTTCAAATATCAGACTATAAAGATGAAAAATAATACTAGGTGGCAAAGATTACATTTGAAGGAATTGCATTCCCTGTGGAAGTTGCAAATTTGCCTCCAATATGAGAAAAATGCTTGTTAAAACAAAGCACTTCTCTTGCTTTCTAAAAGACTTCTATTAGAAGGCTCTTGTAAAATGTCTTCACATGGTAATCAGTTTATTAGGCTTTCAAAGTTGAAACATGGAATTCAACCTTTTATAATTAGGAATTCCTGAACACAGGCATCTCCCTTAGCACAGTCCCTCAAGCCTGGGTTGTAACTTGGCTCCTGTTAACAATGGGCAGATTTGGGGTATCAGATACTTCAGCATTTCATGAATTTACTTAAACATTTTAAATGTCCTTTTTGACATTTTTTAAGTTTTGGTTTTGTTCTACTTATCTTTTTTTTTTTTTTGACAAAACAGGTAGATGCCCCAATAAAATGAAATCTGATTATTTTTCATTAAAGTAAATCTGTTTCATTTCCCAATCTATAATAAATCTGATTACCAATATAAATAGTTACTATAAACACCCAGAAAGTAAAATTAAACAAACAGAAGCCCCAGTTATTTTAATGCTGAAATATACGTGAGGTTTGCCAATTGGCTGAAATATACATGAGGTTTGCCAATTGGCTGATTATTTACAGCATTCTAAATATCATCAAAAAATACATAAATGTTGCTGGCACTCTTCTTATACTTTCTCAAACTTAAAATAGAATTATAATATTCTTTAAATACCTTCATTCTGTGATTAATAAATATTTTTGTCTTATTACTCAATCAACTGACTTTCTTACTCTTACTTTACTTATAAAGCAACAAAACCACAGTTAGAATCACAGAACTATACAGTGTAGACAAATCCTAGCCACTCACATATGAGAATAATAAGATCTAGACATACAGAAATCTCAGATTTTCACAGGTATGGGACTTGAACTCCAGTTCAAGAGGGGAATACTATAGCTGTGTTTTGCATTCTAAAATTTCTTCATGCTTCAACCAATGCTAAGATATATCTTGATAGGAGCTGTCTCATTTTAAAGGTGCTGAAGAATGGGTAAAGTAACATTTACTCTGGTTATCAAATGGGTTCATTAGGGAACAAAAAAGTCTTTAGATCAAAATATAACAATAAGGAAAATGACTGCTGTTGGCTCTGTCCATTTGAATGTAATGGTAGCAGATTTTCACTTTGTAACTTTATATTTTGATAGCTTTTAGAATAGGACTTGGTATTTTTGTTTCACTTTTTAATTTCTTTGGAATTTAATTCTAAATAGCTGTCTATGCACACAGTTAATCAGTTTATCAAGTATTTAATATATATCCATTACTATCATCAGAAAAGATGTTATACAGTTTCTGCCCTTTGCTTCACAAGCTTCTGATTCAAAGTCTTACTTAAGTGTGTCTAATTGGCAGAGCTAGGCCCCTTGCTTGAACTCTACATGTAATGAAACCCAAGAAATTTGTTCTTTCATTTCTGTTTTGGAAATGCATTCATCATTGTAAGAGCTAAGTTGCTATAGCAAAGGTATCCCAAAGTACAATTGCTTATAGAGGAGACAAGTACGTTTTTCCTCAGATGGCAGTTCCAACAGTAGCAAACTAGATGTCCAGGCTGTAGGAGCTCTGCATGCTCATTCTGGGTCTGGATCTTTCCATTCTCTTGCTTGGCAATCTGCAAGGTTGCTGTCTTCATCTGCATAATCAGAGATTGATTGCGAACACATCATTGTTTCAAATCACAAGAGGAAAGGAGAACACTAGTACAGAAGTGGGCTATGTTTTGCACTGGAGATGATTGAAAACTTGTAAGTCATTCTCCTTACAACATGTTTACAGAGGAGGCTTTTCAGAAAGAGGCTCTTTGATAGGAGGTGGGGAACTGTCATCTCTAGCTGGTCAGCCATGTGCTCCACTCCAACTCTTTTACTGTAGAAGAGGAGAGGACCTCCCTGTCTCAGACACAGGAACTCCCAGCAATTCCCTAAATTTAGTAAAGGTGCCCTGCTGGGTAATTGCATAAACCTTTGAGCAGGGATTTAAGTTCTTCAAGCAAATTGGGAGAAGATCAAATTCTGTAGTAGAAATCACTTATACAAAACTTAAAATGCATGTTTCAGAAAATGTAATATTTTAATGACATATTTTCACAAGACAAGAAATTTATACATAGTGTATTAAGTTCTGCATGACAGACTAAAAAAAATCTGGGTTTATATATATTAAACAGAAAAATATGAGGCCCTTTTGGATCCTCAGGGGCTTAGGTTGTCTTTCAACATGACCAGTGAATGGACTTCCATTTGCTCATTTATTCTTTTAACAAATAGTTATTGAGTGCCTATCTTCAGATCTTATGCACAGGAAAAGTTAAAAATAGCATGTTACCTACACTCAAGAAAATTACAATTTAGTAAAAAATATAATACATATAAAGATATCTTCTACACAAGATGAAATAAAGCACAGATGCCCTTTTTGTTTGCTGTGTGAGAACTTGATTTCCAGAGGTACACAGAAAATGTAACGTAAGTCCAAGGAAAGAGGAATCAATTCCACGTGGGTTCCAACTACGGAAACATCTAAAAATTATCTTTTACACTTTGGAGAATCCATTTTCTTTAAGGAATAATTGATCAAAGAAGGTTATTTCTATATTGTTCATAATTACTTGCAGTTTTAAACACTCGTTTCTCAGTAATTGCAGCCTCAATGACATATAAGTTCAGAAAACCTCAGCCAGTTGTGTCTTCTCAAATAGAGATAAGGAGACTGTCAGGATGTCAGTCTTCTCTCTTCCAAAATGCCTTAGGAATGACAGGCCACAAATCACTCTGGACAGGAAGAAATTAAAGTCTGTATGTCAGTAGTGTTTCCCCCCTCTGGATTTGAAGATAAAAAAATCCTCTTAAACTATACATTAATATGTAGTAATTGATATATCTAGATCAGCTTAGATGCGATCAGTCTTATTGTGTGTGTATATAAAGTTAGCAGCTTAGAAACAACCATTTACCTCCTGGCCTAGAAACAGAAACAGAAATTTGCATGATTTCCTCCCAATTTGTATATGTAGGTGAAGACCACTGTTAACATATTTTTAGGGGCTGGTTTGTTTATACTTAGGAGACATATTATGTACAAGTGACATGATTTAATAAAATGATCTTTACTCTTCTTAAGACTGGTTTCTCAGGAACTGTTTTGGTAGTTTTCATAGGAAAAATTTGTGAGACACTGAGGCCTACTACATTATTTAAAACAGCATGCTTGTGGCATTCCTACTTCTCATTAAAATCCATAGATATTTTAGGGACCTTCTTGAATCAATTGAAACAGTTCATAATGCTGTTTACTATGAATCTGTCCAGGAGGTTCTTTCTTTTTAATTTTAAATAAATTGTTAATACTTATTTATAATCTCTTTTTTATATAATATACATACCATAAAATGTATTCCTTTAAAATGTACAATTCAGCACTTTTTAATACGTCCACAAGCTTGTGCACCATTATCCCTATTTAATTCCAGATAAATTTCCACTCCAAAAAGAAAGCCTGTAGCCATTGTAAGTCACTCTGCATTCGCAACTCTCCACAAACCCTGGCAATCACTAATCTACTTTCTGTCTCTATGGATTTTCCTTTATTGTTTGAATCATAAAGCCTTTGAATCAAATTTAATCATATTGAAAATGTGGCCTTTTATGTCTCATCTGTTTCACTTAGCATAATGTTTTCAAGGTTTACTGCTACATGTTGTAGCATGTATCAGTACTTCATTTTGGGGGGGATGAATAATATTCTATTGTATGGATTTACCACATTGTATGAGTCAGGGTGCTCCAGAGAACCAGAACCACAGAACCAATAGGTATCCCTATATATCTAACCTACCTATCTATGTATCTATCTATCTCTTATCTATGTATCTATCTATAATGGGAATATAAATATATATATAATGTGTAATATGTATAAATATGTAAATAATATATATATAAAAGAGATTTATTATAAGATATTTCTTATGATTATGGAGACTGAGAAGTCCCATGATCTGCTTTCTACAAGCTGAAGACTCAGTAAAGCTGGTGGTGTAGCTTGTAGGCATAAGGGCCAGAAAGCTGGTGGTATAGATTCCAGTTACAGTCTGAAGGCCTAAGAACCAGGAGCACCAAGGGCAACGGAAGATCAATGTCCTAGCTCAACCAGCAAAGTAGAATAAGAATTAGTCAAGCAGAGTGAGAATTCAACCTTGCTTCATCATTTCTGTTCAGGATTGGATGGTGCCCACCCACACTGGAGAGGGGCATCTGCTTTATTCAGTCCACTAATTCAAATACTAAGCTCTTTGGAAACACAGACACACCCAGAAACATTCTTTAACCAGGTATCTAAGCATCCCCTGGCTTGGTCAAGTTGATACATAAAATTAACCATCTACACATTTTGTTTTATCTGTTCATTAGTTGATGGACACTAGGGTTGTTTTCACTTTGGGGCTACTCTGAATTAATAATGCTATTAACATTTGTGTACACATTTTTGAGTGAACATGATGTTTCAGTTCTCTTGAGTACATACCTAGGAGTAGAATGGCTGGATGTTATGGTAGCTCTATGTTTAACTTCTTGAGAAACTGACAAACTGTTTTCCAAAAGAGCTCTACGATTTTGCATTCCCACCAGCAATGTATGAAGGTTCTAATTCGTCCACATCATTGCCAATACTTGATATTGTCTATTTGATTATAGCCTAGTGATTTTATTTTTATTGGAGTATAGTTGCTTTACAATGTTGTGTTAGTTTCTGCTGTAAAACAAAGTTAATCAGCTATATGTATACATATATCCCCTCCCTCTTGGACCACCCTCCCACCTCCCCCCATCCCACCCATCTAGATCATCACAGAGCACCGATCTGAGCTCCCTGTGCTATACACTAGCTATCAGTTTTACACATGGTAGTGTGTATATGTCAATCTTAACCTCACAATTCTTCCCACCCACTTTCACTGCCATGTCCACACGTCCATTTTCTGCATCTGCATCTGTATTCCTGCCTAGTCATTTTTGATTTGCATTTACCTAATGTTGATTATCTTTTTAAGTATGTTTTGGGCATCTGTTCAAATCCTTTGCCCACATTTTGATTGGGTTATTTTTCTTTTATTGTTGATTTATAAGTGATCTTTAAATATTCTGGATACTAAATATATGATAGATGATAGAGATAGGTAGGTAGGTAGATAGATAGATAGATAGATATAACACTGAGATATATCATGTCTAGATACATCTACTGATATACATCATTTGTAAACATTTTCTCCCTTTCTGTGATTATCCTTTCAATTTCTTGATGGTGTCTTTGGAACACAAATGTTTTATATTTTGATAATGTTCATTTACTTTTTCCTTGGTTCCTTGTGTTTTAGATATTATGTCTAAGAAACCATTGAGTAATCCAAGGCCATAAATATTTACACTAATTTTCTTGTAAGCATTTGATAGTTTTAGATATTACATTTAGGTATTTGATCCATTTTTAATAATTTTTATATATAATGGGAGGTAGAAGTCCATTTTCATTTGAATTACTCTCTAGTGTTGTTTCTTTTCAGTGTGAAGGAATTTCTTTAATATTTCTTGTTGTGCAAGTCTGATAGTGAAAATTTTTCTCAATCTTTGTATATTTAGTATTTTTCAATTTTTAAATTCAGTTTTAAATTATTATTCTGCTGGATACAGAATTCTTGTTTGAAAGTTTTTTCTTTTTCTTTCAGCACTTTCAATGTGTCTTCCCACTGCCTTCTCGTCTCCATCATCTCTGATGAGAAATTAGCTGTTAATCTTATTGAGGATCCATTTGTACATGATAAGTCTCTTAGTTCTTTCAAGATTCCCTCTTTGCATTTGGCTTTTGACAGTTTGTCTCTGATGTGTCTAGGTGTGGACCTCTGAGATTTCATACTAGGAATGTGTTGGATTTTTTGGATGTGTAGCTTCATGTTTTTCATTAAATTTCAGAAACTTTGGTGACATTTTTAAAAATATTGTTGCTTCTCCTTTCTTCCTCTCCTCTGATACTCCCCTTATGCATATATTGGCATGCTTGACAGTATCTCATAGATCTTTTAGAGTCAGTTCATTTTTCTTTCTCTTCATCAGTCTGGATAATCTAAATTGACCTGTCTTCAAGTTTGCTGATTTTTTTTTCTTCTACCTGCTTAAGTCTTCTTTTTAACTTCCCACCCAGTGAAGATTTTATTATAGTTATTTTACTTTTAAACCCCAGAATTTCTATATGATTCCTTTTTCTAATTTTTTTTCTCTTTACTCATATCTTCTGCTTGGTGGAACATTGTTGTCATACTGTCTTTTATTTTTTTAGACATGCCTTATTTTACTTTTTGAACATATTTAAAGTAGTTGTTTTAAATTCTTTGCCTAGTAAGTGCAATGTCTAGACTTCCTCAGGGGAAATTTCTATTAACTGCTTTTTTCTTGCTGCAAAATGGCTATATCTTTTTTGTTTCTGTTCAAGACTTAATTTTTAGTTGAAAACTGGACATTTTAAATAATATAAAATATATAATGTGGCAACTCTGGAAATTATACTTTCAATTACCCCTTGCTGCCAGGGTTTATTATTGTTGATGGTTTTTCCATGACTTTTCTGAACTAATTCTGTAAAGTCTGCATTCTTTAATTCAGTAAATGCTACCACCAATATGGAGAGTTAGGGTTGTGATTAGGACAAGTTAAAAATGGCACAAAGTTCACTGTTCTTGCTGAGATTCAGCTGTTTTTCTTGAATAAACAGTCCTAGAACTGCTGCAAATTTTGGCTAATTTCCAGAGTTCTGAAAATGTTGATCCTGACAATTTTTTATAGATTTATAATTATTTGTAGAAGAGAATTTTTGGAGGTTCTTACGCTGCCATTTTCACTAATGTCATCTAGTTCTCTTAAGAACATATTTACTTGGAAAGTAACTTTATTTCTTGCTTTATGATGCAATAACAGACTTTAATTATGTTTTGAGCCAAACTTTTTTCAGCAGGCAGGACTGTGCACAAACAGGATCCAGATCATTGTTAACTATCATCATTCTTGACAATATAATTGGTTTAGCAATCTTTACAACAGGGCTCAGTTAGAGATAAAATGAATCAAAGTAAATGTCTATGAAACATGAGAGCAGTCTCATAATAACTTATAATTGGATATCACATACAAATAATCTAGAAAATCAACATCAATTAGGAAAGTATGGGCTCTAAGACATTGTTAGAAACCAGATTGTACACTGCTGTACATACTCTGAAATATGACAGGAGTGCACTTATCATGTTAGTTTAAAGTATGACAGACATCTTTTCTACCTTGTGGTCTTGGACGTAGTTCAAATGTAAAAACATCCTTTTGAAGATATAGGTGGAGTTCTAAGAGATAATGATTGCTTTATATTTATCAATTAAAATTTATCACTTGCTATCTTAAGTAGATAGTTTCAAGAAAATCCAAATCAGTGATATAGAAAAGATATTTAAAGAAAACCTGGAATATCTGGCTGGAAAATTTAGCGATAGAGCTGGTATAATTCAAAAGAGAAAGTGGCTTTTATAAAATGCGTATTGTAGTAGATATAATGAACGTTTGTTGTGCTACAAAGAAAACTTAAGTTTAAACAGTTCAATTAAAAATTTCCACCAGTTGCAGCCACTATGGAAAACAGTATGGAGGGTCCTCAAAAACTAAAAATAGAGTTGCCATATGATCTAGCAGTCCCACTCCTGGGCATATACCTGGAGAAAACTATAATTCAAAAAGATACATGCAACCCTATGTTCATAGCAGCACTATTTGCAATAGCCAAGACATGGAAACAACCTAAATGTCTATTGACAGATGAATGGATAAAGAAGATATGGTATACATTGATATATATATATATATATATATATATATATATATATATATATATATATATATATATATATAATGAAATATTCCTCAGCTATTAAAAAGAATGAAATATTGCCATTTGCAACATTGACGGACCTAGAGATTATCATACTAAGTGAAGTAAGTCAGACAGACAAATACCATATGATGTCACTTATATGTGGAATCTAAAATACAACACAGATGAACATATCTATGAAACAGAAACAGACTCACAGACATAGAGAACAGACTTGTGGTTGCCAAGGCTGGGGGTGGGGGTGGGGGTGGGGAGATAAGGATTGGGAGGTTGGAATTTGCAGATGCAAACTATTATATATAGGATGGATAAACAACAAGGTCCTACTGTATAGCACAGGGAGCTATATTCAATATCCTGTGATAAACCAGAATAGAGAAGAATATATATATGTATAACTGATAATTATACATATATATATTTGCTATACAGCAGGAATTAACACAACATTGTAAATCAACTCTACTTCAATAAAATTTTTAAAAGTTTCCACCAGATGATTCATCATGGAATGTCTAGAAAGGAGTCATATCATATGAAAATTTCAATAATGTGTATCCAAAGGTGGTATGCTAAATTTTGAGACTGAAGGTAGAGACACAGTGATTAAGCTTCATTTGAGGATTGTGGCTAAGAAGATAAAAATTAAAAAAAAATAACTCAAAGTACACAAAGTCACTAGTATTTTTAGCTGATTAGCTTTATGTTCTGTTCCACTTGCCCAATTATCCCACATACAGTCTCTGAAGCCCTTAAACTAGTTGTCATTCAAAAGCTGATTTGTTACTTGGCTATTTGGAACTTGGGGTACATTTTTTTTTTCATAAAACTGTTATAAATAGCCATTTGGTCTTAGACCAGATCACAATTTCTAAAAATAAATGTGTGGTTAATCTACAGTAATGGTGATGAAGGCTTGGGTTTTAAGACCAGAAAGCAGGTGGACTTGATTTAAAAGAAGAGTGTCCTGTCCTTTTTGTGGGGCTTGGTCAACCTTGGGAAATTTTAAAAGGAAAGTGGAAGTTTATTTTTAACATACACCTACCTTCATTTTAGGTCCTCCCTTTTAATTGCTTCTTAATGTCTTTTTTCACAAATACTCCGTATACTAAGCCATATAATTTATAAGTAACACAAAGCTAACCTACTCTCTGTACATAAAATGTGTTCATTTTTCCTTTACTAAAATCCCATTCTACTAGTTATTATCTAGAAAACAATTAGACACACTGATTCTCACCAAGTTATGATTTATATTAAAGTTTTGCAGTGTTAAATGCGAGAAGGCCATCTCGCTAGTCTGGTTATCTATTAGCTTGAATCTGTGTTGTGTCATTTACTAGTTGCATGATGTTGGGTAGGTTTTCTTCCATGCTTGAATTTCTCCCTCTGTAAATATCAAATGATAATGGTATCTACCTCATACTGCCTTATCTCATTGGGAATAATAAATGATATACTATGTCACTGCACTTACAACTGTGCCTAAAGTAGAGTATCACTGAATATGAACTTTTACTCTAAATAAAAGCCTTTAATTTGTGAAATCCCATTGTACCCAGGTACAGTGGAATGAAAGTAAGAGGGTGGCTGGAAGAAATTTTTGATCAAGAGATAAAAAATTCATTATTTTTGCCGAGGAGTAGCTCCTCTAAGCTTTCCATAGCCTCTTTGCTTTCTTGACTCTTCTTAAAGCTTCATTTGGTTTGTTTTTAATATTGAGTGTTTATTATTCCTCCTATTTTATATAGATGAGGAAACATAGTTGAGAGGGGTTAAATAACTTAGTGCCACAAAGCTTCTTGGTGGGGAAACATACTCAAACTACATTTTTTTTCTTTGTACTCCAAACCCTTGCTTTCTTCATGTGAGTAATTAACCTTAACTGATTTTTTGAACATACCCTAAGAACAGTAGTTCTTAATTTCAAACTGTTCTGGTTTATCTATCTATGCAGGTGGAGATAATTCAGTAAAATAGGGTAACATGTAAGAATTATTTGAAAACTAATTTTGAAGTGAGTTAAACTGGGTAAGTTCTACCACCATAATGGAGTACCTCGAATAAATGACACACTTATCCTCTCTGATCCTCCCATTTGAATACATGTAAGTGATTACAAATATTTTCAATATTTTAAGATTTAAGAGAGTAGGAACCACACCTATCTTACTCAAATATATATACCCATAGCCTAGCACAGTAGATGCTCAGTAAGTATTTGTTGAGTTAGTGCCTTCTATCTACCTCATAGGCCATGGCATAATATATATCTAGGTAATATGGAATATTTAAATAAGTCTTATAGTCTGTACATACTGCTATCTCCATTTCACACTGAAATACCCTAAGGAGTATATTTATTACATAAATCAGGGTAGTTAGAGCTGATCGTCCAACTGTATTTCTATAGAGTATTGAAAATTTGAATGATGAATTATAAGTCTCTAAAGAGTAATGTGAAAATAAAAAGCAAACATGATTTAGTGAAGTTGAAAAGTGCAAAGAGGAAATAGGCAGTGGGGAAATATGTGAATGAAAGTTGAAGAGAATTCCCAAGAGAAAGGCCTTCCTAATATACTGTAATGTTGATCGAACTAATCAGGAACAGATAGGGGGGTTATAGAGAGAGCCTGGGTTATATTTTGCAGACGGGGAAAAAAGACTCAGAAATGTAGTTTGAATTTTGCCTTAAATCTGTTATACAGATTGATTTTCTGGAGGAGAAGGTACTTTGTGTTTTTAAAAATGAATTTCACATTTATACTATTCCTGAAGTAGTCATAGTAACATTTTCATATAAAAAGTATATGCTTCTGAATCACGTTAACTGTACATTATTCATACATGAGAACATGTTCTTGTTCAAGTCAACTGACTAGCTGAGCCTTTTATACTTGTGAATTCCATTATCAGAACGCAACAGTCTATCTTTGGGGGAAATGAGCCAAAAAAATCTTTATTTTCATAGTCCTAAAGTGAAATTGGTTGTTTTTCATAAGAAAGATGTGTTTAAACATACTATTTCCAACCCAGTTGCCCAGGAGTTAGCCTCAATAGCAGGCATCTGGGGTAGGATGAGAAAAGTTGAAGTCTTGCTTCTCTTGGGAAAAGGCCTGGGCTGGGAGCTGGGAAAGTGGAGGCTCTATGTTCTTGACTGCAGTCATCTGGAGTGGAGTCTCTGCCTCACTGTGCTGAGAGAGTAGAAGGAGGGAGATGTCTTAGTTCAAATACCAGATTCTTGCCTTTCTTTCCGCATTTTCATAGATTTTCTTGATTAGATGTTTCTTCATTTTCTGTTTGTCCTTAGGACCATTTCCAGAGGCTTTAATTGGATGCTTTCAAAAAATAATTTTCACCAGTGCCACTGGAGAGTGAGTCAGCAGAGCTTCTCATATGGTCATACTGGAAGTTGATCACTGCTACATTTATTTTTGAATGTGTTCTTTTCATTTTTGGTTACAGAAATAGCACATGCTCCTTATAAAACATCTCAATGATACAGGCCTTTGTAAAGTAATAAAATTAAACTCCCTTCCTGCCAATTCCATTCCTAGGATAAACCACTGCTAAGTTAAAGTTAATATTTAAGTTTTAAAATGGTATAAAATGAACTCTACAAAAACACATATCTCTGTAAATGGCACATGACACAGTTGTTTTAACCCTTCTCACATTAGTTCTAGAAGTGTCCACTAGTCTAACTTGGCCCCAAGCTTTGCACAAGACTGCATCTGTGCTGTCCAGTCTCTAGCTCTGACTTATTTTCAAAAATTTTAATTTAATCCAGTGATCAATCTCAGAACTCATCTTACATGACCCACAAGCAGCAGTATTTGATATAGTTGAATACTCTCTTCCCTAAAAATTCTTTCCATGTCCCTTCTGACCCCCAAATGCCTGATTTTCCTTTTGTTTTTATGGCTGCTCATTCTTAGTCAACTTTTTTGGTTGCTACTCATTTCTCTTTAAACTTCAGAGTTCCAAGAGTTAGACCTTTGGATCTGTTTTCTGTCTCCACTTAATCCTTTCCTGATTTTCAGTCATCCTGATGGCTTTAAATTTGCTGTCTATATACTAATGATTCCCAAGTGTACATTGATAGACCTCTTTCTAAACTCCAAACACATATATCCAAGAGACCCTTTTACTTGTCTAATGGAAATCTCAAACTTCACATATTCAAAACTGAGTTTCTGATCTCATACTTCCCTTCCACCTGCTTTTCTCACAGCCTTCTCCATCTAAGTAAATGGGAACACCATTCTTCCAGTTACTCAGGTCAAAAGACATGGACTTATTTCATTCTGTCATACCCCATATTCAATTCTTTAGCAAATCTTTTTGCCTCATTCTTAAAATTATATCCAGATTGGTGACCTCATCCCATTGGTGCTATTGCCAGCATTCGTTTTCTTGTTTCTCCTACTGTATAGACTTTTATATAATTAGGCTCCCAGCATTAAACAGGTGACATACTCAAATATGATAATTAAGAAAGTTATTTACAAAGAAAACTTACAAAAGTATGAGTGTTAAGAAAACCAGAACTGGAGCTAGTGACAGCTAGGTTATTTTCATTCCTGAGCCTGGAAGAATAATGATATGGATTGAATTGTGTCCCCCCAAAGGATATTGAAGTCCTAATACCGGTACCTATGCATGTGACCTTATTTGGAAATAGGATCTTTGCAGATGAATAAGTTAAGATGGGCTTATTAGGGTGGGCTGTACTCCAATATGACTGGCATCCTCATATTGATAAAAAGGGGAAATTTGGACACAGAGTCAACATGTACAGATGGAAGACAATGTAAAGACACAGGGACAACACTACCTGTAAACCGAGGAACACCTAAGTGTACCAGAAATGAGGAGAGAAGTATGGAACAGATTTTCCTTCACAGCACCATGATTTTAGGCTCTGGCCTCAGAAATGTGTGACAACAAATTCTGTAATTTAAGCCACTTGCCTGTTATTTAAGCCACTCATTTATGGTACTTTCTTATGGCAGCTCTAGGAAACTCATACAAATGAAGAGAATGGGAAGAACCCAGAAGTTTAGAGTCAAGAAAAATTTGCAAACTTGAAAGGATAGCCACCTTTCACTGAGTAATATAAGCAGCCATAGGCAAACTCACAGGATGAAGCCAAAGACATACCTGACCTCACTCTTTTTCCTCCCTCTGATCTCCTCCCAGGTCCTCCCAGGAGTTCTGCCGATACAGTTCTCCCTTTCATCTTCTTTTTCCCTCCCACCACCTACTCTCAGCACAGCAGCCAGAGTGTCACTCCTCTTCTTAAAACCCTCATACCTAATAAAAAAGTCCTCACAAAGACCTCTAAGACAATATATCTGTGGCTGGCCATTGCCTCTTACTGCACCTCCTAGTACTCCTCCTTTGCTGTTCCAGCCAACCTGGCCTCCTCACTTAACACTGGCTCTTCTGCTCTCTGGAATGCTTCTTCTGCAGGTATCTGCATGACTTCCATTCTCTCTTCATTCAAGTCTTTACTCAGTAAGGTCTCCTCAGACCACTCCAACACGTTAAACCCTTATTCTCCAAATACATTTCCTATTCCGCTTCTCCTTAGTGTTTATCACTATCTTAAAATCTATATATTTTGCTTACTTATCCTGCTTATTGTCTCCCTCCTCCAGTAACCTGAAGCCCTTCAGGGAAAGGATGTTTGCCTACTTTGTTCACTGCTGAACTCCCAGTACCTAGAAAGAGTGCCTGGCAGTAGACTCCAATGCATATATGTTGAATAAATGGATAATGTTTTATATTTTTATAATTTGTGTCTTTCTGTCTTATGAACTTAACCTTCTCTAGTAACTGCAAGTTTTTTTTTTAAAGACTAATATTTCTACCATGAAAATTTCCTGGTATGAAGAGATTCAATGGGACAGATTGCTTTATTGTAGCTGATGCTTAATGACTTGTTATGATGAACACAGGATCCTTAAATTCCAGATATATGCACAAATCCCATATATGGTATCTTTCTGGTAAGCCTGCAACAGTCCTCAATAATAAACAATTCAACTTCAAAGGAATTTTGTATATTCTTTTAAGTTTGAGAGCCATTTTATCTTTGGTCTATCTTTTTTTTCACTCCACCCTCTCCAATGTATACTAAACTGTGTTCCTTAAATGTAAGCAATGATGGCAGACGGTATTAACTGTTTTGTTTAAAACTATTTTGAGAAATTTGGTCAGGGACAAACATTGCATTTCAGCCCACGTTTCTTTTGGAAGAAGAAAATGTAAACAGCTAGTACCGCCAAATCGCTCTGTCAACTCCATGTATAACCATAAAGAAAAAATGCTGTTTTTATTGCTGTTCTCTTTGTAGATCTGATACAATAGATCCTAGGTAAATATGTTATTACTAAAAGCCTATAGGAGTTGCTGGTTTAAATACCCCATACATTCCCAGGATTTTGGACCCCAGATTATTATACTGATTTTGTGACTAATAATCCTAGCTATTTCTTCTTCCTCCCAGTATTCACATTGGCTTTTTGTCTTTTTAATTCTAATACAAATCACTGTCATGTTTTAGAGTCACTGCCTTTAAAATGCACATCCTTATAAGTCTCTTCACGGTGTGTCTGTACAAACATTTAGGTTTTCCAGGTGTGTGTGTTCTTTATTACAGAAAGAGAATCTGAATTAGAAAACACAAAGGAAACACCATCTATAGCTTTTAAGTAAATTTTTTGATGGCTTAAAGTTTACAGAGATTTGAAATTTTTAGTGAAATCCAGAAAATCTTCTACGTAATGTGATAAACATACAGGGAAAAAAAATCAACTCTTTTTTGGGACAAAAGTGGCTTCCTTTTAACAACATAATGAGGTCAATGGGTTATGAAATGCTCATATTCTTAAGTTAGGCTAACCTGCTTTGATAACATAATAGTGTTCATAACAGTGTTTTATGCAAGGCACCCTTCTCTGAGAATGAGAAGGAAGTTTTGATTTTTTTTGCTTCTTAAGTTTCTCTTCTTTCCCTGCCACTAGCCTGCATCAGCCCCTTCCAGTTCTGAATTGTTTCTCTCTACACACCCTGTAAAACTTGCTTTCTTTCACTCCAGAAAACCATAAATTCCAAGTATGTGTTTTGCATACTCCCTCTGCACATTACCCTTGTGGGTTTTTTTTTTAAGATTTATATTAAATTTTTTTTTCAGTTCATCTATAAACTTGAAAGCAATCTACTTACAATAAATGAGAAATACTTGTCCCTCAACATCGTTGGCAGGTATATTTGGTTTAGGGAAGACAGGGTGGGGTGCTCAGAATGTTATTCAAACTGAAGTCTGAGATAAGATCCTTTTTCTATGGTCTCCAAGGCACAGATGTAAGCACGATCACATATTGAAAACCTTTCCTAGGTCTGTGACCTTGAATGTCTCTTCAAAAAGTGAGAGGACTTCCGGGTAAGATGGCGGAAGAGTAAGACACGGAGATCACCTTCCTCCCCACGGATACACCAGAAATACAGCTACACGTGGAACAACTCCTACAGAACACCTACTGAATGCTGGCAGAAGACCCCAGACCTCCCAAAAGGCAAGAAACTCCCCACATACCTGGGTAGGGCAAAGCGGAGAGATTCCCGCACAGAGGATCGGTGCCGAGCGGCACTCACCCGCCCGAGAGGCTTCTCTGCTCGCCCGCCAGGGCGGGCGGCGCTGGAAGCTGAGGCTTGGGCTTCGGTCAGAGCGCAGGGAAAGGACTGGGGCTGGCGGCGAGAACTCAGCCTGAAGGGGGCTAATGTGCCACAGCTAGCCGGCAGGGAGTCCGGGAAAACTCTGGAGCTGCCGAAGAGGCAAGAGACTTTTTCTTCCCTCTTGGTTTCCTGGTGCGCGAGGAGAGGGGATTAAGAGCGCTGCTTAAAGGGGCTCCACAGACGGGCGCGAGTCACGACTGAGAGCGCAGAGCCCAGTGACGGGCGTGGGACACTGGGGCTGCTGCTGCCACCGCCAAGAAGCCTGTGTGCGAGCGCAGGTCACTGTCCACACCGCCCTTCCGGGAGCCTGTGCAGCCCGCCACTGCCGGGGTCCCGGGATCCAGGGGCGGCTTCCCTGGGAGAACGCACGGCGCGCCTCGGGCTGGTGCAACGTCACGCCGAACTCTGCCACTGCAGGCTCGCCCCGCACTCCGTGCCCCTCCCTCCCGCCCGGCCTGAGTGAGCCAGAGTCCCCGAAGAGGCTGCTCCTTTAACCCTGTCCTGTCTGAGCGAAGAACAGACGCCCTCCGGCGACCTACACGCAGAGGCGGGGCCAAATCGAAAGCTGAGACCCAGGAGCTGTGAGAACAAAGAAGAGAAAGGGAAACCTCTCCCAGCAGCCTCAGAAGCAGTGGATTAAAGCTCCACAATCAACTTGATGTACCCTGCATCTGTGGAATACATGAATAGACAACAAATCATCCCAAATTGAGGAGCCAGGAGTCAGTGCTGTGCCTCTGAGGTGGGAGAGCCAACTTCAGGACACTGGTCCACAAGAGACCTCCCAGCTCCACATAATATCAAACGGCGAAAATCTTCCAGAGATCTCCATCTCAACACCAGCACCCAGCTTCACTCAACGACCAGCAAGCTACAGTGCTGGACACCCTATGCCAAACAACTAGCAAGACAGAAACACAACGCCACCCATTAGCAGAGAGGTGGCCTAAAATCATAAAAAGTCCGCAGACACCCCAAAACACACCACCAGACGTGGACCTGCCCACCAGAAAGACAAGATCCAGCCTCATTCACCAGAACACAGGCACTAGTACCTTCCACCAGGAAGCCTACACAACCCACTAAACCAACCTTAGCCACTGGGGACAGACACCAAAAACAACGGGAACTACGAACCTGCAGCCTGCAAAAAGGAGACCCCAAACACAGTAACATAAGCAAAATGAGAAGACAGAAAAACACACAGCAGGAGAAGGAACAAGATAAAAACCCACCAGACCTAACAAATGAAGACGTAATAGGCAGTCTACCTGAAAAAGAATTCAGAATAATGATGGTAAAGATGATCCAAGATTCTATTTCCCAGATCCAAAATCTTGGAAATAGAATAGACAAAATGCAAGAAACAGTTAACAAGGACCTAGAAGAACTAAAGATGAATCAAGCATCGATTAAAAACACAATACATGAAATAAAAAATACTCTAGATGGGATCAATAGCAGAATAACTGAGGCAGAAGAACGGATAAGTGAGGTGAAAGATAAAATAGTGGAAATAACTGCTGCAGAGCAAAATAAAGAAAAAAGAATGAAAAGAACAGAGGACAGTCTCAGAGACCTCTGGGACAACATTAAACGCACCAACATTCGAATTATAGGGGTTCCAGAAGAAGAAGAGAAAAAGAAAGGGACTGAGAAAATATTTGAAGAGATTATAGTTGAAAACTTCCCTAATATGGGAAAGGAAATAGTTAATCAAGTCCAGGAGGCACAGAGAGTCCCATACAGAATAAATCCAAGGAGAAATACGCCAAGACACATATTAATCAAACTGTCAAAAATTAAACACAAAGAAATCATATTAAAAGTAGCAAGGCAAAAACAACAAATAACACACAAGGGAATCCCCATCAGGATAACAGCTGATCTCTCAGCAGAAACTCTACAAGCCAGAAGGGAGTGGCAGGACATAATTAAAGTGATGAAGGAGAGAAACCTGCAACCAAGATTACTCTACCCAGCAAGGATCTCATTCAGATTTGATGGAGAAATTAAAACGTTTACAGACAAGCAAAAGCTGAGAGAGTTCAGCACCACCAAACCAGCTTTACAACAAATGCTAAAGGAACTTCTCTAGGCAAGAAACACAACAGAAGGAAAAGACCTACAATAACGAACCCAAAACAATTAAGAAAATGGGAATAGGAACATACATATCGATAATTACCTTAAATGTAAATGGACTAAATGCTCCCACCAAAAGACACAGATTGGCTGAATGGATACAAAAACAAGACCCATATATATGCTGTCTACAAGAGACCCACTTCAGACCTAGAGACACATACAGACTGAAAGTAAGGGGATGGAAAAAGATATTCCATGCAAATGGAAACCAAAAGAAAGCTGGAGTAGCAATTCTCATATCAGACAAAATAGACTTTAAAATAAAGACTACTAGAAGAGACAAAGAAGGACACTACATAATGATCAAGGGATCGATCCAAGAAGAAGATATAACAATTGTAAATATTTATGCACCAAACATAGGAGCACCTCAATACATAAGGCAAATACTAACAGCCATAAAAGGAGAAATCGACAGTAACACAATCATAGTAGGGGACTTTAACACCCCACTTTCACCAATGGACAGATCTTCCAAAATGAAAATAAATAAGGAAACACAAGCTTTAAATGATACATTAAACAAGATGGACTTAATTGATATTTATAGGACATTCCATCCAAAAACAACAGAATACACATTTTTCTCAAGTGCTCATGGAACATTCTCCAGGATAGATCATATCTTGGGTCACAAATCAAGCCTTGGTAAATTTAAGAAAATTGAAATTGTATCAAGTGTCTTTTCTGACCACAGTGCTATGAGACTAGATATCAATTACAGGAAAAGAGCTGTAAAAAATACAAACACATGGAGGCTAAACAATACACTACTTAATAACGAAGTGATCACTGAAGAAATCAAAGAGGAAATTAAAAAATACCTAGAAACAAATGACAATGGAGACACGACGACCCAAAACCTATGGGATGCAGCAAAAGCAGTTCTAAGAGGGAAGTTTATAGCAATACAATCCCACCTTAAGAAACAGGAAACATCTCGAATAAACAACCTAACCTTGCACCTAAAGCAATTAGAGAAAGAAGAACAAAAACACCCCAAAGTTAGCAGAAGGAAAGAAATCATAAAAATCAGATCAGAAATAAATGAAAAAGAAATGAAGGAAACGATAGCAAAGATCAATAAAACTAAAAGCTGGTTCTTTGAGAAGATAAACAAAATTGATCAACCATTAGCCAGACTCATCAAGAAAAGAAGGGAGAAGACTCAAATCAATAGAATTAGAAATGAAAAAGGAGAAGTAACAACTGACACTGCAGAAATACAAAAGATCATGAGAGATTACTACAAGCAACTCTATGCCCATAAAATGGACAACCTGGAAGAAATGGACAAATTCTTAGAAATGCACAACCTGCCAAGACTGACTCAGGAAGAAATAGAAAATATGAATAGACCAATCACAAGCACTGAAATTGAAACTGTGATTAAAAATCTTCCATCAAACAAAAGCCCAGGACCAGATGGCTTCACAGGCGAATTCTATCAAACATTTAGAGAAGAGCTAACACCCATCCTTCTCAAACTCTTCCAAACAATATCAGAGGAAGGAACACTCCCAAACTCATTCTACGAGGCCACCATCACCTTGATACCAAAACCAGGCAAGGATGTCACAAAGAAAGAAAACTACAGGCCAATATCACTGATGAACATAGATGCAAAAATCCTCAACAAAATACTAGCAAACAGAATCCAACAGCACATTAAAAGGATCATACACCATGATCAAGTGGGGTTTATTCCAGGAATGCAAGGATTCTTCAATATACGCAAATCAATCAATGTGATACACCATATTAACAAGTTGAAGGAGAAAAACCATATGATCATCTCAATAGATGCAGAGAAAGCTTTCGACAAAATTCAACACCCATTTATGATAAAAACCCTGCAGAAAGTAGGCATAGAGGGAACTTTCCTCAACATCATAAAGGCCATATATGACAAACCCACAGCCAACATTTTCCTCAATGGTGAAAAACTGAAACCATTTCCACTAAGATCAGGAACAAGACAAGGCTGCCCACTCTCACCACTCTTATTCAACATAGTTTTGGAAGTTTTAGCCACAGCAATCAGAGAAGAAAAGGAAATAAAAGGAATCCAAATTGGGAAAGAAGAAGTAAAGCTGTCACTGTTTGCAGATGACATGATACTATACATAGAGAATCCTAAAGATGCTACCGAAAAACTACTAGAACTAATCAATGAATTTGGTAAAGTAGCAGGATACAAAATTAATGTACAGAAATCTCTGGCATTCCTGTACACTAATGATGAAAAATCTGAAAATGAAATCAAGAAAACACTCCCATTTACCATTGCAACAAAAAGAATAAAATATCTAGGAATAAACCTACCTAAGGAGACAAAAGACCTGTATGCAGAAAATTATAAGACACTGATGAAAGAAATTAAAGATGATACAAATAGATGGAGAGATATACCATGCTCCTGGATTGGAAGAATCAATATTGTGAAAATGACTCTACTACCCAAAGCAATCTACAGATTCAATGCAATCCCTATCAAACTACCACTGGCATTTTTCACAGAACTAGAACAAAAAATTTCACAATTTGTTTGGAAAAACAAAAGACCCCGAATAGCCAAAGCAATCTTGAGAACGAAAAATGGAGCTGGAGGAATCAGGCTCCCTGACTTCAGACTATACTACAAAGCTACAGTAATCAAGACAGTGTGGTACTGGCATAAAAACAGAAAGATAGATCAGTGGATCAGGATAGAAAGCCCAGAGATAAACCCACGCACATATGGCCAACTTATCTTTGATAAAGGAGGCAGGAATGTACAGTGGAGAAAGGACAGCCTCTTCAATAAGTGGTGCTGGGAAAACTGGACAGCGACATGTAAAAGTTTGAGATTAGATCATTCCCTAACACCATACACAAAAATAAGCTCAAAATGGATTAAAGACTTAAATGTAAGGCCAGAAACTATCAAACTCTTAGAGGAAAACATAGGTAGAACACTCTATGACATAAATCACAGCAAGATCCTTTTGGACCCACCTCCTAGAGAAATGGAAATAAAAACAAAGATAAACAAATGGGACCTAATGAAACTTCAAAGCTTTTGCACAGCAAAGGAAACCATAAACAAGACCAAAAGACAACCCTCAGAATGGGAGAAAATATTTGCAAATGAAGCAACTGACAAAGTATTAATCTCCAAAATTTATAAACAGCTCATGCAGCTCAATAGCAAAAAAACAAACAACCCAATCCAAAAATGGGCAGAAGACTTAAATAGGCATTTCTCCAAAGAAGATATACAGACTGCCAACAAACACATGAAAGAATGCTCAACATCATTAATCATTAGAGAAATGCAAATCAAAACTACAATGAGATATCATCTCACACCAGTCAGAATGGCCATCATCAAGAAATCTAGAAACAATAAATGCTGGAGAGGGTGTGGAGAAAAGGGAACCCTCTTGCACTGCTGGTGGGAATGTGAATTGGTACAGGCACTATGGAGAACAGTATGGAGGTTCCTTAAAAAACTAAAAATAGAACTACCATATGACCCAGCAATCCCACTACTAGGCATATACCCTGAGAAAACCATAATTCCAAAAGAGACATGTACCAAAATGTTCATTGCAGCTCTATTCACAATAGCCCGGAGCTGGAAACAACCTAAGTGTCCATCATCGGATGAATGGATAAAGAAGATGTGGCACATATATACAATGGAATATTACTCAGCCATAAAAAGAAACGAAACTGAGCTATTTGTAATGAGGTGGATGGACCTAGAGTCTGTCATACAGAGTGAAGTAAGTCAGAAAGAGAAAGACAAATACCGTATGCTAACACATATATACGGAATTTAAAAAAAAAAAAAAAAGTCATGAAGGACCTAGGGGCAAAACGGGAATAAAGACACAGACCTACTTGAGAATGGACTTGAGGATATGGGGAGGGGGAAGGGTAAGCTGTGACAAAGCGAAAGAGAGGCATGGACATATATACACTACCAAACGTAAGGTAGATAGATAGTGAGAAGCAGCCACAGAGCACAGGGAGATCAGCTCGGTGCTTTGTGACCGCCTGGAGGGGTGGGATGGGGAGGGTGGGAGGGAGGGAGATGCATGAGGGAAGGGATGTGGGAACAGATGTATATGTATGACTGATTCACTTTGTTATAAAGCAGAAACTAATTAAAAAATTTAAAAAAAATAAAAATAAAAAAAAATAAAATTACTTCATCAATTTCCTGTTTACCAAGAGAGTTAATCAGATCTAGATTTTTAAAAAGTATAGTTGATATCATGTTAGTTTCAGATGTACGGTAAAAAAAAAAAAAAAAAAAAAAAAAGTGAAACATCTAATTTAAAAATGAAATGCAAATATGATTTGTGATTTTTGTGCCACATACCCACGGATCTTTCAGAAAAAATGTCATTTAACTGAACTCAAGTTTTTATAATGAAAATTACTTACACCAGTGTAAATATAGGCAAATTTTTGGAATGCACTAAGTTCTTCAAAGTGAGTTATTAGAGTGTACAGATCATAAGTATAACGGAAAAAAAAAAAAACAGAGAAGTCTCCACTTCTTAAAACACTTAAAATCAATTTAAAAAAACTGAACAGGGGCTTCCCTGGTGGCGCAGTGGTTGAGAGTCCGCCTGCTGATGCAGGGGACATGGGTTCGTGCCCCGGTCCGGGAAGATCCCACATGCCACAGAGCGGCTGGGCCCGTGAGCCATAGCTGCTGAGCCTGCGCATCCGGAGCCTGTGCTCCACAATGGGAGAGTCCACAACAGTGAGGGGCCCGCATACCGCAAAAAAAAACAAAAAAAAAACTAAACAAACAAGAAAAAGAGCCCTATTTAAGGGCAATAGATCCAACGAAACTCATTTTAAAGAGCAACTTTAAGAAGAAGGATCATGGAAGATATTTATTACTTTTCATCTTTGCCAGTTACTGCTTAGCTTCAAAGGCAATGCTTGCTGCTGTAGCCTGGTTCAGCTGAAGCCATGTGTATGAAGAAATGGGTGTGTTTGCTCATTGCAGGGCTAAGTGGCAGCTAAAGTCTTAAGGCCACACATTTATTAAATTCAGATCAGTTTCAAGTGTCAGTTGGCATGTGCTTGATGAAGAAGCTCATCGAGGAGGCCAGCTGGCCTGCAGTCATACTAACTGCAAAATAAACAATACTGAAGTGCACATATTTAGATATTCAAGAGAGAACTTTAAGCCTGTGAAATCCCTAATTGTGCTGCTCTCAAGTGTGATTTGGGGTGACAGATGCCAGAATTCAGCCTCTTGACTAACAGCAAAGGATTGTAACAAGAGAAGGAACAGAACAAGCTTGAAAAGAACAACAGAAGGCAAGGGAAGGGTGGTGGTGTCAGAGAGAAAACTGAGGAGAAATCCCTCTTGAAATGTGAAGCTTTCAAGCTGTTCTTATAATTAAGAAAGCATAACGAATACTGGAATATACTTTAAAAACCTATTGCCAGAAAATTATGAATGAGATGACACATTTACTTTTAAAATAGATATTTCTCAATATGGATATGTCATACCTTCAATTTTGCAGCATTAGAAGAAAAAGGGGAAGTGAAATATACTGATAGATCACTACCTGTAGGGCATTCATGTTTAAAATTGTATAAAATAAGCATAGCACTTTAGAGAATTTAAAGTGAAGCTTATCTTTTTTCTCTCTAAAGTTATATCCAAAGTATGCCAAAATGTATAAGAAACCATACAGAAATGAGGCAAATTATTTTCCTGTATTTCTTTCCAGTAACTAATACACATACCACTTAATGGCAGTTAATGTAGCATAGTGGTTTAAACAAAGCCAAACAAAACAAAACACTCAAAAATTGAATATTAAACCTCTCAGAGCCTCAATCTAAATATTGGAATAATAAGCCAGCTTCATAAAAATCTTGTGACTTAAAAGAGAGAGTAAATGTAAAGATAAAGTATTTGGGGGACTTCCTTGTTGGCGCAGTGGTTAAGAACCCACCTGCCAATGCAGGTGACCTGGGTTCAAATCCTGGTCCAGGAAGATCCCACATGCCATGGAACAACTAAGCCCGTGTGCCACAACTACTGAGCCCACGTGCCACAACTACTGAAGCCCAGGCACCCTAGAGCCTTAGAGCCTGTGCTCTGAAGCAAGAGAAGCCACTGCAATGAGAAGCCCGTGCACCACAACTAGAGAAAACCCGTGTGTGGCAATGAACACCAACGCAGCCAAAAATAAATAAGTAAATAAATTTATTAAAAAGAAAAAATAAAGTATTTGGTACAGTTATTAGCACATTTCAAGTGATCAGTAAATGATATACGCTATTATTATGTGAGAGCATGTTAAATTTTAAGTTGCAACTTAGATGTCAAATTATAATAGATAAAAACCCCATAAGGAAGTACAAGGTTGAAATGTACATTTTCCAAGTATATAAGGGAATACTTCTTGGACAGTTCTAAAATTCACAAGGACAAGGTAAAAGGGCCAAGAGAGGGGAGACTTGTGAAGAGATTCTTTTTGGCTATAGTGCTGAGGTGCTATGAGTCTCACTCCTCCTTAAGGGTTAGTTTGAGGTGGATTCTTCTAATTTCAGTCCTGTTTGCAATCATTTCAAGAAGGCAACTCTGAAAGCTTGGTGTGCACCCCAGGAAATACGAGAGTACAATGGTTGGGTTGTCTGACACACATGAGATTTCTAAATGTGGGTGCAGCCTGAAGCCACAGTGTAGAGAGAGCTACTGCTGCATCCAGAAGCAAGTGACCAACCTGCTAGTGGTGGATAAAGGTGCAGCATCTCCAAGATCACTTGTGCAACACCAAGTAGGAATGTAGGTGTGTGTTAGAAGGAATCCTGTTTAAAAATGGTCTCTGTCAGCGAATTCCCTGGCGGTCCAGTGGTAGGGACTCTGCGCTTCCTCTGCAGGGGACATGGGTTTGATCCCTGGTCTGGGAACTAAGATCCTGCATGCCGTGTGGCACGGCTAAAAAAAAATAGCCTCTGCCAGAATGTGCAGGATCCCTAAAAGGGAGAGTCTGTGAAGGATGGATCTAGAGAAAGCTTGAAGCTTATGGGGGTGCAAGAGCAGCTAGCCAAAGCATAGCGTTAGCGTAAGAGGAGTCCATCAGGGGAATTTCTTAATAATCTACTAAAATGCTTCTAAGAGAAAAATTCAGCCTTAAATACTAGCCATTTCCATATGATACAGAATCCTTTGATAATAGTCAAGTAAAAACTTCACATATTCCTTTTCCTCTTCCCTTTCTCTCTTCCCATTCCAAGTAGTCAGAAGCCATGTGTATCAGTTAGAATAGGTAAGTTTGTTGCAATAACAAACAAATCCTAATCTCATTAGCTTAAAACAAAAAGTTTAATGTCTCATTTATGTCACATGTGCTTTGCAAGTTGGCAGGAAGTCACTGTTTATTGTAGTCAGTCAGGGACCCAGACTGATGGAGCTGCACTTCCACAAACATTGCAGATTATACAGGAAAGAAACTCAGGAGGATCTCACATCAACAATTAAGTGCCAATACTTTCACTCACAGCTTGTCCAGAACTAGACTGGGTGGCCTACCTGATCACAATATGCCAGGAAGAGCAATGCTATCACATTATATTGAAGATTGAGAGTGAGAAATATTTGACCAACAACACTAATAGCTGCCATAATTTGCCTTTCTAGCTAAAAATAAAAATGTACATATTCTCGCTTTCACAGTCAAAATATACTGTCTCCTCAACAGATACAACTTCAAAGTCTTATCCATTCTTGGCATTTAACTCCAAGTCTAGGATTCCTGGGTGATGACTGATAGTCTCTGTATTTGGTCTGATGTATTTCCTCTTGTCTTGGGGACCAATGAACTAAAAAGCCAAGTTCTTTGCTATCCACACAGCTAAAATACAAAAGTAAAAGAGGGATAGAAAAACCACAATAAATAATCTCATTTGGAAAAGATATGGTCTATGGCAAATTTCAAAGCAGATGTTTTAAAGGTTCCCTATCCTGATGATGGGAAACGGATTAGGCCCTGATTCTCTCCCTACTGCCCCTTACCAAGTACTTCTGTTGTTTGCCGTGGCCCTCAGATCTTCTCTCTGTTCCTTTTCTAGTAACCTTTGACAGTATCTGAAATGGGCACTGGAAAATGTTACTGAAGTTAAGCAGATTTATCAGCATGCTTCTTACTGATGTATGGTGGCAGGGGGTGAGGGTGTTGGGGGCCAGTGGACAACGGTCATTTTAAGTCTTGAACATTCACAGTTTCTTTTAGAACAGGTTCTTTTGACAGTAGTTCTTTCCTAAATAAGTTAGGAAACTTCTGGAGATGAGAATCTAATCTATTTGATTCAAGTCATCTCCATGTTGCAATAGGCACATCTTTCCTTCTGTGCTAAATAGATCTCTTAGATTTGCTATATTTTTATACTTTCTCCCACCCTTGATTCTTTCTCTCTCCAGAATTAATTGCAGGTACTTTGAGCTTTTTCTACATCTGTGGGAAAGTCACATCATTGGTTTAATATCCCTGAGCCATGTTATCCAGTTCATAGTAATTGGGCACCTGGGTTTTAACTGGGTATTTGCTCTAAGACTGATTAAATTTATCTGGAGGTTTTAGCAATGCATATGTAGACTATGCTCTCAATTTTATCCTTGCTACATGGCTAAATTTTAATCAATATTTATTATTCAAAGGCTTTCTTAGTTTAATTTTTTACTAGTAGGTGATGAAAAGTTCTCAAATTTCAGGACTCTCTTAATTCCTTTCATTTCTTTTGGAAAACCAACTATTTTTTTTTCCTGATAAGCATCTTTCTTATAGTAACTTGACAAATCCAGCCTTCAGCAACTAACACATACTGATAATGTTCTGTTTTTCATTCTCTCCCCTTCAAGCTAAAAATTCATTAAGTAAATATCTTTCTAGTTATCATTAACTCAATTGCCATTTTCCAAGGTACAGTAGGTAGCAATTTCTTCATTGCTTGTCACCTAGCCCCTAAACCAGTGTTTTAGATGAATGTGTGTGTGTGTGTGTGTGTGTGTGTTTTGTTATTGCAGTGCTTCAGTTCTGGTCAGAAGTGGTTAGGTTATCTTTGTATAACAATTAACTCCAAAATCTCAATGGTTTAGAAGAGTTTATTTCTTTCTCCCATTACATTTTCCTTGTTAATTTGTGGGAAAGGAGTGTCTACTCAGAAGAAACCGTGACTGTCTTAAATGTAGCCTTTCATTGTATCCAAAGGAAAAAGACATCTTGGAGAGTTTTGCGTCAACCATTAAATAATCTGTCATGTAAATAACTCATGCCACTTCCCACTTGCAACTTATTGGCCAGAACTATAGATACACTTTCACTCAGTTACAAGAAACGTTATTCTACCATGTGCATTTAAGTGGAAAGCTATATTGGAAGGAAAACAGCACTAGTGACTGAGACAACAAGGTTATTAGCAGACTTGGGGAAAAGAGAGTTCATGATACCAACCTTACAAACAATAAGTAGCCTGCTAGAAGTTGGCTCTAACCAGGGAAGGAAAGAAGACTTAGCAGTAAATCATGCTCAGAGTTTTGATTGATTCATTATATTGATCATCCTAAAGTCTCAATTGTGATTGTTTTATGACTCTAGGTCACATAGGCTTGTTTATTATCTGCTAGAAGGAAAATTAGAAGGAAAAAATAGATCTTTTTAAGTTTTCATCCAGTGGCCCCACTGGATAAATTTTAAAGTGCCAATGGGAGACAAAAATTTGCATTTTTATTACAAGAGTTGTTTCCTTTGACATATCAGCTGCCATCACCATGACCACCTCCACCATTATCATCAGCTGCACTTATGTTTATAAAAACTTTGGATTGATAAGCATAATGGGTTAATTTTTCCTATTTGTCATCAGTCAGTTAACCATAGACATTATTTGCAGGTAACATGATTTTATATATGGTAAATCCTAAAAACCAAAAACTGCTACAAGGATGAAAGAAATCAAAGAAGACACAAATAATGAAAAGATAACCCATGTTCTTGGATTGGAAGAATATATATTGTTAAAATGTCCATACTACCGAAAGTCATCTATAGAATTAATGCAATTCCTATCAAGATTCCAAAGGCATGTTTTACAGAAGTAGAAAAAACACCCCTAAAATTTATACAGAACCACAAAAGACCCCAAATAGCTAAAGAAATCCTGAGAAAAAAGAATAAGGCAGGAGGCATCATACTTCCTGATTTCAGGCTGTACTATAAAGCTATAGTCATCAAAACAGTATGGTGCTGGCATAAAAACAGACAAATAGACCAGTGGAACAGAATCAAGAGCCAGAAATAAACCCACACATATAAAGTCAACTAATATTTGACAAGGAAGCCAAGAATGCTCGGTGGAGAAAAGACAGTCTCTTCAATAGATGGTGCTGGGATAATGGATATTCACATGTAAAAGAATGAAACTGTACTCCCTCTTACACCACTCACAAAAACTAACTCAAAACAGATTAAAGACTTGAATATAAGACCTGAAACCATGACACTTCTAGAAGAGAACATTGGAGTAAAGCTTCTTAACGTGGGTTTAAGTAATAATATTTTTGGATATGACACCTAAAGCACAAGCATCAAAATAAAAAATAAATAATAGGACTATAGCAAACTAAAAAGCTTCTATACAGCAAAAGAAACCATCAACAAAGTGAAAAGACAACCTACAGAATGAAAAAAAAATTGCAAACCTTATAGCTGATAAGGGACTAATATCCAAAATATATGAAGAACCCATACAACTCAATAGCAAAACAACAACAACACACAAAAATACAAAAATGATTAAAAAATGGGCAAGGAACCTGAATAGACATTTCTCCAAAGAAGATATGTGAAAGGCCAACAGGTACATGAAAAGATGCTCAACATCATCAGTTGTTAGGGAAATGGCAATTAAAACCACAATAAGATATTACCTCATGTCTGTTAGAATGGCCATCATCAAAAAGATAGGATAACATATGCTGGTGTGGATGCAGAGAAAAGGGAACCCTTATGCACTGTTGATGGGATTGTAAATTGGACACCCACCATGGAAAACAGTATGGGAGATCCTCAAAAAAAAGAAAAATAAAACCACCATGTGATCCAGCAATTCCACTTCTAGGAATATATCCAAAGGAAATGAAAACAGGATCTTGAAGAAACATCTGCACCCACATATTCATAGCAGCATTATTTACAATAGCTAAGACATGGAACCTGAGTATTCATCGAGGGATGAACGGATAAAGAAGTTGTAAGATACATCTATCTACCTATCTATATCTATATTTATATACACGTACCTACACACACAAACATGCACACACATGTACACACATACACACACAGTGGAATATTATTCAGCCATAAAAAATGAGGAAATTCTAACCATTTGTGACAACATGGATGGACCTTGAAGGCTTTATGCTTAGTAAGTCAGACAGAGACAAATACTGTATGATCTCACTTATATGTGGAATCTAAAACAAAAACAAAACCAGAAATTAAACTCATAGAAAAGGAGCTCAGACTTGTGGTTACCAGAGCAGAGGGAAGGGGAAGGAAGAATTAAAGGAAGGTGGTCAAAAGATACAAACTTACAGTTACAAGAAAAATAAGTACTAAGGATGTAAAGTACAATGTAATGACTATAGTTAACACTGCTGTATGATGTATAGCAAAGTTGTAAAGAGAGTAAATCTTAAGAGTTCTTATCACAAAGAGAAATTTTTTCTTGTTTTTTATTGTATCTATATGAGATGACAGATGTTAACTGAACCTATTAAGGAAATCATTTCACAATGTATGTAAATCAACCATCATGATCGACACCTTAAACCTATACAGTGACATATGTCAATTATTTCTCAATAAAACTGGAAAAAATTAATACGGAGACAATAAGATAAAATTTCCCTCAGAATCAGAATTTGTATAGCAGAATTCTCACCTGTCTTTTTGATTGAAAGTGCCATGAAAGAAATCATTTTTTCTTCCCCCCACCCCCGACTCTGTGCCTTTGATTGCAGACACTACCAGGTGACTCTAAATTAAACTAAAATGAAAATACTGAGTGGACTTAAGGTATCTCACAGCATTTAAGGGAGGGCTGGGGAAATAGGTTCACAATAGGGAAAGGAGGAAGCTTTTAAGTCTCAAGGGCATTGATTGCTAGGCATGAACAAATTCTAGCTATTTTTCCTGCCATGTCACTCCCCTCATGATTCAAATTCTGAGAGAGAGGATTGACTGGCTAAGCTTAGTTTGATTATTTACCCACATTTACTGTATCTCAGAAGTGAAAAGAATGATCTAGTTTTGATGCAAGAAGCCTCCAGGGTTTTTTTGCTTTTTGGTTTTTTCTTCTCTTGGTGGCAGAGCATAGCACTGCATTTTACTATTCCCCCAGATTGCCCAGAACAGGAGAGAAATATTTCTCCTCCCTAAGATATAGAGTACCATTAGGAACAGTGATAGTGGTTGCTTGGTAACCAAAAACCAAACCAAAACAAAAATGCATATAACCAGTTTGCTTCTGTTATATGAAGGTGAAGTGTTTGAGGAACATAATTTTAATAAACATTTTTTTTGTTAATGATAAGAACAGCTTTTTAAGAAAAATATTTTGGGAAGAAGTTTTGGGCCAATATCACTTTTCCTAGGTCAGTCATCTATAATCAATAAGGTACAAAAAGTCATGCTTGAAAAAAATGATGAAATTAGCTCATCCAGTCTCTTGATTTTTGGCCCTCTTGTTATTACACTCTACACTGCAAACCAAATGAGTAGCAGCTAAAAGTTTCAGGGCTCTACAGTGCCATGTCTTTGGCAAAATTGCCTTTTCTGTTCCCAGATTTAGTCATTCTCTAAATGCTGGTAACCTGATGTGATTTCCTCAGTGCAGATGAACTGATTTATTTGAGCTTTTCCCTGACACTGACAGCTAATTCTTGGTGGAGGCCAGACTCTGAGGTTGTTGGTGTGATGGTAGTAGAGGGAGTGAATTATGAGTGTGTGCTGATTTCTTAGAGCTTTCTTTTTTTTTTTTTTTTTAGCGGTACGCGGGCCTCTCACCGTCGTGGCCTCTCCCGCTGCGGAGCACAGGCTCTGGATGCTCAGGCTCAGGGGCCATGGCTCATGGGCCTAGCCGCTCCACGGCATGTGGGATCTTCCTGGACCGGGGCACGAACCCATGTCCCCTGCATTGGCAGGTGGACTCTCAACCACTGTGCCACCAGGGAAGCCCTCTTAGAGCTTTCTACAACATGTTGAAGGATTACAGGAAGGCTTGTCATTACAAATAAGCTAGTACAGAACACAGATGTAATATTCATTACAGTCATAATGCAAGTATTACAGCTAATATGAGAGAAACTCCAGAAGAAGAAAGGAAACTGTTTTCTGTTTGCATGAAAGATGGCAGGAATAAGTTACTTTGACACGCATTGTGTATTTGTATTTTCTGTGCTTTTTCTATTTATATGCATAAAAAATTAAACCTTTGACTGGATAGCAGTTGGTATGGTTCATTTTTATTCACTACTGTCCACTAACTGGATTGAATAATTACAATTTGTCCTACCATCTGAGACTTTCCCTGACATTAAGCTGCCTCTGCCCTGCTGCTCACTTATGTTTAAGTTTGTACCTGCTCATTAACTGATATGTCCTAAAAATAACTTTGAAAGTCTCAGAGCCTGAGCTGTTAGTACTTAGCCTATATAGTTAAGGTTATAAAATCAGCATCTGGCTAGAGCTAAAAAAGCTGACTCTATTATCATTTTTAAGACTAAGATGAAGAAATTGATATTTGACACTGCTTCTGATTAGCTCTTAAAACTATAAAACACTGAAGGCTATCGTGAAAGATCTGCCTCATTGTACTGCAGTGTTTGTTACTTCATCCCAGGCATCAGAATTCAATTATGGCATCTCTCTTAGACGTGTGGTGAAAGCTCCCATCTCTTGTCTTTTCCACAAAACCTTAAGCCCAAACATTAGCAATAGTACTCTGTATGTTGGTTAAGTATTTCCATGCAAAAGTTTTGCACTTTTTAGAAATAAAGGTATCAACCTAAATTATCTGCATTTTGGAGCGCCAAAACTTATTTGGTAACATTTGCATTTGATCTTTGAGTTAAATATTTTCAGGTTTGGCTAACCCAATTCTTCATTGTCATAACAAAAGTCATTCTGGGAATAATTCCATGTATGTAAAGATTCTAAGAAGCAATTCCTATTTCTGGAACTCCATGTGAGGATTTATGGGTAATTTCTCTTGTGGGGCTGAGGAGAAACAATTTTTAAAAATATTTTGATGCAAATTAACTAGATATTTAATGCAATTAATAAAATGAAAATAGACTGATTTTAAAATCACCTGTGGTAGGTGGGTGAATAGGGGAAGTAGGTTTGAAGGATTTGAAGTAATAGAGTATAAAGTTAAACTGGTATAATGTTTAGGGTAAGTCTTCATCTATTGATTTGTCACTTACAGTTTACCTCGTACAGTTGTTTTAAAAACATTATCCTATATCCTAATCACCCTGAGAACAGACACCTTAAAATGCTTTTCTCTTTATATCTAGCACAAAACTCAGCATACATAATGAGCTAGATAAATATTCTTATTAATGGTATTAATATATAACATAATTTTAACTTAAACATTATCTTAAAAATTTATAAAACTCTCAGTTTTGTCTCTTTTTATCTTCCCAGAAATTGTTTATCTAAAAAAAGTATAGCATAAATGTACAATGGGGCCTCCCTGGTGGCGCAGTGGTTGAGAGTCCGCCTGCCGATGCAGGGGATACGGGTTCGTGCCCCGGTCTGGGAGGATCCCATATGCCGCGGAGCGGCTGGGCCCGTGAGCCATGGCCGCTGAGCCTGTGCGTCCGGAGCCTGTGCTCCGCAACGGGAGAGGCCACAACAGTGAGAGGCCCGCGTACCACAAAAAAAAAAAAAAATGTACAATGAATTTTCTTCCTGAATCTCAGTTGCCTCATGTTAAATGATATCTCAAGCAGAGAATGACTTTTTATTTTTTGTTTATTATTATAAAAATAAATAAGTTAAAACGTTACAGAAAGAGATGCAATGAAAAGTGAAATTTTACATTAGTAAACAGCCTGTCCCACTCTACTGACTAGTGGTAGTAGCCATTAGTAATATTTTGTGCCTTTTCAGAAAGTTTCCGTACATAAATAACATATATGGTTATAATTATTATAGGACTATGTAGTAAAAATCTATACATATTTAGTACATAAAAGGTATAAATAATATATTACAAAGAGGATGTATATCTCCCTTAAAAATACTTTTTCATATGGATTTTTGTATTCAATACTGTAACTGGGAGATCACAACACATATAAATATAGTTAACCACTGACTAGAATACTTTTGTATGAATATATAATAATTTCACATACCTAGTCCTGATAGATGAATAGTTATGTTGATTCTGACCCTTAGCTATTACATACTGTGTTTCAGTGTTCATCCTTGTACATGTATCTTTTGAGTAAACCATAAGGATATATTTCTATGATAAAATCATAGAGGTTGCCAGTCTATTTTTTTTAATTTATAAATTGTTTTTTGAGTCACTTTAGGTAATTTATGTTTTCCTTTTTTTAAAATTAATTTTTATTGGAGTATAGTTGCTTTACAATGTTGTGTTAGCTTCTGATGCACGGCAGAATGAATCAGCCATACATATACATATCTCCCCTCCATTTAGGACACTACAGTGCATTAAGTAGAGTTCCCTGTGCTATGCAGTATGTTCCCATCAGTTGTCTATTTTATACATAGTATCAATAGTGTATATGTGTCAATCCCAATCTCCCAATTCCTTCTACCCCACCATTTCCCCCTTGGAATCCATACATTTGTTCTCTACGTCTGTGTCTCTATTTCTTCTTGGTAATTAAGGTCATCTATACCATTTTCCTAGACTCCACATATATGCATTAGTATACGATATTTGTTTTTATCCTTCTGACTTACTTCATTCTGTATGACACTCTCTAGGTCCATCCACGTCTCTACAAATGATCCAATTACATTTCTTTTTATGACTGACTAATACCCCATTATATTTAGGTACCACATCTCCTTTATGCATTCGTCTCTCGATGGCCATTAAGGTTGCTTCCATGACCTGGCTATTGTAAATAGTGCTGCTATGAACATTGGGGTGCATGCGTCTTTTTGAATTATGGTTTTCTCTGGGTATATGCCCAGGAGTGGGATTGCAGGGTCATATGGTAGTTTTATTTTTAGCTTTTTAAGGAACATCCATACTGTTTTCCATAGTGGCTGTTATCAATTTACATTTCCACTAACAGTGTAAGAAGGTTCCCTTTTCTCCACACACTCTCCAGCATTTATTGTTTATAGATTTTTTGATGATGGCCATTCAGACCAGTGTGAAGTGATACCTCATTGTAGTTTTGATTTGCATTTCTCTAATAATTAGTGATGTTGAGCATCTTTCCATGTGTTTGTTGACCATCTGTATGTCTTCTTTGGAGAAATGTCTATTTAGGTCTTCTGCCCATTTTTTGATTGCGTTGTTTGTTTTTTTGATGTTGAGCTGCATGATATGCTTGCATACTTAGGAGATTAATCCTTAGTCAGTTGCTTCGTTTGCTAATATTTTCTCGCATTCTGAGGGTTGTCTTTTCCTTATGTTTATGGTCTCCTTTGCTGTGCAAATGCTTTTAAGTTTAATTAGGTCCCATTTGTTTATTTTTCTTTTTATTTTCAGTACTCTAGGAGCTGGGTCATAAAAGATCTTGCTGTGATTTATGTCAAAGAGTGTTTTTCCTATGTTTTCCTCTGAGAGTTTTACAGCGTCTGGCCTTACAGTTAGGTCTTTATCCATTTTGAATTTATTTTTGTGTATTGTGTTAGGGAGTGTTCTAATTTCATTCTTCTACATGAAGCTGTCCAGTTTTCCCAGCACCATTTATTGAAGAGGCTGTCTTTTCTCCACTGTATATTTTTGACTCCTTTGTCAAAAATTAGGTGACCATGGGTGTGTGGGTTTCTTTCTGTGCTTCCTATTCTGTTCCACTGATCTATATTTCTGTTTTCGTGTCAGTACCATATTGTCCTGATAACTGTAGCTTTGTAGTATAGTCTGAAGGTAGGCAGCCTGATTCCTCCATCTCTGTTTTTCTTTCTCAAGATTGCTTTGGCTATTCAGGGTCTTTTGTGTTTCCCTACAAATTGCAAAATGTTTTGTTCTAAACGCCATTGGTGTTTTTTTTTTTTCACACACACACACTGTATTTTATTTTTACAAGAGATAAATAGACTGACACCAAGCATTGTAAATGGATGACCACAACAAAAGCAACAATGATTGCAATTACCAAACACGAAACACACTCATACTATGTCATAATATTGACATTCAGTCCAGTAATCCTCCACTGTAATAGCTCCTTTACTTTTCAGTGAAAATTGATTTGTATATTTTTTGCCTCTGAGCCCTTGTGGGATTTTTTTCTTATTCAAACAGAAAGTCACATAAATTATAATCATCCTCATAAGTTTACTCAGTCCCATGTAATTAATTTTTTTCATCTTGATCTTTTGTTACCACTTTCATTAGTTCATCAGTTTTCTATTTGAGTTCTGAAAATGCTTATTCATTCAGTTCAGCAGTACAGTCAGTTACCAGAAACCTGTACTTGTCAGAGTCTTTTCCATGAATTCCTTGAAGATGAAACTCTTTTATAGGAACATATTTGCAAAAGCATCGGAGTATACCCAGAACTGTATGTAAATGACAAAAGACTTAAAAATGACCACAGTTAGGGCTTCCCTGGTGGCACAGTGGTTGAGAGTCCGCCTGCTGATGCAGGGGACACAGGTTCGTACACCAGTCCGGGAAGATCCCACATGCCATGGAGCAGCTAGGGCCGTGAGCCATGGCCGCTGAGCCTGCACGTCCGGAGCCTGTGCTCCGCAATGGGAGAGGCCACACCAGTGAGAGGCCCACATACCGCAAAAAAAAAAAAAAAAAAAAATGACCACGGTTAAAGATTTGATGAAAGTTCATAATAATACAATTGACAAGGAAATTTAGTTATTTCTGAGATGTACATTTTAAAGTAATAACTAGTATTATGACTTATAACATTATACCAGAACATATAAGATTTTTAGAAATTTCATGTAATGTCTGAAACATTTATTTAATATATTTCCATACAAATAACCCAATGAAAGTTTAGTATTAGTTGTTTTGTTTGTTTGTTTTTTTATACTGCAGGTTCTTATTAGTCATCAGTTTTATACACATCAGTGTATATATGTCAATCCCAATCGCCCAATTCAGCACACCACCATCCCCACCCCACCACAGTTTTCCCCCCTTGGTGTCCATACGTCTGTTCTCTACATCTGTGTCTCAACTTCTGCTCTGCATACCAGCTCATCTGTACCATTTTTCTAGGTTCCACATACATGCATTAGTATACGATATTTGTTTTTCTCTTTCTGACTTATTTCACTCTGTATGACACTCTCTAGATCCATCCACGTCTCAACAAATGACTAAATTTCGTTCCTTTTTATGGCTGAGTAATATTCCATTGTATATATGTACCACTACTTCTTTTTTTTTTTTTTAATTTTTTTAAAAATTTTATTTTTTTATTAGTTTCTGCTTTATAACAAAGTGAATCAGTCGTACATATACATCTGTTCCCACATCCCTTCCCTCATGCATCTCCCTCCCTCCCACCCTCCCCATCCCACCCCTCCAGGCGGTCACAAAGCACCGAGCTGATCTCCCTGTGCTCTGCGGCTGCTTCCCACTATCTATCTACCTTACGTTTGGTAGTGTATATATGTCCATGCCTCTCTTTCGCTTTGTCACAGCTTACCCTTCCCCCTCCCCATATCCACAAGTCCATTCTCAAGTAGGTCTGTGTCTTTATTCCCGTTTTACCCCTAGGTTATTCATGACATTTTTTTTTTTTAATTCCGTATATATGTGTTAGCATACGGTATTTGTCTTTCTCTTTCTGACTTACTTCACTCTGTATGACAGACTCTAGGTCTATCCACCTCATTACAAATAGCTCAGTTTCGTTTCTTTTTATGGCTGAGTAATATTCCATTGTATATATGTGCCACATCTTCTTTATCCATTCATCCGATGATGGACACTTAGGTTGTTTCCAGCTCCAGGCTATTGTGAATAGAGCTGCAATGAACATTTTGTGTACCACTACTTCTTTATCGATTTGTCTGTTGATGGGCATTTAGGTTGCTTCCATGACCTGGCTATTTGTAAATAGTGCTGCAATGAACATTGGGGTGTGTGTGTCTTTTTAATTATGGTTTTCTCTGGGTATATGCCCAGTAGTGGGATTGCTGGATCATATGGTAAATCTATTTTTAGTTTTTTAAGGAACCTCCATACTGTTCTCCATAGTGGCTGTATCAATTTACATTCCCACCAACAGTGCAAGAGGTTTCCCTTTTCTCCACACCCTCTCCAGCATTTGTTGTTTGTGGATTTTCTGATGATGCCCATTCTAACTGGTTTGAGGGGATACCTCATTGTAGTTTTGATTTGCATTTCTCTAATAATTAGTGATGTTGAGCAGCTTTTCATGTGCTTCTTGGCCATCTGTATGTCTTCTTTGGAGAAATGTCTATTTAGGCCTTCTGCCTATTATTGGATTAGGTTTTTTTTTTTTTTAATATTGAGCTGCAAGAGCTGTTTATGTATTTTGGATATTAATCCTGTGTCCGTTGATTCATTTGCAAATATTTTTTCCCATTCTGAGGGTTGTCTTTTTGTCTTCTTTATGGTTTCCTTTGCTGTGCAAAAGCTTTAAAGTTTCATTAGGTCCCATTTGTTTATTTTTGTTTTTATTTCTATTACTCTAGGAGGTGGATCTAAAAAGACCTTGCTGTAATTTATGTCAAAGAGTGTTCCTCCTATGTTTTCCTCTAAGAGTTTTATAGTGTCCAGTCTTACATTTAGGTCTCGAATCCATTTTGAGTTTATTTTTGTGTATTGTGTTAGGGAGTGTCCTAATATCATTCTTTTACATGTCGCTGTCCAGTTTTCCCAGCACCACTTATTGAAGAGACTGTCTTTTCTCCATTTTATGTCTTTGCCTCCTTTGGCATAGGTTAGTTGACCATAGATGCGTGGACTTTTCTCTGGGCTTTCTATCTTGTTCCATTGATCTGTGTTTCTGTTTTTGTGCCAGTACCATATTGTCTTGATAACTGTAGCTTTGTAGTATAGTCTGAAGTCAAGGAGTCTGATTCCTCCAGCTCCGTTTTTTTCCCTCAAGACTGCTCTGGCTATTCGGGGTCTTTTGTGTCTCCATACAAATTTTAAGAAGATTTGTTCTAGTTCTGTAAAAAATGCCATTGGTAATTTGATAGGGATTGCATTGAATCTGTAGATTGCTTTGGGTAGTATAGTCATTTTCACAATATTGATTCTCCCAATCCAAGGACATGGTGTATCTCTCCATCTGTTTGTATCATCTTTAATTTCTTTCATCAGTGTATTATAGTTTTCTGCATACAGTTCTTTTTTCTCCCTAGGTAGGTTTATTCCTAGGTATTTTATTCTTTTTGTTGCAGTGGTAAATGGGAGTGTTTCCATAATTTCTCTTTCAGAGTTTTCATCATTAGTGTATAGGAATGCAAGATATTTCTGCGTATTACTTTTGTATCCTGCAACTTTACTAAATTCATTGATATGCTCTAGTAGTTTTTTGGTGGCATTTTAGGATTTTCTATGTATAGTATCATGTCATCTGCAAACAGTGACAGTTTTACTTCTACTTTTCCAATCTGGATTCCTTTTATTTCTTTGTCTTCTCAGATTGCCATGGCTAGGACTTCAAAACTATGTTGAATAATAGTGGCGAAAGTGGACATCCCTGTCTTGTTCCTGATCTTAGAGGAAATGTTTTATTTTTTCACCATTGAGAATAATGTTTTTTGTGCGTTTGTTGTACATGGCCTTTATTATGTTGAGGTAGGTCTTTATTCTTCAATTTGTTAGTATGGTGTATCACATTGATTGATTTGCTTATATTGAAGGATTCTTGCATCCCTGGGATAAATCCCACTTGATCATGGTATATGATCTTTTTAATGTGTTGTTGGATTCTGTTTGCTAGTATTTTGTTGAGGATTTTTGCATCTATGTTCATCAGTGATATCGGCATGTAATTTTCTTTTTTTGTGATATCTTTGTCTGCTTTTGGTATTAGGGTGATGGTGGCCTCATAGAATGAGTTTGGAAGTGTTCCACCCTCTGCAGTTTTTGGAAGAGTTTGAGAAGGGTAGGTGTTAACTGTTCTCTATCTCTGTCTGATAGAATTCACCTGTGAAGCCATCTGGTCCTGGACTTTTATTTGTTGGAATATTTTTAATCACAGTTTCAATTTCATTACTTGTGATTGGCCTGTTCATATTTTCTGTTTCTTCCTGGTTCAGTCTTGGAAGGTTGTACTTTTCTAAGAATTTGTCCATTTCTTCCACATTGCCCATTTTATTGGCATACAGTTGTTTGCATACTCTCTTATGATCCTTTGTATTTCTGTGGTGTCAGTTGTAACTTCTCCTTTTTCATTTCTACTTTCATTGATTTGAGTCCTCTTCCTTTTTTTCTTGATGAGTCTGGCTAAAGGTTTATCAATTTTGTTTATCTTCTTGAACAACCAGCTTTTAGTTTTATTGATCTTTGCTATTGTTTTCTTCATCTCTATTTCATTTATTTCTGCCTTTATCTTTATGATATCATTCCTTATACTAACTTTAGGTTTTGTTTGTTCTTCTTTCTCTTGTTGCTTTAGGTGTAAGTTTAGGTTGTTTATTTGAGATTTTTCTTGTTTCTTGAGGTAGGATTGTATTGCTATAAACTTCCCTCTTAGAACTGCTTTTGCTGCATCCCATATGTTTTGGGTCATCATGTTTTCATTGTCATTTGTTTCTAGGTATTTTTGTATTTCGTCTGATTTCTTCAGTGATTTCTTGGTTATTTAGTAGTGTGTTTTTCAGCCTCCATATGTTCGTCTTCTTTACAGTTTTTTCCTGTAATTGATTTCTCATCTCACAGCACTGTGTTCAGAAAAGAAGCTTGGTATGATTTCAACTTTCTTAAATTTACCGAGGCTTGATTTGTGACCCATGTATTGTCTATCCTGGAGAATGTTCCATGAGCACTTGAGAAGAAAGTGTATTCTTCTTCTTTCAGGTGGAATGTCCTATAAATACCAATTAAGTCTATTTGATCTATTGTCATTTAAAGCTTTTGTTTCCTTATTTATTTTCTGTCTGGATGATCTGTCCATTGGTGTAAGTGGGGTGTTAAAATCCCCCACTATTATTGTGTTACTGTCGATTTCCCCTTTTATGGCTGTTAGCATTTGCCTTATGTATTGAGGTGCTCCTGTGTTGGGTGCATAGATATTTACAATTGTTATATCTTCTTCTTGGATTGATCTCTTGATCATTATGTAGTGTCCTTCCTTGTCTCTTGTCATAGTCTTTATTTTAAAGTCTAACTTGTCTGATATCAGTATTGCTACTCCAGCTTTCTTTTCATTCACATTTGCATGAAATACCTTTTTCCATCCCCTCATTTTCAGTCTATATGTGTCCCTAGATCTGAAGTGGATCTCTTGTAGACAGCATATAGACAGGTCTTGTTTATGTATCCGTTCATCTAGTCTGTTTTTTTTTTTTTTTGGTTGGAGCATTTAATCCATTTACATTTAAAGTAATTATAGATATGTATGTTCCTATTACAATTTTCTTAATCGTTTTGGGTTTGTTCTTGTAGGTCTTTTTCTTTTCTTGTGTTTACATAAGGGTATGTTTCTACAATAAAATCATGGAGGTTACCAGTCTATTTTTTTTAATTTATGAATTGTTTTTTGAGTCACTTTAGGCAATTTATGTTTTTCTAAAAAATGTATTTTATTCACATTTTCAATCTAATGAAACATTTCAGCCAAGGATTTTTAAAATCATTCTTTTATTTCCCAGTGTTCCCATTTTTCCATTTTTCATTTTTAAATTAGCATATTTGTTCCTTTTATACTGTCTCATGTTTAGGTTCACTGGTAAATTTTTTTTCAAAATGTTTCTCTTTTTGTTTTCCAGTTTACTATTATTTTATTTTCCAATGTGTTAATGTTTGTTTTTAATTAAAGATTTATTGGCATAGTAATAGTAAAAATCTTTGTCTGATATCTTCATTATCTAATGCCACATCAGCTGTGTATATTCTCTTCTTTTCTTGGTTTTGAATCATGGTTTTGAATCATGTGCTCTTGTCACCACCCATGCCTGACTATATTTGATCAAATTACAGATATGAATTCATGAATTATATTTTACAGCATGAAAAGTTATTGCATTGACTTGAGTTATGAGATCATGTTATCTTCTTCCAAAATGGATTACACATTTCTCCTGTAAGGCCAAGAGTACCCAGATATCTTGGATCATCTTATGCAATCAGGGATGATTCAAAGATGGACCACAGTTCTTTCAAGGGCTATTTCCACTTTTCCCTTCATCCTAAGATATAACCTGCACAAGTCATGGCAGGTTTGCCAAGGTCTTAGTCCTTGGCACTTAAACTACATATGTTTTTTCTTACTTTTATAAGTCTTTGAAAATCTCTGCTCAGCTTATTAAGTTGCTTAGTCACCTTTATCATGATATGGAATCCATAGACATCTTTCAGTAAAAGAATCCTTAAATACCAGAACTCATTTCGCTGGATATTCTTCTTCTGGAAATGGGTTCTATAATTCCTCACTACCTTGTTAGTTAGTTGATATATTTAAAATTAAAAAAAAAATTTTTTTCTTGCTTTGTTAGTTGTTCACAGCTGAAAGTTTAATCTGAATTACCTAGTAATGACTAGAAGCAGAAATGGTGGTTTTCTTTGTACTTTCTTAATTTTGAATTTATGCATGTGCTGACATATTAGAGAAAGGAAGTGTTAGTCAATCTAATTTTATAGTTAAAAATGTATCTGAAGAGTTTTTTTTAATGCATGCTCCCAGTTCTCTTGGACAATATTTTTTAAGCTATACTATATTGACAAAAACATAATAAATTGATTATAGCTATTACATTCTTGAATGGCTTTCCTACCATCCCACATTTCATCATCAGAATAACTTTCTAAAGAACAGGTTTTTTTAAAAATAATTAATTATTTATTTATTTTTACCATCTTTATTGGAGTATAATTGCTTTACAATGGTGTATTAGTTTCTGCTTTATAACAAAGTGAATCAGTTATACATATACATATGTCCCCATATCTCTTCCCTCTTGCATCTCCCTCCCTCTCACCCTCCCTCTAGGTGGTCACAAAGCACCGAGCTGATCTCCCTGTGCTATGCGGCTGCTTCCCACTAGCTATCTATTTTATGTTTGGTAGTGTATATATGTCCATGCCACTCTCTCACTTTGTCCCAGCTTACCCTTCCCCCTCCCCATATCCTCAAGTCCATTCTCTAGTAGGTCTGCACCTTTGTTCCCATCTTGCCCCTAGGTTCTTCTGACCATTTTTTCCCCTCTTTTTCTTTTTTTAGATTCCATATATATGTGTTAGCATACGGTATTTGTTTTCCTCCTTAAAGAACAGTTTTTAAAACCCATGGTCTTCTTTAATGTGACTGTAGTCTACTTTTCCATTCTTAGCTCCACCTATTATATTTGTTCTCTCTGACAATTAAGATCAGTCTATTATTTTATTCCCAAAAAGGGCCTTGCACATTTCTGTTTTCTTTCTTTGTTCAGATATTTTCTTCTTTCCAGACTCTACTTTTGCCAAGCTGTGTGCCAAAATCTTATTCATTTGTAATGTTCAGCTGAAATGCTATCTCTTTATGAAGTTCTTCCTGATTATCCTCATTTTAAAATTTGGTCTCATCCCACCTTAAATGCTATATTATTCATTGTACAAAATGCTTTTGGAATGTTACGTCTATCATTTGTGTCTTTTATCTTTAATTTCAGATTTCCTGAAGGCAGAAATGTCTGTTGTATTTGCATTCTATTTAAAAGGCAGTGTATTGAATGGTGCAAGCTTTTTCAGAGACAATTATGGCATACGTATTTAAAAACAAAAGGGTGATGCATACACATAATTAGGTGTGATGAGATTGAAGTTATTTCTTTCAAAGTTAGATGAAGAAGCTTTCCCTACAAAAGTATGTGGTACTGTTTATCAGGCTTAAATATGGCATATTTAATTGGAATGCACATTTTACCTAAGGATAAATAATTTAGAGCAGTATTTTATATTAAAAATCAGTATATCTTGTTATATATGTGTTAAATTTTTGTGTGAAATTCAAAGATAAAGCAGTGGAACCCAAAAACTATTCAAACTACTTTCAACTTTTCTGGACAACTATAAAGCAAACTGTTTCATTACAGATTGGTAAAGATCTGAACAGACACCTGGCCAAAGAATCTGAGTCTTTGAGGTAACCTCCCACTAGGAAATTATAAAAAGGAAACATTTGAAAATAAGTAGATTAAGGAAAGTACCATGAGAGAGAAAAATTTAAGAATTCAAAGAATCTAATACACAGTAAACATTCAGAAAATACTTGATAAGAGAGATACTAGAAAAATTTTGCATTTACAAATTCCAGCATAATAATACAGGAATTGTGGAATGTCAAACTGATGGCATATTATGTCTCAAAGAATTGGAAAGTTTTATAAAATTTGTAACTATAAAACCGGAATAATGTATTTTGGTAGTAGTTAAGAGATCTATATATCACCACTATATTTGTTTTGAAATAATAGCAATAGCATAATTCCCATGATTTTAAATGACTATATACTAATTATAAATGTATTATTAAAATTAAACATTTATTTAATTATAAAACCAGAAGATTTCTGTATCATTTCACCCTAGAACAACCATGCACAAAGTTCTACAACTAGTAAGCAAATTATGTTTCACTTAGACAAGTCCTGAATTATTCTAGGTAAATAGTAAAACTGTACTTGTTTTTCAACCATGTCATTGTTGCTGGTTAGATTGTGTTCTAAATATTTTTAGTTGGTTATCTTTTTCTTCAACATGAGACTAGTTAATTAATTTTTTTCTAAATACTTGTTCATTAGACATTATCAATCTCAAAACATTTAGTAACCACCATACACCATCTTAGCCAAACCTGTCTGTTCATTCTCCATCCAACCTGCTATTTGCATTTCCTCCCCTCAGCATTTATACTTTCTTTCTCATCTAACATGCCTTTTTTAATCTTTTCTCACTGTACTTGTTTTTCTGTACTGTACTTTGTTTTTTTCTCATGCACAGACCTTACAAATCCCAAGATTTCTCTTGAAAAGCCTATACTGACAAAATAATCCTTCTCTTTGAATTCTGAGAATCTAGTTTCTGAACCTACTTTATGTCAAGTACTTTGGACCAGTTGCAGTGGCTGCAGTTTCGAAATATTCAGTCTCACCATGAATCTCATTGATTACTTGGAGAATTAACTATATTTCCTTATGTGGTATTTGTTTTACATATTTAAACTCTGCATACTGTAAACTTATGGGGAGAAATCATGTTTTAAACTAATATGCACATAATACTAAAAAGAAAAATATTTATACATTTCAATTTAGGAAATATTAATTGATCATTTATTGGGGGGAGGGTTTTCTGGGATATTCTCAAGACCCTGTTTCTATATTCCAGGATCTTAAGGTCTACAGAAATTTGAGAAAGAGATTAGGCAAACATTGAGTAGAAGTTTAAAATAACTTTTCTGCAAGCAATGTGTAACAAAAGCCCAAGCATGGGGCTTCTTAATTTGTTTGGTGTATTATGAGGAGATTTAAGGTAGCTTTTAAGGTTGAATAAGCTTTTAAGATGTAAAGATGTGGTTCAGTATTCCGGGTTAGAGAAACAGCAGAGAGAGTCATACACAAGAAAGTAAGGCTATGTTTGAGGAACAAGTTGTATGTAGGAAAAAGCGTGAATAAGATCCCCATGAGATATCTATGAATAATGAGAGAGTAGACTGAAAATTTAAGTGAAAATTAAGTAGAGAACTGAATACAGAGAATATTGAATGTTATATTGAGGGGTTTTGCTTAGATTTTATAGACGAAGGGCAACATGAAGCTTCTAAACAAAGGACTGATGCTATTTGAGTATTGATTTAAAGATACTAATTTGGCAACATTGGATAAAATATATTCAATAGGTTTTTAAATAATTTGAGTTAGGTAGAAATTATTGGAAACAAATGTTGTATGCCATTGTAGGCAAAGGGTAATGAAGACCTTAAATATGTGCTGAATATTGCAAAGGAGAGATGAGTGTCGGCAGATATTTCAGTTATTGAATGAATGAAACATAGCAACTGATATGTGGATGCAGCAGAGGAAGAAATCAAAGTTTTCAAGACTTCTTTAATGGAAGATTTTTGGTGTCATTAAGTCAAGGAGAAAAGTCAGGCAGGGGAAATGGTCAGGTAATAGTGGATGATGAGAACACCTAGGTCACTGGGGTTCTCAACATTTCCTGCACATTTAAATCACTGGGGCACGTTAAAAACTACTGATGACTAAATTACACCCATTGAAATTCTGATGTAATAAGTCCAGAGTATGTCATGGGCATAGGAATTTTTAAAAACTCTGTAGGAAATTCTAAGATTAAGCTAGGGAAGCTCTGATATAGATTCTGGCTACTTAACAATGCAGGACATAAACCAGCAACATCCACGTTATGTATAGAAATCTAGATTTTTAGTCCCAACCACAGACCACCTGAGTTAGAATCTGTAGTTTAAATACTTTCCTAGGTGAGTTGTGTGCCTATTAAATTTTTAGTGGTGCTTAACTTGAACATGCTAGAATCATCTGAGGTGCTTTTAAAACCAAACACCTGTAGATCCCACCCCTAGAAATTCTGATTTAATTAGTACTGGGTGGGGCCCAGGCACAGGTATTATTTTGAAAGCTCCACAGAAGATACAGACATGAGCTAGATTTGAGAGCTGTAAGTACAAAGTATTTTACCTGTACATCCAAGAATCAGATTTCCAGGGGAGTTTGTTCTTTTGGTTTCTTATAACAGCATTAAAATATAACTAGGAGGAGAATGAGAAATGTTTTTATTCTCTAACTGTATTGCAAGATAGGAGGTTGCTTAATGAGAATCTACAGAAATATTCTACGTGACTAGAATTTTATATTTATTTGGAGCAATTCTGAGTAAGATTGAAAAATAAAACTGAACAAAAATGTCTCCCAGAAAACAGTTTAAATATCCATATCATCCATGCACAATAATCTATTTGGAGTTAAGGTAAACTTTTTAGGCATCTCTGATTTTTCCTTGTGAACTAATACTGATAGCTACCCTGTTTTGAGGGACTTTATAACGACAGCCATTGTGAATTGTTGCCACACTCAATTTGCAAGGGCAGAGTTTCAAGCTAGAATAATTGCCTATTCCACTCCAGAGATGGGATGCTGACTGCTTCATTACCAGCTGTATGAACCAGGGCATGAGCAATTTCAGACAATGTGAACCATGCTCCTTTATACTACCCATGGGTGTTAGTTCCCAAATCTACTTACTCCCCCAAGCACAGTGACAACAGACATGTTTTACTTGCTGAAAGGTGCTCTTGATGGGACTAAAAGAGTTGTGCAAATGCACCTGTGCCCTGCTCTCACATCATTCTGCAGAGTGAATCACCACCATGTTGGAATATGCAGATAGATTCACATTATAGAATCACTGATGTGATTTTCTCTATTACTAATTTTTTTCCATCTGACTTTATCCCATTTCTAAGGCAAAGGGAATGGCTATTGTATAATCTATTATTAGGTTACATAGTTGTATTGGCATACATCAAGCCAATAAATGTAACTAGAAAGGTTTAACTTACAGTTTAGTACATTGATTTGATTCTAAGGATGTCTATAGAAAAGCCTGTAAACCTTGGGAAGTAATTGCTTTTAAAAAGCATTTGCATTTGGAACTTTGCATAGTTGATATAAACTATTATGAGAGGGACTTCCCTGGTGGCGCAGTGGTTAAGAATCTGCCTGCCAGTGCAGGGGACATGGGTTCGATTCCTGGTCCAGGAAGATCCCACATCTGCGAAGCAACTAAGCCCATGTGCCACAACTACTGAGCCTGTGCTCTAGAGCCTGTGAGCCACAACTACTGAAGCCTGCACGCCTAGAACCTGTGCTCCGCAACAAGAGAAGCCACTGCAATGAGAAGCCCATGCGCTGCAACGAAGAGTAGCCCCTGCTCACCTCAGTTAGAGAAAGCCTGCGTACAACAACGAAGACCCAGCACAGCCAAAAATAAATAAATAAATAAATAAATAACAAAAAGGGAAACAAATCTTTTAAAAAGGACTATTATGAGAATCATTTTAAGGCACAACTTTTTTTTTTTTGTTCAATTTATAATATGCCATACGTACTACTTAAATAACTAAACTTCATTTAAAATCAATCATAGTTTCATTTTGAGTTAGAGGAAATGTTGCTTGCACCAGAAGCCAATGTCAAATTTGTATTAATGAATTATCAACTACAATTTTATTTTATTTTATTTTTATTATTATTATTGTTTTTGTGGTACGCGAGCCTCTCACTGTTGTGGCCTCTCCCGCTGCAGAGCACAGGCTCTGGATGCGCAGGCTCAGCGGCCATGGCTCACGGGCCCAGCCGCTCCGCGGCATGTGGGATCTTCCTGGACCGGGGCACGAACCCGTGTCCCCTGCATTGGCAGGCGGACTCTCAACCACTGCGCCACCAGGGAAGCCCCTCTTATAATATTTTAATAGGTATATTGATAATTCATATAACATGCAATTCACCCTTTTAAGGTCAACAATTCAGTGGTTATCAGCACATTCATAGATATGTTCAGCTATCACCACAGACAAATATAGAACGTTTTCATCACTCCAAAAAGAATTAATTAATAGTCACTCCCCATTTTACCACCCTAGCCCCAGCCCTAGATTACCACTCATCTGCATTTAGTTTCTATAGATTTTCATCTTCTGGATATGTCAAATAAATGGAATCATAGACTGTGTAGTCTTTGTGACTGACTTTTTTCACCTTAGCATAATGTTTAAAAATTTCATCCACATTGGAAAATGTATCAGTACTTCATTCACTTTCAGTGAATAATATTCCATTGTCTGGGTATACCACAGTTTGTTTATTCATGTATCAGCTGATAGACATTTAAGTTATTTCTATCTTTTGGCTAATTTGAATCATGCTATTATAAATATTCATGTACAAATTTCTGTGTGGGCATATGTTTTCATTTTTCTTGGGTAGGTACCTAGGAGTGGAATTGCTGTATCAAATGGTAGCTCTATTTTTAATCATTTGAGGAACTGACAGACTGTTTTCCAAAGTGGCTGTACCATTTTACATTCCGACAGTAGTGTAAGAGGGTTCAGGTTTCTCCATGTCCTCAGCAACACTTGATATTCTGTAACTTTTTGATTCTAGTCACCCTAGTGAGTGTGAAGCTGTGTCATATTGTAGTTTTGATTTGCATTTCCTCAATGACTAATGATGTTGAGTATCTGTTCTTGTGCTTATTGGCCATTTATATTTCTTTGAAGAAATGTCAATTAATCTCATGCCCATTTTAAATTGACTTAGTTGACTTTTTAATAGTGAGTTATAAGAGTTGTTTACATTCTGGATACAAATTCTTTATCAGATTCATGACTTGCAGATATATCCTTCCAATCTATGGGTTGTCTTTAGAATTTCTTCATGATGTCTATTGTTTGTTATTGTTATTTTCTTTTTCATTTGTTTAGTCACTGGCTGGATTATTTTAGTGAAGTCTGTTATCATGCCTTAGGGAGGCACAGCTTTGGTTTTGCCCATAGTCATCCTAGGCTGACAGTGATTTTGGTAGCTCTCTCTTCCTCTCGTTTCCTAACCACACCCATATGGCTAGCACCACCAATTGCTGCCTATTGCTCATTTAACAGGCTCTACAGTATAAACTGCTCTGCAAACTATTCCAATCAAATCGTGGGTCTTTTGAAAGAACAGTGTCTGAGGTTAGTATCTGATATTTGTTTTTGTCCCAGCAGGGTTCCTCTTAGCTGACTTGTTCTCCAGTTCTCTCTTAGAAATTGCTGGCCTACCATTTAGCCTATAACTTTTTTTTTTGCGATACGCGGGCCTCTCACTGTTGTGGCCTCTCCCCTTGTAGAGCACAGGCTCCGGATGTGCAGGCTCAGTGGCCATGGCTCACGGGCCCAGCTGCTCCACAGCATGTGGGATCTTCCCGGACCGGGACACGAACCCATGTCCCCTGCATCGGCAGGCGGACTCTCAACCACTGCGCCACCAGGGAAGCCCTTAACCTATATCTTGAATCTCCTTTGAATTGCCTTTAACTACAACCTCCAATTTTTTTGAGTGTGCATCTAGGCTTGACTTGCTCTATGTTTTGCTTCAAATGCGAGTGTGCATTACTTTCTTATGGTTCCTGAAACCAGAAATCCAAAATGTTTCACTGAGCCAAAACCGAGATTTTCTTAGGGCTGTGCTTCCTTTGGAAGGTCTAGAGGACAATGTGTTTCCTCGTCTTTTCCAGCTTGTAAAGGAGCATCCTTTGGCTCATGTTCTCTTCCTCCATCTTCAAGTCCAGTGGTGTAGCATCTTCTATGACTCCATTTCCCTTTGCTTCCTTCACATGACTTTTTCTCTGTGTCAAATCTTCTGTTTCATTCTTATAAGTACCCTTATGATTGCATTTAGAGCCCACCCAGGTAATCCAGTTAACTCCCCGCATCTAAATATCTAAGTATTCTTAATTTAATCACATCTGCAAAATTACGTTTTAGCATATGAGTTAACATTTACAGGTTCCAGAGATTAGGTCATGGGTATATTTTGGAGGGGCCATTATTCAGCCTAACATAGTAAATATGCTTCCATCCAATCTCCAAGAAGACTTTCTTAGAAGGGCAGCAGAGCAAATAGTCTCTTTGCCCTCTATATGGAGGAAAACATATTTCTCCATCTGTTGTCTACTGAGTGAACCTCCAACTCATATAGAGCATCTTTTCCATCTGGCTCTCACTGCATTGCTCTGTTGGGCTTCTGGGAATGGGGTACCAACACTGCAGTGTTTAGTTGGATGTTGATATTGCTGTAAGCATAATAAAAAATCTGTCTCTGATCCAATAACCTCACATGCATAAGCTTAAAAATCACATTATTTACCTTGATACAAATGCGTATATAATCCATATGCAGGAAAGGAAAAGATAAAACATGGTTAGAGCTGTTCTTAAATAAAGTATTTTCAAAGATTTCTGTGAAACACTTATGCCTTTTTGGGTTGCACTTTGTTTCATAGGCTTGATGCTGTGTCAGTCCACAAAGATTTTGTAAGAGTATTCCTGTTGTACAGTGGAATAAAACACAGAAAAATAGTAAGCATGAGATCTCTTAATATATTAAGTATTCATTTTCATAATTTCTGAACTCACTAATATTTTCTGTGTGTATGCACGTGCATATGTATCTTTTAGATGATGTATATTCTGTATATGACATGTCATATATATCACTATATTATATGTAACATCATATTTGTAACATATCTCCTAAGAAATAGGCAGAAAGATACAGATCATAATTTCTATGAAATTAGGGAATTTTTACATCTTGAAAGTTTCAGCACCTTAAAATTTATATTACCCTGGTTTATTTTTCCATTAGTGCTTAGAATCATCTTTATTCCTACAGGACATCTTTCAACATGTTTAAGAAAACTCTCATAATAAGACTCAGGCAACACATCTTTCCACTAGGGAGTTATATGATATCCATTCATACAGTCCCTTAGCTGTTTAGGAATATATATCAAGAAATAACAAATCAGTAATATATCTATATTCATTCTTTAAATAAATGGGTTTAAATATGAAGGTAGAAAGTCATCTGTGTGAAGTATTGAATAATTCAAAATATTTTGACAAATACACCTTAATTTTGAAAACACAAATACAGATATGACTATCCGTTTTCTATGGTAAATATATATACATTTTTGCTTCCAAATTTAGCTAAAAATATTTTTATTCTAAGAACATCCTTTGTATTTGAAGTTGACCAACTGGTGATTTTTTCCCTTTTTAATAAAATCTTATTATACCTCACCTTGGCAGAAAGCTTTAGGGAAAAATAATATGAAATTGGGAAAACTAATAAAATAAGATCAAAACTAAAGTACTGTTTTAGCCCTGAAAATGGTCAACACTGTGTGCTGAAGAGAGGATGTAATTAAAGTGATGTCAGGAACAAGTTACACCTAAGTCATTCACTGAATGGAGAATTTTAGAATTATTTCAAATTTGGCCATATTTTTTCTTCGTGATTTTTTTGTAAAATTGGTTAGCCATTAAATCAAGGAAATAATTTATTGTCTATACTACAACATAATCATTTGTAACCTACATTAACAACAAATGGTTTTCATTGCCTACTTGGCAGGAATTGTGCAATATTACCAAAAGAATGGTAGCCAAATAAAAAGTTTGATGATGACTCTCAAGGCCAGCCCTTTAGTCCATCACAATGGTTCCATGGTTTCTGACCTTTTTCAAAATTGTCTTTTAATAATACCCATGTAGTATAAGTTAATTGTTTAGTCGTGAACAGTAATTGATAAGAAAAACACATAATGACAACAAGTCCTATCAGTTTAATAATACTTTAATTTGTACCATGAGAGCATCAAAAGTAGAGCACCAAAAGAGCATCTTTTTCTTTTTTTTTTTTTTTTGTAAAATGATTAAATGACATTGAACTCACCAGTTTGTTATGTAATGTTTGGACTGTATCTGATAAACAAATTAGACCTGAATTTAAAAAAAAAACTACACAGCAGTAAAATAGATGATTTCTTAATAAAACCATAGATAGGAAAATATTCACCCAAGATATAATATAATATATTAATATATAATATATATATTAATTATATTAATTATAATTATAATTAATTATATTAATATATAATATATTATAATATAATAAATTAAAGTTTGTATATTTATGGGTTCAAGTTAATGTTTAGATTTCATCATTTTAAGGATCCAAATTAAAGTTATGGATTTTGCAGGATTTAAAAATTAGCAGAAATAAAAATGTTCATGAGCTTTATGTGCATAGAATTTGGTATTTATAATCTCTCAAAGTTTATTGTTAATAAATCAATGAAGGGCATCATAATGAGTTAGTATCAATCAGGTCCTGCCACATTCTATCAAAATTGGCTCGCTCAGTCATGGTAAATAAAATTCAATCCAATTAAACTAATTTAACTTTCTGCTTCTCTTCGTATAGCTCACGTATTAAACTCTGAAGAAGTTTTCTTCCAAACATACACGTATGTCATTTTGTCCCTTAACTCAATTTAGTTTTAATTTTTAGAGCAAACAGTGAGTTTAGTAGGAATTAGAGGGACGGAAGTAAAGTTAGGGGCACATACTATGGTCACATATGGTTCATGGTCCTACCTTTTCAGAGCTCTCTCACTTATTCCTTAAAATAACTTTATTCAGTTTATATTCTTATATCACTTTTGTAAAAGAACATGCATGTTCAGAGAGCTTTAGCAGTTTTCTAGAAATTAGAGAGTATGACTGAGCCAGAATTAAAGCTCAGATATGTTCAATTACAACGTCCAAACCTTTCTTCTAAACTATTCCCATTAGACTTAAGAAATTGGAATCATATTCTTCAAGTTATTATCCATAAATCAAGGATGCCTGCATGTTTCAGGATAGACTAGGTTATACTGTGTTAATAAATATTACAGTAATCTTACTGACTGGACATATTAGCTCACGATACTCCCACATAGGTTGCCTGCAAGCTTGGTTCTCTATATTTACAAACAGTTCCAGGCTAATAAAGGTTTCATTCTAATAGAGGCTTTCTTCCTACACAGGTTTCCATGATCATCACAGAAGAGGGAAGAGATGTGGTCAACAGTTATCTAGGAAATAATACATGCCATTTATTTACATTTCCTTGACTAAAGAAGCTTGTGTATAATTTCACAGGGGATAAAAATGTCCAATCCTACCCAGTTCCTGAAAAGAGGAGAGCAAAAAACTATTTGGTATAAGCATAAATGACTACTTCTGTTGATCTTCTAGTTAGCAAATATTCAGCTGACCTTTCCATAGGCAAATACACTCATCTTTGTGAGGCAAAGCCAAAATATCCCATTCATTCACCTCAAAATTTAGTATCTTTACATGATATGCAGTAGTTTCAACATCAGGTTTAATGTAGAGCCACTTGATATGGAATCTTATGAACTCAAAAGGCAATTTCTCTGCCCCTCACCTATCTAAATATGGTGGCAGAACAGGGTAAACCAGAATGAACAGTCTTGTTTTGAAGAGAGAGAATGGGAAACACCAGCAGTCACTGGTCCTACAATTATGAAATCCTGCCTGGCAGAGATTATAAGAACCCCTACATTGAGGAAAGGGAAAGTTTCTTAAGCGGGTCTGAATTTTGCTCCATTCTAGGGAACTCCAGTCCCTGAGCTGTGACCTCTGGGGGGTTTTGTTTTGTTTTGATTTTTCCCTTCATTATCTTTTTGGACCACATTGGAAAATAGACCCTCCCTGGGGGCTGAGCAGCCTTCTCAGCTTGATTCCTGCCTGTACAAGTTTGGGACCCAAGGATCAATTTAGTGTTCAAAGAACTACAGACTTTTTGAGGCTAAGCTCTTTCTCTAGAAGTATAACTTTCTTAAAAATATAGTATGCTTCATATCCATTTAATTATAGTTGGTTCAATGAAGAATAGTAATAATGAGCGTTCTTAGATTTATCTAACTTTTTTCCTTGCTTTCTTGCCTCCATTTTTCACTTTTACCACTTAGTTGCAGTTACCTCGAGTTAATACTTCTTTTCTTAGAAAGTCTTTAGCCTCTTTTCCCTGAGCTATTTTGTCAATTGAAATGATTTACTTGGTAGCATAACCTTAGTAATGTTCCAAGACAGCTTTATTCATTCAGATTTTTAACAGAGGGTGTTGGGTTAGATATCTATAGCTGCATAACACATTACTCTAAAATTTAGTGGATTAAAACAACACATTTATTATCTCACAATTTCTGTGTGTCAGGAATCTGGTTCAGTTGGGTTCCTTGTGTCAGGGTCTTTTATAAAGGCTGAAATCAAATTGTCAGCCAGTATTGAAGTCTCATCCAACTACTTGACTGGGGAAAGAATCCATTTCTACGCTTGTTTTCATGGTTTTTGAAAGGATTCAATTTCTCAAGGGCTGTTTGACTGAAGGCCCCATTTCCATGCTAACTCTTGGCTGGAGGAGGATACCTTTAGTTCCCTGCCTTATGGGCATATCAAACATGGCACATTGCTTCACTAAAGCCTGCGAGAGAGAGCGTCTGCAAGCAAGATGTAATTTAATCTTTCAAGTAACACCTCATCACCTTTGCCATTGTTTAGATACAAATCACAGGCCCTGTCCAGACTCAGGGTAATGGAGGTAGGTAATAGGGTATAAATACCAAGAGGCAGAAATTATTTGTCTGTCTTACAGCGTGTCTGCCACAGATGGGATAGATAAACATAAACTTGATTTGATCTTTATGGAAGCCTGGGTTTTATTTTTTTTCCTTTTCCTTTTTCTTAGAACTTCTCAGTTTAATCTTTTATTAGTTAGGGTTGAGAAGAAATTACCTCTTTCAGAACTGTAAACTCCTGCTTTTCAGGACTCAGTTATTCTCTTCCACTAGTACTTACAAACTGGCCAATTCTCTTTTGTGATCAGTATTACTGATGTAGTATCTTACCAATTCAGCCAGCTGCAGCTAACACATCTGTTTTCCAATCTCTTCCATAATGCTGCTGTCCCATAGAAGTTTAGAGCCAGGAGATAGTAGGTGGAATGGCATCAGCTCTCTTTGCTCCTGGCTCCAAATTTAGCCATCTCCTCTATTTTTCCCATAGTTGGTGATATAGGATATTTCACCAGTACTCTGGACAGACAGTGAAAGTTCCATTTAATTCCAGATTTGCCAAACTTCTCCAAGGGAGAGTTATATCTCACCCTTGTCTTTTGAAGCTAGCCCTGAGAGTAGAAGGGGTAGAGGAACCCACCTCTAAGCCCCACATGAAGACTATGATTCTCTTTGGTTCTACTTTCTCATTCAGAGGCAGGAAAGCCTGCCCCGCAAAACTGGCTATTATATTTCTTTTTATTCTTCCAAATATTTATAGAATTTGGCATTAACTTTCATAAAACCCTTTCTCCGATCATTTCACTGAAAAGAATATTTTGATTTTCAAAAGCTGAGTAATCCAGTTTGTTTTTATTTTGCTCTGGGCTCTTTCCTTAGATTAGGTAGTGGTAAATGGACAAGAAGATAAAAGAATCACAAGTACTGGAAAATAAAACAAAATTAAAATATTATCTCAATTATGCTTGCTCTCTTTTATTTATATTTCCCCTCTTTATCTCCTTGCTTTCTGTCTTTTGCTTCATAGATTATATTCTTTTATGATTTTAAATTTGTTTAGTGTTTTGGGAATTAGATTTTTCATTTGCAATTCTACTAGTTTTTCAAAAGGATTTTATGGGGGTACTTCCCTGGCGGTCCAGTGGTTGGGACTTTGCCTTCCAATGTTGGGGGGGGGGTGCGGGTTTGATCCTTGGTTGGGGAGCTGGGATCCCGCATGCCTTGGGGCCAAAAAAACCAAAACGTAGAGCAGAAGCGATATTATAACAAATTCAATAAAGACTTTTAAAAAAATGGTACACATCAAAAAAAATTTCTTAAAAAAAAAGGGATTTTATGGGGTTTTTTCCTCTTAATTTTCACCCTATTTTAGTATCCTCTATCTTGCTTTATCTCATTCTTTTTATTTAATGTAGATACTTTTCCCTCCTTTTTTGCTTTATTAAATTGAAAACCTTGATACATGAAGGTCGTAATTTATTGCAATTCCTAGAGGATAATGTAACCTGAGTATTTTCTGCATCTCACAATAGGTCATTTTTTGAAACACACTATTCCTCTGATAGTCTTCATATTATTTTGTTCTTCAATATTTTCTTGATTCCATGTCTTTTTTTCCCCTCCAGTACTCATTATTCAATAGGAGATAATAATACTAGGCTAAGCATTTGACAAAGCTAAGAGTGAGTAGGTTGCCTTTGGCCTTACTGTTGATGGCTCAGTGTATATCTGGAAATCAAATGGATATATTCAATTCCAAGGCAGGTTTAGGTTTTAAACAGACTTTTTTTTTTTGTTTGATGAGTTCTTACCTGTTCCCCATCCCATACCTTGATCTGAGTTATAGAGTTACATGAAAAATTAGAATTTCTACCTTTTTCCTATACTACTTTGAACTTTTATGAAAAATTCACCCCCAGAGAGTAAACTGTAATGACTAACACTCTACCACTCTTATTTTCACCAAGTTATTATTTGGAATTTAATGTCTTTTGAAGAAAATGATATGTGTATATGTGCGTGGATGTGCACATACATGGGCTGGGATAGCTTGGAGTGGAAATACAGCGTAGTTGCTAAAGTAAAAGGATTGCTGGCCACATTTCTGATTTATATAGTCCCTGAATCAGAGAACAGGTGAGGGGGTTGAAGGCATGTCTTCCAAAATTTTTTTTCTAGATAATCTAGTTTAGCTCTGTGAAATGAGTAGATCATGGCCTCATGGACTGTAAGTCTGAGTAGTTTTGTTGCTGTTTTTTCTCCAATTAAACTTTATCAGCCTTAAAATTTTTTTCAGTTCCTCCAAGACTGTGACTTCTCTGTCAGTATTAAATTTTATGTTATTAATATTTTTAATCCCTTATTTGTGTTTTCTTGCTTATTTTGTGAGAAATTGGAAGAGGTTAATGGTTAAATGCTGCTGGCTTGAAAGCCATTAAGTATGCTTTCACATTTTTGTCATCATGTGATTATATTTTAACATACACTATATTTTACTACTTCTAATTCTACACTATTCAAATAAAATTCTATATTGATAAAAGTATATATTAATGAACTGAAAAGTGCCATCCTAGAAACAATTGAAGGTAGAAAAAAGTCACATAATAATGGAGCTATTGCCCACTTAAAATACTCAAATCAATCAAAGACAATTAGAATTAACTTTTGTTCCAGTTGGGTTTTGGTTGAAATGCCAATTATATAATGCGTGCATTAGGAAACCAGATAGGATGTTGTGATCAATACTCAAGGAATGTCAATTCAATTGAAATATGAATGATGGTGCAACATTAATTGGATTTGTGTTCTATATATAAAATAAAAATATTAGTAAAATTATATGATAATTTATCGTAATAAAAGGTAGCTTTCAGAGATCTCTAATATATACTTAAAGTTTTAAGAATGTATCTGAATCATACCAAATGCCTGATAAATTACAATAATAAATAAGCTGGGGAAGTAACTGAGTCAGAACCTGTCTGAATCTAGATATTTTTGTATCATACTGCTGCCATGTCCTCTAGCACACTGAAATATGTCTATGGTTGTTGCAATAATGACTTAAAATCAACATATAGTAGGTAGCCAGAATAAAGAATCCCTAAATGATGTATTTAGAGTTTCAAGTCATACATACATCAGGAGTTAAACCATAGCAAAGATTGTCTCTGACTTATTTTAGAAGTATGATCTGTTGCCTACCTGACATTATGGAGATTGTCTTTTCAAATAAGATCATTTGGAAACATATACAATAGTGCATGCCTCTTTTCAAAACCTTTATTCGGTAATTGATTTTTTTAAGAAAAATATTGCTTAAGGAATGCAGCTCTATCTGATTACCATTTCTTCAAATAGCCTCACTATTGTGCCATATGAAGAGAGATAACACATATTACATTTTAGTGATGTCATGCTAACACCTCAGGGTGTTTTCACAATGATGTAAATCTTGCCCTACTTGGAGGCAATAACAGAAAAATTAAGAGTAATAACAATTAGAAAAGCAACTTGTTATATAGAGACCTTCCTAAATTTATATTTAAATTGAACCATATATAAATTATAATATGTGTTAAATAAATTTATATTTAAATTATATTTATAATTTAAGGATGAGTTAGGATTTATTTAAGGAAGCACTACAGAATCTCTAGATACAGCAGCCAGTAATGTTTGTTGTGATAAAAAGGGATAGTTACTCCTCATATATTATGTTAGTTTACATAATAAACTGCGTTATTTTGTGGCAGATGTGATATATTATAATGGTCTCTGAGATCCTCAAAATTGAACACTGTGTCAAAGTAACTTTTACATTTGCATTCATTCAAATATAACTTAATATTTGCTCTATATGGTTGGCCTATTTTTGGAACAGGTATGTATTTCTGTATTTAGCTTGAATTTAATATTGGCAATAAAACATGATCTTGTAGTGGAAGCTGACAACAAATATCCTCTGTAGCCAACTAGATTTTGACATACAATTAAGGAGAGCCTCACCGTGTAATTTTCACATAGATCAATAACATTAGATTCTCAGCACAATTCTTTCTCTGCCGATATAAATGAAGACCTCATTTTAAATTAATTCAGCTAAAATGGGATTATTCAAGTAATGTTAGATAAAATAGCTTTCCGTAGCCAACGCTGAGGACTTCACATAAGAAAAATAAAAATTTAAGTAGTAATTTAATGATGATTTTTTAAAAAATTGTTAAAGTCATATCACAGATGGTTTGTTGTACACAAAAAGGATTTTATAACACATAAACAAGTTTATTACTGGAAGTTGTTCATTGACAAGAATATATTTGGCTTATACATAGTAAGTTCAACTTTTTTTTGCCATAAAATTCACCTATATATCAAAAATACATCTGGAGACAAGGCATGAGGAAAGGATAGAATTGTGTCTATACTAATAATAGCTTCTGTTTCTTTATTTTTATATGTCCACATTGGCACCAAATTCTTATCCTCTGTATCATATTTTATCTATCTAAGTTTTACTTTTTCCCCTCAGAACCCACTTGATTGTTTTATTCATCTGAGAGGTTCAGAGGTAAAAAAAAGGGAGAATTTTGTCATAGAATGGAGCCATTTCAATTAGACTGTGTGTCAAGAACTTGGTGTCATTAGAGAAAAATATGTATTATACTAAAAATATACCCATCAGTTAGCAGTGCCAGGAGGTTAAGACCAACCATCTGGGATTTAAATCCAGGAGTTCTGAGTCCACAATCCACATCCTTAACCACGATGCCATACAACCTCTCTGGATGACTTCTCATGTCTGCTGAGGTCTTTTATGATGGTATACTTTCCACTTTATTAATTAATATTAGAAAACTGAAGTTACATTCACATTTTTAATTGCATGCAAGAGAACTTGTATATTAATAGGCTGTGTAAAAATTCTGGCTGTCAAGGCCATAGGAAATGCTCATTCTATTAAGTGATAAGTCTTTCTTGTTTAAGAATATGGAAGTTGTGAAATCAGTTTATTTTTCCTTTCTTCTGAATCTTTTCATGTGTCAGCTATAATGCTGTTTGAATCAAAGACAGTTGATTACCATCTATGTTCTTCTCTTAAACTGAATGGAGAGCTTTGTGGAAGATTGGCAGGCCTGCAGAATGAACTATTTTGACATTGGCAAAATGTTGCAACAGGAGAGAACTTGCAGCTCCTCTGTTCTATGGTTGTCAAAGTAGAATTCAGTGCCAGATTTGACAAAGGTTTCAGAGCTTTTTGCTTCATCAACTGTCAATTCCCTAAGAAACCCAAGCCATCTCTGTTTGTTGCAAGAAGGCAGCCCCATTGGTCAGGTAGTTTTTCTTTTTTAAAAAATGTATTGGTAAGGGCTATTAGGATATATATGTATGTATGTATATGTATATGTATGTATATATATAATTAAGTTTTAAGTGCTTATGTCTCACATTTTTTTTCCTTCATAGAGGGCTTTGTTGTGGTATTTTCATTAGTTTCCCAATACCATATTATTTTTCTCTGTAATATAAAAGACCTTAAGGAGGATATGAATTCCACCCAATCCCATTCAAAATCAGCATTAGAAAATGCTTCCTGAATAAATGTCATAATTCTTCTTTCTGGGTGCAGCCTGTGGAATCAGATGGACAGGTCTTATTCTTACACTGTTTGCCTGGTAATGCTGACCCTGGATAAATGCCCAATATACTTCTTCATCTGTTAAATTGGTATAATAAGATCAACTTCATAGGATTTATATGAGGAATATTGAGATGATGCTTATTAAGTATTAGCTCTGCCTGGGACATAGTCAACATTCAATAAATATTAGCCACCATCCTCATGATCATGATCATGGACAGAAGGAAGCCTGAATAAATAAAAACAGATTATGGAAGCAATTTTGTATTCCTTTATGTATATGATAAAATATAAGGAAGGAAGAAGGGCAAGGGAAGATTGGAGTGGGGGAGAATGTATTGTTTCAAGTAAATTAACATAATCTGAAATACTAAAGACAGGAAGACTCATGGCAAGACTCTCTGGCACATTCAATAGTTCATCACATACCCTAGAGACCTAGATATTGAATGTCTTTATTAAATCTTCTCACTATTTGAGAAACTAGATCTGCCCAGTCCCGCGTCAGAAGGAGTTAGGCTTTTAGAGGAAAGTGTTACGATATAATCTTCCAAGGGAAGAGAAACCCATTGGAGATAATTGTAAGTCAGTTGAATAGTTAAGCTTGGCTGCTCCGAACTGAGTAAAACAAATGGGGATCCAGGCTTGGAGAGCCTCATACTGCTCATACTGCTCTTAGGAACAGGTCCCAGGGAAGAGGCTCAGTAGAGATTTTTCTGGGTCCTTCTTATTTGTCAGGACTTAGCTGAAATGTGCCCTCCTTGAGAGGCCATCTTAGACTCCCTGATATTAATGTCTCTTTCCTCTTCTCTATTACTGGCCTCATTTTTCTTCTTTATTATATTTATGGTAAATTGCAATTATTTGAGTATTATTTTTTAACTTAGTATCCTCTGATGTCCGTAAGTGTAAGAGGCCTATGTGTTTAGCTTGCCATTATATAGAGAACACTCAATATAGTGGTTTTCTCACAGTAAACCCTCAATACGAATTTGTTAATTAGAAGGAAGAACAACAATTAACAACAAGGACAATAAAACTGGGGGATATCTCACTACATTTATCACACAAAATAAAGGCAAAATAAAAAGGACAGTCCCTCAACAGTGCAGCCCTTTTATGATATCCCCTCCATCCTTAGTGGAACTATCACTTGATTTAACCTGACCTGTATGAGAGTGTTGGGAACAGGGAGACAGAAAAGTCATTATTGATAGATAGTCATTCTGCCTATTCCTCTACCAATAATCTTGTTGGTGCTTCTTAATTTTAATACTTCTCTGCTCCCTCATACCTAATGACAAATTGTATAACTGAAGTCTATCGTGAAAAACTCTGTGAGATTTTAAGCACTATCTTCCTAAGCTATATAAAATTTTTCAATTCAGATATCTATATGATAAATTACATTGTTATGCACTGTTCTGTCCTTCATGAGCCAGAATAACTTTCAAAGAAAAGGTGATGTTAAGATTTATTATCCACAAGGTCTCTTGAATAGTACAATGTCCCTAACTACAGTAAGTCCCCTACATATGAATGAGTTCCATTCTGAGAGTGCGTTCGGAAGTCCAGTTTGTTCGTTAAGTCCAACAGAATTAGCCTAGGTACCCAACTAACACAATCGGCTATACAGTATTGTACTGTTATAGGTTTATAATACTTTTCACACAAAAAATACATAAAAACCAAACACAAAAAATAAAGAAAACATTTTTAATCTTATAGTACAGTACCTTGAAAAGTACAGTAGTACAGTATAACAGCTGGCATACAGGGGCTGGCATCGAGTGAACAGGCAAGAAGAGTTACTGACTGGAGGAGGGAGAGGAGGTGGGAGATGGTAGAGCTGAAGCATCGTCAGCAACAGGAGACGGAGGGCAAGCTGCAATTTCACTCACGCCTGAGGTTGATGGCACAGGTTCTGGTTCCTTGCTGGATTCAATTCTATCTACCTTCTTGAAAAAACGATCCAGTGATGTCTGGGTAGTAGCTCTTTTTTTCTCATCATAGATGACATGGTAGCACTGGATTGCATTCTGAATAGGTGCTGCAACCTTTATGTACCATTCTATGTTCGGGTCCTGTGCCTCAAAAACTAATAGTGTCTCCACAAATAAAGAAAATCCCCTTTCCATTTCCTGCGTCATGAATCTCTGGTTCTTCAGTTAATCCTTCTTCCTCTTGTCCCTCTTCATCCTTTCTCTGGGCCTCCAATTCCATCAGGTCTTCATTAGTAAGCTTCTTGTGTTTCACAGCAAAGAGTTCGATGAAGTCGTCCTCTTGCAGATCTAGGTCCGTCTTCTCGCTGAGGGTCATTAAGTTGCTGAAGACCTCTTTGGACTCCTCATCCACCTTCTCAAATCCACGAAAATCGTGAACAAATTGTGGGCAAAGCTTCTTCCAAACCCCATTCATGGTGATGGCTGTAACCTCACGCCAAGCAAAGTCAGTGTTTTTTATGGCCTTGCAAATGTTATAGTCCTAAAATTGTGGCAAGGTTGTTCCTGATTCATCACTCGCCTTTACTGCCTGACGAAAAGTGTGATGTAAATAATATTTCTTAGAAGTTGCTATAACTCCCTGGTCCATAGTTTGGATAAGCAATGTTGTATTTGGTGACAGATGCACTACTTTGATGTTGGAATGAAAGTCGTCCATGAATGGGGGGTGGCCCAGAGCACTGTCAAACAGCAAAAGAATGTTGAATGGGACATCCTGCTCCAAGCGATATTTCTCTACCTTTGGGATAAAGTGGTGGAAAAACCAGTCCTGGAAAATGGCCTGTGTAACACAGGCTTTAAGGTTACTCTTCCACACAATAGGAAGAGAGCCCTTGGCTATGTTTTTAAGGGCTCTTGGGTTCTCTGAATGATAAACTAAGAGGCTTCAGCTTCATATCACCGGAAGCATTGCGACCAAACAACAGAGTTAGCCTATCCTTTGCTGCTTTATAGCCTTGCATCAACTTTTTCTCCTTACTGATGTAACTTCAGTCTGGCATCCTTCCCCACTAGAGTCCTGTCTCATCCACATTAAAAACCTGCTTGGGTAAATACGTGCCTTCATCAATAATTTCTCGAAGCATTTCCGGAAATTCCCGGGCAGCTACCGTATCTGCACTTGCTACCTCGCCACTTTTACGTTGTGAATGTTGGCTCTAGTCTTGAATCGATGAAACCAGCCATGGCTGGCATTAAAAGATGCGCCCTCTGATTTTTCACAGTGTTTCTTCTTCAAGACTTCATAAAGGCTTTTAGTTTTCTCTTGAATCAGCATTAAGCTAAGCGGGACTTGACGCTGATGCTGATCCTGCATCCACACACCGAGAAGTTTCTCCATCTCCTCCATCACTTTTCCACACTTCTTCGATATTATTGTTGACATCATTGGCACAGTAGACTTCACATGTTCTGTGATCTTGTCCTTATTTGTTAGAATCGTGCCGATAGTTGAACGATTCATGTTATAAGAACGAGCAGTGTCTAACACCTTTTCGCCTCACTCCACTCTCTCAATTATTTTCACTTTTGTTTCCATTGTTATTGCTTGGCGCTTCTTAGCAGTACTAGCTACATCACCGATGCTTTTACGCTTGCTTCCAGACATCTTGGGCTTGAAATAAAGATACTGTACTACTGTACTCTATATTGTAATGTACAGTAAAGTACACAAAAGCACAACCACTTGTAAAGGATACATGCACATGACAGTGTACACCAGACACTTGAACTAACATGTGATTGGACACGCAAGTGCACGTTCACATCTTTGAAAGTTCACAACTTGAAGGTTCATATGTAGGGGACTTACTGTAGTTAATTTTCAGAAAATATGTTTCTCTAAGAGATTAAAAGGATCTTTTTTTCACATTCTATTGTATTGTAGGAAGTAGAAAGATCTTTTGTACCCAAAATAAAAAAGGCTATAAAGGAAAGGCTCTATAAACATATTACCAACATGTGTATCTAGATGGTGAAAAAAGCCTCCTTCCTTGTAGAAGTAATCACAGTGCTTTTGCTCTTTTGTAGACCCATAGCAATGAAATGCAGGAACTTTAAAAAAATATCTTCTATCTGGATATGGTAGGAGATTTTTATTTGAGTAAGATGTTATATACTTACAGACTTGAGATTTCTATGCAGATGTATTGAGGAGAGTAGTAGTTTTCAGATTCACAACAAGCATATAATTCAAGCTGTTTTCAAAATTGTTTGATTAAATGGAAAATAATTGCTTTTGAAATAGTTATCAAGTAATAAGCCCTTTTGATTTTCTCCATTATTTTAGAAGCTGGTGTAAAGAGACATGGTATACACAGGAGAGCACATTTTGATTCCAGGTTGATTCCATTGTGTTTGATTATCAGTTGCTATTACAACCAGTCCAAGTTAGATGAATGGCCTAGGGATTGTAGTCTATAAAGTGTCACCTCCTAGAGAAAGTAAACAATAGCCAAGGGAGGTATTTTATTCCTTGGAGTCTAGGCAAACTGTGGAGAAATCACTATGAATGGTGAGCATGCAGGAGAAGATAGAGAACAGAGAGAACAGCAGTGCTGGTAAACAGAAAGTCCTTAAAAATGAAAAAGAGAAATTGGTTACTAAACAATTCAGTCTCAGTTGCTAGGAATTGGATTTGATACGGTAAGCTTTATATATATATATGTATAATATTTCCCCAGATCAAAATATGTTTGAAATGTTCATATACATATGTATGTAAATGTAGTAAAGGCACGCACAATATTCGTATAAAGAATCTCTCTGTAATACCTATGAAATGTAGAATCAATCTATGAGACATGCAGAGTTGTAGAAGTTCTTATATATGGATATGTAAAAAAATCTTAGAGAAAAATTAATTTTCTACATTTATACACATTTACATCTATCTCACTGACAGTCCTAAGAGCTTTTTTGAAGGATTCTTAACTTATTATATATTATTTAGAAAAACCACAGGATTGGGTAAGAAAGAATTGAGTTCCTAGAACTTCAGCCTGAACTAGTTATTAATCTCTGCCTCAGTGATTTCAGTGAAACATGAATATAGTGATGCTGTTGTGCTAAGGGAGAGATTATGCAAAAGATGCCTGTCTTAGTCTTTTCAGGCTGCTCTAACAAAATACCACAGACTGGGTAGCTTATAAAAAGACAAATTTGTTTCTCATAATTCTGGAGCTGGGAAGCCCAAGATTAAGGTGCTGGCAAATTCAGCAACTTGTCTAATGAGGGCTTGCTTCCTGGTTCATGAATAGCCATCTTTTCGCTCTGTTCTCACAGGGTGGAAGTGGGAGAGGAGGCCAAGCTCAAGGGTCCCTTTTGTAATAAGAGCACTAATACCATTCATAAGGGTCCTACCCTCATGAGCTAATCACCTCCCAAAGGCCCCACTTCCAAATACTATCACATTGGGGATTAGGTTTCAACATATGAATTTTGCGGGAACACAAACATTCAGTCTAAAGCAATGCCCAACAGAGAAACAGCTTATAGGGGACACTTAAAAAACTGTTGTGCCCTTTTTCTGCCTCATTATTAATAATGCCACTTTGTAAATAGTATTTTAATGGTATGTATTTTTCAGTTGCTTTCTTTTGAGGATCTTATATTGCCTCTGAGGATCTTATAAACAGAGGAAAAGAACTTAGTGAAAAAGGGAGGAGAAATAGGTCACGTATTTGTAGCTTTATCTATGAGCCAAATGTTTTAAGCAGACAGCTCAGGATTGTGAGAATACATTCAGTTAATGGCACCGATGTGCTGATATTAGTCAATGTGTTGTTGATTAAGCAGGTTGTATGTGAACTAAAGGCCCACTTAATATTTGTTGTGCAAGTTTAGGAATCCAGTTTCCATCTTTCCTCCATGACAAATCATCTTTTTTTTTTTTATAAAGAGGTGACCTTAAGATCACCCAAAGTTAAGTGTAATATTCTCTTCCAGTAGTGACTTCATAATAGCTTCTGAACTTAGAAAGTTGAGACCCCAATAAGTTGCATTGTCTAGTACAAAAGTGACTAATTGATTGAAAGAGATGAGCATTGACAAGCAGTCAATGCAGGTTTTAGAGAAATTTGGTACTTAGCTGAGAAATATCTGATTTTTAAGAGTGGAACAACCTGAAGTCCCCACCAAAATGAATGAACTTTAAAATGTCCTCTTGAGTACTGTGTTTGAATGAACTTCCCTGTAGGATATAACTGGATATTTTTGGTTTTAAGTGTTGCAGAGCATCACTATATTCTTATAGCCAGCAAGTTTTGTCTGCTGCTTAACTCTACCTCTAGGTCAGGATAATAAAATCTTATCGGCATAAAGAAGAACATTTGTGTTCTTCTTTTCTGTAAAATGCAAATAATCAACTAACATAATTGTTTACTAGGTTAGTGACATGGAACTTGAAAAGTGGGATACTAGAACATAATCTAGTTTTACCAGCTTAGAATTTGTTATGTTAAACAGCTCTTGAAGATTTATTCACAGCTTGGATTATATAACAATTATCCAATAATAAATTCCTTTTTAAATGGCTACAGACAAAAGTAGTCAGTGATATGGTTGTATTTTTTCACATTTATTTTATAGGTGAAAGGATATAGAACAAAAATAATAGTGATAACTATCATTTATTGTAAATTTACCATATGCCAGACATTGTGCTAAGTTCTCTATGGATTTTATCCACTTAGCATTCAACACATCCCTTTAAGACATGTAAGGCACTATTACTATTTTATAAAAAATGAGACTTAAGCTTAGATCACAAAATGAATTTGTCAAAGTCATACAACCATTAAGTGGCAGAATTGTATGCAAACTTCATGTATGGATTCTTAGGATTAACACTGTTGCTCCTTCTAATGAATACCATCGTATTCTTCACCTCTCCCACTTTTACTGGCATGAAAACTCAGAACTAAATAAGTTCTTTAGTCACATCATGAATCAGACAACTTACATCTAAATGTCTTTATGATTAGAGCCAAATCCTTCCGACTTTTGAAAGGTATATAGTTCTTTTGACCCTTGAGACATTTATGTCAATTGCCATAAAAACATTTTTGACAGTAAAATCAATTATGCTCTGAAAGATTTTTAAATAATAATGATAGAAATGCTATCAATCCAACATTTACAAAAACAGAAATATAATAGCCCTTATATATAATATTCTAGGAAGCTATCTCTGTCTGGAAGAATAAAACACTCTTGTAGGAATTAAAAATTAAGTGAGCCTTAAAAAAGATTTAGGGAAAAGTAAATTAGGTATCTGTTTTAGTTTGTACCAGCTAAGGTTCTAAGTAACATCTTAATAAGTAACTACAATGGAACTTTGTAGGCTAAAGGTGTCTTCTATAAATAATATGTTGAAATCAATTAGTATCCCTAATGAAATACATGGAGCATTTCTAAATGACATAAAATGAAAACGTGCAAAAGCAGGGGAATGTAAATTTTCAGGGAGGGATTTAGTACATTTACTTTGGAGCCATACCAAAGCTTTCACCTCCTGTGAGCAACATGTAAAATCATTTCAGAATCAAATTAGATATATTGTCTTTAAATGAGTTTTTCTTTATAGAAAAGGCATTAGAAAAATGAACTTCTATAAATAAATAAATTGTTAAAGTTTCTACTAGAGTGGCTTGTGCCAAAATTTACATTAGGGACAATTAGAAAATAAGAATGAGTATTGGAATAGAATGAAGGTGAGAATATTTGTGTCTGAACAACCAAGTCTTTAATAGGAGCAGTGAATTAAGAGAAAAATTGCCAAGGGTCAAGATCTACCTGCATAAGAAAATGCAGGTTTTTTTCAGTTCTCCCCTTCATGTACTTCATAAGTTAGAGGAAGAGTTCAGATATAAGATACATAGATGATAGACCATAAAGGAAACATATCCATAAGATCATAATATATGGCATCTATTCTCAGAGCTAAGGCAATACACAATACACCATACAGAGCCGTTTGGAAGAACAGGGAGGAGAGGCGGAAAAGGAGAAGCAAGAGGAGGAGGAGGAGAAGAGAGGGATGGGAGAAGTCAGGGCAATGAGGAGGTAGAGGAGGGAAAGAAGGAAGGAGGGCTGGGGGAGAGGGAAAAGGAACAGAAAACTTTCCTCTGAGAGAGTAATTAAATTATATTCTCTTATTTGTTACTATCTTTCCACATTAAAAAAGTCATATTTACTGCCTAATAGTCATGACTCCCATCTACTGCTTCATTTTTTTTTTTCTCTGTCTCTTCAGTTACTCACTACTACCCGTGGCAATACCCAGTGCCCAAAGCTAACTTGGCATTATTTCAGGTCATTTTTCTCTTTCTCTTCTCTAAGCATTACAGGATCTTCATTTTTTCCCCCCTCTAGTTGTTCAGGTTCATTGTTTCATTTTTATCTTTATAGCCCTGAGTTTTACTCATGCACTCCTAATATAACAAGTCAAAAATTAAAATTCTTCTTCATAAAAACTAATTGTAAATAAAAGGCAAAGGAATCCTTACTGAAAATATTGCAACATATAAAATATAATAGACCAAAAGACCCTAATATATTAAGAGATTTTTCACACAAGTTAAAAAAGATACAATCTAGAAGAAAAAAAAAGTTCTGCTGATAAAGGGAATAATAATAATCCAGTAAATATATAACAGTATTTAACCTTTCTAATAATTAAAGAATCCCTGAATTAAAGGTCAAGTATTTTATAATAAAGACAGTGACAGAGGAGTAAGAGAAAAACAGAACTTGTTCAGAATCTTCAATTACTTTAATAAGCAATGATTGCTAAGTTCTAAGGCAATCCAAGAAATATTTACTGATTGAACAGATATATCAGTGAATGAAAGAAAAGGAGGTTAGCTGGGAGAGAAATATAGGAATGGTGGTTATTCATCATAATCTCTGCAAATATAAGCATGGGAGATTCTTCTGAAGGACAGAAGGTAGAACAAAAATCCCCTATATAAACACAGTATCATTAAAAATTCAGAAATATCTACTGTCAAGTTACTACTTTTTTACAAGGAGTTAATAGAAAGTTAATTAATGCAACCTAACGTACCATTGTGGTCTAAGCTACAATTGTCTACCTGATTCTAAAATGAGAAATATTGTGTATAATAGAATATTCATGTATAAGTATGCATGTACATATTTTTAGTATAAATAAACTACAGTCTACCATTGGGGAAAAAATAAAAAATAAAAACAAAATCATAATAACACTATTATTTTCATCTTTCAAACTGTCAATTAAAATAATTTGACACTTGATTTAACAATTTATCTTTTAGTAATCAACTTCAAGGAAATTAAAGTACCTTTATTACAATACTAATTTTAATAGGGCAAAACAGAAGGCTTTTAAAAATGTTCCAAGATAGGAATCTGGTTAATCATATGAATGGATAAATACAGATATAAATAAATGAATGACAGCAATGGTTTCATTAGGTAATGAAATTATAGGTGGTTTTTATTTTTTTAACGTGTTTATTTTTTTTTGTTGTTGTTGTTTTTGTTTTTTTTTGTTGTACACGGGCTTCTCACTGCTGTGGCCTCTCCCGTTGCGGAGCACAGGCTCTGGACGCGCAGGCTCAGCAGCCATGGCTCACGGGCCCAGATGCTCTGCGGCATGTGGGATCTTCCTGGACCGGGGCACGAACCCATGTCCCCTGCATCAGCAGGCGAACTCTCAACCACCACGCCACCAGGGAAGCCCCTAACGTGTTTATGTTTTTTAAAATGTATATAACAGTATGAGTCTGTTGTACTTTTACTCAGTTTATTTACCAACTTCTACACAATTTTCTCTAAATCTTCTTATTCATTCTTCAAGTTTTTTCTACTTAGATTCTCTGCTCATGACTTGTGCATTTTTCACCCCCTAATGTGTATAAACAATTCTACCAACTTTAGCTTCCTTTGCTATTCCTCTTCATGCATGCATGTGCACAATTGCAAAACTCACCTGAAAGCAGGTTAATCAATGAGGAAATAGATGGGCTCACATCGTTGCTAAGTTTAAGCACAGAAATTGTACCCCTTGAAGTATATTTAGATTAATATCATTGAAAATTATGCCTACTGATTTCTAGGTATGTCTCTTGCATTTGCTAGCAAGGATGACACTAAAAATTCAGGTTTCCATGAGCCTTAATGCCTGAAAATCCAAAGAAGAGGTTTTGTTAAACTTGTGTGCATTTTCAGAAAAAAAATGAAATAGAGAGTAGAAAAAAATAGAAAAGATCAACAAAACTGAGTAGATTTTTTGAAAAGATAAACAAAATTGAAAAACCTTTAGCTAGACAAAAGAGAGAGAGTTCAAATAAAGGAAAATCAGAAATGAGGGAGGAAACATTATAAGTGATACCACAGAAATACAAAGGATCATAAGAAAATACTACCAACAATTATATGCCAGCAAATTTTGTAACCTAGAATGAATGGATAAACTCCTAGAACCATACAACTTACCAAGGCTGAATTATGAAGAAATAGAAAATCTGAACAGACCAATAACAAGTAAGGAGATTGAATCAGTAATCAAAAACCTCCCGGCAAGTAAAAACCCAGGACCAAATGGTTTCACTGGTGAATTCTACCAAACATGTAAAAATGAATTAATGCCAGTCCTTCTCACATTCTTCCCAAGAATTTGAAGGGAGGGAACACTTGCAAAATAATTTTACAGGGCTAACATTACCCTGATACCAAAGCTACATATGAACACTACACAAAAAGAAAACTACAGACCAATATTCCTGATGAAATTAGATGCAAAAGTTCTCAACAAAGTATTAACAAACCAAATTCAGTAGCACATTACAAAGAGCTTACCTCATGATCAAGGAGAATTTGTCCCATAAATGGCTGCAAAATGGTTCAACATTTGCGAATCAATAAATACGATATACCATATAAATAGAATGAAATATTTAAAATATGATAATGTCAATAGATACAGAAAAAGCATTTGACAAAATACAACATTTTTTCATGATGCAAACACTGAACAAATTGGGTATCATAGGAACATGTCTTAACATAAGAAAGGCCAATATGACAAGCCTACAGCTAACATGATACTCAAAGGTGAAATGTTGAAAGCTCTTCCTCTAAGACTGGGAACAAGATAGGGGTGTCAGCTCTCACCATTCTTACTCAGTATAGTACTGGAAATCCTAGCCAGAGCAATCAGCCAGTAAAGCGAATAAAAGTCATCCAAATAGGAAAGGAAAGTAAAATTGTCTTTGTCTGCATATGATATGATCTTATATATAGAAAATCCTAGTCTTCACCAAAAAAAGCTGTAAGAACTAATAAACAAATTCAGTGAAGCTGCAGGATACAAAATCAACATATAAAAATCAGTTATGTTTCTGTACACTAATGATGAAATATCCGAAAAAGAAACAGAATAATCCCATTCACAACCACATTAGGAATAAATATAACCAAAGAGGTGAAAGATCTGTGCACTAAAAACTATTAAGACTTTGATGAAAAAAATTGAAGATGACATAAACAATTGAAAGATAAGAATTAATATTGAAATGTTCATACTACCCAAAGCCATCTATATATTCAGTGCAATCTCTATCAAAATTCCAATGGCATTTTTCACAAAATTGAAAAAATATAAACCTAAAATTTGTATGGAACCACAAAAGACCCCAAATAGGAAAGCAATACTGAGAAAAAATAAAGCTGGAGACATCACAATTCTTTATTTCAAGCTATACTACAAGGTATATACTGATACTGGCATAAAAACAGAAGTAGACCAATGGAATAGAAAAGAGAGCCTAGAAATAAATTCTCATGTATACAGTCAACTAATACTTGAAAAGAGAGCCAAGAAGACTCAGTGGGTAAAGCATAGTCTCTTCAGTAAATGGTGTTGAGAAAACTAGATAACCACAAGCAGAAGAATGAATCTGGACCTCTATCTTATACCCCTCACAAAAGTTAACTTAAAGTGTATTAAAGGCTGAAACATAAGACCTGAAACTGTAAAGTGCTGGAAGAAAATATAGGGAAAAGCTCCTTGATGTTGGTCTTGGCAATGATTTTTTGCATATGACACTAAAAGCAACAAAAGCAAAAATTAGTTAGTGGGAGTACATCAAACTAAAAAGCTTCTGCACAGCAAAAGAAACAACAAAAATTAAAAGGCAACCTAAGGAATGGGAGAAATGTTTTCCAATTATATATCTGCAAAGGGGGTAATATACAAAATATCTAAATAACTCATACAACTCAATACCAAAAAAACAAGCAAACAGTCCAATTAAAAACTTGGCAGAGGGGCTTCCCTGGTGGCGCAGTGGTTGAGAGTCCGCCTGCCGATGCGGCGGACGCGGGTTTGTGCTCCCGTCCGGGAAGATCCCACATGCCGTCTGGGAAGATCCCACATGCCGCGGAGTGGCTGGGCCCGTGAGCCATGGCCGCTGGGCCTGTGCGTCCGGAGCCTGGGCTCCGCAACGCGAGAGGCCCCAACAGTGAGAGGCCCGCGTACCACAAAAAAAAAAAAAAAAAAAAAAACCTTGGCAGAGGTACTGAACATTTTTCCAAAGAAGATATTCAAATGGCCAACAGGTTACATGAAAAGTTGTACAGTCTCACTAATCATCAGGGAAATATGAATCAAAACCACAATGAGATATCACAACACACATGTTAGGATGACTATTACAAGAAAAAAAAAATGTTGGTGAGGATATGGAGAAAAGGGAACACTTTTTCCTTGTTGATCATAGTGTAAATTGGTATAGCCACTATGGAAAACAGTATGGCAGTTCATCAAAAAATTAAAAATAGAACTACCATATGATCCAGCAGCCCCATTTCTGGGTATATACCCAAAGGAAATGAAAACAGGATCTCAAAGAGATATCAGCAATCCCATATTCATTGAAGCAGTATTCACAATAACCAAGATATGAGGTATGGGGACAGCCTAAGTGTCTGTCTGTCAACAGGTGAAAGGATATGGTACAATGGACTGTTTATCAGCCATGAGAAAGAAGGAAATCTTGCCATTGTGGCAACATGCACAGACCTTGGGGGCATTACGCTAAGTAAAATAAGTCAGATGGAGAAAGACAAATACTGTGTGATATCACTTATATGTGGCTTCTAAAAAGCTAAAAATTTAGAGACTAGAATGTTGGTTACCAGGGTCAGTGTTGGTGGTGACGGTGGGGGAAATGGGGATATGTTGGTCATACAAACTTCCAGTTATAAGATGTTTTGGGGATCTAATGTACAGCATGGTGATTATAGCTAATAATGTGGTATTATATACTTGAAAGTTGCTAAGATAGTAGATCTTAAATATTCTCACCACAAAAAAAATGGTAATTATGTGATGTGAGGGAGGAGTCAGCTAAAGTTAAGGTGGTAATCATTTTGTGATATATGTATATTATGTATATTAAATCAACTTTGTACACCTTAAACTTCTACGATGTTGTGTGTCAATTATATCTCAATAAACCTAGGAAAAATGTATGCATTTTCAATTCCAAGTAAAGGATTTTGATTGGTTCTGTTAGGTCACACAAATTGAGTACTCTGATTTACCAGAATGGGTCAGGTGACTTCTCCTTGGCAAAAAAGGACAAGCCTTAATCGACAACCCTGCCAGAGGGAGGGGTAGGGCCCAATAATAACATGACACTGTTAGCAGAAGTTCAGGGAAAAATACAGCTGCTGTATTCTGGTGTATGCATGTTCTAAATCTTACCCCAAATTTATTTCTTATCAAAATCTTTTTTTTTTTGCCCTCCTTCATCGAGCTTATACCATAATTTTTTTTACAAGTATATCATATCATAGATCTGACCCAAATTACCAACTTAAATTCTTTTTTAAAAAAATTTTATTTATTTATTTATGGCTGTGTTGGGTCTTTGTTTCTGTGCGAGGGCTTTCTCTAGTTGTGGCAAGTGGGGGCCACTCCTCATCGCGGTGTGCGGGCCTCTCACTATCGCAGCCTCTCTTGTTGTGGAGCACAGGCTCCAGATATGCAGGCTCAGTAATTGTGGCTCATGGGGCCAGCTGCTCTGTGGCATGTGGGATCTTCCCAGGCCAGGGCTCGAACCCGTGTGTCCTGCATTGGCAGGCGGACTCTCAACCACTGCGCCACCAGGGAAGCCCCTATACCATAATTTTTATAGATGGTTTAAATTATTTTTAAATGTATTTTCTGATAGGCTCTTTCTTTCTGCATTTTTTGGTATTTATATTTTGGGAAATGGTTCCTTTATCTACATCTTACTTAGGTCTTTGCATATTGATTAATCACCTGCATTTCAGTAAAATTACTAACTATGTCTGATATTAACATTGGTTAGAAATGCCACTTTTTTCTGGGGGAGATACTTTCATTAAAATCAAAAAGATCCTAGAGATAGTAGGGACAAATGTCTATCATTCAATTTATTTTACTTATTTTTTTATGCAGTTGACTTGGTATCACTTACAGTGCTTCTTTGAAGTTGTCTCCATGTATACTAGACATCAGATCCTTTAGCTTCTTTCTTTTTGTCTTTCTTTCATTCTTTATTTTGTGAATAGTGGATTGACCTTAGGTATTATTGAAAGTATAGGCTGAACATTAAAATACTTACCTAAGGGGCCCTTTGAATTGTCCCTGGTTAACTTTCTCATTCTCTACCAGTGCTCATTTCATACTCTTTGGGATATTTAGGATATAACTCACATCACATACTTAATCAAACTTGTATATACAATGAGATGTTGCCTTAAGTGATATTTATTTTACTAGGAGATGTGCCTGGGAAGATAGCCTCTTGTTAAGGTGAAAGAAACCCTGTAACTGAGGATGGGGACTGTGGTTGGACACAACTTTCATATTTATAGTTTTTATTAGTTAAGAATGTCACAGTAATTTATAGAGCTTTTGGCACATGCATGTTGATTAGTCTTGCAAATAGCCACTCATCATAAGGAACAATATTTCGCTGAAGTGGCAATAAAGAATGCTGATTTATTTTTTAATACCAAATGTAGAGTCAACTGTCAATTAACTCTATTAATAACAGAGATGGAACATTAAAAATTCCCAGCATTATTTTGACAAATAATTGAAATTTATCCTCTATTATTTATTCCACTGCAAGAAGCAAAATTGAATGGCTTGAATTGCATGTTTTTTACTTCCTCTGAATTTCACTGTGCTAATGAAGGGAAAAATGGGTAAAAGTCATTCAGCAGAAGGGAGGAGAAGTCAACGACCTGGATAATTTACAAACTGTATAATCAGTTCTTGAATAATCAAGCGTTCACTGTCTCTCTTCTGAAAATAGATAAAAGGGAAAATAGTATTTGTGTTAAATAATGAAGCTGGAAAGTACATTTTATGATGTGGTATCTACTTCATAACTTTTGTCAATTTTACTAATTGTTTTTAAAGTTGCTCACATTGAACTTATATAAAAATTTAGTAATAATTTTTCAAGGCAGGTCACATATAAAGGAAGGAACTCTGCCATGGGAAGTCCTGAATTGTAATCCCAGTGAACACTAATGTGATAATTTACTTTGGATACTTCAAGTAAACTTAACCTATTGAACACCCGTTCTGTGTAAGTCACTTGATTTACCAAAGTTAGACACACATACAATTAAATTATATCTCTAGAGGAATATCTAAGTTGTTTTAGGGAAAAATTGTAGATAAATGAATCTAATATACTACTATAAAACAATGTACTAAGAAATGATAAAAATTACTAATTGCTCATTACTTTGTAGAAGGAAATCTGTCAGTCCTTCAAGGAAGAAGCAATATTTGAAATGCCCCTTGTGGGAAGGATTCCAAAAGTTAGGCATCATGAGGAGGGACAATAAAAGCTGAATTAAATAATGATTATACAGTAATGGAGGAAGAAATCACAAAGCATGCTCAAGTAGGGGATCTGCATAATTTTCTGTATCATGTAGTCAGATACACCTCCTTTTATTTCAACTTAAAGGTAAAAAGTAGTGAAACTAAAGTTGGAAAAAAAAATTGGAGTCAACTCATGCAGGGCTTTCACTATCATAGACTTTAGTGGGAGATGACTTTAAAAAAAATTTTATTTTATACTGGAGTATAGTTGATTTAAAATGTTGTGTTAGTTTCAGGTGTATAGCAAAGTGGTTCAGTTATACATATACATATATCTATTCTTTTTCAGATTCTTTTCCCATTTAGATTATTACAGAGTACTGAGCAAAGTTCCCTATCCTATGCAGTAGGTCCTTGTTGGTATCTGTTTTAAACATAGCAGTATGTACATGTCAATCCCAGACTCCCAATCTATACCTTCCATCCCAACCCTTCCCCCTAGTAACCATAAGTTCATTCTCTAAGTCTCTGAGTCTGTTTCTGTTTTCTAAATAAGTTCATTTGTATCATTTTTTTTAGATTCCTCATATATGCGATATCATGTATTTGTCTTTCTCTGACTTACTTCATTTGGTATGATAATCCACAGGTACATCCATGTTGCAGCAAATGGCATTATTTCATTCTTTTTAAATGGCTGAATAATATTCCATTGTATATCTATACCACATCTTCTTTACCTATTCATCTGTCGATGGACATTTAGGTTGCTTCCATGTCTTGGCTATTGTAAACAGTGCTGCAATGAACATTTGGGTTGCATGTATCCTTTCAAACTATGTTTTTCTCTGGATACATGCCCAGGAGTGGGATTGATGGATCATCTGGTAGCTCTATTTTTAGTTTCTTAAGAAACCTCCATACTGCTCTTCATAATGGCTGTACTAATTTACATTCCCACAAACAGTGTAGGAGAGTCCCGTCTTTTTCTACACCCTCTCCAGCATTTACTGTTTGTAGACTTTTTGATGATGGCCATTCTGACTTGTGTGAGGTGATATCTCATTGTAGTTTTGCTTTGCATTTCTCTTATAATTAACTATGTTTATGACCTTTTCATATGCCTCTTGGCCATCTATCTGTCTTCTTTGGAAAAATGTCTATTTAAGTCTTCCACCGATTTTTTGATTGGGTTGTTTATTTTTTTGATATTGAGCCACATGAGCTGTTTGTAAGTTTTGGAGATTAATCCCATGTTGGTCGCATCATTTGCAAATACTTTCTCCCATTCTGTGGGTTGTCTTTTTGTTTTGTTTATGGTTTCCTTTGCTGTGCAAAAGCTTTTGAGTTTAATTAGGTCCTATTTGTTTGTTTTTATGTCCATTACTCTAGGAGGTGGATCCAAAAAAATATTGCTATGATTTATGTCAAAGAATGTTCTGGCTATGTTTTCCTCTAAAGGTTTTATACTTTCTGGTCCTACATTTAGGTCTTTAATCGATTTTGAGTTTATTTTTGCATATGGTGTTAAAGACTGTTTACTAAACAGTAAACTAATTTCAGTTTTTTACATGCAGCTGTACAGTTTTCCCAGCAACACTTATTGAAGAGACTGTCTTTTCTCCATTGTATAGTCTTGCCCTCTTTGTCTTAGATGAATTGACCATATGTGCATGGGTTTATTTCTATCCTCTTCCATTGAGCTATATTTCTGTTTTTGTTCCAGTACCATACTGTTTTGATTACTGTAGTATAGTCTGAAGTCAGGGAGCCTGATTCCTCCAGCTCTGTTTTTCTTTCTCAAGATTGCTTTGGCATTTCAGAGTCTTTTGTGTCTCCATACTCTCACTCTGACACCAAAACCAGATGAAGATACCACAAAAAAAGAAAATTACAGGCCAATATCATTGACGAACATAGATGCAAAAATCCTCAACAAAATACTAGCAGACTGAATCCAACAATACATTAAAAGGATCATACACAATGATCAAGTGGGATTTATCCTAGGTGTGTAAGGACTTTTTAATATCTGCAAGTCAATCATTGTGATACACCACATCAGCAAATTCAAGAATAAAAACCACATGATCATCTCAATAAATGCAGAAAAAGCTTTTGACAAAATGCAGTACCAATTTATGATAAAAACTCTCCAGAAAGTGGTCATAGAGGGAACCTTCCTCAACATCATAAAGGCCATATGTGACCAACATACAGCTAACATCATACACTATGAGGAAAAGCTGAAAGCATTTCCTCTAAAATCAGGAACAAGACAAGGTTGCCCACTCTCACCGCTATTGTTCAACATAGTTATAGAAGTTTTAGCCACAGCAATCAGAGAAGAAAAAGAAATAATGGGAATCCAAATTGGAAAAGAAGAAGTAAAACTGTCACTGTTTTCAAATGTATGTTTTCACTATACATAGAAAATCCTAAAGATGCTACCAGAAAACTAGTAGACCTCATCAGTGAATTCAGTGAAGTTGTAGGATACAAGACAAATACACAGAAATCTGTTGCATTTCTCTACACTGAAAATGAAAGAGAAATTAAGGAAACAATCCCACTAACTGTTGCATCAAAAAAAAAAATACCTAGGAATAAACCTATCTAAGGAGGCAAAAGATCTGTACTCCAAAAACTGTAGACGCTAATGAAAGAAATAAAAAATGATACAAACAGATGGAGAGATATGCCATGTTCCTGGATTGGAATAATCAGTATTGTCAAAATGACTATACTCCCCAAGGCAATCTATAGATTCAATGCAATCCCTATCAAATTACCAATGGCAATTTTCACAGAACTAGGAGATTACTTTTTAACATGGAGAGAACTGCTGTCTTTGAAGTTAGAACTTGATTTCATCTTGGATTTTTTTTTTTCTCACTAGCTGTGTGAATAACCTACCTACTTTTGTCTCCATTTGCTCTGCTATAGGATTGCAATAATGCTTCTTAGGTTAGCATGAAGCCTGGTAATTATACATGTGAGGCATCTGCAACATTTTATGTACCTGATAGGTGTTGTTTGCTCTGAAGAATATAGGGAGTCGTAATCTAGATTGTTATAAAAACGTACAGGGGTATCACTACAAAAATGCTTTGCATAAAGTGACATTGGAAGTGGGGAGACCAGACTGGATATTACAACAATAGTTCAGAAATTAGGTAACTATGGTGATGTGAATGTTGGCAGCTGATAGGTGAATAGCTTTGTAAACCAGAGGGGAAACTTGAAGCTGAAAGCATCATTTGGACAATTTTCCACTGCTCATCCAGAAGAAGGTTATTAGAAAGGTAAAAATCATCCTGTTCCACACTTGAAATTATAGAGTTGAGTCTATGAGTGATGTTTTCATGGTATTGCAGGACACTTCTGGAAATAATGTAATCATTCCTGAAGTTAAAATGAGGCTCTATCCAATCTAAGAGGAAGAGGCAGAGGGTAAGCATCACCTTTATGATTTTGGGAGAAGACAGAGGAATTTGTTTAAATAACTGATTGTGAGATTAAAAACATAATCAAAATTTGGAGAAACAAAACTTTATATTAGCTACTTTCTGTCTTAAGAAACTATGACTTGCCTAAGCACTAAAATAACCTCCAAACTAGTAAAAGGAAACAATTCATAATAATTCATAACAAAAACTGTGATTCCCACCAACCTTCTGATCAAGTCTTCTCTAACTTCAGCAGTAGACCTAAATTTAAAATAGTGGTCCTGATGCTGATGCTAACAATAACAAGAATAACAATAATTTTATAACTTATAAATTATAATTTTATAATAAATTTATAATTTTATAATAATTTTTACCCAGTTTATAGAAGTTAAGTAACATTTCATGTTCATACTACTAGAAAATGGCTACTAGAGCCACTAGCATATGTTTTACTCTATTAATCTCCCATTTCCTGCCACTCACGGTGGAACACAGGTTTTACACAGTATTTGCAGGTGTTGAGTAAGGTCAAACCAGTCAGGATGAAGAATAGTAAAAAGATAATTCATCTGACTCTTATGCCTGTCTCTATGCCAGAAACCAAGTAATGTTCAAGACCATTAAACAGGTATACCCTTCTTCTTGTATTATCTTAGAGCTTAAGAACTTTATAATATCTTTTATGATGTTCTCAGTCCACCATTAGTAATTCTTCTTCTATATCCCTGGGTGAATATAAGAAGTAGTAATAGTAGTAGTGGTAATAGAAGTAATAGTGTTGGAGACAAAATAATAGGAAGGGGAAACAATAGGACAAAAAACAGGAAATATTAGTTTTATCATTTCCATGCAAAAATCAACTGTAAGAGAAAGTGTAAGCTATTCAAATCTCCAAAATCATACAGACAAACAAGCAGATAAACAAAATGAAACCAGAAAACAATAACAAAACTTAAAAAATAAAACAGCATTTTTGTTTAGAAACACAAATAAGAATGGCATCAAATTTTCTATTGCAATTATTAAACCTTGGAGATAATTGAGCAACTTTTATAGATGTTTAACCTTCAACGTAGATAGGAAATCAGAAAAAAAGCCTAATAAGGGATGAAGTTAATCCAAAAAAAAAGAAATTAGAAAGTAAAATGATCATATACTTGTCCAAAAATAAAGTATTGAAAAGTTATTAATGAACTCTCAGAGATTAATGAAAATAATTTAAGAATAGGAAAGCCGTTACATTTTTTAACAGACCAGATGGACAGAATCATGGCCAGTAGCTTAAAACTAAGCCCAAGTAATTGATAAAAACATAAGTTCAAACTTAACAGAAATGTAAAAAATATACAAAAATTTATTTTCAAAACTATAAAAATTGATATGTTGTGGATGAAAAAAGAAGTATCAGTTTCATCTTTTTATGAGAGAAACATGTTCAGTTTTAAGACTTAGATGAAGTGGACAAATTCCTCTAAAAATATAGCTACCAAAACTTACCCAAGAAGAGAGACACAATATGAGCATTCTACAACTATCAAAGTCTTAAATATTAAAATAAAGAAAATTTGTGACCAAAATGGCTTCTGAAGTATACTCTACAAAATATTGAAGAAATGAAGAAAATACTACACAAATTCTTCCACAGAACAGAAGATGTAGGAAAATTTCTAACTAATTTTATGAGATCAGTGTAACTTTGAAATCAGCTTGATGAGGACATTACAGCAGAAGGGTATGCCCCTTACCGCCCCTTTGATAAGGTATCATGGTTGCTAAAGTTAGACCAATCGTTAGCTGGGGCCTGGGGCAAGTATGTAGAAAGATCAGTCAGGTGAGTAAGATACAGGTGAAGGAGGCACTGGTTGAGCAGGGAATGTACAGAGAGCAAGAGAACAGCCATCTTGGGTGGCTTGATCATACACTATCCATATGAAAAATGTGGATATATAATATATACAACTCAGAAACGCACACTCATGAAACTTACAGGATGTTCTTTTGCTAGTCCAATGGCCATCTGCTTGGCCTTTCTACTTATTATAATGTGAAATTTTAAGCGAAGACTACTAGAAAACGACTGTGCTATTAGGGTTATCAGGTTTGGACATTCTGAAACCCAATAATTTCTTTTTTGTTGTTGCCATTCCTTTGATGAACAGTTTGCCTTATTTCCTCTTAATGGTTGTGATATAACAGTCATCAACCCAGCCTTCCAGTTTTCTTACCTGCTGTGCAATGAAAAACAGATGAGCCAGGCTTCACAGAGGTATAGAGTTTGAGACAGGGATGATAATTTCCCACTACAGTCCTCATTTGGTTACTAAGATATATAATATCAGAGAATGTGGTATTTCCTCAGAACTTAAACCTATCTTAAAATGACAGCCAAGACCTATGTAATTTACTAGAGTCAACTTTCCAAGCTTAATGATTTCAGTTCTTTAAATTTATGAGACAATTTATGATAAGGGTATTTCTTTTTAAGCAGCTGAACAGTAAAATATGGATGATGAGATTAGATTCATACTTTTTTATATATTTGTTCATGACCCTTTGCCAGAAGTATTTTAGTAGCCTCCCAACTGTTCTGTGTCTACAGTTTTCTGCTCATCGTGTACGCCTATCAATCTGCTCTCACTGTAATGTTTCTGAGCCTTTATACATATATCCCAAATGCAGAATTAAGCATTGATTTATTCATTCAACAAATTATTATGTACATTAAGAAAATTAAAACAGTCCTTGAAGGTGCTCACCATTTTGACTTACGTACATAGGATATGCACATAGATAGTTATAATACAAGATTGAAAGTGAAAAGCATGATGAGAAAAGTAAAAATAAATTCCAAGGAGTTTAGAAGAGGGAGAGATTGTTCCCTAATAAGGGGGAAAAATACGAGTGTGGAGGAAGTACTTCTTAAGCTGAGACATGACATCAGGGTGTTATTTGCACACAAAGAGTTAGGAGCTACAGAGAGCAGCTAAGAAATTTGAACTTAATCCTCTAGATAATTTTTAATCATTGGCACATTTTAAGTGAAAGTATTCCACATGTTTTTCAATAAGATAACATTTATGAAAATATGACAAGTGGACATGGGAGGAGGTATAAAGGAAGAGCAATGAATTAAGTAAGCTTATTACAATGATGAGTATCTACATTAAGAAATTACCCATTAAAATGCAGAGGAATTAGAATTTTTTTAAAGTACAATTAACAAAACTGGTGAACAATTACATTGGAATGATGAAAATGAGAGCTGAAGGCAAAGCAGTTTTCTATATTGGTGGATTTGATGGGTGGTGATGACATTCTCTAACAAAGAAAATTACAGAGAAGGTTTGTAGCAGAGGAAAGAGCAGAGCAAGATCTGAAAACTCAGAAAATTCTAATGTGGTATCCTTTCATGTGGATATCCTTTAAATACATTTTTTTCACCTTTTAATTAGAGAAGACCTTGACTGTTGCCTTGGGAAGTGAAGAGGGAAGATTCCTTCTGGTACTGCCTTAGCTTGCACATCCTAGTGAATAGAATGAATTTTGTCATTAGCTGGACAGATCTACCTCAGGAGGCACTTAACAAACATCAGTTACTACTGAAAATGCATCTGAAATATCAGTCTTGCCTCAGTCCCCAAATGTTTTATGCAGTTATTACTTCCAATCATATAGAATTCTGGAAACACAGTTACCCATCTTGTTATGTTTACAGTGATATTTGACTTACCCTGTAGATTGGAGATTGGCTTCCTGGCAACCGCTGAGCAGGCTTGACATTTAAAACAGACATATGTAAGAAATAATACACTCTTTTTTGTGTGTGTGAGTTTTAAAGGCTTGGTAGTGGAGATAGTGCAGGTCTGGAATTCAAGAAGCAGGAGATACTTTAAAAGCTATCATAATGTTGAGAGTTAAAACCATTTTAGTTGATGTGTTGTTGGTAAGATAAGAGAAGATAAAGTATAGAGAATCATGATAAGATTAAAAGCACTTGGGAGTGCTTTTGGAGATGAAAGAAGGAAGAGCAATTGGGAAATAAAAATTGAAAAACAGGTGAGAGACGGAAACTGAATTTTTGGTGGTGAGCACTCTGTAATGTATACAGAAGTAGAAATGTAATGTTATATGCCTGAAACTTATATTATGTTGTAAACCAATGTTACCTCAGTAAAAATACATAAATAAATAAATAGGCAAGAGAAGGTTTGAGTTCTCACATTTCAAAGTTAAAAAATAAATAAACTGAAAAGCAGTAGCCTGAATTGTAGAAGAGATTAGCAAGATTGAGTAAGGTAAGACTGGGAAAAAGACAAACATTTCAAGACTAGAGTGGTAAACAGTGTGGGAAGGTGAAGAGAGATTTCTAGATAGAGACACAGAGGGGGTCATCAAATCTAATAATTAGGAGAACTTGGGGAGAAACTTCAGTAGAATTATTTATTTATGACACATAGGAAGGGTTGAGGAAAGGGAAAAAATGGAGGTCAAGTGATGGAAACTTCTCTTTCAAAGTTTAGAAGTTAATAAAATAAATAGTATAAATTGTTTAATAGGGACAGGATTTAGAGAGTGTTTATTCAATAGTAAGATTCGATCTTGTTTATAGCATTAGGAGAAGCAATAGGGAGGTAGAGACCAAGAACATGGGAAACATTTTTTTTGATGTGAAAATCAGAGAAAGTATACATCAACAATATAGGAAGGTTAATATTAAAGGAATTTGTTAGCATATCTAGGTTCTTTTAGTTAGATAACAGATGGTGCCAGTAATTAGAGGTAGATAAATGCTGGCTGTTTCTCTACAATCTTACTTTCAAGTTATTAAGACCAAGACCACATTCTGCTGCACATATAAATATTTATTAGCTAACATATGCAAAAAAGTCATTCAAACTAAATTTTTAGTAACTTTGGTGAATTTTCAGTTTTCTGTTTCTTAAGATGTTAAGTTACAATTTGTATGAAATGTTCATTGAAGACATACATAAAAATATTCTAAAATCAGCATTCTTTTAAGTTCATATCAGACAACTAAATTGCTCACCTGTGTGACTGGGTACAGGAATATTAGGGCTTAATTCTAAAGTGTTTCTATGCTCTCAATACTTTAAATTAACTCAACATAAACAAGTATAATGTCCATATATATATTACTTAGTTTCCATTTCATCTCCAGATACAGTTTTCCTAACCCATATTCCATGCGTGATCAGCTACTATGTTTCATAAGAGGGAATTTCCAGAGCCTCTGTTAACTATATCAACATTTTGTACTTTTTAAAATAAAAGAGTGAATGTCAGAAATTGATTTTCATTTTTGCAAATAGTGGCCTATTAACAATCATGTTGAGTGTGAAACTGTTAACTAACATGCTATATTGGAATAATTAGTGGTGTTCAAGATATGTACATTGGCTAATCCCACACCACATAAGACCAGGTTGTAAGCATCCTGTAGCATTCTAGTACCTGAAGCTTGATTCCTAAATGTGCCTGTGCTGCTATTGAGTTAGGAGAATTTCTGGCTCCCTGATGCTTCCTATACAACATAATAGAATTCTTCCTCTGGAATGTTGTCGTATCTGACTCTAGAGAATCTTTCATGAAAAGAGTTGATCAGAGAACATAAAAAGATAGAGGATGAAAAGTAATATACCTGACAGAATATAAATTGTTTGGATCTGCTTGCTGAGGAGTGATATGTTTAATAAATGTTGGTATGTGTGACAGAATTTGCTTTGAGGCATGCTTTCATTACAGCATAGTTGGGAAGTTATGGTAAAATAGCTAAATCTTGGCCCTTTTCAAAGTTCTCCAGTGTCTGCATGAGGCATGACCTGATTAGCATAGATCAGTTTGCTATAGACATCATTCCTATTTTGCAAGGATGGGAAGTGTCTCTAAAATATTTCAGCCAGTCCACTCTGTTGACCACCATTAGTTGCACTACTGACAACCCATTTCTTTAGGCCACTAGTAATTCAGCAAAACCCCTTGTGTTGATAGGAACTAAAGGTAACTGACTTTCTAATAAGAAGAATAACTAAAAATATTTTTGTATGAATTCTTGATTAATGCAAATGATTGCACCTAAGATTTAAGTGCAAATCATTTATATATATACATAATATCATGCTGCCTATGTGGAAATATTTTACAGTGAATTACTGATATCTTAACAATACTTTTTGCCTTTTAAGTAAGATGCTCATAAGCAGTATAGCCTTATATGAATACATGAAAATCTAGATAGACCTAAATGGAGTCCTAGATTCTTGCCTTTCATAGAACTGATACTGATAGGTTTGACAGCATCCATAGACACTATCTAGTAAGAGTGGTTCTCAAAGAGTGTGGTCCCACTCTCTGAGGAGGCATTTGGAAATATGAGTGGGGGCTTTGTGAGTTATTATGATGAGTGTCATGATGAATGCAGAATGCTACTGGGAGCCTAAATTCTACAATGTCTAAGGAACAATGTCTGAAGAGTACAAGGACGAATCATCCCACCCAAAATGCCAGTTGCATTCCTGTTGGAGAAAACCTCCAGACCAAGCAATATCATTTATCCTATACTTTTGTTATGGATTTTAATACATTATAATGACTATTCCTTGTGTTTTTATTTCCACTCATCTGGATAATTTGTTGGTGGAGTGTCCTTTTAATCTTCATTTGTTGAGAACTCTTACAGTATTTGGCAAACAATAGGTTTTTAATAAATATTTGCAGTTGAAAAAACAGCATGCATGTGGTCCAAGATTCTCAGCTTTTTGTCCTAAAGAAGGAAATGCTGAAGTTTGCTTCTTGAAACCAACATAGTCAATTACAAGCAATTGGGATAAGCAACATGTACATTTATATAGTTAAAGGATAAAGGTTGAATTTAATTTTACTATATCTGACAGGATTTTTCTAATTGCTATAATTCTGAGTGAGAGTAAAGAAACAATGAAGGAGAGGACTTCTTAGACAAATTGGAGTCAAATGTCTCTAAAGATAATCCAAAGTCTTTTTGTGTTTGTTTGTTTGTCTTTTAATTTGTTTCTCCAATACTAATGTACAACAAGTTTCAGCACAAATAGGAAAGCTAAATCTTTATCTGTAGTTTCTAGAGTGATATATTTCTAGTTTTATTTCTTTGTGATGTTCCAAAATATAGACCTCTGATGCTAATTTTTGGTCTAGATTTCATTTGAAAACACACATAAGTGTTGGGGACAAACACAGTTCTCTTGTTAAGCATCATAGTACCTTCTAAATATATTATATAATTATATTAGAATGTAAAATTTTAATCTGTTTTGTATATACAAATCTTTGTTTTTTAAAATATTCAATAAAATATCCAAGTTTATATAAACCCATTAATTAAAATCTTATAGCTCTTACTGTCTCCAAGACTGTGGAATGTTAAGTCACATGAATACCTTGCTAACATACTGCAGAATACAAAGACAGCCACTACTAGACTGAATTTCATTGCTTTCCTGAGTCATTTGAGATTTCTCCTTTTAGTGCACAATGTTTAGATGAAAATTGGTTTTCTTTTTCTAGTTTCATAGTGTGTATGTGTGTGTATATTTTTCTTTCTGAAAAATACTTTTGATTTTCATCTACAGTGTCTAAATCAACAAAATAAAATAAAATAGAGGTTGTGACTTGAACTTTTTGCATGCTGATAATAATTGAACCTTTGAGCTTTCTAGGTTTCACCTAATCTATAGCACCTCAGCAGATTCAGGGTTAAAATGTAAGTTTTAGGAAATCCATCTAGTAGATCATTAATCTGTGATTATAGGTTTTGTAAGGGGGGTGGGATAAAAATAGGTGGGAAGGTATAATTTCAAGAATGGTATATAGCCTGGGAGAAGGTTTGAAGGTCTGCATGGCAGTGATGAGTCGAAACAGGTAAATGCGTCATTTGAACAGTGTCTCTTGTAGGGCAAACATATATTGGATTCAACACTCTGGCATGTGCTTGAAAGTAGTATGCTTGCAACTTTCTATTATATTTCACTGCCAGTGTTGCAGAGAATAGCTTCAACCTAACTTACGTGCTGAATTATTTCCTGAATATAATGGTACTTACCGGAAGCTGGGCTAGGGGATCACTGAATTTCACATCCTTCCTCTACATTTTTAAGTTCGAGTTCATATTCACAATGTTACAGTAGAATGCATTCCATGTGAATTGTTTCTTCTGCAAGTTACATAATGGCAATACATTGCAGTTAGATTCCTTTTTTATGCAGTTATGCTCTCAAGAGATAAGGAGAAAAAAATGTTTAGTCATATTAACCCTAAAAAGAGGTCAAATAAATAAGTGACTTTACTGGTAATGTAGAAAATAAGCAAAGAAAACATGTGGACCATATTTGGAGGGAGTGCTTTTTTAGACAGGCCATGTAAGGTTCTCTTATTTCTTGATATCATGGCAGAATCATGTACTAATCTGCCATCATTACAGAGAAATTCTACTTTAGAAAATCTCATTTTGAGTTCAATTTCTTGACTAATATCTAATATTTCTCTGATTTTATTCCTCATTAGGACTGGTTACTGACACATTTCATATATTCTTGGCAAAGTCTTGAACTCCAACATCCAACATCCAGTTAGACAATATGTTTAACAACAGTCACAGTTGGACCCATGTTTAGATAATCTGAGTTAGTACTGGGGAAAACAAATCTGTAAAAGAGAGATAAGCCAAAGTCCCTGAACAGAATTACAGTGTTATTCTTGATTTTATTTTTCATTTATCCAGGACATAGTTCAGTTTTTTCCCCTCATTTATAAAGGTTGTACAAATTCCTTAAGCAATCATAATTGACTTAATTTAAATGCATACTATTATTTGGTTGGTCAGAAGGGAATATACTACCTCTAAGTGATATTGGCATGGCATTTTAGATATGGTTTTCATGGGTTAAACACCTGTCTGCAAAGAGCTGGTGAAGTGAGGCAGCCAACTCATGGTACATCAATCGTGGAATAGCTGTCACATGCCCTTGACATTTAGCTACTGCAGTGACTTGGATTAAACCAGAACTGGCATGGAAAACTTGCTTGAAGGCTAGGTATGTCATTCCTAGCTGAATTCAATGTTTGTTTTACTTTTGAAGGTGATATTCTCATAATAGAATTTGTTGGTGGAGTTGTTTGTTTTTAAGTAAGCACAATTCATTCATTTTCTGTTTCTTTTCATGATCTACTGTTAATATTGTCTAATTCATTTTCAGAAAAAGAAATATGCAAACTCATACTTTCTGAAAACTTCTAACTTCCCTTGCTTTTCAGTTTTATCTTAATAAAACCCATATCTTAATATTTCTTTTGAAATAAATAGAATAATATATTTATCTCATTAACAAGATATCCTTCTAATCTATTGCTATGCTAATTATTTAACTCCTTATTTAATTTTTAATAATTTATTTTAAAATATAATATACTTTCTTAGATATTAGTATCTAAACTGTCTGCAGGGACCTGCTGGTGCAGTGTTTAATTTGAGTACATTCTAAGACAAAATAAAATGTTAGGGCCCATGAATAATTTGAGAGTGCATAGCCAGTCTAATTATATTTAAATCTTCAAACATTTCCAGCTTTAAGTTTGCCAAACAAAAAACTACTGTGGGATGTATTACACCAGAAGGCTGGCACTTTTTGACATTTGATTTAGATATTTCCAAAAATAAATTCAAAGCCTAATTTATTAGATATTTTCCTTCTGTGTGTGTGCATACGTGTATGTGTGTGTGTTGCATTATGCAGATGTAATTTTTATTCATCTTAAAGCAGCAGCCAATATTTTTCCATTTTTGGTGAGTATGTGTTCATAATATTATTGTTGCTTAAACAGTTACTAGTACTTGATTTTGTTTAATTTTCTGTCCTATTCTTTGTAGTTCTGTTTGAAATTACTCATTCCTTTTTTCTTTGCTTTTCATTTCTAGTTTCATTTTTTAAAAGATAAATTCCTCAAAATGGAATTCTTGCATCAAAAGATGTGATTATTTTCAAAATTATTGAAACATTTTGCCAAATTACTTTCCATTATGTGATACATATGGTTATTTTAATATACTCTTGCCAAATTTTGTTCCCCAGTTTTCCCATTCATAAAATGAAAATAATAATATTACCTTACAATAATCACATCACCACATAGGTTATTGTATTAAATGAGTTAGTAATATGTAAAGTATCTAGAACAATGCCATGTACATTTTTTCTATTATTATTTGCAACTCTGTCAACTAAAAAGTCTCTCGTTTTATCTTTTATTCAATTTTTAGAGAGATGGGTCACATTTTTATATGTGTATTACATATTTTTGCTTCTTTGGTGAATTGTCTATTCTTAGTACAATTTCCTAATGGGTGTTTGCTTATTCTTATTTATTTTTAGGCACTCATTATGTCATAAGGATGTTAACTCTGTATCTGTCCTAAGTGTTTCAAATATTTCCTTCAGTTCTTTTGATGTTTTATATGCAAATGATTATAATATTTTATTGAGTCAAATAACTAATCTTTTTGTTTGTAGTTTTCCTTTTCCTTTTTTTATAGGAAATATATTAGTTGTCTGTTGCCACTGTAACAAATCACCATGAAACAAGTGACTTAAAATAACAGAAATGTATCACTCATCATTGTGGTGTCTAGTAGAAGTCCAAAACAAGGTATTGGCAGATTGGTTACTTCTGGAGGCTCTGAGAGAGAATCTGTTTCCACACTTCTCTTCTAGCTTCTTTTGACTGCAGGCAATCCTTGGCACTCCTTGGCGTGTAGATTTCTTGGCATCACTCCAGTCTGGTTCCTTCTCACATGGCCTTCTCCCCTGTATATGTGTATATCTTCATCCATATTTCCCTCTTCTTGTAAGAACAACAATCATATTGGATTTAGGGCCTATCATAAGACAGTATGACTTCATCTTAAATTGAGTACATTTGCAAAGACACTATTTCCAAATAAAGTCACATTCATGGGTTCTGGGTGGACATGAATTTTTGCAGGACACTGCTTAATCCAGTATAAGAACTAATTTCATGCTCCAAGATCATACAAATATTCATCTAGATGTTCTATTCATTTTTTTACACTTAATTCTTTAATCCGTCTGGATCTCCAGTGTTTTTGAATACAATTAGTAATTAATCCTTTAGAAAATAATGTTTTTGAATACAATGTAATTTTTATTCATCTTAAAGCAGCAGTCAATATTTTTCCATTTTTGAATACAGTGTTTTTGAATACAATTAGTAATTAATCCTTTAGATTGAGATACATTACCTTGAAATCTAAGAATCCTTCCATTTTTTTCAAAAATGTCATGGAAAAGTAAAATACCAGATGTACCATTTAAATCAAAACTTAGCAGTTTCACAGAGAGCAAGAAATAAGAAAAATGTAAAAAGGCAATTTGATGACTCAGAACTTGACTAAGAAATATCAGTCTTGATTTCCATTTTCTGGTGCAGAATAAATACTCCTCATTCTTAGAAATCTCAGAATTTACTAGATAATCCTCATCTCACCCTGTGCCCCATATTTACATAGTTTTTTTCCTTTTTCTTTTATATTGTGGTAAAAAAACACATTATATGAAAGCTACCTTCTTAATAAATTTATAAGTGTGCAATTTGGTGTTATTGACTATAAGCACAATGTTGTACAGCAGATTTCTAGAAATTTTTCATCTTTCATGTCTGAACATTTACAACCATTGAACATCAACTCACTATTTTTCCCTCCACCCATCCCCCAGCAACCACCATTTAACTTTCAGCTTTGATGATTTTGACTATATTACATACCTCACCTAAGTGGAATCATGCAGTATTTGTTCTGTGACTGCTTGCTTCACTTAGCGCAATGTCCATTAGGTTAATCCATATCATACCATATTGCAGTATGACAGGATTTCCTTCTTTTTATAGTTGAATAAAATTCCATGGTATATACCATGTTTTCCTGTCTGCCTCAGTGCAGTGAGGTGGTGCACTGGCTTCTTGTTCATGTGGGGAGCCTCATAAGTGATGCCTCATAAGTGATATCTGGATTTCTGATAAGAGGAATTGGTCCTTGTATTTTTGTATTTCCTCAGTGTCTTCCCAGGAGGAAGGGAGTGTCTGGGGCCTCCTATTCCACTTCATTATTAACGCCACCTTTCTTTTTTCTTCTTTTGCATGAATTACACCATCAACACATATGAACATTACAGCAATTTGAGTCCACATATATGCTCAAAGTGAGAAAGAAAGAAGTATTTTAAATGAGCAATTCAAGATTTAGAAGATTGACATCTAAGATGTATCTCTCCCCTCTCTTTTACCTTAGTGCCTCTCCATTAATTTTTCATTTATTCATGCAGAAATGCTCAACATGACTAATTCTTTGAAGTGAAATATAACAAAGTGCAGTTAAAAAGCAACATAATACATTTAATTTTTCCTTGAATTATTTCTCCTCAAGGATAAATCTTTATCATTCTCTTTTTTTTTTTTTTTTTTTTTTTTCTTTTTGCGGTATGCGGGCCTCTCACTGTTGTGGCCTCTCCCGTTGCGGAGCACAGGCTCCAGATGCGCAGGCCTAGCGGCCATGGCTCACGGGCCCAGCCGCTCCGCGGCATATGGGATCCTCCCAGACCGGGGCACGAACCCGTATCCCCTGCATCGGCAGGCGGACTCTCAACCACTGCGCCACCAGGGAGGCCCTATCATTCTCTTTTTAGCTAGCCAAACTTTAGAAGATTTTAAACTCTGTTTTCTTACTCTCTTTACCCGTCAATTCTAAACCCATTAGTTGGGGACTGTCCCCAAACAGTTATTGCAATGTTTCTTGTTGTGAAAAAGTCCCCTTTCAATTTGTTTATATATTTAATCTTCTTTAGCCCTTCTTGATTTCTCTGGTGCTATTAAATTCTACTGATACTTTCTACTGTCCAAGACTCCTGAGTGTTGTCAGCATCCCTGAACTGATCATGTCCCAGGTCAAGTGGAATTCCTAACCCAGTAATTAATTCTTTTTTTTTTTTTTTTTTTTTTTTTTTTTTTTGCGGTATGCGGGCCTCCCACTGGTGTGGCCTCTCCCGTTGCGGAGCACAGGCTCCGGACGCGCAGGCTCAGCGGCCACGACCCACAGGCCCAGCCGCTCCGCGGCATGTGGGATCCTCCCGGACCGGGGCACGAACCCGTGTCCCCTGCATCGGCAGGCGGACTCTCAGCCACTGCGCCACCAGGGAAGCCCGATTAATTCTTTATATTCCTAATTAACACTATTTGATGTTGAAGTTTAAGGGTACCTCAAAAAACTCCACGTGGCCAGTGATCCCTCTGGGGCTGGTGTCCAGTTAGAAGTCAGGAGGTAGTCCTTTTCTCCTGTTCCCTGCCTCAAACCCTGAAGATATTTGATGAAGTTTAGATGTCTCACATTTCATGCCAATTGGAGCATCTTGCACAGGTATTGACAGAGAAAGAGTTCTGAATCCCTCCTACAGAGAGAAAGAAAGACAGAGGCTGGCATCCTTGGCTGAGGCCTCAAAGCTGGCCTGTGGGATTCATTCATCCTGTGCTTTCCAAATGTGTAGTGTATTCTTTTACTTCCCAGCACACCTACTCCAGAGGCCACATATTTTTGGCCCTCTTGCATTTTTACTCTTTATACTTGACATTTCTCTTCCATCAACAACAGCAACAAAATTCCTGTATCTCACACAGCATTTACTCTTCCTTCTCTGCTTATAGGGTGCTGTCCCAGCCTTTTACAACCAGGAAATTATCAAACATTTTAGATAAGATCAAATTTTCATTTATACGACATTCCTCTATGTCCTATAAATGTAAGCCAAACCAATTTTGTTTTCGAAATTCATCCTATCTTCCCTTTCTCCTCCTTTCCCAAATTCAAATCTTGATATGAGACCACCAGCAGGCATCCAGTGGTGGGATGCAGGAGTAGCATAGATTATCCACTGGGCGTCTGTAGCCTCACTTACTCTTTCTGTCAAGTTTCATTCATCCAGCTTAGTTGAAGTGAGCAACTTTTCCTCCTGAAAGTTGTGACAAAATTAAATGAAAAATGTGATGCTATACAATTCAAGTGCAAATATTTTCCATACCATAAAAACCCCCAAAGACAAAAAACAGTGTGAGTAGAAGAACACTGTAACATGACACTCAAAATTGAATTACTTATCTTAAAGCAAACATTTGTAGATTTGAAAAATCATCTTGAATCATAGTTTCAAAATTGAAAACATAATGTTAAAAAAAAGGAATAAATAAAACAAAATTGACTGAACCAAGGAAAGGAATGAAAGAGCTGATAAAATCTGATCAGAAATGAATATGAAACTACAAGCTGACCAAGGAAGAATAAATCTGAACGAAAGCATAAAACATAATGTGGATAGATACATATATAGGCAGGTGGAAGGAAGAAAGAAAGGAAGGGAGGGAGGGAGGAAAAGAAGGAAACAAAGAAAAAGGAAGAAGGAAAGAACAAAACAGAAAGGAAGGAACTAATAAAGCAAAATGGTGAACTACTAACAAGTGCATATGGGTAAAGGGTAGATGGTTGTTACCTGTACTATTTTTGTTTTTGTGACCTTTTGAAAATTTGATATTATTACCAAGTACAAAGTTATTACCAAATTATTTGAAATGTGAAATTATTACCAAGAATGTGAAATTATTACCAAATACAAATACACATATCATAAGAAAGTCATAAGATACTGTTTTTTAGAACTCATAATCAAGGGAGGTAAAAGCCACAGAAAATTTTAACCATAAAGCTTTTAATCCTTGAATATCATTCTTTAACCATCTTTAACCAGTCACAAGATCTCTTCTGTTAACAATTAATATTCTTTCACATGGTTGTAAAGTAGCAGTCTTACATAGGATGTACTACTTCAAGAATATATAACCATTGACACTTATTTTTTTCCAAGTTCCTTTCTCCTTTTTGAATTATGCATTTTGTCTGTTTGATTGTTGAGTTAACTTTATCATTGATTTGTAAATAATTTTTATATAACAAAAATATTCTTTTTAAAAATAAGGGCTATTAAATAAAAGCAAGATTAAAAAAACAAGGAAATTCAAATGATGTAAAAGAAATAAAGTCAGAGAGAAATATCTTAGAATGGAATACAGGAAAAGAAAAAAATCACATCTTTAACAGGAATGTTCAAAGAAGAAAAACAAAACAATGGAGCAGATATAGTTTGTAGTAATATAATTCATTGTTTATATATACCTCATATGCAGATAATATAGAAAGCAATTTTTCTCAAATGCATATGGGATATTTAGAAAAAAATGGTCATATGGTAAGGTATAATGAAAATATTATTTAGCACCATAGAGTAGAAACATTTCAAATAACACACTGATCAAAACACAATAGAAAAATATAAAAAACAATCAAAAGATCTTGCAGCTAGAAATTACATACCTCCTTTTAAACAACTTTTGAGTGTACAGGGAAGTACAAGACCAAAGTAAAAATTTTTGAAAAAATAATAACGAAAATACCACATATCAGAATTCGTGGAATACATTTAAAGCCATGATTACAGGAAAATTCATAATACTAAGACCATTTATCAGTAAAATTTTTTTTAATTGAAAAATTTTCAATTCAAAAAGCTAAAAAAACAAAATTAATTGAAAAAAGCAATATTAAGAAATCAGATATAAACAGAAATTAGTGATAGATATATAAAGTTTAATAAGTTTGTATATCAAATATTATCTACTTGAAAAAAGTTAAAAAGATAAACTAAGTGGTAAGTTAATAAAGTCCAACATGCAAGAAAGCATAAATATACATTAGTAATGACAAGGAGAAAATAAGCATTGAAAAAGAAGGAAAATATCAGAAGAGTCTGATCATGTCAGTGACTAATGAAAATGTTACTATGATATATATTATTAAAAATTTTTAAATGTTTTCTCTTCAGTGACACCTTATTAAAATTGCTATATATTTTCTGGATATGGTGTGTTACACCTAAGACACATATAATCAAACAGAAAATAAAAGTTGGTATTTAACTTGCTTTTAATAATTAGTGTTAGGAATAATTAATACTGATTGTTAGTAATAACTACTATGAATAGAGTTTCTATATAGATTGTTTTACTTGTTCTTGCTTTATTTACATTTATATGCCTTGGTGAGTATGGCTTTCAAATTAAATTTGTATTCTCTTTGCTTTCATTTGTGATATATAGTTAAATGTAGTAAAAATTCAGAATAATTCAATATGCAGTAATTTTATTGCATCCAAATATATTCATTAAATATCAAATATAGTTCAACAAGATGTCACCTTTATAAAAGATTAACACATTACTCTAATTCAAATATTGATTGATATTTATTATTTACTGTTAAAGATTAGCAGATGGTTACTTACTTGGTTAGCTTAAGAATTTTGCAGTGGAGAACAGGTATAAAAAATCGACTGTGGGAGTTTGGAGAAGTCCTGGACATTAATTCTAAAGTCCACCTGAATGCATTTATTCAGAGTTACTAAAAAATTTGAAATTATAAAATTATAGGAATAAAATATTTGGCTTTTCAAATTATTTTTTCTATTTTCTTTTTCTTTTTTTAAGAATGCAGAGAAATTGGTATAAGAAATGCAATGGCTTGAAAAAAATGTGATTTATGTGCCAGACCACTGGCTGAAGGTCAAGGGTCGGTGAGGTGCTTCTGCCAGGTTTAACATGAGGCTTCCATATTGGCTCTAAGATGACTGCTTCAGTTGTTAGTATTTTTCAGGCAGCAGGAAGAGGCAGGTGGATATGGAAAGGCAGTTAGTTTCTTTTTAGGAAAGTCGATGCATTATTTCTACTTACATCTTGGAGCCTGGTGTTGTGGTCACACCTAGCTGAAAGGGTAGTTGTATTTCTAAAAGGAGTATGTGGAGAATTGATATTGGGATGTGTGCCAGATAGCTTTTTTTCCACAGGATAAAATATCTGTTTTCCTGTGATTAAAATATTTGATAATTGATTGCTTATTCTGAAATGAAAATGAACCAGTACACCAATTCCAGACATAGTTTGCTCTTGCTTATGATTAGGGGAAATCAACAGATTTTAAAAAAATGTATTTATGATATTGTTTATGTCAAAGCAATGATGGTTACTCTTCATCTTGACTTTAGTCAACTGATTTCACTGTAGAAAAAATTTATTCAAAGTGTTATATTAGTTCATTATTATAAGACATTCTGAATATGAGTAAAATGATCTTTTATTCTGCAACTGAGGTGACTGGCTTACTTTGCATTGAATAGAACTTAGTGTCATGGCTTCCAGGGAAGATAGTCAATGTTGGTTTCATTCTAGGCACTTTTGTGCCAAGCTGAGAACTGGGAGTTCAGTGACTAAGAAGAAAATATCTAATAGACCAAGTAAATTAAAAAGAAGTACCGGGCTTCCCTGGTGGCGCAGTGGTTGAGAGTCTGCCTGCCGATGCAGGGGACACAGGTTCGTGCCCCGGTCCGGGAAGATCCCACATGCCATGGAGCGGCTGGGCCCGTGAGCCATGGCCGCTGAGCCTGCGCGTCCGGAGCCTGTGCTCCGCAACGGGAGAGACCACAACAGTGAGAGGCCCGCGTACTGCAAAAAAAAAAAAAAAGAAGTACCATCTGATAGCCTATGGTTAAATTAGGTTAAAAGTGTATCTGTGTAATCCCAGAACAAGGAATAAAATCTTACACAAACTTGCTGTTTGATTCAAAATCCAGTGAAAGTGCTTATCTCTTTCAGCTCTAGAAGATTTAAAAATTGTATTCTACAGTCTACGATTGCAATAGAAGGTAGATCCAGTGTCAAATTAAGCTTGATTGGACATAGAATCTTTGAAAACTCCTTCCACTTGTCTATATAACTTTATGATTTCTCTTTCAATCCTTTAAATGTAAAGGTTTAAGGGGACAAAATTACTTTGACTTAATCCTGCAAGTGACAACTTCTAGCAGATAGGGTACCCATCAGTGTCACTGATGTCTTTTAAAAGAGTGAAAATGTTGACCCGTGTTCCTATAAATGTTCCTCTAGCTGTCTGGCTTCATATGAAGAAAATATATTTCCAACTGTATTTTATTTCCAATACAACAGCAGATCTCCAGGCCTCTGGGAGGTTTAGCTGATCAAAATAATTCTTTAACGATGTTCCTGAGGAGTGACCATTTGGATCATCTGTCTTGATATCACCTGTTATCCATTTCTAATTTGATTCTTCACATTCTTTCACATTTTGCTATGTGAAAAATACATTTTCAAATAAATTTACAGTTTTTTGTCCATATCCTAAGTATAGAGATGCACCTTAATTAAGCCATTGGATTTACATCAGTTTAAAAAATAAGGCAACTTTTAGTTCTTTCGCTGTATACGTATCTTAGTGTTTGATCCATAACACATAGTAAGGCCTTCACCATCATGAAAACGTCTATGATATAGAAAATGGAAATGCAGGCAGTAAGAAATGTTCTAAACCTCTGCTATAAATTTGTATACCAGTGAGTAATAGTAATATTGTACAAAACAAACTTATGAATTCTGAAGTAATTTTTCAATTCTTAAGGAACACTTTTTCCATTACTGTAACTTTTATTTTGCTCTATTGAATTTGAGAGCAGAATCACTTTTGCTACCTAGTAATTAACAGATAAAATCTGTTATAATATGTCATTATAGATCATTGCCAAATAAAAAGCAAGCACCAGATGGTGTGCTTTATGTTAAGCTACAGTGCACATGCATTAGGACTTCTTTATCTCTCCTAGGAAAATTGCAATTTATTTTAGAGAGGTCCTTTACAGTATAGAAGCTGTAGAGCAAGAAGCTGTTTTTACTAGAATGAAATCCATACAAAGTGTGGTATCATCTCTGGCTTTAATGCTCTGTAAGGGGTTAACTTAAGAAACAAAATAATGTCTTATTTATTTTCCTTTCTCCTCTTCTTCCTCCTCCTTGTCCTCTTCCTCTTTTTATCATATGGACAATTGACGTGGGAAAACAAACTATAATAATTCTATCGTCTATCAATTGTTAATAAAAGTATTAGAAGATCTAACAGTAACAGATATTCTTTATTACCCTTTTTATAAATTTTATTTATTTATTTATTTTTGGCTGCGTTGGGTCTCCATTGCTGTGCATGGGCTTTCTCTAGTTGCGGCGAGTGGGGGCTACTCTTCGTTGCAGTGTGTGGGCTTCCCATTGTGGTGGCTTCTCTTGTGGAGCACGGCCTCTAGATGCACGGGCTTCAGTAGCTGTGACGCATGGGCTCAGTAGTTGTGGCTTGCAAGCTCTAGAGCGCAGGCTCAGTAGTTGTGGCTTGTGGGCTCTAGAGCGCAGGCTCTGTAGTTATGGCGCACGGGCTTAGTTGCTCTGTGGCATGTGGGATCTTCCCAGACCAGGGCTCGAACCCGTGTCCCCTGCATTGGCAGGCAGATTCTTAACCACTGCGCCACCAGGGAAGTCCCTATTACCCTTTCTTTTATTGACAGTCTCACTATTACATTCTGAGAGAAAAAGATTCTTCGTCTGCCACCCCTCAGCAATAATGTGGCTCCTAAAATTTGCATTGTTTGTCCTCTCATTAATACCCAGACTCTTTCTATCATCTTTGAGCCACACGCTGAGACCTTTCTCATCACTCTTACTTTATCTTAAGCACTCTTCCCTTTGTCCACCACTGCCCAGGTCTAAAGTCCTCCTTTCTATTCTTCACACAGGGCCAGCTGTCCCCCACATTAGGGTTTTCAAACATAAAACCTCAGCTTTCCCTCACATTTCATGTCTCCTCAGGTGTCTGGCTCCTTCTTGTTGATTCTCTTTAAAAGCAGGGAGGGCACACCCTTACCCCATCTCTGATCCTGACACTGGAACTAGCTCCTTTGATTTATGCTAGTCATCTGTTTATATTGTTAAATTATTGTTTATCTTTCTCACTATATTTAAAATCCAGAATGGCAGAGACTACTTTTTATTCACTATACATACCCATATCCTATGTGCATCTGAAATTCAATAAATATATGCTTATTTAAAATAACTAAAATTGAAAACATAAGAAAATAATAACTATTTGACATACTATTAAGTAAACTTCATGTATAGTCAGTACTTAATTATCAACAGAAAGCTACTACATCTACTTTGGAAATAATTCAAATTGAATTGGAATCTCTTCCCTACCCTCCAAGGCCTTGGCCATTAACAAATGCAACAGAAGTGTATAGAAGAGGTTATAGTGCTTTGTGTTTGTAAAAATGTTTCATCTGGTGAGAGCTGATTAACTTAATGTAATTTAGTGAACCATTGTTCACTATCTTTACCAAGAACTGAATGAAGTAATTATGTAAAATTTATCAGAATGGATTTAGGTTAAAGATGTTACTAAAATGGAAAAGGTATTGAGTGAAGGATTTTTATTTCTTTTTTACGATGTTTTAAAAGCTCTAATAGCTATGTAAGTAACAACTATTTTATAAGTAGGAAAAAAGCAGTTTTACCACCTCTGAGATTTGGGGATGGGCATTACTAGCAAATTAAAGAAAATAGTGTACTAGGGTAAAATGTTTATCTCCCTTTCTCCCATTTGAAAGGTCATCTTAGTTTCTATATTATTTGGACACAACTGTCTAGCATTTAGTCTCATAGAATAAATGAAATTGGGCAATTATAGGAAAATGTTTAAAACAGCTTCAGAAAAACGAAAGTGTTTATATATACTTTACCTGCAATTTGGGAGTTGTATCACTCAGCTAAGGCTGCCGTAACAAAGTACCACAGACTTCTTGGCTTAAACAACTGAAATTTATTTTCTCACAGTCTGGATACTGGAGATTCTAAGATCTAGGTGCTGACAGAGTTGGTTTCTCTTGAGACCTCTTTTCTTGGCTTTCAGACAGTCAGTCACCTTCTTGCTTTGTCCTTACATGGCCTTTTCTCTGAGAGTGTACTTCTGGTATAACTTCCTCTTTGTACAACGACCTATTGGATTAGATCCCCCCTTTATGACCTCATTTAACCTTAATTACATCCTTAATGGCCCTGTCTCCAAGTACGGATACATTAGGGGTAAAGGCTTCAACATATGGAATCTGGGGGAAACAATTCAGTCCATAACACTAGTGTTTACACACTATACTCTGTAATCATCCATTCAGAAATATGAGATACTACTTAAAAGTCACAAAATAAGAATATAAACGTGGCATTTCAGAAACATTTTTAACCCATATGTCCCCATGATGCTAGTCAAGTAATTGAAACTTAAGAGAAGTAGCAGTAAAATCCAGAAGTGAGTCATGCAAAGAATATAACAACTAATGTGAAATCCTTTTACACCATTTCTTAGTCCGCTGTTTCCCAAAGTGTGTTCAGATGAATAATAGTCTCCACTGATTCTCCTTTAAAATGGTATTCCTTTTGCTCTAAAGCACAGTAAACAGATATGGATCTGTCACATTAAATGTTAATCTTCTACTTGCTGACTTACCTGCACTTCAGGGAAGTATGCTTAAACTTCCTGGCTGTTTATTGTATTGTGACTATTTTTAAGCTATTGTCTGTGGGGAATTTTAAATGTGAAAACCTTTCTATAACTCTACTTTAAAAAGGAAAAGGAAAAAGGAAAGTTTAATACCGTAGAATGAATAGAAGTGTCAGAACGGAGATTTGCTATTTATTGTGAATTATCTTGCTTTTATTGGCTGCAGTCAAGCTTTTGAGGTTAAATAAACAGTTTTCCGAGATTGACTGAGAAAGCTTCATTTGTACATAAACATGCTGAAGAACCATAACGATGTTAGAAGTTTGAGTGTTGTATACATTGAACAAATGCACACATTGTATCTGTAGATATTATTTATTCAACATTTGTCATGCATTTCAATGAATAAAAATCACATATGCCTAGAAAGCACTTCCCTCAGAATCAACAGAGAGTCTTGTCTTCTTCCGAGAAGAGACTTGGCAAGAGAAAAGAGTATCTGAAGCGTTCAATGCCATTCAAGTTCAGATACTGAATAAACTTGCTGTCAGTCAAAAGTCAGATATATTAAGGGAGGAAAAAAAAAACAGTTTGTAAGTAAACATCAATTGCGTTAGGTTGGAAAAAAATGAAAAACCAAAAGCACCATGGACTAACTCTGGGTAGCTGCAGAGTGCTTATGGACCTGCTCCCCCTCAGAGGTGGAGAACAGTTTTGATACGGAAGTGGAAGAGTAGTACTTTCTATTCTTTGAAACTGCTATCCCTAGATACCTAAAATGCCTTTATGGTAACCTCAGGAAGAAGTCTTTAGATTTTTTTGTTTGATATTTTGTAGATGATTTAAATCTCTATTTAAAAGAGTTTTCTATGATAGAAAGATCACACAGTCTTAATATCTAATAATCATTTTGTGTATTTGCAGTTCACCATTTGTATTTTCTGCATTTAAGTTTTTTTAATATAGTGAATCCCACGTTAAATAAAGTAATACATGAAGAAGGAAAAGAGAGAAAATATTTTCAACCCACATTATACACTTTGAATAGCATAGCTGAGAGTTATTGAGTACTCTCTTATTTTGAAACAATTTTTGCATTTTACTATTTTAGCTTTCAAAAGGAAAAGATCCAAGGGATAAATATGAAAGAATTCTAGTTCATTTTATGACATTACACAAATATTCCTCCTGTGACTGACAAATTAATATCTGAAAACAGAGCATTCTGGTCCTAGTAGTTAACTTGTAAACATTAATAATTCTTTTTTCAGAAATGATCACACTTTTTGGACTTGCCTTAGTGTAAGTTGCAATCAAAACATACTATTCCAATTCTTATATTTCTATTTTTAAAACTCATTCAGTGGACATTTATCATCTGTAATGACCAATTATAATTTAAAATTATTTTGATTCTTAGTATACTTAAGCTGAGATTTTTGTAACAAGTGTCAAAAGCAATTAGATATTTTTCCCTATAGCAATGTCTGGAAAAATATTCAAAAACAAATTGTTCTAAAAATATTCTTATATTTAAAATGGTTTAAATCTTTACTTCTAAAATACTTTGAAAGGAAGGAAAATACAGATTAGTTAACTTTTATCTTTCTGAAGATCCTAGTCAAATTTTGCTTTTTCCTGATAAACATTATCTTAAATATTAATATTCTGGTAGAATAAGAATATTTTTGAAAACAATACTTTTTCTCTAGAATGAGGTATCTTACTAAATTCCCACAGATTATTTTCTTTCTAACACATTAATGTACATACATTGCATCTATGAAGCTACAAGTTTGTACCACTGTACTCATAAGCCTAGCTAGGGAATACATACAGAAACCATATTGCGCACTCTGTGCATACATATATTCTAGGTGAATATTCAAAATAAATTTATAGGCTTCATATAAGCAAACATAAAAATAAAAATAACAAAGATGTTTGTTTGAACTCCTAAGTTGGAGAAAATGAAAATACTTCTAATATTTGAACATTATAAAAAACCCTCTCAAATAAACATTAAAAAGAACACCTTGGGCGGAGGACCTTCAAGATGGCAGAGGAGTGAGACGTGGAGATCACCTGCCTCCCTACAAATACATCAAAAATACATCTACATGTGGAACAACTCCTACAGAACACCTACTGAATGCTGACAGAAGAACTCAGACTTCCCAAAAGGCAAGAAACTCCCCACATACCTGGGTACGGCAAGAGAAAAAAGAAAAAAGAGAGACAAAAGAATAGGGATGGGACCTGCACCTCTGGGACGGAGCCCTGAAGGAGGAAAACTTTCCACACACTAGGGAGCCACTTCACTGGTGGAGGTGGATACAAAAACAAGACCCATCTATGTGCCCACTTCACACCTAGGGACACATAGAGACTGAAAGTGAGGGGATGGAAAAAGATATTCCATGCAAGTGGAAATCAAAAAGCTGGAGTAGCAATTCTCAATTCAGACAAAATAGACTTTAAAATAAAGACTATTAGAAGAGACAAAGAAGGACACTACATAATGATCAAGGGATCAATCCAAGTAGCAAATATAACAATTGTAAATATTTATGCAGCCAACAAAGGAGCACCTCAATACATAAGGCAAATGCTAAAAACCATAAAAGGGGAAATCGACAGTAACACAATAATAGTAGGGACTTTAACACCCCACTTTCACCAATGGACAGATCATCCAAAATGAAAATAAATAAGGAAACACAAGCTTTAAATGACATATTTAAAAAGATGGACTTAATTGATACTTATAGAACATTCCATCCAAAAACAACAGAATACACTTTCTTCTCAACTGCTGATGGAACATTCTCCAGGATAGATCATATCTTGTGTCAAAAATCAAGCCTTGGGAAGGAAGGAAGATGGCGGAAGAGTAAGACGTGGAGATCACCTTCCTCCCCACAGATACATCAGAAATTCATGTACACGTGGAACAACTCCTACAAAACACCTACTGAACGCTGACAGAAGACCTCAGACCCCCCAAAAGGCAAGAAACTCCCCACATACCTGGGTAGGGCAAAAGAAAAAAGAATAAACAGAGACAAAAGGATAGGGACGGGACCTGCACCAGTGGGAGGGAGCCGTGAAGGAGGAAAGGTTTCCACACACTAGAAGCCCCTTCGCGGGCGGAGACTGCGGGTGGCGGAGGGGGAAAACCTCGGAGTAGCGGAGGAGAGCACAGCAACAGGAGTGTGGAGGGCAAAGCGGAGAGATTCCCGCACAGAGGATCGGTGCCCTCAGGCACACACCAGCCAGAGAGGCTTGTCTGCTTGGCCGACGGGGCGGGCAGGGCTGGGAGCTGAGGCTCGGGCTTCGGTCGGAGCACAGGGAGAGGACTGGGGATGGTGGTGTGAACACAGTCTGAAGGGTCTAGTGCGCCACGGCTGGCCCGGAGGGAGTCCGGGGAAAAAGTCTGGAGCTGCCGAAGAGGCAAGAGACTTTTTCTTCCCTTTTGTTTCCTGGTGCGCGAGGAGAGGGCATTAAGAGCGCTGCTTAAAAGAGCTCCAGAGACGGGCATGAGCCGCGGCTAAAGGTGCGGACCCCGGAGACGGGCGTGGGACGCTGGGGCTGCTGTTGCCGCCGCCACAAGTCCTGTGTGTGAGCGCAGGTCACTGTCCACCCCACCTTCCAGGGAGCCTGTGCAGCCCCCGCCACTGCCAGGGTCCCGGGACCCAGGGATGGCTTCCCCGGGAAAGCGTATAGAGCGCCTTGGGCTGGTGCAATGTCACGCCGGCCTCTGCAGCCGCAGGCCCGCCCCGCACTGCGTGCCCCTCCCTCCCCTCGGCCTGAGTGAGCCAGAGCCCCCGAATCAGCGGCTCCTTTAAACCCCGTCCTGTCTGAGCGAGGAATGGACGCCCTCCGGCGACCTACGTGCAGAGGCGGGGCCCGGTCCAAGGCTGAGACCCGGGAGCTGTGAGAGCAGAGAAGAGACAGGGAAATCTCTCTGTGCAGCCTCGGAGGCAGCGGATTAAAGCTCCACGGTCCGCTTGATGTGCCCTGCGTCTGTGGAGTGCATGAATGGACAGCAAATCATCCCAAATTGAGGAGGTGGACTTTGAGGACAAGATTAAAGATTTTTTCCCTTTTCCTCTTTTTACAATGAATTATCCCAAATTAAGAAGGTGGACTTTGAGAGCAAGATTTTCGATTTTTTTTCCCCCTGTTCTCTTTTTGTGAATGTGTATGTGTATGCTTCTGTGTGAGATTTTCTCTGTATAGCTTTGCTTCCACAATAGGACCCAGGGTTCTATCGGTCTGTTTTTTTTTTTTAATAATTACTTTTTTATATTTAATAACGCTACTATATTTTATACTTTATTCTATTTTACTTTATCTTCTCTCTTTCTATTTTTCCTACCTTCCTCCCTCCCTCCCTCTGCCCCTTTCTCTCTTTCTTTCTTTCCTTCCTACCTCCCTCCCTCCCTTCTTCCTTTCACTTTCTTTTTCTTTCCTTCCTCCCTCCCTCCCTCCTTTCTTTCTTTCTTTCCGTCCTTCTTCCCTCCCTCCCTCCCATCTTTCTTTCGTTCTTTCTTTCCTTCCTCCCTCCCTCCCCCTTCTTCCTTTCACTCTTTCTTTTTCTTTCCTTCCTCCCTCCCTCCCTCCTTTATTTCTTTCTTTTTCTTTCTTTCTTTCTTTCTTTCTTTCTTTCTTTCTTTCTTTCTTTCCGTCCTTCCTCCCTCCCTCCTTCCCTCCTGTCTGTCTTACTTTCCTTCCTCCCTCCCTCCCTTCTTCCTTTCACTCTTTCTTTTTCTTTCCTTCCTCCCTCCCTCCTGTCTCTCTTTCTTTCTTTCTTTCTTTCTTTCCTTCTTTCCCTCCTCCCTCCCTCCCTTCTTCCTTTCACTCTTTTTCTTTCCTTCCTCCCTCCCTCCCACCCTCCTGTCTTTCTTTCTTTCTTTCCTTCCTCCCTCCCTCCCTCCCTCCTGTCTTTCTTTCTTTCTTTCTTTCTTTCCTTCCATCCTCCCTCCCTCCCTCCCTTCTTCCTTTCACTCTTTCTTTTTCTTTCCTTCCTCCCTCCCTCCCTCCCTCCTGTCCTTCTTTCTTTCTTTCTTTCCTTCCCCCCGCCATCCCTCCCTCCTGTCTTTCTTTCTTTCTTTTTCTTTCTTTCCTTCCTTCCTCCCTCCCTCCCTCCCTTCTTCCTTTCACTCTTTCTTTTTTTCTCCTTCCTCCCTCCCTCCCTCCCTCCTGTCCTTCTTTCTTTCTTTCTTTCCTTCCTCCCGCCCTCCTTCCCTTCTTCCATTCACTCTTTCTTTTTCTTTCCTTCCTCCCTCCCTCCTTTCTTTCTTTCTTTCTTTCCATCCTTCCTCCCTCCCTCCTTTCTTTCTTCCTTCCTTCCTTCCTTTCTTTCCTTCTTCCTTTCTTTCTCTCTCTCTTTCTTTCTTCTACTAATTCTTTCTTTCTACATTTTCTCCCTTTTATTCTGAGCCGGGTAGATGAAAGGCTCTTGGTGCTGCAGCCAGGAGTCAGTGCTGTGCCTCTGAAGTGGGAGAGCCAACTTCAGGACACGGATCCACAGGAGACCTCCCAACTCCACATAATATCAAGCAGTGAAAATCTCCCAGAGATCTCCATCTCAACACCAGCACCCAGCTTCAGTCAACGACCAGCAAGCTACAGTGCTGGTCACCCTATGCCAAGCAACTAGCAAGGCAGGAACACAACACCACCCATTAGCAGAGAGGCTGCCTAAAAACATAATAAGGCCACAGGCACCCCAAAACACACCACCAGACGTGGACCTGTCCACCAGAAAGACAAGATCAAGCCTCAACCACCGGAACACAGGCACTAGTCCCCCCCACCAGGAAGCCTACACAACCTACTGAAACAACCTTAGCCACTGGGGACAGACACCAAAAACAACGGGAACTACGAATCTGCAGCCTGCAAAAAGGAGACCCCAAACACAGTAACATAAGCAAAATGAGAAGACAGAAAAACACACAGCAGGTGAAGGAGCAAGATAAAAACCTACCAGACCTAACAAATGAAGAGGTAATAGGCAGTCTACCTGAAAAAGAATTCAGAATAATGATAGTAAAGATGATCCAAGATTCTATTTCCCAGATCCAAAATCTTGGAAATAGAATAGACAAAATGCAAGAAACAGTTAACAAGGACCTAGAAGAACTAAAGATGAATCAAGCATCGATTAAAAATACAATAAATGAAATGAAAAATACTCTAGATGGAATCAATAGCAGAATAACTGAGGCAGAAGAATGGATAAGTGAGGTGGAAGATAAAATAGTGGCAATAACTGATGCAGAGCAAAATAAAAAAGAATGAAAAGAACAGAGGACAGTCTCAGAGACCTCTGGGACAACATTAAACGCACCAACATTCGAATTATAGGGGTTCCAGAAGAAGAAGAGAAAAAGAAAGGGACTGAGAAAATATTTGAAGAGATTATAGTTGAAAACTTCCCTAATATGGGAAAGGAAATAGTTAATCAAGTCCAGGAGGCACAGAGAGTCCCATAAAGAATAAATCCAAGGAGAAATATGAAAGACATATTAATCAAACTGTCAAAAATTAAACACAAAGAAATCATATTAAAAGCAACAAGGGAGGGGCTTCCCTGGTGGCGCAGTGGTTGAGAATCTGCCTGCTAATGCAGGGGACACGGGTTCGAGCCCTGGTCTGGGAAGATCCCACATGCCGCAGAGCAACTAGGCCCGTGAGCCACAAGTACTGAGCCTGCGCGTCTGGAGCCTGCGCTCCGCAAAAAGAGAGGCCGCGATAGTGAGAGGCCTGTGCACCGCGATGAAGAGTAGCCCCCGCTTGCCACAACTAGAGAAAGCCCTCGCACAGAAACGAAGACCCAACACAGCAAAAATAAATAAATAAATCAATAAACTCCTACCCCCAACATCTTAAAAAAAAAAGCAACAAGGGAAAAACAACAAATAACACACAAGGGAATCCCCATCAGGTTAACAGCTGATCTCTCAGCAGAAACTCTACAAGCCAGAAGGGAGTGGCAGGACATAATTAAAGTGATGAAGGAGAGAAACCTGCAACCAAGATTACTCTACCCAGAAAGGATCTCATTCAGATTTGATGGAGAAATTAAAACGTTTACAGACAAGCAAAAGCTGAGAGAGTTCAGCACCACCAAACCAGCTTTACAACAAATGCTAAAGGAACTTCTCTAGGCAAGAAACACAACAGAAGGAAAAGACCTACAATAACGAACCCAAAACAATTAAGGAAATGGGAATAGGAACATACATATCAATAATTACCTTAAATGTAAATGGACTAAATGCTCCCACCAAAAGACACAGATTGGCTGAGTGGATACAAAAACAAGACCCATATATATGCTGTCTACAAGAGACCCACTTCAGACCTAGAGACACATACAGATTGAAAGTAAGGGGATGGAAAAAGATATTCCATGCAAATGGAAACCAAAAGAAAGCTGGAGTAGCAATTCTCATATCAGAAAAAATAGACTTTAAAATAAAGACTATTAGAAGAGACAAAGAAGGACACTACATAATGATCAAGGGATCGATCCAAGAAGAAGATATAACAATTGTAAATATTTATGCACCCAACATAGGAGCACCTCAATACATAAGGCAAATACTAACAGCCATAAAAGGGGAAATTGACAGTAACACACTCATAGTAGGGGATTTAACACCCCACTTTCACCAATGGACAGATCATCCAAAATGAAAATAAATAAGGAAACACAGGCTTTAAATGATACCTTAAACAAGATGGACTTAATTGATATTTATAGGACATTCCATCCAAAAACAACAGAATACACATTTTTCTCAAGTGCTCATGGAACATTCTCCAGGATAGATCATATCTTGGGTCACAAATCAAGCCTTGGTAAATTTAAGAAAATTGAAATTGTATCAAGTACCTTTTCTGACCACAGTGCTATAAGACTAGACATCAATTACAGGAAAAGATCTGTAAAAAATAAAAACACATGGAGGCTAAACAATACAGTACTCAATAACGAAGTGATCACTGACGAAATCAAAGAGGAAATCAAAAAATACCTAGAAACAAATGACAATGGAGACACAATGGCCCAAAACCTATGGGACGCAGCAAAAGCAGTTCTAAGGGGTAGTTTATAGCAATACAATCCCACCTTAAGAAACAGGAAACATCATGAGTAAACAACCTGACCCTGCACCTAAAGCAATTAGAGAAAGAAGAACAAAAACCCCCCAAAGATAGCAGAAGGAAAGATATCATAAAGATCAGATCAGAAATAAATGAAAAAGAAATGAAGGAAACAGTAGCAAAGATCAATAAAACTAAAAGCTGGTTCTTTGAGAAGATAAAAAAAATTGATAAACCATTAGCCAGAGTCATAAAGAAAAGAAGGGAGAAGACACAAATCAATAGAATTAGAAATAAAAAAGGAGAAGTAACAACTGACACTGCAGAAATACAAAAGATCATGAGAGATTACTACAAGAAGCTCTATGCCAATAAAATGGACAACCTGGAAGAAATGGACAAATTCTTAGAAAATCACAACCTTCCGAGACTGAATCAGGAAGAAATAGAAAACATGAATAGACCAATGACAAGCACTGAACTTGAAACTGTGATGAAAAATCTTCCAACAAACAAAAGCCCAGGACCAGATGGCTTCACAGGTGAATTCTATCAAACATTTAGAGAAGAGCTAACACCTTTCCTTCTCAAACTCTTCCAAAATGTAGCAGAGGGAAGAACACTCCCAAACTCATTCTATGAGGCCACCATCACCTTGATACCAAAACCAGGCAAGGATGTCACAAAGAAAGAAAACTACAGGCCAATATCACTGATGAACATAGATGCAAAAATCCTCAACAAAATACTAGCAAACAGAATCCAACAGCACATTAAAAGGATCATACACCATGATCAAGTGGGGTTTATTCCAGGAATGCAAGGATTCTTCAATATACACAAATCAATCAATGTGATACACCATATTAACAAATTGAAGAAGAAAAACCATATGATCATCTCAATAGATGCAGAGAAAGCTTTTGACAAAATTCAACACCCATTTATGATAAAAACCCTGCAGAAAGTAGGCATAGAGGGAACTTTCCTCAACATAAAAAAACCCATATATGACAAACCCACAGCCAACATCATCCTCAATGGTGAAAAACTGAAACCATTTCCACTAAGATCAGGAACAAGACAAGGCTGCCCATTCTCACCACCCTTATTCAACTTAGTTTTGGAAGGTTTAGCCACAGCAATCAGAGAAGAAAAGGAAATAAAAGGAATCCAAATTGGAAAAGAAGATGTAAAGCTGTCACTGTTTGCAGATGACATGATACTATACATAGAGAATCCTAAAGATGCTACCAGAAAACTACTAGAGCTAATCAATGAATTTGGTAAAGTAGCAGGATACAAAATTAATGCACAGAAATCTCTTGCATTCCTATACACTAATGATGAAAAATCTGAAAGAGAAATTAAGGAAACCCACCCATTTACCATTGCAACAAAAAGAATAAAATACCTATGAATGAATCTACCTAAGGAGACAAAAGACCTGTATGCAGAAAATGATGACACTGATGAAACAAAGACCATGCCGTCAGATAGAGAGATATACCATGATCTTGGGTTTGAAGAATCAACATTGTGAAAATGACTATACTATCCAAAGCAATCTCCAGATTCAATGCAATCCCTATCTAGCTACCAATGGCATTTTTCACTGAACTAGAACAAAAATTTCACAATTTGTATGGAAACACAAAAGACCCCGAATAGCCAAAGCAGTCTTGAGAAAGAAAAACGGAGCTGGAGGAATCAGGCTCCCTGACTTCAGACTATACTACAAAGCTGCAGTAATCAAGACAGTTTGGTACTGGCAGAAAAACAAAAATATAGATCAATGGAACAGGATAGAAAGCCCAGAGATAAACCCACACGCATATGGTCACCTTATCTTTGATAAAGGAGGCAAAAATATACAGTAGTGAAATGGTAGCCTCTTCAATAAGTGGTGCTGGGAAAACTGGACAGCTTTCATAATGAAATTAGAACACTCCTTAACACCATAAACAAAAATAAACTCAAATGGATTAAAGACTTAAATGTAAGGCCAGACACTATCAAACTCTTAGAGGAAAACATAGGCAGAACGCTCTATGACATAAATCACAGCACGATCTTTTTTGACCCACTTCCTAGAGAAATGGAAATAATAACAAAAGTGAACAAGTGGGACCTAATAAAACTTAAAACCTTTTACGCACCAAAGGAAACCATAAACAAGATGAAAAGACAATGCTCAGAATGGGAGAAAATATTTGCAAACAAAGCAACTGAAAAAGGATTAATCTGTAAAATATACAAACAGCTCATGCAGCTCAATATCAAAAAACCAAACAACCCAATCCAAAAATGGGCAGAAGACCTACATAGACATTTCTCCAAAGAAGATACACAGATTTCCAACAAACACATGAAAGGATGCTCAACATCACTAATCATTAGAGAAATGCAAATCAAAACTACAGTGAGGTACCGCCTCACACTGGTCAGAATGGCCATCATTAAAAAATTTACAAACATTAAATTCTGGAGAGGATGTGGAGAAAACGGGACCCTCTTGAACTGTTGGTGGAATGTGAATTGATACAGTCACTATGGAGAACAGTATGGATGTTCCTTAAAAAACTAAAAATAGTACTACCATATGACCCAGCAATCCCACTACTGGGCATATACCCTGAGAAAAACATAATTCAAAAAGAGACATTTACCACAATGTTAATTGCAGCACTATTTATAGTAGCCAGGACATGGAAGCAACCTAAGTGTCCATCGACAGATGAATGGATAAAGAAGATGTGGCACATATATACACAATGGAATATTACTCAGCCATAAAAAGAAATGAAATTGAGTTATTTGTAGTGAGGTGGATAGACCTAGAGACTGTCATACAGAGTGAAGTAAGTCAGAAAGTGAAAAACAAATACCGTATGCTAACAAACATATATGGAACCTTAAAAAAAAAGTTTCTGATGAACCTAGGGGCAGGACAGGAATGAAGACACCGACGTACAGAATGGACTTGAGGATATGGAGTGGGGGAAGGGTAAGCTGGGATGAATTGAGAGAGTAGCATTAACATGTATACACTACTAAATGTAAATTAGATAGCTGTTGGGAAGCAGCAGCATAGCACAGGGAGATCAGCTCAGTGCTTTGTGACCACCTAGATGGGTGGGATAGAGATGGAGGGAGGGAGAGGGAAGAGTGAGGGGTTATGCAGATATATACATACATATAGCTGATTCACTTTGTTATACAGCAGAAACTAGCACAACATTGTAAATCAATAACACTCCAATAAAGATGTTAAAAAAAAACCACCTTGGAATATTTAATTGGATACCTTATGAAAATTTGACTTCAGAATTGGTCACACTGACTTTGAACACATCATCAGTTCTTTCCACAATAGCCTTAGGGACTTAATCCATGTTAAGTGAGTTGCCAACATCCATGATGAAGTCCTTGGATTTGCATGTTTCTATTTTTTTTTAATATCACATCATTTCCTTGTTTTAAATTCTGTAAAAATTTTATTAGAGAATAGTTGATTTACAATGTTGTGTTAGTTTCTGCTGTACAGCAAAGTGATTCAGTTATACGTATATCCATTCTTTTTCAGATTCTTTTCCCATATAGATTTTTATAGAATATTGAGTAGAGTTCCCAGTGCCATACAGTAGGCCTTGTTGATTATTTTATATATAGTGTGGTGAGTATATGTTAATCCCAACCTCCTAACTTATCCCTCCTCCCAACCTTTCCCCTTTGGTAACCGTAAGTTTGTTTTCGAAGTTCTGTGAGTCTGTTTTGATCTTGTAAAACAAGTTGATTTGTATCATTTTTGTTAGATTCCACATATAAGTGATATCATATGATATATGTCGTTCTCTGTCTGACTTAGTTCACATAGTATGATTGTTTCTGGGTCCATCCGTGTTGCTGCAAATGAAATTATTTCATTCTTTTTTTATGTCTGAGTAATATTCCATTGTATATATGTACCACATCATCTTTATCCATTCCTCTGTCACTGAACATTTAGGTTGCTTCCACGACTTGGCTATTGTTAATAGTGCTGCAATTTTCCAATTACAGTTTTCTCTGGATATATGCCCAGGAGTGGGATTGCTGGATCATGTGTTAGTTCTAGTTTTAGTTTTTTAAGGAACCTCTAAACTGTTCTCCATAGTGGTTGTACCAATTTATATTCCCTCCAGCACACTCTCTCCAGAATTTATTGTTTATAGATTTTTTGATGATGGCCATTCTGACTGGTGTGAGGTGATACCTCGTAGTTTTGATTTGCATTTCTCTGATAGTTAGAGATGTTGAGCATCTTTTCATGTGCTTTCTTGGACATTTGTATGTCTTCTTTGGAGAAATGTCTGTTTAGATCTTCTGCCCATTTTTTGCTTGGTTTTTTTTTTTTTTTTTTTTTTTTTTTTTTGGTATAGAGCTGCATGTGCTCTTTGTAAATTTTGGAGATTAATCCCTTGCAGGTTGCATATTTAGCAAATATTTTCTCCCATTCTGAGGGCTGTCTTTTCGTTTTGTTTATGGTTTCTTTCGCTGTGCAAAAGCTTTTGAGTTTAATTAGGTCCTATTTGTTTTTATTTGCATTACTCTAGGAGGTAGATCCAAAAAGATATTGCTGCGATTTATGTCAAAGTGTGTTTTGCCCATGTTTACATCTAAGAGTTTTTTAATGTCCATCCTTATATTTAGGTCTTTACTTCATTTTGAGTTTATTTTTGTGTATGGTGTTTGAGAATGTTCTAATTTCATTTTTTTTTTTACATGTAGCTTTCCAGTTTTCCCAGCACCATTTATTTTAGAGGCTGTCTTTTCTCTGCTGTATAGTCTTGTCTCCTTTGTCATAGATGAATTGACCATAGGTGTGTTGGTTTATTTCTATCCTGTTCCATTGATATATATTTCTGTTTTTGTGCCAGTACCATGCCAGTACCATGCTGTCTTGATTACTGTAGCTTTGTAGTGTAGTCTGAAGTCAGGTCGCCTGATTCTTCCAGCTCCATTTCTTTTTTTTTTCTCAGAATTGCTTTGGCTATTCGGGCTCTTTTGTGTTTCCATACTGGAAACACATATTCCATTTTAATATTTTTGGTTCTAGTTCTGTGAAAAATGCAATTGGTAATTTGATATGGATTGCATTGAATTTGTAGATTGCCTTGGTTAGTATAGTCATTTTGACAATATTAATTCTTCCAATTCAAGAACATGGTATATCATTCCCTCTGTTTGTCTCATCTTTGATTTCTTTCATCAGTGTCTTACAGTTTTTGGAGTACAGGTCTTTTACCTCTTTGGGTAGGTTTATTTCTAGGCATTTTATGCTTCTGGATGAGATGGTAAATGGGATTGTTTCCTTAATTTCTGTTTCTGATCTTTCATTGTTAGTGTATAGGGATGCCAGAGATTTCTGTACATCCATTTTATATCCTGCAACTTTGCCAAATTCATTGATGATCTTTAGTAGTTTTCTGGTAGCATCTTCAGGATTTTCTACATGTAGTATCATGTCATCTGCGAACAGTAGCATTTTAACAACTTCTTTTCCAATTTGGATTCCTTTTATTTCTTTTTCTTCTCTGATTGCCATGGCTAGGACTTCCAAAACTATGTTGAAAAAAATTGGTGAGGGTGGACATCTTTGTCTTGGTCCTGATCTTAGATGAAGTGCTTTCAGCGCTTCACCACTGAGCATGATGTTAGCTGTAGGTTTGTCCTATATGGCCTTTATTATGTTGAGGTAGGTTCCCTCTATGCCCACTTTCTTGAGAGTTAAGTAGGTGTTGAATTTTGTCAAAAGCTTTTTATGCATCTATTGAGGTGATCATATGGTTTTATTCTTCAGTTTGTTAATGTGGTGTATCACACTGATTGATTTGTAGATATTGTAGAATCCTTGCATCCCTGGGATAATTTCCACTTGATCATGGTGTATGATCCTTTTAGTGTGCTGTTGGATTTGTTTTGCTAGTATTTTGTTGAGGATTTTTGCATCTATGTTCATCATGATGCAAAAATGTATGTGATACTGACCTGTAATATTCTTTTTTTTTTATATATCTTTTTCTGGTTTTGCTATCAGGGTGATGGTGGCCTCATAAAATGTGTTTGGGAGCGTTCCTTCCTCTGCAGTTGTTTGGAACAGTTCTAAAAGGATAGGTATTAACTATTCTCTAAATGTTTGATATAATTCACCTGGACTTTTGTTTGTTGTAAGTTTTTTGTTTTGTGTTGTTTTTTTTGCGGTACGTGGGCCTCTCACTGTTGCGGCCTCTCCCATTGTGGAGCACAGGCTCCAGATGTGCAGGCTCAGTGGCCATGGCTCACGGGCCTAGCTGCTCCATGGCATGTGGGATCTTCCTGGACCGGGGCACGAACCTGTGTCCCCTGCATTGGCAGGCAGACTGTCAACCACTGCGCCACCAGGGAAGCCCTGTTGTAAGTTTTTTAATCACAGTTTCAATTTCATTACTTGTGATTGGACTGTTCATGTTTTCTATTTCTTCCAGGTTCAGTCTTGTATGGTTGTACCTAAGAATTTGTCCATTTCTTCTAGATTGTCCATTTTGTTGGCATATAGCTGCTTGTAATAGTCTGTTATGATCCTTTATATTTCTGTGGTGTCCATTGTAACTTCTCTGTTTTCATTTCTAATTTTATTCATTCCAATCCTCTCCCTTTTTTTCTTGATGAGTCTGGCTTGGCGTTTATCAGTTTTGCTTATCTTTTCAAAGAACCAGCTTTGAGTTTCATTGATTTTTTTGTATCATTTTCTTTGTTTCTGTTTAATTTTTTTCTGCTCTGAGCTTTCTGATTTCTTTGCTTCTGGTAACTTTGGGTTTTGTTTGTTCTTCATTCTCTAGTTGCTTTAGATGTAAGGTTAGGTTATTTATTGGGATTTTTCTTGTTTCCTGAGGTAAGATTGTATTGCTATAAACTTCCCTCTTAAAACTGCTTTTGCTGTGTCCCATATGTTTTGGATTGTCATGTTTTCATTGTCATTTTTCTCTAGGTATTTATTTGTTTCCTCTTTGATTTCTTCAGTGATCCATTGGTTGTTTAGTAACATCTTATTTAGCCTCCACATGTTTGTGTTTCTTTACAGTTTTTTTTTCTTGTATTTGATTTCCAATCTCATATCGTTGTGTTTGGAAAAGATGCTTGATGTGATTTCAGTTTTCTCAAATTTATCTAGGCTCACTTTTTAGCCCAGCATGTGATCAATCCTGGAGAATGTTCATGTGCACCTGGGAAGAATGTGTACTCATTCTATTGGATGGAATGTTCTATAAATATCAGTTTTCTTCATCTGTTCTAATGCGTCATTTAAGGCCTATGTTTCCTAGATGATTTTCTGTCCTGATGATCTAAACTCCTTTTTTCCATTTACTGAAGACTATCAGAATCTACAGGAATTCCTTGCTCTAGAGAAATTTGTATTAGCAAACTAAGTTACATATTTTAAGCTTTTAGTAAGGGGAGGGATAATGAAGGCAGATGAAAGCAGTATTCAGCCTGACTAAGGCCAGTGAATATCTCCATAGAATAGTCCTTTTCCAAAGGACACATCAGAATATTGCTTGATGAACAACAGAATTAGAACAAAGTTGTTGAAGTTTATTTTGGAAAGAAACAATCAAGCTTTGGTAGATGAATCTCTTTGCTTTACTGTATGAAAGTCTACAAAGTAGAATGGCAATTTGCAGCTTACTGTCTAGGGCAGCCAAAATTTTCCTGGTTCTGTGGATTTATCATCAATATCTTTATTTTTATGATAATAGTAATAGTAGTAGTAATAACAGTGATAATTCCTACCTCAAGCATTCTCTGAGGAAGGTATGAGTTAAATTCTTCCTATAAATTGTTATGCTTATAAATTTTGTTAGTTATTTTAAATGAGAAAAATAGACTGCTTGTCTAGAATGATCATAATAAGTATACGAAAAAATATTTAAAACTTCATTTTTCTAATTCAACCTTATCCAGTAGAACTTTTTGTGATGATGGAAATTTCTATATTCTTTATGTCCAGTATGGTACCTGATAGCTCCATATGGCTACTGAGCATTTGAAACATGGCTAGTGTGACTGAAAAATTGTTGTTTTAATTTCATTTAAATTTAAACTTGCAGTTACACACTACTTTATTGGACAGTGTAGATCTATTTATATATATTCATTTCTCATTGGGGGAGATTCTGTGAGACCATCAAAGATGTATGTCCATTTATTTCTTTCTCTGGAAGAGTTTGTGTCAGAGCTGTCTTATCTTTTCCTTTAACATCTAGTGGAGTCTACTACCAGACCTATCTGGACTAGATGTTTCTTTGTAGGAAAGATTTTAGTTACAAATTATAGTTCTTTAAAACATTATTTATATTTTCTATTCATTCCTGTGCAATTTGGAAATTGAACTTTTCCTGCTGTTTTAAAATATTTCATCTAATAGTTTCAAATGGATTGGTTTAAAATATTTAATAATATCATCTTAGATTCTTTTTAGTAGCCATACATTTTGTAATGATGTTCCCTTCTACTTTTTCCTTTTGTAGTTGGTATTGCAAATTCTTTTCTTAATAAGTTAGCCACATCAAAGTTTTAGCAATTTGATCTTTACAAAGACACAAAAACAAAAAGAAAAAAAAAATTGTTGACCCTCTCTTTTAAAAGTTTTTAAAAATGTGTTTTGTTAATTTTTGCTTCTATGTATGTATTAGGTCTTCCTTCTAATTTCTGTGAGTTATATTTCCTCCCATTTTTCTGTCTCATAGAGGTAGATTATTATATAATTTAATGGAAACTTTTTGTCTAATTAAAGACATTTAGGATCAACTTCTGTCTTAATACATTAGTTTCTGCATCTTATAAGTTTTGATATATCATATTACAATTAGTATTTGGTTAATTATTTTCTATTTTCATTTGATTTATACTTTGAGCCATGAATAATTAAGCAGTGGTTTCCTGATTTCCAAGCATGAAATGGTTTACTAGTAATGTTTTTTCTACTGATTTATAGCTTAACTATTCTGTGCTATTTTATGACTCAAGCCTTTGGAATTTGGAGAGATATTTTTTTTTGTCTCACAATGTGGGTAATTGTGGTAATTTTGTGCATACTTGAATATGCATCTTTTTGGTCTGCTTGTCTTATTACTTTAAAAAACGTGCTAACATCTCCCACATTGTTATGTATTTGTCTCTTCTCCTTTGAATTATGCTTCTTTTTTTTTTTTTTTTTTTTTTTTTTCTTTTTGTGGTATGCGGGCCTCTCACTGTTGTGGCCTCTCCCGTTGCGGAGCACAGGCTCCGGACTCGCAGGCCCAGCGGCCACGGCTCACGGGCCCAGCCGCTCCGCGGCATATGGGATCCTCCCAGACCGGGGCACGAACCCGTATCCCCTGCATCGGCAGGCGGACTCTCAACCACTGCGCCACCAGGGAGGCCCTATGCTTCTTTTAATTTAGTATTTCTCAATTACTTGTCCCTTTTTTCTCTAATAATGCACTTGGCTATAATGTTTACTTTTCCTAATATTTATGTAGTGGCACCAAATTTTCTTTTGTTAATATGTTCACAGTATATAATTTTTCATTTGTTTTTTATTTTTATAGTACTCTGATGAAATTCTTAATGTAATGCTTTAATTTCTTAAATATATGTAATGTAGTTATATTATTTATTTATTTATTTATTTTTAAGTTCTTTGGCCACGCCTCACAGCATTTGGGATCTTAGGTCCCCGACCAGGGATTGAACCCATGCTCCCTACAATGGAAGCACAGAGTTTTAACCAGTAGACCACCAGGGAAGTCCCTGTGGTATAGTTATTTTAAAGTCTAAGGCTGAATTCTCCATTATCTGTACCCATGTAGTTTCTTTATATGTTCTGATTTGTTTTATGATTTACAGTCACAGTTTAGTTTCCTTGTGTGTTGGAATTTTAAGTTGAAATTTTAAAGATTATTTGAGATTCTCAATTATCCTCCTCTGAACATGGCTGAGATTGGCCACCTGAAATCTCAGATCATGCTAATCCAATAAAAAACTGAGGCAAATTGAAGCTGGAGTTTTATTTTCAGGAAGAATGGTTTATTTCTTGTTTAACTTTACTCCTAGGATTTAGCACTTCAGCTTCCCAGCCAAAGCCCATGGAATGAATAAGGCTTTATTCAATTCTCCCCTCTACTTAATGTTGTGTGTTCTGTTCACAGTTTTTTTTCAGCTTATTAACCCGCCAACTACCTGCTATGAGTAGCCAAATATCTGTTGGGGAAAAGGAGTACCAAACCCTGGGAACACATGCATGCATCCTTACACTCATAGATCTTTGCCTCACAAATTCTTACTGCCTTGAAGATGTCTATTGCCTTCATTTTATATATATATATATGTGTATATATATATATATATATATACATAAATACACATATGTGTGTACACATATATACATTACATGTGTGTGTATGTGTATATACACACACTTAGATATATATATGATATAAAGTTATTCTATTTGTGTTTAAGGAATGGTTATTCTAAACTACTAACCCACTGCTCCAACTTTGCAGAAAGTTGAATCTCATCATTATATTTTAACGCATATCCAATATTTTTTTTCAATATTTACTTTTTCAGTCAATGACTAGTGTCAATTAAGGTATTGAGCCTTTCTAATGAAGCATATTTTCACTTCCATTTCCTCCTCCCTTTTCTCTTGCTACTATCTATCAAGGTTGTTTGATCAAGATTTTTTTTTAGTGATACATATTAAAATACTTTTGTAGATTGATCTAAACGTGGTGGGTTTTGGCTCCTTGGATCAACATAAAAGAGAGCCCCTTTGTATTCTCTGCCATATTTCAGAAATGTTCCCTTGCTTATGTTTGAACGAAACTTCCTTCTATAATCCACTTCTATCTATTCTTGATCTTTGAGGGGTTCTTCGTGATTTCTGGTTTACTGAGGATACCATGGAATTACATACAATCCATGGAATTGTTATAAATATTGTTTTATTTTATTTTCTGAATGGGAGGGGTGGTATTAACATAAGATCATCATGAATCAGAGCCAGTGTTACGTTAAAGCAGGTTTTGTTTAGTTTTGTTTTAGTCATCATTTCTTCAAAGCCTAGAGAGCCTGGAACTTTCAAACTATTTTAATCACTACTTTGCATGTAAAATGTAATTTTGACCAAAGAGGGGGCTCCTGTTAAACATATAATTATTTTCACGCATTGAGTAAAAGAATTGCTTAGTCTGTACTTGTGAAATACAAAGTGAATTTGTTTATGTTGTGTACATATGTCCATCTGGAATATTTAGTTTCCCATTTATCGTAGTAACACACCTCGATTTTCCTATTCATTCAAGCTATGCAGACAGTATTGCTCTTTCCACATAAATATTATTTAGATGTAAGGTTTGATAAATGCTTTAGGGATAAGTTATAACAATCTGTTTAAATAACAATGGTGCAATCCTTGGATTTACAAATGCTTACTATCAAAGAACATAGAATTATTGATATTACAATGTACCACTTTCACTTTTTGCACATTTAGGACAAAAATAAAACCTTCCAAGTTTTGTATAAAATTTTGATCATTTTATTTTTAACATTATCTACTAAATACAGGATTAGCTGAGATTTTAAAAACAATGCTATGAGAAACCCCCATCCCTGCAAAAAATTGTAAGACTTCTACAAGGAGTATCCCAACTTTTGCTGGAAATAATGCAGTGTATACGTGATGAGCACACATGTATAAAACCAATTTTGTTAATCAATTTGAGTGTTGCTACAGGAAAAATAGATAGATAAATATACATAAGGTAATGCCTTGGCTGTGGCTTATTATCACAAACATGTTTTCATTTAGCACAAGACATTTATTTATTTATTTGGCGGTATGCGGGCCTCTCACTGTTGTGGCCTCTCCCGTTGCGGAGCACAGGCTCCGGACGCGCAGGCTCAATGGCCATGGCTCACGGGCCCAGCCGCTCCGCGGCATGTGGGATCTTCCCAGACCGGGGCACGAACCCATGTCCCCTGCATCGGCAGGCAGACTCTCAACCACTGCGCCACCAGGGAAGCCCAAGACATGTTTTAATGAGAAGATTTTAGTTATTTTGCAGGTAAATAAGGTAAATCACTGCTCACCATAAAATTATCAGCTGTATTTCAGAATCTCATTACACATTTTGGCTTTTGATATTACTTTTTGTATAGGTGATCACAACCGCAAAATTTTGAAAATATTTTATTGTGTGAATATTGTTCATTGTTTTATATTTTTGTGTCATGCATTCAGTGTGATTTATTTCTAAATATACTTTTGTAATAATTATTTTTCAAGAAACTAGAACTATTTTGACACTGTATTTGCAAAGACTGGCAGTTATAAAAGGTGTCTTAAATTATTCAACTTGAATAGTCAAACATGTACATATGAGATATCAGCATCATTATTTTGCCTCTTATAATTACATACTTTTATAGAAAGGTGCATCAATAAACCTTATTAACTAAAATACACCAAACATTCTATTAAGCAAGTTGTCTAATACAGTAGTAATTTTTACTCTACTTTTTTCTAAAAATTAAAGAAATAATTTACTATACAAAATCACTATTACAGAGTTGCTATTAAATCTTTAAAGCTATAAAAATGGAAGCACTGGATAGAAAAATACATTATTTTGATACATATTTATAATAGTGCTGTATATGATATATTATTATTGTAAAGTACAATACAAGGGAATACAAGTTGAAAAACAAGGGAAAGTATAGTCACAGCCTCTATAGCCCACTCCCAAACTTGAGAACACAGGTCTCTGGACATATACTCACAAGCTGATACACAGTAACCCTGCTGGCTACAGTGGGAAAAGGCTGACTTAAAAAAATTAATTGAAAGTTACACCACATTAAAGTTTTGTTGACTGCTCTAATAGGTCTTGTGAAACAGAGAAGCATCTATTAACCCTCCAGTCCTAGTGATTCTGTGTGGGTAGGTTAATGAGATGAAACCCCAGCAGCCAATTCAGAGAAGCAAAAATGATAGGGCTGATGACAAGAGGAAACATTATTTTTCCTTATCTTATTCAATTTTCCAACTAAGTAGTTGGAAATATAGAATACTTCTCCAAGTTTATTTTATAGTTGTGCTAAAAATGAGTTTTCTAGTTTCCAGTAAATAGTCACTAATTTTGTTCATGGTGTCTGTTTTCCCCATTATTTTCTTGCTTTATAATTTCAAGCTTAAAGGCATTTTTTAAATAAATGATTATTTCAATGACTATTCTATTTAAATCTAAGCTACCAGAAGCTAAGAAATGTCAGATTGCTTTGTCTACCGTGTGTGTGTGTGTGTGTGTGTGTGTGTGTGTGTGTGTGTAATAGAGCTTCTGAACTGGAGAATTTAGGGGAAATATATTTTTTCAGAAAATGAAAGCATGAATATTATCTGGTCTCTAAATTGGGGACAATATTCACTTCACACCTCTAATATCTCCTAGAATTATCCTTTTAAGTAGATGTTACTAGGTTGCTGGCTTTTTTACATAATATTCAGAACAACCCTTGAATTATCATTGTAACTGCCAGTGCCAGATGTTCTATGTCCATTTTTGAGCAAGTAAGAATCTCATTGAGCTCATTAAACTCCTGACCAAAATGTTCATTTTTTACCATGAATCTTGCCGGTCCATTAAACCCTAACAATAATTTTGACAGGTACAGGGCTCCAGCTTTTGGCCACTTTATTCAGTTATAATTGTTCCTCTGTGATTTGAACTTTTTCATAAAATTTCTAAATCAATATTTGAATAGATGTGGAGAGCTAAATGTAGGGTATTTGTGTTTGCTTCATTAAAACCAAAGTATTCAATAAAATGCCACTGTACCTTCTTTGTTTTCTTCTTCATACATGTTCTCTTCGATGAGAATTTAGACGCTAACTTTTGTTAGCCAATACACTGTGAGATTTAAAAAACCCCATAGAATTAAAAAAATTTTTTTCCTAGTATAGCAGGTTTTCAAATTTAAAGTATGTGATTTGTTTTTAATTCAAAGTAGTACACATGTGCATAAGATGGA